>NC_030682.2:56259508-56920133 GCF_000004195.4 Xenopus tropicalis | reverse complement strand
ACAGTTTTTTTACAAGCAAATGGGTTGTATGGGCTTAGAGACAGCACAATATTAAAGACAATACAGATATTGGATTCATTATCTGGAAAACCATTATCCAGGAATTTCTGAATTATGGGAAGTCCCTCTCCCATAGACTCCATTTCAATCAATTAAATTGCAATGTAATAATAAAACAACACCTTGTACATGATCCTAGCTAAGATATAATTAATCCTTATTGGAGGTAAAACAATTCTATTGGGTTTATTTAATGTTTACATGTTTTTTCAGTAGACAAAGTATGGAGATTTAAATTACAGAAAAAGCCCTTATCTGGAAAACCCCAGGCATTCTGGATAACAAGTCCCATATCTGCATAGGATCAATTATCTGGAATGCTAGCTAAGGTTTTTCAAATAAGGAAAGTTTCTATAATTTGGATCACCATAACTAAAGTCTGCTAAAAATCATTTACAAATTAAATAAACCCAATAGAATTGTTTTGCCACCAACATGAATTTATCCAGCTTAGTAAGGATCACGTACAAAGTTTCCAGATAAGGGATTTCATAACTGTACAGGTATGGGATCTGTTATCCAGAAATCCATTATCCAGAAAGCTCCGAATTACGGAAAGCCTGTCTCCCATAGACTCCATTTTAATCAAATAATTTAGATTTTTAAAACGGATTTCCTTTTTCTCTGTAATAATAAAACAGTACCTTATATTTGATCCCAACTAAAATATAATTAATCCTTATCGGGGGCAAAACAATCCTACTGGGTTTAATTAATGATTCAGTTATTTTTTTGTGGACTTTAGGTATGAAGAGCCAAATTATGGAAAAAACTCTTATCTGGAATACCCTTGGTCCCGAGCATTCTGGATAATGGGTCCCATACCTGTACTACAAATATTATGGACTAGACCGCCACAGCAGAAGCAGTCAATAGGATTTTCTAAATATTTCCCTACCGCAGTTTTAAAATTTGGTTTTATGGTACTTACCTGTATATCCTGTATAAGCAGAGCAGTCATGTGGGTCAGCAGTCTTCAGGCCTTCTTCCATTTGCTGAAGTAAATCACTAATTTTTGTCTGCAAGCGCCGTGAAAAGCTACTTCTGATCTACAGGACAGCGAAAAACGTAAAGTAAGGGGTATGTTTCACTTCATTTCAGTCCACTTAAACAAAATTCCGATTATCAGTTTTGGGAAGTTATCTAGCTGAAGCAACATTATAGTCTGATATTGGTCACCTTCAAAAAAAAAAGCAGTAACCATGTAATGTTACCTTTACTTCTCCTTTCATTTATCAGAAAAGGCAATAGTGCAATTGTGCTCACAGCAAATCACAAATAATGTCAGTAATAAAGTACCTAACTCTGAGTATAGCATCCATACATACTCAGTTGTGCCGTCATTTTAGCTTCGGGACATGCACTTGTAAATGAACCCTACTACAGTCAGAACATTTAATCCGACAGAAGATGTATTTGAAGCAGTAGCTCAAGAGGGCAACTTGTGTCTATTGAATTCATATGTGACTGCTGAAAAACAGATAGCATGCAAGTCAACTCTAGTGACAGGGCATGTGTGTAATTTAGGGTTAACAAGTTGTTGGGTTTTCCACCAAACTGAAACCAGTTGAAAATGTGGCTCAAAGTACCAAACACCTAGCCAGCAATTTGGGACAATTTAGCTCCCTTCTGGTTGATACTGTGAAAACCCAACACATTTTGTACCTGAACATGGGTGCCCATATTAACAGCAGGTTCCATTTTTATGATGAGCATTCATTCCAACGAAAGTTACAGAACAAGAAGAGATCTGTGCAAGGCCTAATGTGGTCACAGATTCAAGTGGCGAGGTGGGAAGCTAACTACAGATATTCATAGCGCAGCCTAATGTATCTCTGTCCCTGTTATACCTACATACACGGACACACGGACACACGGACACACGGAAGCCCACGGTAGAACAGGTCTAATATAACAAGTGGTTCATAGTTTTCGCAGCGAGTGAACTCCACCTGCTGATGCACTACCAGTCCCAGCAGCACTACCAGTCCCAGCAGCACTACCAGTCCCAGCAGCACTACCAGTCCCAGTAGCACCCCCGACACTCAGCTGCTGGGGCAATTGCAATATTAGCTGAACACTTCCGTTCCACATTAAATATTACTGATAAATGTGAATTATGCGTGCAGCGTGCATGTAGCGAGAGAAACATAGACGTACTAACCTTCCCTTCCCTGTCAAAAGGCAGGTCCAGCTCCCCCAGAGCTTCCTCATCTTCTTCCAGATTTTCCTGTTCAGCCCCGGTGCCGAGTGCAGGCTGTGGCGGCCGATAGTCCGGAAAAGGGTTGAGGAAGGCACGTTCCTCCATCTCCGCCTCCCCTCCGAGCTGCAGCCTCAGTCGCTTTGACACGCTCTCTCCCATCTCCCTCACGGAGAGCCGGCTGGGACAAAATACTAGGCACTCGCTGTCAGTTACTGCAACGCGTCCAGTTTTCTTTTACTGTGTAAACAGAGAAGACGCCTGGCAGTGACACGCAGCCACACTCCGCGCCCCCACCCTTCTGTTATAGTCACACACAACAACCCCTTCCTGCAGAGGACACAGAATAGATTTTTATGTCTGGGAATCATGTCACAATCTGTCACATAAGCTGCTTTCTTACAAGCAATATGTAAGGGCAAGCACCGCAGAATAATACAGGTTACCTTAGCCCACTTTATGAATTAATCCATAGGAGCGTTTCTTAGGCTTACTCTTTTCTATATAGCTTCCCTGACTGCACATCAGATCAGACATAGACCTTGTTGTCCAATACTATTGTTCTCTGGCCCCCTAGCCCAGAACTGCTCTTCTCTGGCCCCCCTAGCCCAGCACTGCTGTTCTCTGGCCCCCCAGCCCAGCACTGCTGTTCTCTGCCCCCGCCCAGCACTGATGTTCTCTGGCCCCCTGGCCCAGCACTGCTGTTCTCTGGCTCTCTAGCCCAGTACTGCTGTTCTCTGGCCCCCTAGCCCAGTACTGCTGTTCTCTGGCCCCCTAGCCCTGCACTGCTGTTCTCTGGCCCCCTAGCCCCCAGCACTGCTGTTCTCTGGCCCCCTAGCCCTGCACTGCTGTTCTCTGGCCCCCTAGCCCCCAGTACTGCTGTTCTCTGGCCCCCTAGCCCAGTACTGCTGTTCTCTGGCCCCCTAGCCCTGCACTGCTGTTCTCTGGCCCCCTAGCCCCCAGCACTGCTGTTCTCTGGCCCCCTAGCCCTGCACTGCTGTTCTCTGGCCCCCTAGCCCCCAGTACTGCTGTTCTCTGGCTCTCTAGCCCAGTACTGCTGTTCTCTGGCTCCCTAGCCCAGTACTGCTGTTCTCTGGCTCCCTAGCCCAGTACTGCTGTTCTCTGGCTCTCTAGCCCAGTACTGCTGTTCTCTGGCTCCCTAGCCCAGTACTGCTGTTCTCTGGCTCCCTAGCCCAGCACTGCTGTTCTCTGGCTCCCTAGCCCAGCACTGCTGTTCTCTGGCTCACTAGCCCAGCACTGCTGTTCTCTGGCTCACTAGCCCAGCACTGCTGTTCTCTGGCTCCCTAGCCCAGCACTGCTGTTCTCTGGCTCCCTAGCCCAGCACTGCTGTTCTCTGGCTCCCTAGCCCAGTACTGCTGTTCTCTGGCCCCCTAGCCCAGCACTGCTGTTCTCTGGCTCCCTAGCCCAGCACTGCTGTTCTCTGGCCCCCTAGCCCAGTACTGCTGTTCTCTGGCCCCCTAGCCCAGCACTGCTGTTCTCTGGCTCCCTAGCCTAGTAATGCTGTTCTCGCTTCTCTTTTCTCTATAAAATCTCTAAAGTTTTTAAATTCTTCAAAGTATAAAGTTACATTTATAACCATCCCCTACCACAAGGTTGGTTGTTTATTTTGTATTATTTTAGGTGCCACCTCTGCCTGGCACCAGTAGGCGTTGGATAGCAGGGCCCAAACAATATATATACATGTACTCGAGATAAATGTTTGTAGGGGGTGTTGACCGATGTGACAGTTTTAAAGGCATTCTGAATGGTCCTCATATGGCAGCAGCACTTTATGAAGGGTGACACCCGCTCCTCCTCCAACATATTACCCTATGGGTCTTGAATCAAAATTCAATTGTAAGCTCAAAGTGTAAGGCAGTTAATGCTTTATACACTAAATCTAATAGAGCTTTAAATACTTGTTAGTAAAATGACTAACCCGTCCAATATATAAGCAATAATAATTTACATTTATTGAAGATTAACCATGTGCAACTTTAAAGCAAAAGAGCAGAACTGTATCTTTAAAAATCCTGGGATGTGTTTGCTGTGTGCATGAAAGGCATAGTGTATATTTCACTGTAGTGACAAAGCTATTGCCTCAATGAACAGCTACATAGTATTTATCACCAGCTCCCAGGCAGCTTCCACAATCCTTCCTCCATGACATCCATGTGAGGCAGCTCTTGCAGGGATGACAGTTTCTGATTCAGTCCTGTAGAGAAGCCACCACGCCTCTTTTTGGGCAGCTCAATTTCATTCTAATGCCTGGGGCATACAAAAAGGGTTGCTGGACATTATCTGCTTACATGGGTTAAAGGAGTGCACATATACCCAATGAAAACAGCTAAATGCTGCCTGTTCAGAAAGGCTGAGTATGAAGCAGTCAGTGATTTTAATAGCTACAGTTAAGAGGAAATGATCGATTTTTCTATTCAGCACACACACAATGCAATTATTCCATAGCAAAAATTAATCATAAATAAATACATGTTCTACCTCAGACTACTGTGCTCAAGGATACATTTAAGAAAAAGCAAGTAGACCACAACAACCCCATGTCAATAACATTCAGTTCTCCTTCATTACGATATTACCAGCAAACCAGCAGTACATAGTACCTGCAGCCTTTCCATTCTCATTCAGTAACCAGTTTGCAGTGCAAAAAAACAAACCGCACAAGGAACAAAGCACTGAGAAAAGACAATGCACTTTTCATATATTAAATACCTGGAAAAGTCAATTTGTAATCCCCCACAGCCTTTGTCTTTGCAGCAGCTGAATTGTTCCCTGTGATCCACTGATGAATTAATGGATAGGACAGACTCAGGGGAGGAGGTTTGCAGCCACACACACACACACACACACTACTCCCAATTGTCAACCCAGCCAGCTTTTACCAGACTGTCAGAAATATCACCCGCAGTACACACACATTCAGCCAACAGGCTTGCCAAACCAGATGCTGCTTATGTAGTAATGCTCATTTGCTAAAGCAGCTTAACCCTTTCTTCTTTATGATTTCCTTAATATAATATTCAGGATGCTATAAACCAATGTATTTTGTTTTATCCTAAAACACAGAGGCTGGAAAGACAGAGGTGCAGATTGCTATTTCAGCATTCAGACAGTCAGAGGCTAAGCTATACACCCTGCTCCAGTGCCAACCTGCAAAGAGCGACTGGCCCCACTAACTATTCATTTTCTTCAGAAGAGCAGAAGAGGAGAATTACTACATGTAAATAGAATTGCAGTTATCTTAAGTTAAGATACCCATCAGACTCCCACTATTTGAAAAATAGAAAGAGGGTCAGAAAGATAAGACATGCAATTTTTTTGACCATGCCCACTTTGTGACCACCCCTCTAAATAACAGAGAAAATTAATAATCAGCATATTAACCCCAGACATGCCAGCAGGGCCACTTCTGCCATGAGGCAAAAAGCCGCCACTGGTAACTTTAAGAGCCGAATTTTTGTTTTTTAAAATAAAAATTTGTCCCTTCTAGTGCAGAGAGTGCAATAGTGCTCCCTGCACTAGCGATGTGGCCCCCTTAGGACCCGTTCCAATGCTAAAGTTGCAAGCATGGATTGGGAGAGAGGGGGCGGCATCGGGCTGCTGTCTCAGGCGGCAAAAGCCCCAGGATCACCACTGCATGGCAGTAAGATCAATTACAAATGGCCAATAAGCACTCCATCAACCCCAGACAAGCCATTACAATTTCTGCAAAAATGTCCAGTGGCAGGTATGATTTATCAGTTAAGTATTATTATCATTATTATTAGTGAAACCTCACTTTTAAATTCTCTGATTTGAAATTTTCCCTCATTTTACTGTTTTTTGTGGTCCCACTAATATATAATGCATTTTCCTGGATTTTACACCATTTTTTTCCAGTCCCCTGAAAAACGTAAAATGGGGGTTCGGCAGTATTATCACCATATAGCTGTAAATTGTCCACTTATTGTGCAGCACTAAAAAATAGAAGGGTGTATACATGAAACATACAAATTACATACAAATTCTGTGATAAAATACAGTTTGCTGAAGTGCGGTAACCATTACCAACCAATCGGCAGGCACCATTTCCTGACCACCTGTTTAAAAGTATACATATGATTGTGATGCCATTGGTACTCATCAGCAGCATGAGATGGGACATACATACAAAAAGTTTTTTTTAATTTGTAGATGAAAACTGATGGCAATGATATATTAATATTTAAAGCAGCTACGAAAACAATATCCCTTTGACACGGTCATTACATTCCCCACAGAGCCCACATACTCTTGCAGTGTGGGAGATAAAAGAAAACACAGCGCATTATGCCAACATAATACTTTAGCATGCTGTTCCCTTTTGTTATATGCTTAAGGACATCTGTCCCAGTGATGAGAGCTTTGTGCATTATTGGAGTCATCTGCTTTGTTTTCTTCCACACAAAGAGTAACACAACAGCTCTTGTGGATGTGGGCTAGAGTCTCATTGCTTTGTTATAGTACTGTACATCATTTGTACATGTGTCTCCATGAGAACACGTGTTTAAATGCACATTAAACATTGAAGGTTTTTAAAATAATGAGAAGTCTTCAACAATTTTCAATTAGCACAGTTTTTAAGTGCTCCTGGCCACACTGATTATGTCTACACTGTATAAAATATTACAGGATGTATTGTGTAAAAAACAAAAATGTACCACTGCAATATACTTTTTGAATATAGAAGGAACGTACTTAAAAAAAGATATGTTTGCTGCTGATTTATTGAAAATTTCTCCAAAAACCCTAGTCCCAATTATCTTTTTAATTTCCTGCTGCCTTCTTTCCCGTGCTGTGCAGGGGAGCTGGTGGCACTCAGAACAATGCACTGTAGGATAAGAACCAATCAGCAGCTAGGTTGACCTGATGGGGAAGTGAAGCCTTCCTTTGCTTGTGTGATTGCAGGGCTGTGGTTTGCTACCCCCCATTAACTGCGCTTCTGGAAGGGGCCGTTAGAACACCTGCACCTTTCATTTGAAATGTTACTCTGACCGAAACAGATCTTAAAGGAGCTCTAATAAATGACCCATTTTTAAAGTTAATGATCAGTTTTAGCCCAGAGTGAAAGCTGGCAAATATTTTATTTATTCTTGCCTACAAGATTAGGGGGGTTCTGGAGTAGCCCATTATTCCACTCAACCGCAAGATCATTTGGTCAAAAAAGACTGACCATCAGACATTCTGAATATTCTTTTGACTAAACAATATATTTACTTTCAGTAAAAGAGTTGGTCTTTTTTAATATAAACTAGAGAGAAATGATGGCATTTGTCCCTTTTCTACACAAGGTGATCCCCCCCTGTGCAGTCTGCATCACACACAAAGCAAAGTAACTTTTATGCAATGTACTATTGCTGGACCTCGCAACAAGACCTTTGTGGAACAGGGGAACTATAGTTACTGGTCATATTTGTTATTCAGAAGTCTTTGAAGATGTGCTCAGAAATGTAATCAGGCAAGAGTCTTGTCAGTGGCATGGTCCAAGCAGGTACCCAGATAGTCATAAGAAAGTATGAAATGTTTCAAATTGGAATCTCTTGGTATATAAAATTGGCAGATATGTAGGCAACACCCACTAACTGTATGTTAGGTAAAAGTATTACATATAAAAATGATGAAGGCTCAAAAGGCACTGTACAAAGTTATTGATAGAAAGGCACACAGATGTGAAAAACACCATTCAAATTATCACCTGCTGAGTGGTTTCAGCCTTGTAATTTTGTTGCTGATCTGTTTGGCCTTTTGTTTCCATGGGTCGCACTTGTTATCTATCAGGTCCAGTTGCAAGATGACATAAAAATATGTCTGACATATTAATGCAAACTTTTGCAAACTTTGGAGTTGAACATGGTAAAAATTTGCACTTTAATACATTCGCCCCCCATGTGTCTGATAACAAAGTTCTCTTTTTTTTGGCCTCAGTCTCTTTCAGGCGGCATCAGATCTGCTGTCACAGGAGATCCTGAAGCCCCCTGATCAAATATAATTTATGACTCTTTACACTCATTGAATGACTGCAATTGCTGGAGTGACGTATATATATCCTGTGTCCATAAAATATATAAGTGTTTTGAAATGCACTTATGTTAACCTATTTTCCCCACTACATGGTAGTGTCTCCTCCATTTAGAAGGGATGGTACAGGCTACAGTAGATAGGAATGAGAACCTAAGCCCCACATCTAAGAAACACCCCACGGTGTCCATTTTTTAATGCAGACACAATATACAGTATAAGGTATACTTCTTTTAGTTGCAAAATCCCATCAGAGAATATTTCACTGTTGATAAAGACCTTAGCTACTAGCAATTTGCACATTATAATCAGGGCAACTATTATATTTTAAACTTGATTGGTGGGTCCCCACTGCCCCAAGAAATTTGGGATAGAATAACCCTCAAGAACATGAAGTTCAATACAGTAATGTAGGCAGTGAAGAAATTGTCTGCACTTACTGAAGTAGACATGATGCCCACGTGTGCCACCCTGGACCTGGAAGCAGATAAATGACAAAATGGTGATGCTACAAGAAAAAAAAAAGAAAGAAAATAAATAACCTTACTGTTTTTACAAATCCAAAATGGATAAAGGCATCTTTTTACTCCAAACTATCAAACTGCAAAGCTACACTAAAAACTTAATGAGCAATAATGCAAGGATAAAACAAAAATCAAGACAAAATTATGAAATGAAGAATAAAAAAAGTAAAAAAATAGTTTATGTGTGCTTGTATGTGTGTGTAAATATGTGCAGAAGTGTGCAAAAGTTGTAAATAAGGGTCTCTGTTTTTGTGTGCAGGAGGGCCAGTGTCAGTGATCAAGGCTCCTTCTGCGGATCTGTTGCAGCAGGAAGTCAGTTGGTGGGCCTGGGGACTGTAAGGCACATCCCAAACAGAGACATGTGGTCCTTTCAAACAATCTGTTTTACCAGTGTGATTCCCACTGCCTACAAAATAAGGGGTTTCTTAGTAGATTTGTTTGCCCCTTTTGTCATCACCCTTAGGCCAATAGAATGAGTGGTTTTCTCTGCTATATATATGCCAAGGGTGATACATTGGGCCCGATTCACTAAAGTCTGAAATAAGGAGTGCTATTTATAGCATGTGTTAAAAATCTTATCACTTCTTATTTTTCGCTCGATTCACTAAAAGGACACTTGTCATAATTAAGAAGCGATGTTCTTGGCGACATATTTTCAAGCAACGTGCTGCGTAATATGTTGTGCGCTGCGTAATATATTGCTTGAAAATATGTCGTCGCAAGATAAATAACGCCAAGAATATCGCTTCTTAATTATGACAAGTGTCCTTTTAGTGAATCGAGTGAAAAATAAGAAGTGATAAGATTTTTAACGCATGCTATAAATAGCACTCCTTATTTCGGACTTTAGTGAATCGGGCCCATTGTCTTTCATCTCCTCTATGTGTATGCAAAGGATCAGCGTGTAAGCGCACCCAAAGTAGATTTTGGGCAGAAACACTAACTTATGCATTGTCATGCTGAAATCTGCTCTCTGTATCCATTTACTGTCCAGCGTACATATATACAGGGGATGGAAGACAGCTGACTGCATTTGTATATACTGTACATCAGCATAGAAAATGACCCATGTGCCATTAGCCTTAATGCCAAAGCAGGGACAGTAACATTATGAAGTGAAAATATTATAAATGTAAATATTAAGGTCACATATATAGTACATCTGATAAATGTACAGCCTGTAATGGAAATTCGAAAAGGAATATTATATTATGGCACCGGTGCTACCTACACCATCCAGCTCACTCCACTTCCACCCTTCACATATGCATTGAGCCCTTGTTCTCTCCTTCACCCTCTCTCAGTACAGATGACTGTGTAACTGACACTATTTAACACTGGAATACAAAAGGGTCCATCTAGAGGGCCGGGGTAGTATAAGTTTAAGGTACACAAACAGTTTCTTTTATTTCTTGACAGTTAGTCAAGAAATAAAAATGGCAAATGGAATCATGAAAAGGGCAGTAACTGACTCATGGTGGTTGGATGAAAGTGACATATAGGGAGAGGCGAAAAAGAGCTAAAATCTGCAAATAGGTGATGACAGGGAGAGAGGAAACCTACCGAGACTGGCACACTGGACATGAAATAATAGTGTATCTGAGAGAGAGGCTGGGTTGCTATTGGCACTTGGGGTTTAAGAAAATGATGCATAGGGAAAGAGGTAATAGGTCTGGGACTCCTAAAAGTGGGTGAGAGAATGGCATATACAAAGAGAGAGAGAATGGCATATACAAAGAGAGAGAGAATGGCACACAGGAGTGAGGGAGGAGAGAAAAAGACCTGTAAATGGCGCTTAGGGAATGGGGTATGGGGGGTATGGAGGAGGGATAGGCACATTAGAAGTGGGAGTATGGAACAGAGAATGATAGATGGGTGGGTGACTAGGAGAAAGGCAGTGCAGTGCCCCCCTGCTGTCAGTGAGCTGCAGACTTGGGAAGGGAGGACGGGAGCTCTGGTGCCTGCAGGTCCTTTCCCCTACACAGCCTTCCTTACTGATCATTTGTCGCTGAAGTTTTAGTCCTGGTAAAGTTGCACAGGGATTGGGTAGGGGAAGTTTGACCCCCCCCCCCCCCACCACCTGGCGGCCCTACGGTAATCACTACCCTGAGATTCCACTGATTGGCAGCTCTGTTCCTGTTTGCTTGCCCTGCTTCTAAACCATCTACCAATATGTCTGTCAATATACACATATATAAACCAGAAAACCTACGTGATACAATGGTGGCCGGCCTGCCTTCTATGGAAAGTCTCTCATATAACCCAATAAGGGCTTTATTGGGTCCAGCTTGGATGGGCATACAAAAGACTGCTTTCAGGTCAAATGTTTTTCTATTGGCCAACGGAGCAAGAAACGGATGAATCAGGTGTCCAAGAAACTTGCAAAGTCTGATTTCAAACTCCCTACTTGTGAAACAGTCCCCTTAGTTATACAGGTCTTGGTGCAAGCAGCGGGATTATAAACCTGCATGTTTCATTCACACAGGATACGCCTAACTTCTGGAGTAAGCAACTAGCAACACCGGTCAGGAAATATTATATGTGATTATATGAAGGGATATTGGTGTCATATATACTTAGTTATGAATGTCGCTTTTACTGTAGCTAGTTTATAGAGATTTAATTGATTTTACCTCCATAGCACAAATTGAATCACATAATCCCATAAGAGGCTTCATTATATAATTGAGAGATAGCTGGTTTATTGTAACTGTAGCAGATGTGTGTTAGTGGTGGGCTTGTACTTGGAACAACAAAAGGGGTCTGGTGGTGACATACACCTCTTTCAGACATAGAAATTTTATATTCTTTTACATGCTATGCCTATGTGTACAGTGTGTGCCGTACTGCAAGTTTAATCTGTTCTTCAGTCTTTGCTTTAGAAGAAATATGTCCACTGTGTGGTGTATTTATAGGAGGTGGCATAAACACTAGTGTAGGTACACATAGAAAACAATAAACAGTACATAGGGTTGAAAAAAGACCAGAGTCCATCAAGTTCAACCCATCCAAGTAAACCCAGCACACACAACCTATACTTACCAATCTATACACTCACATACATAAACTATATATACAACCACTAATACTAACTGTAGATATTAGTATCACAATAGCTTTGGATATTCTGCTTGTTCAAGAACTCATCCAAGCCCCTCTTAAATTACCACATCTCTAGGAAGGGCATTCCCCAACCTCACTGCCCTCACTGTGAAAAACCACCTACGCTGCTTCAAATGGAAGCTCTGTTCCTCTAATCTATAGGGGCGACCTCTGGTGCGCTGATTGTTTTTATGGGAAAAAAGAACATCCCCCATCTGCCTATAATCCCCTCTAATGCACTTGTACAGAGTAATCATGTCCCCTCGCAAGAGCCTCTTTTCCAGAGAAAACAACCCCAACCCTGACAGTCTCACCTCATAGTTTAAATCTTCCATCCCCTTTACCAGTTTAGTTGCACGTCTCTGTACTTTCTCCAGCTCATTAATATCCTTCTTAAGGACTGGAGCCCAAAACTGCACTGCATACTCAAGTGAGGCCTTACCAGGGACCTACAAGACAGTACTTTATTTGCTTTAGTAGCCACAGAATGGCACTGCCTGGAATTAGACAATTTGTTATCTACAAAAACCCCTAGATCCTTCTCCATTAAGGTAACCCCCTTACATTATTTCTACCAAAGTGCATAACTTTGCACTTGTCAACATTGAACCTCATTTCCCAGTTTGCTGCTGAGTTTTCCAATTTTTTCTAATCGCTCTGCAAAGCGGCAGCATCCTGCATAGAACTTTATAGTAGTTTTGCACAATTTTGTGTCATCAGCAAAAATAGAAACAGTACTCTCTATGCCCTCCTCTAGCTCATTAATAAACAAGTTAAAAAGCAAAGGACCAAGGACTGACCCCTGCGGTACTCCACTAACCACACTGGTCCAATTAGAAAATGTTCCATTTACCACCACTCTTTGTACTCTATCCTTCAGCCAGTTCTCTATCCAATTACAGATATTATGTTCTAGGCCAATATTCCTTAATTTGATTATTAACCTTCTGTGAGGTACTGTATCAAACGCTTTAGCAAAGTCCAAGTAGATGACATCAACTGCCATTCCAGCATCAAGGTTCCTGCTCACCTCCTCATAAAAGGTGACTAAATTAGTCTGGCAAGATCTGTTACGCATAAAACCATGCTGGCACAAACTAATAGTATTGTGAACTGCAATGTATTCAAGTACCCTATCCCTTATTACCCCTTCCAAAAGCTTTCCTACTACTGATGTCAGACTAACAGGCCTATAGTTTTCAGGCTGAGAACGGGATCCCTTTTAAATAACGGCACCACATTAGCAATCCGCCAGTCTCTCGGCACCATGCCAAACCTTTATTTTAGCCTTAAACATTGTGTTAATTTATTTTTTTCACCCCTACAGCTACTGATAAATGAGGCATGGTAAGGAAAGGCTGGTTTGTTCCCCCCCCCAAAAAATGAAACCCCAGAATAGTAACAGGCTGGTAAGTAGAAATGGAATTGTTAAAAATGTAGGTCCAAAGCAGCAGTGGCATCTTACTCAAAAATGGCTACTTTATGTACTTACACACAAGTTAAGGTTTTGGTGGGAAGTTCCCCCAGGTTTTATGTACTTTACAAAGGGAAGAAGCACGCCAATTTGTCGGCCATGCCTTTCAACACATTTATTTGCAGAAAATAAGTGGCACAAGCTTTCGGGGGTTACCCCTTCTTCAGGTGAAATTGAAGCACCCTATGGAAATACGTAAGTGGTGTGAGAAGGATTTTTCTATTGTTGAACTTTCAATTGCAGGTTTGTCATTCATTAGTATGAGCAGCAGTGAAAAATGGAGAACATGAAGAACATGAGTAACATGAAGAAGAAAACCACATGATGATTTTAATTTTTGTAGGATGGTGGAGGGTTTGTCTGAAGCAGATATCAGACACCACTGCCTCTCACAAAAATGTTTGGATTGCCAGGGCCCAGTGCCTCTTACTGTATATATTATGCTTTGGTGCTTATAACTACTGCATCTCACTGTATAATGTGCTTTGTGTGCCAGGTCCCAATGCCTCCCACCACATTCAAATGACTTCAGTGAAAGGGCTTTTGGGGGTGACAGAGCCCACTACCTCTTATTGTATATAATGTGAGTGCCATTACCCACTATCTCCTAAAGAATATAAGGGCTTATTTACCATAAACTACATGCAATTCTTCACAAGGTGCAAAATACAGGGTACATGGATGTTCTCTGGAGCCCTAGAATTTGTATCTTTTTTATCATTCAGTTCAGGAGATCAAAGGGAAATGAGGGACTTTTCAGTAAGAATCCGGGACTGTGGGTTGAGCTGTCAAAAGAGGGATGGTTGGGAGCTATGGTCTAGGAAAGTCCTGTCCAGTAGGCAATTTTGACCTGGACAGCCCTTGAAACTGAAAACTGCACAGGTCAAAACTAGACACATGGCAAACCTAATCTGCGCCAGTAACAAATGCTTCTCATATAATGTCTGTTGAGCAGCAGTAAATGATTTTCGGTGGGCCTTGCAGATCTCCTTTGTTCAAACCATGACACATTTCCATAAACCCGTTGTGTTAAAATCAAATTTGGATAGAGAAGACCCACATTTCTGTTCTTTATGTAAGGCAGGCCTCCCACATTTATACCTGATTACAATTCCCATTGACTGAAACAATTGATTCTTAATTTCTAATGAACTGTAGATTGTAAGCTCTTTTGGACAGGGCTCTTCACCTATTGTATCGGTTATTGAATATGTTGGTGCTTTATAAACAAATGTTAATAATAATAATAATAACTAAGAATCCTTGCTTTTCATATAACTCTGAAATAAATAAAATATACATTTTACCCACTAGATGGCAATATACATTAACACTGAATTTTCATAGTAAGCAGATTTACGCAGTTACTGTATAAGTGAGCTTTCTTTCTGTTACATTTGTACACTCTTTTAATGAGATATGACTTGCTTCTTAGTAATTATATCCAGTTTTCGGAAAAAGTTACATAGTTTTAAATCTGTCATGGAGCTGTTTGTTTCATTAGGGCAGGGGTCTCAAACTCGCGGCCCGCGGGCCATTTGCGGCCCTCGGTACAGTATTTTGTGGCCCGCACCAACACCTTCTCAAAAGCAATGAATGGATCCGATTTTTATTGCGATTCAAGGGATAATGCAACGCACGACGGGCGGGAGCTGCTGATTGCGGAAATGACGTTATGCCATCATAACAGTTATTATGGGAAGACGTTCTGTGTGCACAACACAGAACGTCTTCCCATAATAACTGTTATGATGGCATAACGTCATTTCCGCAATCAGCAGCTCCCGCCCGCCGTGCCTTGCATTATCCCTTGAAAGCCAATTTTTTGTGAAATCCCTTATGCGGCCCAGCCTCATCCTGACTTTGCCTCCTGCGGCCCCCAGGTAAATTGAGTTTGAGCCCCCTGCATTAGGGTGTAGAAGGTAGTGATGGATTCATGGTAAGGTGGACATTCTAGAGATCTTCTATACTGAACTTAATAAAGTGAGTCAAACAGTTCTTTTCCTTAACAGATAGGGCACAATAAAGCCAGCCTTTACCACCCCAGAAAGTAAATCAAGGAAAAGGGCATTGGATTTTTACTGGGGATCGTCTAGGGCAGGGGTGTCCAACTGGTGGCCCACAGCCTCCCCTTGTGTGGCCTCCCATTAAAGTTTGGCTGCTGTGACCTTTGTATATAGATTATACAAAGGATTGTACACACCTTATATTCAGGCTGTAAGGTTCTATTTTGTTTCCACTTGTAAGACCCTGTATTGTTCACACCCCAGACCATATGCACCCACATTGTTACCTGTTCACACCTCAGACTGTAGGAGCAGTGCCGGGATTGTGTCACTGTATGTACCAGTGACTTGTATGACCAGTTACTTGCGTAGTCATGATAGGCTTCCCTGTGCCCTGCTCTACCCTGTCTGTGTACTCTGCTTGCCTAACGCCATACTGTGCCTACCCTACTTTGTCTGTGTGTGCTATACTCTTCCCACCCTACATTACCTGTGTGTGCCATACACTTCCCACCCTACACTGCCTGTGTGTGCCATATTGTTCCCACCCTACACTGCCTGTGTGTGCCATACTCTGCCTGCCCTATGCTGCCTGTGTGTGCCATACTCTTCACACCCTCACTGCCTGTGTGTGCCATACTCTTCCCACCCTACACTGCCTGTGTGTGCCATACTCTTCCCCCCCCACACTGCCTGTGTGTGCCATACTCTTCCCCCCCTACACTGCCTATGTGTGCCATACTCTTCCCACCCTACACTGCCTGTGTGTGCCATACTCTTCCCCCCCTACACTGCCTGTGTGTGCCATACTCTTCCCCCCCTACCCTGCCTGTGTGTGCCACACTCTTCCCACCCTACACTGCCTGTGTGTGCCATACTCTTCCCCCCCCTACACTGCCTATGTGTGCCACACTCTTCCCACCCTACACTGCCTGTGTGTGTCATACTCTGCCTGCCCTATGCTGCTTGTGTGTGCCATACTCTGCCTGCCCTATGCTGCCTGTGTGTGCCATACTCTGCCTGCCCTATGCTGCCTGTGTGTACTATACTCTGCCTGCCCTATGCTGCCTGTGTGTGCCATACTCTGCCTGCCCTATGCTGCCTGTGTGTGCCATACTCTGCCTGCCCTATGCTGCCTGTGTGTGCCATACTCTGCCTGCCAACCAAAGGAGAACCCTTTAATCCTCTAATCAACAAATAGCATAGATCAGCGTAGAAGGCTAATGGAAATAAGAAAAACAGCCATCTAATGATAAAATTCATATAAATAAATTAAATAAATAAACATCCACATGTTCAAGATTCACAGTGAACCATAAAACCACACACACAAAAAATGTTTCAATGCCAGTGTTTTAATCCAACTGTGTGTTTGTGCTATATAATCCTTTACCAAAACTGTGCCAACTTCCTTTTCCCCAGTGGGTAGCGGCTTACTGGAAGTAGGCTTTTATATATGTATATCAAAAGACTCTCATATCCTGTTTTCTCTATAAAATCCCTTTGGTCAGTGCAGAGAAAAGAAAGATTAAGGCTAAGCTTATTCAAGGAAGTAAATTCTAGATACACAAAGTCATGCCTCAGGACTTGGCATACCCCAACTGTGGCTTTATATATGTGTATAGATGGGAGGGTCCCACCAACGGCGCAAAAACCTGTAGGCCACAAAATGTGAATAAAGGGGACCTGTCACCCTAAAAAAGGTTTAATTTTAAAAGGCCCTTTATTATACAGCTTTTCATGTGTGGGTGACAGGTCCCCTTTAATTCATTTCTAGTCTGTTTGAGTTGTGTTCAGACACTTATGTCTAAAATTAAACATAGTCCCCTGTGACTTGTCATTTTGTAGGGAAGCAGACTGAAGGTCTCATTTACATTCATAAGCGCAGTTGTTGTCCTGCACTTTTCCCCACAGTGAGAATTAAAAATAAAAAAATATTTGTAATATAGTTAGTTAGGCAAACATCTATCTATAAAAGTTAATAGCCAGAACACTGCTTCCTGCTTTCAGCTCTCTAACCTCCTAGTTAGTCAGGGACATCAGGGGGGGGGCTACATGGGATGTAATTGTTCAGTTAGTTTGTGAGCCCGCAGGTCAGATTTAAATGCAAACTAACTGAACAGCTATGTCCCATGTGCCCCCCCGCAAGTCACTGATTGGTTACTGACTGTTACAGCTTAGAGGGCTGAAAGCAGGAAGTAGTGTTCTGGGCATTATGTTAGACATCTGCCCACTCCAGCCTTTATAGATGACATTTTTGCTTAACTAACTATATTGAAAACATTGTTTATTTTGCGCAGCCTATCTGTTTTACCCAGTTTCATTTTTACACTTAACTGCTCCTTAAAACCCATTTCATTAAAGGCACTTGTGTCAAAAATGCACTCCTTGCATGTCTGTATAATTACTCTTGGCTCCATTCAGTCCTTCCTGCTTTCCATTCTAAGCTGAATGCTGCTGCACCAATTGACACAATGGAACCCTGCAGCTACTGCCACCTCCTGGCCAAGTGGTAACTCCAGGATTACCTTCACACTCAGGGGCAGATTTACTAAATGTCTAACTTTTCTCATTTTTTTTTTTTTTTTAAATAGAATAAACCTCATTTCCACTAATGTCTGACATTTACTAAAAAGTCCAAACATAAAAAGTATGTGCGGGAAAAAATCACAGAAAAGTTGTGAAACTGCGACTTTTACGAATTGTCACTCCGAAACCTCTACTTTTTCCAGTTGTTTCACAAATAACCAGCATCAAAAATCCAAAGCTAAGAAGGATCCTCCAGTGAAGGGAAGAGACATCTGCCATTGAATTGTACATGATCTTGACAAGGATTAGCTGGCATATAGTCGTATTCAGATTTTTAGAGGATTTGTCACATAGTAAATCTCCAAAAAGTCACAACTTTTTTTTTGTGACTTTTAGCTCTAAAAATTCTGAATTGGGAAGAAAATATCTGACCGTTTGTAACTGGTCTCCTAAGTGTCAATAGTTCAGCATACTTCCAGTTAAAAAAATGGGCACAGATGTCACTCCCATGCTGAACACTGTAAATTACGTCATGCAAACTGGGATTCTGGGGGGAAACGCAGCATCGTCGGGAAAAAAAACATGGTGATTGCACTCGAAATTGCGCTTTGCTCAGTGCTTGTAAATGAGCCCTTAAATGTCATTTTGGTGGCAAGTCTCTTTAAAGGGAATTAATATATAGACCAGCTGTAGAGATCACTTGCCCATACAGTTGACAAAAAGCCACAGTATGGAGAGCAGATGAGCCTAAAGGCCTAATTCATAATTCCCTAATTTTTGTAAATGTAACCAGAGAGGTGCCAGCAAATGATCATGAGCACACGGTTACAGACCATCACATGGAGCATATATAGGCACAGGGTTTGTGTTTATCATGATCGACTGGTGTCTAAAACCACCTGGCTATAACATGCATTTACTTAATTAAGTAATAATTCAGTAATGTGGGCGACTGTGTTATATATATGTGTGTGTGTTACATTTGCGTAGCTAGCAACATGCATTCAATACGTATTTTGAAGGTGAATACAGTATATTGTTTAGGATATGATGCTTTATAACATAGCCTTTCAGTGCCCTGGATTTATTTTACTACATCTGCCCTGAATTCCAGGTAGTCGCCAATAGATGGCAGATGCCTGTTTTAGATCAATTTGATGATAAGGAAATGTCTGTGTCTAAAATCAGAAGAATGTGAGTGTAGAACGGGCCAGACTGGGGATGACTTTGACGTAGTTGGCCAGCTTGAAGTATAT
Source organism: Xenopus tropicalis (assembly GCF_000004195.4). Taxonomy (NCBI): domain Eukaryota; kingdom Metazoa; phylum Chordata; class Amphibia; order Anura; family Pipidae; genus Xenopus; species Xenopus tropicalis. Next base: position 56,900,928 of record NC_030682.2, on the reverse strand, counting down.
TGCAATATATGGACAAACAGTCCCTGTTTTGCTTAATGCACAGAATGTCTTAATGCCTTATATATATTTATATGAGTAAGTTCAGATCTCTTTTGTCTTTAAATGAATTTTGTGGTCACAGCCTCATTGCACCCCACCTAATGGATTAAAATTTGCTGGTAAGCACAACTTTCCCTTTGTTGCTACAGTTTATACAGGTGCAGCGGCCAGCTCCATGTTGTAGATCCCATAAGTTCCTGCTACAGTCAGGTGATCCCAGTGGAGCCAATAAGGGCAACTACTGTATTTGAGAAATTTTAACTTTAAAAGCAAGCAAGTTGCAGGTAAGTCTCAGTCCCTTTGTTAAATATATAATGGCCAGAGGGGATGACTTTGACGTAGTTAGCCAGCTTGACTATATTGCAATATATGGACAAACAATCCTTGTTTTGTTTAAAGGGGAGGGCATTGATTAGTAGCTTAATACACTGAATGTCTTAATGTCCTATATATATTGGTAATGGGTGAGTGCAGAGAATCCCCTGTCTCTGTCTGTAGTGTCTAAAATGGTTTTACTGAAAGGCCCAGTAAGTTCTATTCTGCAGTTTCTCTAAAATGGATGCAATAGAGAGAGCATAATGACTCAATTTACTAAGGTACTTGTGTTCAAACATGCTCCTTACACTCCTCATGTTTGCCAGTGTAGCCATCATGCCTCTTCTGACGAATGGCGTGCAACTGGCCTATTGACGGTGCCGCCAGGGTTCCCACAACAGGTTGTACTAATAGATGTGCAAAAATCTGGAAGTATCATGAATGCAAGCACAGTTGCAATCACAATTAAGCTGGAATTATGGGAAAAATTATACATTATGGGTATAAACCATGGCGTCTTGCATCCAACCTTGCAGTTAAATGTGCAATTAACTTCTTGTATTTTTGTGATACAAACAAAGAAGTCTAGTTATTGATCCTAGGTAGAAATCACATTTAGTCAAAATGGCTAAAAAACATACATGGTTAAATTGTTAAAAAGAACTTTATTAGGTAGTCCCTTGTGTCTGTCGTGCTGCTAGTGCCCCTGGCAGTAAAGTTGCACATACATACTTTAGCCCAGCTCTTAATAGGGAAACTTTGTAACTCACTGAGGCCAACAAGTTTCCATTATTTAGTACATTAACATTTTTACACAATAAAGATTTGTAGGCAGAATAATAGAAAAAAAGAACACAATAAATTACATCTTTTTCTTCAGTTTTTTTCAAATGACAATCTTCATATACAAACATTTAGCCTATACACCAATTAACACTTTAGTAACCATACAACAGTCTGATTTATGTTGAAAGCAGTGCTTATGTAATGTATAACACTAGACAACTAAATAAGTATATATATATATATATGTATATATATATATATATATATATATAAATATATATATAGCTTAAAAACATTCATTGTAAAATAGGTATTTTAGTACATTTAAAAGCAAAATAAAATCCCTGCCTGACTGTGCTGTACATTGCAAGTACGATGCACGTAAATTGGAACAGTCCAGCAGGTATCACATAGTCCCAAGTAACTCTGGGGTGTGTTCCATATAATATCCAGCTATTGGCTGCCCAAATCACCTCCAACTGGCCAATAGCTGAGCCTGAAATCTGCACTTTGTCCATTTTGTGACTTATGAACTTAAAATATCGATTTATGGACCTTTACAACAAAACAAGTACAATTGAATATACAGCTATGAAATATTAATCTGTAGCAACAACCCTCACACACATTAAGTAAAGTAGCAATACATTTGGCAATTACAATAAAACATTTGGTCAGTGGTAATGTGCCCTGGGGCACTGGGATACATAAAGCAACCTTATGTCAAAGCAATAAAAATACATGCAAAATGTCATTATCACATGAATTAAATTATATATGATACATATTTTGACAACTATTAATATGTGTAAAACCTCAGTTTCTCAAGGAAGTAAAAAACTAGCTGATTGCAATAATAATGTAATATTGGGCGCACACTCCAGACCTATTAACCCCTAGCAACCTATTCAGCTGGCAGACAAGTGCATTCCACCTGCTGATTGGATGCTTTGGTTTAGTTAAATTGCTGTGCCAATGGCTCTGTTGTATTAGCTACTGTATAACTACAGAGGAGCACAATAGTCATTACCCTCCATAAGGTGAACGTATGTGTAAGAGTACCACAGATGTGGTGGCCTTATTGGCATCTGCTGCACCTGTTTTGTTGGGTAGAAATGCCAACTGGAGTGTAACAGGGACTGTCTCTTTGGTGAAGTACTATTTTGAAAATGAATTATAATGTCAAGCTTTTATTTCAATGATCAGGCAAGCTGCACATCGCAACAGGCCAATCAAATCATATTCTGCACATGTAGGTATATCTACAAAAGCGTGCTAAATACCGGTAATGTAAATCTAGGACAAGCAACCACTAGCATTATAACTGGTAAGGAATTCCAGTCCCATCATGCCTTAATGGGTTATGCACATAACTACTCTATACTTCTGGTATATTACCCAGGCCTTTATAAGACGTGGAGCACATATTTTACAGAAAAATATTATTCTTATCCTTAAACGCTGAACACTGAGGTTAATGTCAGATGCCTCCAGTGACTCCTATTCACTTCAGTGGGAAACAAGGTGCAAGTGTGAGTGCTCTTCCTCCCAAAAATGCTCTGGTGGTGAAATTATAGATATCCATATAGATAACTATACATATAGATATCCCTCCATAGCACTGAATTCACTATGGATACATTCACTGGGGATTGATCATTGTGAATGAAACCCTAGTGATGGGGCTACTGAAATCCGTACATATGTTGACTCAAGTGTCGGATTCCACTTACTGAGATGGTGATATTGCACAAAATTACTACTATAATCTAAATCTGGGCACACAGTATTTGGTATTCAGGCTATTGCTAACCTATTGTTCCAGCAATTCTCTAGAATTAGAATTGGAAGTTATAGTTGTACAATAGCCTGAGAGGCCAAGGTTGCCTTCCAGTGGTGGAACATGAATATATTCAAGCAGCTCTCTGTTTATTGCTTACCTACAGCCAGAAGCTCTCAGTGAGTGGAGGGGGTGATAGTTTAAAATGGCTGAACTTTAAAACTTTTGTTCTTGGTTTTTTCACTTTAGTGCAGTTCATTTCACATACACCCACAGAAAAATGTAAATATAAACTGTTCCTTTGTTATTTTTAGGAAAAAAAAAAGAAAAAAACTGCAGAAATACAGGCAGAATTCCGAATATAAAATCTGTGGGCAGACTATTGGTTTAATACCTGTAATAATTCTTGCTCCTAAATATTGGAGGAACTCACTCATACAGCTTTTGTACCTGCCTTTAATTCCATCAAGAAACGAATCAGAGCTGTTTCAGGATAGAAAGTGAAAATAAGGTTATTGTCCAACTGTGATATTGGATAGGATCCGATGACGTTAAGATAAAAAATATACAATACATTATAGTCAATGCTTTCTCCAAATTACAGATTTTGTGTAAAACTCGGTCCAATAGCCTTCCATATATAGCCTGTGTGGCAGAGATAGCTTTTGAAACTCTGAATGGTTCTGGTGCAGAACTATACATTTACACAGCTCTTTTCAGACATTACTCACCATTCACACTATGCCCTGCCCCCAGCTGAGCTTCTAATCGAACATCCCTATTGTATTTACACATTAGGTCAGTATCACCAGAACCTTGTTATTTAGCTGTGCCAAATTAATTCACTTCCCACAGTAATTGTTAATTGCAATTTGTGTTCAGGAGCATGGTTCCAGTTACATACAGATTATATGCATTATTTAAAAAAAAAAATCACAAACAAACTCGCCCTATAGATGTGCACTTTGGGTTCACAAAGGGTAAACTACAGATTGCAAGGAAACTACCCAAGAACCAGTTCAATTAAAATGCCTACCTAAAGCCAGTTATGTATTATAGATTCTTAAACTTAATACCAATATGTCAAGGTAGCAAATTTATTGACAATTCACTGATTTGAATTAATAATGATTTACTATAGGAAGAAACATCAAAGACAGAGCTTAACCTAAATGGTACACACATGTCTAAATAAAAAGGTGACACCACTGGCGTAACTAAATAAAGTGCTGTCTTGTATAAAAAAGGGCATTGACTCAAGGGATGAGAACATAATTTTGCCCCTTTATAGGTCCCTGGTAAGGCCTCACCTTGAGTATGCGGTGCAGTTTTGGTCTCCAGTCCTTAAGAAGGATATTAATGAGCTGGAGAGAGTGCAGAGACTGCAACTAAACTGGTAAAGGGGATGGAAGATTTAAACTATGAGGTGAGACTGTCGAGGTTGAGGTTGTTTTCTCTGGAAAAGAGGCGCTTGCGAGGGGACATGATTACTCTGTACAAGTACATTAGAGGGGATTATAGGCAGATGGGGGATGTTCTTTTTTCCCATAAAAACAATCAACGCACCAGAGGTCACCCCTTTAGATTAGAGGAATGGAGCTTCCATTTGAAGCAGCGTAAGTGGTTTTTCACGGTGAGGGCAGTGAGGTTGTGGAATGCCCTTCCTAGTGATGTGGTAATGGCAGACTCTGTTAATGCCTTTAAGAGGGGCCTGGATGAGTTCTTGAACAATCAGAATATCCAAGGCTATTGTGATACTAATATCTACAGTTAGTACTAGTGGTTGTATTTATAGTTTATGTATGTGAGTGTATAGATTGGTAGGTGTGGGTTAGGTGTGCTGGGTTTACTTGGATGGGTTGAACTTGATGGACACTGGTCTTTTTTCAACCCTATGTAACTATGTAACTATAGAGGAAGCAGACCCCACATTCATGTGAGAACCACAGGGTCTGCATCCTCTATAGTTGAAAAGAAATCTCCCCTTCCCAGTCGCTCTTCTACCTGCAGGCAGGGAAGTGGGGGACACAGGGCCAGGTAGGAGTCACCGTTTGCTGGGCCCCTCCGAAGATTTTTTGTGCAAGGGGGCCTAGTGCTGACTAGGTATGCCAAACTCAACTCCACATTCTGGTAAAATTCCCTTATCAATAAATACCCCAGAATAACAAACCAGTAGCATCTCCTCCACATGTCTACCTAGTAGTGTTTGAAGGTTTAGATTTTAAATGTGAGGCCAATCTATGTAACTATGTAACATTGTCACAGTGATATTTAGTTCAAGAATCAGATCTACAGTAGCTAAATGCTTTAAGACCTACTATAGTTTTCATATAAATAATTGCTCTTAGGCAGCCTTATTATTGGAGTCTTTTTCCTGGAGTCTGGTTTCTTTGTAACCTGTATTTGAATCTATGTAATTATAAACCCTACTTGTGCGTGTATAGGCGGAGTACCTTTGTGACTCACTTCCCTTTAATAAAATGTGTTTGTTTCTTACACTAATGAGCCTGTGACTGTGCAGCGCAGGAAACATGTTAGGTGATTTTTAAAGTATATCCACATAATTAATGTACTCATTCTGTAGATTTTAATAACAACTCCCTATATGTAAATTGGTTGTAGTAACCCAGAAGCTACAGGCTGAAAGTAAAGCCACCATCTGTACTTGGTGAGTCCCATTCAACTAAACTGATCAAAAGGCTTGCAAAGGGGAAGTGCACCCTGAAGGGGGCTGATCGTCCTGGAGCCGGTACAACCAGACCCTGCCCAATGCCAGTTTTGTTTTCGAATTCTTAAATGAATGAATGTATTTTTTTTTAATGTAGACCGATTTCTTTTTGTTTAAATTAATTAAATAAATCAAATAATTTAGAACTGTGTACCTATGAATTCCTTGTGGGAAATGACACAATTCACACAGGGAAATCAAAAAGATATTAACACAACTTGCATACAGTTTGCCAGTGCACCTAGGGTATCTGTGTTTTATTCTTATATACACAGGCTAGTACTTATCACTGCGTGAATAATCTGACATATTGTGCTATGATCATGAAGATAAATTCCTGTAGTAGTCCCTGCTTCTCATTAGGACATATTAAACAGAGGGTGATTAATGCCTTTGCCAGCATTCAGCCTTTTGTGTACATTTATATGAACACGGACACACACAAAAAAAGAGATCAAATGAATACCCAATACTGCCAGTATGAAACCTCTATATAAATCCCATCACAATCTTATACAGCCAATGAGCTACATTATTCTTGGTTTAATTCTGAAAATATACAACATAAAATAATATCTCACATCTTTAATAAATGTTTTGATGTTTTTGATCCCATATAAAATAAGTGATGCATTAAAAGGTATTTCCTAAATGCATATATCCTTAGAACTTACTATTGTGCTAGTTGGTAAAGTACTAACCACACCATATAGCAGCTTTTCCATCATTTTAAGACATGTAACCAACAGATTATTTAAGTTTAACCAATATGTTTGTACTGGGAATGAGTGATGATGTGCCCAGGTTTACTTTTTTGATTTAATAAACATGATCACATCAATACTGGGGGATTTTTCTATTAAAGCCTTAAAATACTAACATGGTTAAAGTGCAGACAAGAAATATTGCCTTTTATTATGTATAGTCTGAGAGTTGGATATAATCTGGTTTCATTACATATTAGCAGTTAGGCCAAGCTGGGCACGGTTCTGTAAAACAAAATTGTTACTAGATGTTTTGCATAATGAAACAAAACATAATTTAAATTTCCAGTAATCATGATTTAAAAAAATTTCTGTAGATTTAGGCCATGGCACAACTGGTGTATTCTCCGGCCAATGGAGAACATCTTGATCATGGTTGTGCAGCCTGCCATTTACTTAACTGTCCATTTTTCGTCCAAAATCTGCTGCTGACAGGTGCAATCATTGTAAGCAATGACAGACTGCATGACCATATTCTGCTGCTTAGAAGAAAGGCCATTTATTTGTGAAGACAATTGCTACTGCAAGCAGTATCTGTCTTGTTGTTTACATTCTCTGCTTGTTTTGACTCCTGAAAAAATATATCTGAAGCCAAGTGATTAACAGATCTGAAGAGCTAAGTGTACATACAGAGAACAGATAAACAAACACTGCTTTCAATTGCAGTTACATTTGCAAATAACTTTGAAACCACTGATATTTATTCATTAATGTATATTAGAAAGCTGCTTATGCATTTTGCCACTATGCAAAACACAGATTCTGAGTGGACATTTTAATGATTCTGGACACTTATAATGACTCTGTACAAACTCAAACAGACATCTGAAAAACATACATGCATCTTGACGAAGCAAGGCCAAGGTTCCCCAAATGGCAGTGGCTGATGAGGGTCTTATAATTCTTCAACAGCTGAAGGAATGTGGATTAACCAGAGATAAAGCCAAGCTTATTATTTTCTTTGCGTATAACAGACAATATCTAGTATTTTCATATGTCCAATGATCAAATTTCCAAGTTTCTGTCTGTTATCGTCTGAAATGTCATTGGAAATTTTCAGATATCACAATTGTTCTTCCAAGTGTTGCCACCAAAACATGCTCCTCTGTGTGCTGACAGTTTTGCTATTAAAAATGAATCTTGCCAAAATGTGATCCAATACTCACAAAAAGGTGCTATAATTGCTATACGTTATAAAAAAAAAAAAAAAAAAAAAAAAGAAATTGAATGTTTTTTGGTACAGAATAAAAAAAAATATTTATATTTATATATAATTTCTATATAAAAGGTTTGCTGAAGCAACACTGAAGAAAACATTTGCCACTTCCAAGTTACTGTTCCACTATTTATCCATAATGTGCCTCCAATGTCCTGGCCCAAGTATACAAGTACTGTACATAAGTCAGTGGGTTCTAGTGCTATTCACATACTTGCAAAGGCCAAAGAAACCCATCTGAGTTCCCAAACAAGAGGGTGACAGTAATGTTATCTGTCCTTGTGGTCATGCTGAAGCTTCAATATAATCGCTCACAGGTGCCAACCCCAAGTATTCAGGGTTTTGCGCTGCAGGAATTTTAAAATGTCCATTGGTTTTAGGTTCTTTTGGAAAGAAGTCCTGTTGATAGTCAGGGTTATCCAGGTTAATCTGAAGGTTAGCCTTTTGGTCCCAGATGGAGGAATAGTCAAAGTCAGTTTTGGGTACAAGGGTATGGCCTGTGTTCAGATACTCTGGGTTATTAAGGCCATTGCTGTGAGAATTCTGGTAAAGGTTCTCTTTAGGAGACACAGTATTCCCCAGTGGAACCAAATTTTGATATACTGCATTTGTCTGTGTCTCCACAATTGGTTTTGGAACCATCTGATTCACATATTCTGAAAAAGATTGAAAACATATAAAATTATTTCCATTAGAATTGGTTTATTGTTCCTTTGAAAAAGATTCTCTTGTACCTGTAGCCACAGGTATGAAAGCCTGCGTCAGTATTAACCCCCACCAATCCAAAGAAGACAATAATCAAAAATAACAATAAAAATATATAATTTGACACTGTTCATTATTATACTTACAGCAGGAATGTTAATTTGGGAATACCCAAAATTGCTGTACAAAACATACCCTTAATAATATGACATTTATAAGTAATAATCTTAATAATAAGATTATAATATAATAATATTTTTGATCTCTAGGACCTAAAAAATAAATGTCCTACTGGGCTGACCACACATCATGACAGCACATAGTCCAGCCTTAAAGATTTGTTAGACTGTTGTAAGTAAAAGCATGAGGCTGTTGCCATACAGAGATGCAGAGGTTCAGTTTCCCTATGAGCACTCAGAAAATGACCCTGATGTGAACACATAAAGGCTGAAATGTTTTTCTCTATTCTGTAATAAATACCAACCTGGCACAGGCAGGAACTCATCATCAATGCTGTCTTCCAAAATGACTGTTGGATCTGTGCTGTATCTTTGTACAAAGCTGTCTTCTCTAACAGGTGGTCCCTACAGAACATTTTAAAATAGGAGAAAAGAAATACTGATATATTTCTCTATGAATATTAGATATTAACCATTGTCATCATAATGGCCTTATAAACAGCAGTTCTTAAAATGTCTATATAATACATTATTTCCTAGTTATTATTGCAGTTATGGCTAAACTGTATCACTTCCAACAACAGTATTTTGTGTGGGTCATTCAGTTCTTCTGTGGTTGAAAGGAACAATTCAGTGTAAAAAATAGATAGACTGCGCAAAATAAAAAATGTTTTCAATATAGTTAGTGGCCAGATGTCTAACATAATAGCCAGATCACTACTTCCTCCTGTACAGCTCTCTGAGCTGTTAGCAGTCAGTAACCAATCAGTGACTTGAGAGTGACTAAGAGGTTAGAGAGCTAAAAGCAAGAAGTAGTGTTCTGGCTATTATGTTAGGCATCTGCCCACTCCAGCCTTTATAGATTACATGTTTGCCTAACTAACTATATTAGAAATATTTTTTTTTTGCACAGCCTATCTATTTTACCCAGTTTCTTTAAGAGTGAGCAACCAGAGATAATACATGATGAAGACAAGACAAACACTGTGTAGATAATTATAGTTTTATAATACAGTCATACTTAAAGGTTTTGAGTGAAATGCTACACATTGTTATAGGATTTCTACAAATAGGAGCCTAAACATATAAAAATAAAGACAGACCCAGTGGCTGCTTTGGGGGGGGGGGGTCACTGAACTGCTGCTTACTTACAGAACATGTGTAGAAAACAGATCATATTAAACAAGCTTTTGAGATTGGGGTAATGCTTATAACTAAATATTAGACCTAAAAAATGTTTACATTTTCTTATGTCCACCAACATGATTAATAAAAACCAATCTGGCCCCATACCAAAGAAGCCGATAGAGAAAACATACCCCATTTCGCATGGTACAGATGACAGGTGAGTTGTTGCTAGTAGAACTCTAAAATGACAGAGCAATAAAATCACTTAAAATGATACTGACAAGAAAATAATACTTTTCAAAATATGAACGTACATATAGGGGCTGATTTACTAACCCACGAATCCGACCCGAATTGGAAAAGTTCCGACTTGAAAACGAACATTTTGCGACTTTTTCGTATGTTTTGCGATTTTTTCGGATTCTGTACGAATTTTTCGTTACCAATACGATTTTTGCGTAAAAACGCGAGTTTTTCGTATCCATTACGAAAGTTGCGTAAAAAGTTGCGCATTTTGCGTAGCGTTAAAACTTACGCGAAAAGTTGCGCATTTTTCGTAGCGTTAAAACTTAACGCTACGAAAAATGCGCAACTTTTCGCGTAAGTTTTAACGCTACGCAAAATGCGCAACTTTTTACGCAACTTTCGTAAAGGATAGGAAAACTCGCGTTTTTACGCAAAAATCGTATTGGATCCGAAAAATTCGTAAAGAATCCGAAAAAATCGCAAAACATACGAAAAAATCGCAAAGTACCGATCATTATGAAAAAAACGCAATCGGACTCCATTCGACCCGTTCGTGGGTAAGTAAATCAGCCCCATAAAGTTACCTAAAGGTCATGTTGATAGTTTTTGCTGAGAGGGCTGCTTTTGTTAGTAATTGTTACTTGTTACCTGACTGTTTTTCCAACCTGACTGTCCCTTCTCAGCCTGTCAGTTATAGCTTCTAATGCTAACAGCCTACTGCTGCACAAATATGGCAGCCCCCTCATAGAGGAACATGGGGGATCAGATAAAAGTGAAATTACCATAGTGCTCAGTAAAGGTGTTCTTGAATTAGAGGGACTTGTGAAGAATCCTTGATGTGGCAACAGATACTCTTCAGCATCAACAATGTCACCCAGACCCTCTTGAACCAATGCAGGATGGATCTTGGATTCAACAGGACTAGGCAAATGCATTCTATCATCCCCCTGTCAAATGAAACAAAAAAATGTTAGCTATCACCCCCTAATTATCTCGATGGGTAAGAAAGATAAGAAAGATAATTTTCCTGTTTTACAGGTATATATAAATAAACATAATACGGGTATGGGACCCATTATCCAAAATCCCTTATCCAGAAGGCTCTGAATTACAAAAGGCCCATATTTTATAGACACTGTTTTAATCAAATAATTCACATTTTAAAAAATGATTTCTGTTTTCTCTCTAATAATAAAACATTACTTTGTACTTGATCCCAACTTAGATATAAGTAATTCTTATTGAAGGCAAAACAATTCTGTTGGGTTTAGTTAACGTTTAAATAATTTTTAGTAGACAAAGTATGAAGATCCAAATAAGGAAAGACCCCTGTACATTCTGGATAACAGGTCCCATACCTCAATATAAAAAAGAACTTGTCAGTACAGGGGATTCAAAGAAAGAGATGACAACTATGGGGTGTATGCCCCTCTCTAACAGGGTGCTGTGTATGAGGAATAGGCAATTAGAAAAGCTCAAAATGTATTTGAAACTTACAACTGTCCCTCTTTCCTGACAATGTTGTGGCACCAGCAAAGATAAATAAAAAGAGCCAATAAGTATTGACAATGTTAGGTTTACTTACAGTATGTTAGCATTTGTAGAACTATATATTTTTTAATTCAGGTTAACTTATGACTAGAACTTGGACATGGCTAGGAAATGGGATCCTTCCCCCTTTAAAGGGACTATTCACCCTTAAATTAACTTGTAGACATTTAACTTGTTTACATTTGTTCTTCATTTTTTATGATTTGTGGTTTTTTTTTAATTATTTAGCTTTTTGTTCAACAGCATTCCAGTTTTGAATTTAAGCAGCTATCTGGATACTAGGGTCCATATTACCCTAGTAACCAGGCAGTGGTTTGAATGAGAAAATGGAATATGAATGGGAAAGGGTTTGAACAGAAAGATAAGTAATACAAATTAACAATTGCGGCCTCAAAGAGATAAATAGTTTTTTGACTGCCAGGGTCAGTGACCCTTATTTGAAAGCTGGAAAGAGTCAGAAGAGGAAAGCAAATAATTTAAAAACTAAAAATATAAAACATTAGGACCAATTGAAAAGTTGCTCAGAATTGGCAATTCTAAACAAAAGTTAACTTAAAAGTGAACCAACCCTTTAAATAATACACTTTACCTGTATGACCAAGTAGCGGGTTGGGTCACGAGCCATTTTGGTAAATTCAGCGCTCAGTTCCCGGAACTTTGGGCGACTCTCTGCATCAATCATCCAGCCTAAAAACAAGTAGAACAGATTTTTTTGCAATGCTATCTTAGGGAATTTAAGTAGGGAGGGTCTGAGCTGTATAATGCAATCTATTTTATGAATTTCTAAAAAAGGTACATTCCATAAAATTGTCTTGAGGGCAGAATGTAGATCTAGAGCTATGTTTCCTGCTGTGGAATTCTGCACAAGTCAGCGATAGCATGCTATTGTAATGTGTTCCTGCTGTTTCCTATTGATGGGAAGCATTTATAAACAAGTCTAAGGGGCTGATCTACTAATCCACGAATCCGAATGGGAAAAATTCCGATTGGAAAATGACTTTACGTTACGACTTTTTCGTAAATTGTCGCAACTTTTTCATAGCTGTTACGACTTGCACGAATTGTCGCGACTTTTTCGTAGCCGTTACGATTTGCTCGTATCTTGTCGCAACTTTTTCGTATTGAGCGCTTGTAAACTGTGGGCAAAACTTTCAGACTTAGCATGATTTTGGAAGCCTCCCATAGGACTCAAAGGCATTCTGCAGCTCCAACCTGGCCCAAGGAAAGTCACGATACCGAAGCTTGAATGAATCCGAAACTTTTGTACTCAGCGCGATGGCTACGAAAAAGTCGCGACAATTCGCGCAAGTCGTAACGCTACGAAAAAGTTGCGACAATTTACGAAAAAGTCGTAACGGCTACGAAAAAGTCGCGACAATTTCCGAAAAAAACCCGCAAAATACCGATCATTGCGCAAAAAATGCATTCGGGCGCTTTTCGGACGTTTGTGGATTAGTAAATGTGCCCCTAAAAGTAACTCAGATGACCACATGAATATATGACATTGGAATGGAATAATCATCCAGAAGGGAAAAGGTAAGGACAGGCTTGAATCAGAGAATTCATATTTACTGGTAAAATATCCTCTGTCATTGGTCTATATCAGTGCTGTCCAACTTCTACGGTGCCAAGGGCCGGAATTTCTCTAGCATGCATGGTGGAGGGCCGCTAATGGAAGCCAGTTTTGACCACTCCCCTTTTTGAAACCACACCCACTTCAAACCACACCTATTTTATCACAATGGTGGTAGCACAGCAAAATCCCAAATGCTTGGTCCTTACTGTGGGGATATCAACCATCATTCATATGTGAAAGAATTATGTCATATTAAGATATACCCTTAAATTCCATATGCCTCCTCCTCCCCTGTGGATAGCAGAGCAACCCCCAGTACATAATTACACACCTTAGGGACCATTTAATGGCTATTTCCAACTGCTAACAAACTCCCACAACAAACCCCTGCCAGGTTCACCTCCCACAAGCAGCATAGGGCAAGCAGAGTATGGCACACACAGGCAGCACTCTGCCTGTCCTATGCTGTCTGTGTGTGCCATACTCTGCCTGTCCTACCCTGCCTGTGTGTGCCATAATCTGCCTTCCCTAAGCTGCCTCTGTGTGCCATACTCTGCCTGCCCTACCCTGCCTGTGTGTGCCATACTCTGCCTGCCCTACCCTGACTGTGTGTGCCATACTCTGCCTGTCCTACCCTTCCTGTGTGTGCCATACTCTGCCTGCCCTACCCTTCCTGTGTGTGCCATTCCCTCCCTGACCTATGCTGCCTGTGTGTGCCATACTCTACCTGCCCTATGCTGGCTGTATGTGCCATATTCTGCCTACAGTACCTGTCTGAGGTGTGAAGAAGTGAACAATGGGAGTGATTATAGCCTGAGCCTGAGGTGTGAACACTGCAGGGGGTGAACAATGTAGGTATTAAAAGGTGTGAAAAACACAGGGAATTAAATTTTTAAACAATACAGAGGGATTACAGCCTGAATCTGAGGTGAGAACCATGCAGGGGGCCAGTTAATCTCAGTACTGATACCATTTAAAGCTTACACAAAGGTAAGCTATCAAAGCAGCCAGACAGGTGGGGGGCCACACAGAGGGGGGTCGCGGGCCGCCAGTTGGACAGCACTGGTCTATATGAATATGCATGTACCTATATCAATCCATAACTGCCCATTATCAACTCACATTTCACCATAATCATATAGACATCAATGGTGCAGATTGGAGGCTGTGGAAGACGCTCCCCTTTTTCTAAAATATTTGAGATTTCACTGGCTGGAATTCCATCATAGGGCTTCAAACCGAATGTCATTAATTCCCAAACTGTGACCCCTGGGGATATACAAAAAAAAAACATTATTAACAATTTATAGCTGTATATTAGAATGCAATTTCACAATCCTGCCTTTTACACAAAAATGTATTAATTTGCATTCTTTAAATAGCATATTATGCAAGATTTATATACAATTGTCTGGAAATGTAAACAAATACTTTTTTTGGTGGCAGAATGTTTGTGTGAATGCTTACCATAACTCCAAACATCACTTTGATGGGTGTAGGTTCTGTGCAAGATGGACTCTAATGCCATCCACTTGATAGGCACCTAAGGATCCAATACATATGGTGAGTTTATGTCTTCAGGAAAGTGAAATGTAAATGATGAGCATTTTCCTGAAGTCTTGAGGGTGCTAAAGATCTTACTAGATTTTATAGTACAACTTACTTTGCCCCCTTCTGCATGATACGCTTTCTCATCTGCTCCCAGAAGCTTTGCTAGCCCAAAATCTGTGATTTTGACATGCTGTGGGCCTTTAACTAGAACATTCCTGGCAGCTAAATCACGATGCACCAAACGTCTTTCTTCAAGATAATTCATTCCCTAAAAGAGAGAAATTCTATTATATCAGGTTCATTTATTCCCTTACACTATAATTTAAAGTCTGTTTTGGCACATAACAATTCCATGTTACAAATGAAATTAACTGATATTATTCAGGTGTACTTTTTTATATTATCTTGACACCATAGGGCAGATAGTATGTTAAAAATAAAACCCTCTTCTTAAACCTACAGCTATTGCTTATTCTGTTGGTCCTCAGGCCACTGCATCCCCCATTTCAGCCCAGCAATGCTATCACAACAAATGGTTCCACTTCCTTCCTTTTATCAACACCCTTTCCATGGCCCACTTTGATTTGATCAGGACATATAATAATTGCTGCTTTCTATTTCTGTCACGTTAATAGGGGGCACTAGGATTGTTTAAACTGAAGTACGAATTTATACATAGAGCAGCAGAGAGTTATGGGGAAGAGGTCATTGCATTAGTTTCATTGGGTTTCTCTGGCAAGTCACTGAGGAAGAACAACCGTGACAACTTGTCAAGACAACGGTTTGTGACCCCAGTAAGCATGCATATGCTCAAGCCCAGTCAGTTAACCCCAGTGCTATTCCACTAGCTGTACTTTAGATAGTTTTGTCATTAATGGGGGCTAGAACAGCAGGCCTATCACACAGGTATGTGTAATAAAAACTGTATTTACCAAGGGTTTTAGTTGTTCTTTGATATGCCTGAATACATATTGATTGTGTATATCTCTATTATTTTTTTAGGATTAGTAAATGTTGCCAATTTGACCATGTCTCTAGCTACCCAGTCTTTGCCTTGTTCCACCCAGACCCTGCCCTTTTCCCAGGATACCCAGTATATTTTAACCCCAAAAATATGTGGCTGTAAAAAGAGATGGTAGAGAAGTATCACATCTATATAATCTATCCACTAGACACCTATTTCTTGACCTAAGTATAAAAAAAGCACAGTAAATAAATTATCTGAAGAACATGAGATGGTTACCTTGGCAATCTGCACACACCAGTTGAGAAGATGTTGTGACCCAATGTTGTCTTTGTTATCTCGAACATAGTCGAGGAGGCAACCAAATGGCATTAACTGGGTGATCAGCTGGACAGTGGAGGTCAGGCAGATTCCTAGCAAACGGCAAACATAGGGATTCTCCACGCTGGCCATGACGTATGCTTCCTAGAACACAATATGTAAAAACATCAGACAGTACAGTTATAGAACAGCTAATTGTTTATTGCTAGAGCATGGATCTCATGTCAGCCATGGAACAGGCAGATTAAGATTGGTCTTCAATTCTGATGCTATTTGTGCTGGTGTGAATGTAAAGAACTAAAGTGTATAAAGCTAATTTCTACTGTCATCTGGCAACTGTCCTATAGGAAGCAGCACTGCTGATATATTAGTAATTGTTCTGCAGCCGTACATTGTTTGCATAACATGGCGACATCTGCGCAGCTCCAGGCAGGACTGGCACCAACATACATTCCTCTGTGAAGCCTTCCAACTCCCTCCCTCTTTATTCTGCTAAGCACACTCAGTCTGCAGTATAGTCCTTCAGTTAATGGAGATAAAAACCTTTGTATTATGGAAAATGAGTTCCCTAGCTATAAAAAAAAACTAAAATTTGTCCCAGAACCCGTTAAAAACCATTTTCATAACCCTATATACTGTTCCTCAGCATAATTTGATATATTAAGTTTTATGCACAGCTACCTACACACTGCCTGCACAGTAAAAGTTCCATTACTGTCATTATTAATACCTAGTTGCTTAATCATAGTGTATTTATTACTTTAAAATTTTGTACATTATAGAAAGTTGTAACATTCAGCTTGCCATATTTAGGTTTTAGCATAAGCCAAATAAATATTGACCATCTGGCCAAACACAGGCTAATAAAAAATACAGGGTTCCCCCTCTATAGGGCACTTCATAAAGTCTGATATATTTCAAGCAGGTTGGAAATCCTATTGGGAAAGGGCTGCATCAGTGTATTGATGTGGTTCATGTCTGATGGGCTGTATAATGTGATCATTGATCACCAACCAAATCAACTACCAGCACATGGGTGGTCAAATTAACAAAGATCTACTTGTTTGTTGGCCTTACCAAATGAGCAGATGGCTAGCTTTAGACACCTACACTGTACAGACCTATGAACCCTATGGAAATTTGCATCTGTACTCCCCCAGCATTATTTGTGAGAAAAGGCAGCTTCCCATGGCAGTACTCAGCATATAGCCCACTGCCCTGCAGGGCCCCTTATTATTTACTCCACTGTATAAAGGGAGAGTTAAATGACTGCCTTTAGCTCTGAAGAACTAAAGAGGTGAGATCAAGTGTAAAGACGTTAATATTCACAATTCTGAAATGGCTATTGCATGAAGGTGTAGGATGCACATCAAACACTGTTATTTGGTAATAATGTAACTGAAACAGATTACCTATCCATATGTGGTAACAAATGATAATTTGTGGTGGCAATAAGCTAGTGTTAGAACATAATTGTGCTCCTGCATGTTTCCCAGCAATGAGTTGCAGTTTTTGAGCTCAGTGCCTCTCAGCCCAGTGGACCAGGACCCTCTGCAAAAAAATCTTTGAAGGGGCCCAGTGCAGAGTAGCAAACTCTACCAACCCCTGACCCCCTTCTGTCCACTCGCTCTCTCTTGTCCCCCGGCCTGCTCGCATATAGTTCCCCGACCGATCTCCTATATAAGAGTGGGCGGGGAGTGGGGATTTTTATGCAAGCAGGCCAGGGATGTGAGAGAGAGCAGGTGGAAGAGGGGCATGCAACAACAGAGGAAGCAGATCCCAGGGTCTGGGACCCCCTGTTACCTGCCCCCCCTGCAACCACTGGGTCTGCTTCCTCTATTGCTGTATGCCCCCCCCCCTTCCACCTGTGCTCTCTCTCTCACGCCACTGCCTCAGCCCTTCCTACTTTCTGTTCCCAATGAAAAAGCTGCTGCGTCAACTGACTCCTGACCAGGCAGAAGCTCCAGAGTTCCCTTTGCGCCCAGTTTCAATAGGCACAGCACACGTGCACCTAAAAGAATCAGGTGAATCAGAAGAACCGCCCCCTTGTAACCACAGTGACACTGGAATTCTGGGAAACAGCAACGCATTGAGGGAAATAACTTGGCAATAGATGGAAATGAGCCTGTAAAACTTTTTGCAGTAAATTTGACAGGTCATTCAAAATATTTACTTTTTTATATAAAAATCTCTTTCTAACTTGAAGGGGTGTATGGAAGTATAGATTTGTAATGTTTTTTTCAAGTAAAACTGACCCCTGTGCCATCAGCCAAAAAGGCTTTGGTGACAGTCTGCTCTATGGTACTGAGGGGACCAAAAAGGATGCTGAGGGGTGGCTTTCTCTCTTTACTGGAGCCTTTGCAGCAAGGTTATTTTGCAGGTACCATGGAGTTTATTCTAAAGAATGCAGATTTTTTTATGGACTGTGTAAAAACAAAATGAATAAAAGTGAGCCTAAATAGCAGTACAAGACTGGCATGGTTACGCAAACAGAAACTGCTGAGCTGGTTTCTGGGGAATTGCTTGCTGGGAATAGAATATGGGAATGGCAGCCATTCCGTTCAACTGGCCCACAAACACAATAATTTTCAAGGCACTACGCTGTTTGCACACATGGCATTAATTAAAGGGGATGTAAAGGCAAATAATAATGTTGCATGTACTGCTTGTTAATTTAAAAAGAAACATCTTTGCAATGCACTTCAATCAGAAATTTTGTACCAATTCTGTACCGAAAGGATTCCTGTATGCAGCTTCAGGCAGGAGAGGAGACGAACAGGGAATTCAGCTGCACAGAATCGGATACTTTAAAGAAATTTCCTATTGAAGTACATTGCAAAGCTGCTTTCTATTTACTATCAGTGCACTTAGCATGAGAAGTGTAATGTACCAACCTAAACTAGAAAGGAGGGTGCAATATTTGTTTGGGGAGGCTGCCAACAGGAGAAATTCGTTGGATGAATATATATTACATATGATAATGTAATGTATATATAATGTACAGTATATATGATAATATAATATACAGTATAGCAGTTGAATTCTCTTTTGGGGAGGCTAAGACTCCCTAAATGTTCATTATTCCCTACCTATGGAACTAAAACAATGCAAAAAGGTAATTTCATTTTGACTGTATTATATTTTTCCTAATTAATACATTTTTCTTACACTATTAAACAGTGATTTTCATTGTTTGGAACTGTTTATCTTGGAGATTACAGAGGTACAACGTGATCTAAGAAAACTATGCTTGGCATTTGGCAACAATTTGCTGAAAAAGCCCATCCCTAAAACAGCCTATGGGGATTGTGGTTACAAGAGCTGTTTTACTTGTCATCTTACCAAACATTTGTGTAACTGCATTTCAATACACCTTCAGTATTTATGTACTGACACATAGGGACTTACTTACTTGTTGCCCCAGACCCCTAGAATTACTGGCACAAAAATGATGCCCATTACACAGAAGTGTTGAGCTCAGACAGTGGTGTCTGTGTGAGCCCCCCAACTTTTCAGTTGGTCTTCATTATTTATTTTGTACAGTTTTTGAATTATTTGACTTCTTATTCAAACTATTTTCAGCTTTGTAACGGGGGTCTCTGACCCCAGCAGCCACAAAACTATTGATCTGTGAAGCTACAGTTTTATTGTTACTTTATCTTACTTATCTTTCTATTCAGACCCTCTTCCATTCACAATTCAGTCTCTCATTGCAACTCTAACTTAGCAGGTCCCTGGTTGCTAAGGTTATTTGGACCCTAGCAACCGGATAACAGCTAAAATGTCAAACTGGAGAGTTTGCTGAACAAATAGTAAAATAATTAAAAAAAACACAAATAATTAAAAAATGAAGACCAATTATAAATTGTCTCAGAATGTCACTCTCTACATCATACTGAAAGTTAACTCAAATGTGAGCAAGCCCTTTAAGGGACACAGTGAAGCATATTTATAAAATAGTGATCTCTAAATTTCACAACACTTCTAGAAATCCCATAGAAATGAAAATAACGTGGGTGAATTTTTATGTATTAAGCTCTAAACTCAAATTTTGGTAAATCTGCCCCTTAGGGGGGCATTTACTATTGCTCAACTTTTTGATTTAGGTTTTTTGACACCAAAAACCCAATACTGATGCAGAAAAAAACACAATTAAAAATACACCATCTAAAACCTGTCAAGATCATGTAGAAAGCTGCGTTTTTTGTGCGACTAATTGAAAGAGTCGTGGTTTGCATGCTTCATCAAATAGGCTTCTTATGTAAAATACTCACATCTAGAATTTCTTTGTTGGCTTTAGGGGACGTGGCTTCTCGCAACTCCTTAATGGCAACTGGGATCTTGATGCCCTCCCCCTCAGGAATCCATAGCCCCTGATTAAATAAATTCATCATTACAATTAGTCACCCAATATTCAGCAAAACACAGAAGCACCTGCCTGACTTAGTTATAAATAGTGTGGCTTTCTGTGATAAAAGTCCCTCCCAAAGTCCCTGTAATCCTTCTAGCTCAGGGTGGATTTCCCTCAATTAAAGTGCTGCTGAAAATCCAAAGTAAATGATGCCCAAGCTTTTATTGTGCATTGCAGGTAATGTAACTGACACCCATATTGAAAATTAATACTAAGGTTTGTGTGCAAGGTGTACATTAGCTTTGAACGCTCAACCTTTACAGAAAATATAATATGACCATACAAAATATAACCCTTGAGTTAGCTGGGTGATATGACCTGGGTATATATAATATACACAAATGCAGATAAAACATATATAGCAGAGCTTGTAAAAAAAAAAGATGATGGTTTCTTTGTAGGCTGATGGTCCTTTCACATGCAATTCTGTAGATATAATTCAGTTATAGCAATGTAGCTGTGACTACTACAAGCTAGACATACACAAGCTGAATACAGCTGTAATATGGGTGTCAACCATTGTTACTGGAATAGCAGGGAAATGAAGAGGAAATAAAAACTACAACATAACATAAAACATAGTGCATCAAACCTCTCAACTTCACCTTGTTTGGTGAGATAGCCCTGAATTATGAACCCTAAAGTGCACATTTATAGGAACTTCACGTAGCGTGTAGTATGGGGCATATATCTATCAATATACATTTATAGAGAGTGAAAAAATGATATGACATCTCTAACCTTATAAAAACATTGAAACTTTAACTTATATGTGAAAGGTTTTCATTCTGTATTGCTTTATAGAGCCATGAATGGCATTTGTTCCCTGTGTGTGTAACTAATACCACTGTATTCTACACAATTTAATTCTTATCTGCCGTGTAAACCTCTGTCTTATTTCCATCTTGAGTGACTGTCCCTACAGCTACATAGCACAGTATTTATATCATCTATAGCAGAATTCCTGGGGCAAAAACACAATTTTTACTACATGGTAATATATACAGGTATAGGACCCATTTTTCAGAATGCTCAGGGCCAAGGGTATTCCGGATAAGGGGTCTTTCCATAATTTGGATCTCCATACCTTAAAGAATCAATAAAACATTAATTGAACCCTATGGGATTATTTTGCATCCAAATTATTTATATTTTAGTTGGGATCAATTACAAGGTCCTGTTTTATTATTACAGAGAAAAAGGAAATCAGTTTTAAAATTATGAATTATTTGATTAAAATGGAGTCTATGGGAGACGTGCATTCCGTAATTCGGAATGGGTTTCCAGATAAGGGATCCCATACCTGTATTATATTTCATTGCATATAAATCCCTTTCATTATTTGATGTTACTAGTCTTTTCAGTTCACAGTGTCAGGGAACCAGGCATCCTCTTGAACATTTCTGTTGGGTGAGCTCTTGAAGTGCTCAGATAGAAATGATCTCTCAGAGCTGAACCCTTGCACTAGCAATATGGCACTATAGCTCAATCCAGAAGTTACTACAAAATCCAGCATGGTGTTTTCAATACAATGTACTTTTATCTTACCTGGTAAACTGTCCCAAACGCCCCAGAGCCAAGAACTTTTATTTTCTTGAACTCTGTCTCCTTTAAGATCCGGAGAAGAGCTTGATTTGGTGCCTCTCCACTGGGGGTGACAGGTTCAACCAGCTATTAAAAATTACGAGATTTATTACATTTTGGGTTCAGTTCTGATACTAAAGATGCTACTTAAATACTAAAACATTTTGTTTCAAGTAATAGTAATCAAATTTGCATTGCCACAACTTTATTATCTCTTTGTACCCTATGGCCTCTGCACGCCAGTCTAAGGGCAAAAAGCAGTAAGCAAAGTGCAATTTGAGGAGCAAAAAAAATGTTTTTTCCCATAATGCAAAGGTTTTTACCCAGTGTCACAGCAGTTGCAAAGGGGCGATGTTCCTCTCAAAATTGCGAGCACCTACCACAATTGCATCTGATTAAAGTAACTGCATCATCCCAAATTAGGTGCAATTCTACTGAATATTTTTGCTTATATAATTTCCAGTTTTCATTGTTTGAGTGACATGGGTCCTATTCTTCCTCAGCAGCTTAACTGCCAGGTCAAGTTGCTGTGGTAACTCCAGGGTACCCCTGCGTCAATAGTCCAATAGTCAAAACAAAAAGGCAAGAAGGACTGAGATACTTTGCAATTATATGGAAGTGCAAAGAGCACATTTTGATAGAACAGCCCCATAAAGGGCAGCAGATTGAAACATGGGATCTTTTAGTTATGTTTTATTAACACTAGTATGTCCCCTTCCATCTGTCAGGTCATACAATCAGAAAAAAAATATTTATCAGTGCGACCATATAGATTCATACCTCTCTTTCTTGAAGTATCCTACGTAGGGTTCGTTTCCTATTGATTCGACTCCTTCTAATAAAGAAGAAAGCAACAAGTCCAATCACGACAGCTCCAAGAATGCCTCCAACAACACCTGCAGCAACAGAGTGGCTGGACCTAAAATACAAAAATGTGGTTGTTAATGTTACAGCCTGTATTTTTGTTGTAGACTATATTAATAAATTGCTGTCCTTTGAGCTTGGCATCCGAAGTGGCACTAATCTGCTCATAAACAATTTTTTTTTTTGTGCTGGCAAAACATGGCTCAGTGCTGTGGCTCTAAAAGGGGCACAGTATTGAACTCTTAGGGGCTGATTTACTAATCCACGAATCTGAATCCGAATGGGAAAAATTCGGATTGGAAACAAACATTTTGCGACTTTTTCGTATTTTTTCGTTGCCGTTACGACTTTTTCGTAGCCGTTACGACTTGCGCGAAATGTCGCGACTTTTCCGTAGCCGTTACGATTTGCTTGTATATTGTCGCGACTTTTTCGTATTGAGCGCTCGTAAATGGCGCGCAAAACTTTCAGACTTTGCATGATTTTGGAAGCCTCCCATAGGACTCAATGGCGCTCTGCAGCTCTAACCTGGCCCAAGGAAAGTCACGATACTGAAGCTTGAATGAATCCGAAACTTTCGTACTCGACGCGATGGCTACGAAAAAGTCGCGACAATTCGCGCAAGTCGTAATGCTACGAAAAAGTCGCAACAATTTACGAAAAAGTCGTAACGGCTACGAAAAAGTAGCGTCAATTTATGAAAAAAATTGCAAAATAACGATCATTACGAAAAAAACGCATTCGGACGCTTTTCGGACGTTCGTGGTTTAGTAAATGTGCCCCTTAGTATTTTAGCACTTAGCCCCCTGTTCCAAGTAAATGAGTTGTTGCCTTTAACTAAAACTTATTTTACAATGTCTTCATTCCCAATTTTTCTTATATTCCAGTATAAAACTTACCAAGGAAGAGGGCATCCATCTAGGCCATGTCCCACACATCTATTAAAATAATAGAAAAAGAAAATCTGGGTTATATTTCCTCCTGTTCCTCTCCCACATTAAACAATATACAGAAAAACCAAGAATGACAAAGTGCAGTACCAATAGCCCACCAGTAGGTGACTCTTGCGCTGCACTCTAAATACAAATGAACTCAAATTACATCTGTTTCATTCTTGCAAAAATTTGGAGCTCATAAAATAATCTGGCAGTTTAGGGAGGGGTTTCACGAAAATGACACAATGAAGAAATGAATGATGTGCAGAAAAAGTGAAAAGTAAAACACCTTCACCTGGAGGAATGTACAGTGCCTATGGTTACTGGGTCAAAGGGTTTAAATGGCTTATGCACTTTTTTGAGGTCAATTTATGAAGCTTTAAGTAAGCAGATGACTAAGTGACATTTGGTCCTGTGAAACACTTTAGGCTACTCTGGCTAGCACATCTACTTAATAAACATTATGAATTCGACTAGCCTGGTAGTGAGAACCTTTGAGTTCCTGCCCTATGTGTTCATGTTTTACATACAGTTGTCACAGTAGATTTTCTGATGGATAAAAATCAGAACACTGTCCCATTTTTGTAAAGTAAAATCTACGCCCTGTCTTTACTGACAACAGGAATGAACGTTTTTTAACTGATTTCATGGACAGGTTAGTAATTCTGTCAGATGTACAGTATTTAGTCATATTGACTGATTAGCCTGTATGTTTTCTAGACCTTGATTAACTAAAAACTAAAAACTTAAAGATCTGCAATGACTATGCAGAAACTGTAAAAATTATTTAGTAAATATTTTTTTTGTCCAACATTTTTCTCAGTCCTACCCTTAATGGTGTATCTAGCTCATTGTGGTGCAAAATGCAATGCCCCTTTTTTTGGCAAACCGTATTTCCCTGTCACACAGTTTTAGACACCTTAGTTTAGCTTATTTTTGCACAGACTACACATCAGAAGAAAAAAACATAATTTTACAAACAGAATGCTGTCTAATAATGCTACATGTAGGTAAAGTAAAACAGTAGAAGCATGTTCATGTTTTTATTTTGATATGACATTGCAGTCCAAATCTGTACCAGTTTGCCTTCTGTAGGGTGTCATAGCATGCTTATCTTAAGGATACGGTAAGTGACCTTCACTGGGGGTGGGTTCTTGACTACGGTATACTCTACAAGTACCAGTGCCCCAGTAAACAAAGCAACTTATGTCATCTTACTGCCTAATATTTATTTTGGCAAATCATATGTGGTGCAATTACTCATATACATATAATCACCAGGGCAGCAGAAAGTGTACAACCAGAATTAGGAATTTGGGAGCAGTTTCCATCCAGAATTAGGGAGCAATTTCCATCACTTCAGTATGTACACTTTTTGCCCTTTAAGAGAAATGACTGGGCTACCCTAAAGTGGATATCCATGCATGAAATATGTGTTTGAAGTTTATAATCATGGAGAGATGATTTTACTAAAGCTATTTATTGGCAGAAAATTATTTGGTGCTGATTACTGTATGCTCTTACAGTTTTGGTAAGTTAGTTAATGTATATGTGTATCATGACCTGCAGTACTTTTGTGATGGTTTATGGTTGCTGGGTTGGTAAAACAACAGTCACAGATTAATACATTTTACACATTGGTTGGAATTCATACTTATGGTTTTCCCTTTCTATTTATGTATTAGCATAGACCATTTCTTGCTAGACTAATTAGTGACAGACTACTGGAGATCTATTCTACATTATTTTGACGTATCCCTTCTTGAAAGGAGTATGGGGCAGTTTATTGGGTTGGGAAAACAATATTTTAATGTCCTGTGATGGGTTTAAATTAGGAGAAAAATGTCAGTCTCTTTTTTTATTTTATCTAGTTCATCTTTAGAATTCAGCTCAAACTGGTCCCTATTGCTTAAATGATACATTAATCTAGGACATTGAGCAGTGGATCAATAGGGGTATTCATGGTAAAAGCTTCTATAACAGTCATTGTTACTCAACTGTAGTTGAGACCAGCTAAATAGCGTTTGACAGATCACTTGATGAGTAAAACTCCAACAAGCGTTACAACATCCTTAGGGAAAAAGGCAAAGGGACTGATTTATTATTGATTGGTAGTGATAATACAGTAAGCTCTTGCTCCTAGCTCTTCTGGTGCTGATCCAGTTCTCTGCACCCTGCACAGTGGGTTTTGCACTTGATACCTTAACATAAGTATAGGGCTTCCCAGTAACTTGCATCCACTGGTACAATTTTTTTGTTTGCTGAAATTTTTTTGTTTGCTTCCCTGATCATGCATGCTGAATGACACACAAGCTGGGACTATTCCATGGATGCCCATGTCCTGCCGCCTTTTTGCCCAAAAAGACTCTTTAATGTTGCTTATGGTTGCCACTAATTTTGTGAGTTTGCCACCCTGCAATAACATTACTAGTACTATGGCTGGCACCAAAATTATAAGTTATTGGGAAAAAAATCAATTGATATTGTCCCTTGGTTTCTTGTTACAGACAGGTTGGGCCATTACATTTACATCCCTTTTTCAGCTTGTGGGGCTATTATGATGGATGAATTCTGAAAAAATCAAAACAGTCATAGGGGTTGGCATCTCCCATATTATGTGCCCACCAGATTTGGGGTAAAAGTATAAATAACAGACCTTAACCCTCACCAATGGGCACAGGATTAGAGATTTAGCTAACTGTTTGCCGGCGAACTAATTCGCGCGAACATCGGGTGTTCGCAAGTTCGCAAACTTTTTGCGATGTTCGCAATTTGGGTTCGCCTTAGGCGTTTTTTCGCTGCGTTTTTTCTTGGCCTAAAAACGCCGCACAAGCCACACATGGCGTTTTTCAGCCTAGTACTGGTGTAAGCAAATCCCATGGTGCTAATATTGCAAAATAGCAAAAAACGCCGCGTATTTCCGCTAGGTCTGCCAGCTGCCTTTGCGTATACATAGGAATAGCTTGCGTTTTTACGCAACGCTGTGTCAACAAAGTATTTTTCAGATACATTTTTGCCCTTGATCCCCCTCCTGCATGCCACTGTCCAGGTCGTGGCACCCTTTAAACAACTTTAAAATCAGTTTTCTGGCCAGAAATGGCTTTTCTAGGTTTTAAAGTTCGCCTTCCCATTGAAGTCTATGGGGTTCGCAAAGTTTGCGAACTTTCGCACTTTTTGGCGTAAGTTCGCAAACGGGTTCGCAAACTTTTTTTTTGAGGTTTGCTACATCCCTACACAGGATCATGAGCTGACAACTGTATAATTTCAAATAAAAATTAATAAAGTTTTTCAAGACTAAGTTGGTAAGTTGGGACATATTAAAACAGTATCATGAGTTGCTGGTCTGTTCAGTTGCTGAGTTCGACCTTGTGTACTTTTTTGATTTTACATGCTAATACACAGCAATAAAATATTGGTCTTAATGTGGGGTGTCCTCTAAATCTAAAGGGTCCAGCCAACACTGCCAAACCTAGTCAAATTTATCAGGTATACCCCTTTGGGTGTATACCAAGCACCCAGTACTGGTTTTTAGGTAAAAAGAAAAAAATCCAGACTTTTGGAAAGCAAGAGTCACCTGAGCAGTCCCAGTTCTAAGAGAGCAGCTTACATTGTGGAAATCAGTTAAGTTATTTTGGGATAAATAGGCCTACAAACGGGTATAAAGATTTTTGAATGCTGTTTCCACTCACCCCAGTTTGCATTCTGGATGACAGAGCTGACATGCTCCTGTTTCATCAGGATACTTCCAAATTAAAGTGCTATTTTCTCCTTGGATTCCAGCTGGGCAAGTCTTGACACAGAATGGACCATCACTATTGTGACCACATTTAAAACATTCATCTGCACCCTATAAACAAAGTGAATATGACAGTGTTAAAAGGGACCATAACTTCACCATGTCAGGCCCCCAGCAAATAATAATTTCTGGCCCCCACCATCCCACATGCTTTAGGTAAGGCAAAGAATGAGCTGCACTTTTTCCATCTCAGCAGGAACTAAAGTAGGGAAGGATGTCTCCTGGCTTAATACTAGGCCCCTTTCATCTCCTTATACTGCTAAATGTGAATTAAGCTCACACAAGGAAAATGCAAATAGCATCATTATGTACTGAACATAATGGTGGTGAACAAAAAAAACTGCATCTGGGCCATGGCAGCAAAAAATGGTTTCAGCCCTGCACAAAAAGTATGAAAGAAATAAAGATATCCAAACATGGGCATAGACTTGGCCACTATTCAGTTGGCAGCTAACTGGTTCATACAAAGGTTAGAAACAAAGGAAAAATACCATATTGACCTGAAGATGGGGTCTGCTTGGGCACCCTATACCCTGATACTACTTATAACAACAGTCCAACTTAATATATATAACAAAAAGTGGAAAAGTTACTCCAGGTTTAATAACTTAGCAGAAGTTTGTTTTCAAACAATGCTGTGTGCCAATTGGTAGTTATAGGTCCCTAGAACAGAAGCACTGCTTACAGAGGTTTACTCATATTGTGCTTGACAATGAATGTTTTTCACCTATTGTGCAGTATATTTACTGAATTATAGATATGTACAAGCCCACTTTTATTAGTCATAGAAAATATACTCAGCACAGTTATAATTTGTCTTATGGGGATTGAAAACAGTGCATTAAATGGTTAAAATTGTAACTTACAATGCTGATAATGTTTAGACCATCTGGTGTATAACACTTCTCCAGATGTCTGCCTTCAGTGGTGTGTTCTAGGCCTGTATGTGTAACAATATGCAACACTATCCAGTCCTTGAGTTGATTTAGCACTTCCAGTTACCAGCAGCACAATCTTATCAACTTACAGGAAGAAATAGGGAAAGTAACGCAATTCTCAAGAACAAATAGCTCAGATTTCTGTTTTATATAATAATATTATTATCAGCCTGTTTAAATGGTACTAGATCCCTTTTGAACACTGAATTAAACGTTTGCATTTTATTAGGCAAAGTGTGTGTGACCCATGAATACATTGTCATACTATTTCACGCTCTCTGCTGTTTTTCCTCTTTGGACGCCTGCCGAGAATAACTACATATATAGATTCCCAAAGGGAACATGCACCACAATATTTAGTTGGTAATTGATTAATTAATTGGTATGGCCTAGCTCTTAAATTGGTTAACATACATGACATGATATATCCTACAGAAATATATTGTGCCATTTCAATTAAAGTGTTTGAAAGATTAAACAGTTTGAATGTGCTGTTCTACATAGAAAATGACAGTTGTCTACCTGATTTGTATATACAGCACCTTCTAAAAAGAATGCATATAGTTATGCCATCAACATAAAGGTATCTTAAATATTGCCCCTCTCTCCATAGTAATTATTTTAACCTGCCTCTCTGTAACTTTTCTGGTTGTCCTTTATTTATCTCGATGTCCTGCTATTTAGTAGAGATATTCCAATATATTGGACTGATGAGAGCTAAAAAAAACTGTCTGCTAGATAAGATTTATAGGTTCTGAGTTTAAGGCTGTATTTGTGCTATTAATCAAGTAATTCTGCATGCAAAGTTGGCCACAGGGACATAACAGAATAATTTGAATGTCTCCACCCACAAGTCCTTAAGTTAGAATTAAAACATCTCATTTTGGCAATGATATGAATGTAGTATGAGGCATGAAAATACATTCCATGTAACAAAGGCTTTCATTGCATATATTGTACAGTGGTGGGTTTTTATGACCTGTTCTTCCATTTACTTTTTGCCTATGGAATTCAGTGGTCCATTGCACAATGCCAAGTGGATATCAGATATTATTTAGAACCCCGGCACGATGCACGATCGCGAGTTCGCGCATGCGCGCGGGGGGCTGCACGCGGGGGGGGGTCAGGGAGGGCGATGGACATTCTCGGCCGTTTAGTATATTCACTTATTAGTGCTTGACCTCTTGATTTTCCCATTCTTTCAATATAGGTGCTCTTAGTCCGGGTTAATTTGCTAACCTAGTACGTTTCTAGGAATAAGGCCCAGGGTGACCATGTCAAATAAAATAAAACAAATGTTTTTAGCAGGTATGAAAGTGGCTACTCTGCATGTGTAAAAAAGAAAGAAAAGTTCTCCTATACATTTGTTTATCTGTGTCTCTGGGCATTTATCCCAAGGCAGTACAACCTAATGACTGTATACTGTTGGGGGCAGCTATTAAGCAGGACTACGTATCTCTATGCTGATAGCAATCAAAGACACATATCTGTTTAATCCTTTCTTGTGGGAAGTTAAGTTTGATAGTTATCAAGTCTCACGTCACGTGAATAAAAACCAAATGTTTCCTCTCATATGCATACATTCTCCTAGTTTCCCAGAACCCTCTAGGGAGCTAAAATTCTCACCCCCAAAGTTCATATGTTGTTTAGTTAGCAGATTCAAACATGAACTATTTAACAGAAACCTGCCAGCTAACAAGGACTTTGTGTGGCCTGTGCTTTTTAGAAATCTTTTTGAACATATCAGAGGCTTTTCCTAAAGAAATAAACAGATGATTCTGCCGTGAAATCCACAACTGTTTCTCTCTAGACCCACTTGAAACCAGATGTGTAACAATATTTGAAGAGAAAACAAAATAGTAATGGGAAACAATGATTCATCTCTTTGCCCTTTTATCCTTCTACATATTGTCTGAAAAAGCAGGAAGTGCTGTCTCTCCGAGTTCTCATATAATATCCCAATGTACTCCGTAAGACATAACTAAATCTTCCCTGAAAAGATAGGATTAAAAACTAGAAAGGGAAGTTTGAGAACAAACTTCATGTTGGGTTGAAAAACGTGAAGTCACTGAATGAAATCTGATCTGTTGTTGGCTATGCCCACTTTTTCTAACCTTGGACCACAGTTATATAGTAAAACCACTGTGCAAAGTTTGGGGACCCTGATTTTAATAGTGTCTGAATGGCAGCAATTTAAATTTCACCACTGAAAGTCAAGTGACATCTGACTGGTGGCTCCAACCACTTTTTCTAACCTGGAACAGCAGTTACCCAGCGACTAACTCTGCAAAGTTTAGGGACCCTAGGATTAATAGTTACAGAACGGCAGCAGTTTAAATTTAAACCAATAAAAGTCAATAGATACATTTTGATTGGTGGTTGGTGGGTGGGGCACCCTGGCATAAATAGTGTGAGAATGACAGCATTCTAATTTAAACCAATAAAATTCAATGGATGGAATCTGATTGGCTGTTAGTGGCCCAACCCACTTTTCCTATTTTTGAACTGCAGTCCCCCAGTGACCAACTGTGCAAAGTTTGGGGATTTAGGCATAAAAATTGTGAGACTGACAGCATTTTACACTTCACCATTGAAAGTAAATAGGTGAAATGTGATTGGCTGTTGGTGCCTCCTCCCACTTTTTTCTAACTTTGAACGGCAAATACCCAGTGAGTAACTCTGGAAAGTATAACAACTCTGGAAAGTTTAAGTATCTGGAATTAATACTTAAATAATGGCATCAGTTAAATATAAACCAATGAAATTTAATGGGTGGAAATGGGTTGGCTGTTGGTGGCTCCGCCCACTTGTTCTAACCCTGAATATGTAGTCAGCCAGTGACTGACTTTGCAAAGTTTGGGAACCCTGACATAAATAGTGTGAGAAAGGCAGCATTTTAAATTTAAACCAAAAAAATTAAATAGGTGAAGTCTGATTGGCTGCTGTTGGCTCCACCCACTTTTTAAACAAAAAAAAAAAAATGCAGTCCCCTAGTGGTCCTGGTGTTAATACTGTGAGAATGGCATCAGGTTGAATTTCCCCGTTGAAAACCAATAGTTAAAATCTGGTTGGCTGCTAGTGGCTCCACCCACTTTTTCTACCTCTGAACCGACTAGCTCTGCAAAGTTTGGAGACCTTAGTATTAATATTTAAAGGATGGCAGCAGTTTAAATTTAAACATATGAAGTCTATAAGTGAAATATGATTGGTTGTTGTTGGCCCCACTCCCTTTTCTAAACTTGGAACATAGTCACCCAGTGACAAACTGTGCAAAGTTTGGGGACCCTGACATTAAACATGTGAGAATGGCAACAGTTAAAATTTCCCCACTGAAAACAATGAAAGATATGTGATTGGCTTTTGCGACCCCGCCCACTTTTTCTAACCTTGAGTACAAAGTCACGCAGTGACTGACTGTGCAAAGTTTGGGAACCCTGACACATAACCAATAAAATTCAATAGGTGAAATCTGATTGGCTGTTGGTGGCTCCGCCCACTTTTTCAAAACTAAAACTGCATTCCCCTAGTGACCAACTGTGAAATGTTTGGGGGCCCTGGTGTTAATTCTGTGAGAAAAGCAGCAGGTTGAATTTCCCCATTAAAAGTCAATAGGTGAAATCTGATTGGATGTTGGTGGCTCCGCCCACTTTTCAAAACTAAAACTGCAGTCCCCTAGTGACCAACTGTGAAAAGTTTGGGGACCCTGGGGTTAATACTGTGAGAATGGCAGCAGGTTGAATTTCCCCATTGAAACGTAATAGGTAAACCCTGATTGGCTGTTGGTGGCCCCGCCCACTTTTTCTTACCTGGTGCCTAACTCTGCAAATTTTGGGGACCCTGGTGTTATTACTGTGAGAATGGCAGCAGGTTGAATTTCTGCCAAATCAATAGGTAAAATCTGATTGGCTGTTCACAGCTCTGCCCACTTTTGGGCATCCAACAATCATCATATTTTGATTCAGGCTGACCCCATGATTATGTGATTCAAGTTTGGGGGTGTAGCTTCAAAGCTGTAAGTGTGGCAGCAGTTTGAAAATCTTCCCTGTCAAAGTCAATGGAAAAATTGGGGTGTTCGGAGCAGCGCCACAAAAAGACGGGGGGCAGGATCGCTTAGAAAAGCACAAGCAACCTGCTCCGCTATAGGGCGAAGGAGTTTGGGTACGGTACCCCTAAAACTGTAGGAGGAGTAGCGTTTCAAAAATGGGGGGCGCTAAGAATAAGAAGAAGCGGAAGAATAAGCTAAAGTCAAAGAACAGTATGTTGGGGTTTTCAACCCAACACAATAACTATTTCTATAGTAAAAGTGAACCAGACACTCTGAAACTCATATTTGCATGTTTCTGTGCTGAAATTGGCTCCATATGCCTGCATTAGCCTAAAGTAAAACTACCAATTTAAAACTCCTTTAGCCTTTTTTAGAACTAAAGGTGTCCATACATGTTAAGATCTGCTTCTTTGTCAAGCTCACCAAATAAACGTTTTTTTCACTGATATGCCGTTATGAGGTTGGCGATATCGGATTGATCCAATCATTAGGCATGAAAGACAAAAGATCGAATCATGTTGACGTGATACAAGGCATCGGGAGAAGGACTGCATCAATGCACCAATGCACCTTTTGTCCCAATAGGATTTTTAAACCTGCCGGATTGACATCTGGCCATTTATCAGCCAGATATTGGTTGGGCAGACCCATCTGAGGGCTCCATACACAGGCTGATACACTGCCGACTCAGGCCACCTTAATACATTATTAGACAAAGGACATCGAAATTAACATGTTGTAATAATTTGGTTGGCATTTAAAATAAGCAAGTGTAGCAATGAGCTGCAGTGTGCTGTAGATGCTACCTCTTCTTTTACATAAGCATTTTACTACTGGAGAAAAATAAATGTCATTGAGTAGTGCATCCTTTCTCTTCTGACATTTGCAAGTCTGCTTTACTGTGCTGGCAGTTCTTATTACATCCTATCTTTACTGATACTCATTTGGGAGCCTTTTGTCTCAAGAGAAATGACAGTAACAGATAACATCCTGTTCCTACTGCTACTCGGTGATTTGCATTACTTCACTGGGGGAAACATTGGCATTTCTACTTACATTCTGTCTCTGCTGACATCCACTTAACTGCTTTATCCACTGGGGAAAAGGCTGACAGTTATAGCTGCATTCTAAGTTTGTTAAACTTATATATATATAATTGAATATTGTTTTAGAGAAAAAGGCTACCAGTATTCATGGTCCTTACTTTGGGTTTCAGACTTTACTCCACTGAACCGTTTTTTATTCATCTGACACTTTTTAGCACTGTTTTAAAGATTCCATTGTAAGACACAAACCTTAGGGTACCTTGGAAATGCGCCCCCCCCCCAAAAAAAAAATCTTCAGAGGGGCCCAGCATGAACAGTCCCTCCTCCCCTCCTGGCTCGCTCACCACTTACGTCTAGTTTTTGGCTTAAAGGACAATGAAAGGTTAATATAAATTAAAAGTAAGTCTAAAGGCATTCTTTTTAAGTACTTACTGCATATCTAAATTCCCAGATCCCTGCTTGCTTCTCTGAGATATGGTGCTGGCAGCCTACAGCAGTGTGAAGACTACAGTGACATCATTGAAATCTCTCTGTCCTTCCTGTAGGCTGCCAGCGGCAGCCTTCCTATTCTCTGAGCATGTGTGTAACTTGATCCTGTCTGCTGTTCTGAGCTACACATGCCCACCAGCCAATCAGAAGCAGTTCTGGCAGAGGGGAGGGGGGAGGGAATGAAACACATGTGCAGTATGAAGCAAGGAGGGAAAGGAAGGGAGATGGCTGCCTATTCTAGAAAATGTGAAGTAAGTGTGACTGAGTAAATATTTGATTAGGTGAGCCAAAAGTGTGGCGTTTTTACTAAACAATAGGAGGACTATTGGGCAGTATGCTTTTTAAATTTTGACTTGCATTCTCCTTTAAGTCACATGGGGCTTGTATGCTGACATCAGCCTACATCTGTGCCTGCACCCCAAGCCACTGCCTGAGTCCAGGATTAGAAACCCAGTGTGGATTTTGGTACCACAAGTTGCGAGTATGCATTTCATCAGTGAAATTCATTCTATGTGCCTGTACCAGGGCTGACGAAGTGGCTCTGACTGCACACACCCGGAAAGCCTGTTCAGAGCATAGAGGCTGATTCTCTTCAGTCCAGTGTGGCCGTATCCATAAGGTAGAAGAGGGACTGGATAGGGGGCACTATGATGCAACAGACCTTACGGACCTGGCCCCCCCACTGCCTACCACCCTGTGGGGTCTGCTTTATATAGTTATGCCCCTGGTTTAACAGCTAAACTAAATGTTTCACCACCTCCTGGTATTAACCTCATCAGTAGTGGTGTTTTCAAATAAAGTACAATTCAAGGGGAGCTCTTATTAAAACCAAAATGTAACACATTTTGGAAATACCATCCTTTTTATACATAGTTAAAAATTGTGCAATGTTTCTGGAGTAATCAAATTACTTGTCACTTTCTTCTCTCAGAAGGTCTCTTTGTGAGTCAGTTTAATACATTAGCAAGGCAGAGGGGTCGCAGTGAAGAATTCCAGCTAAATGTCCATTAAAAAACCTAACTGATACACAACCCACCAGTATAAAGAAAGATTGCTGTGAGGGCTTAGTGAAAAGTAACTTAATTATGGTCCTTCAGTTTTAATAATTATATTTTGAAAGTATCTTATTTCATCCAGATGATACAAAAATTTCAAGATTTTTTTTAAACCTTTTGATCTCTTGTTGCTGTATGTATATGGTATAAGGAAAAATCTTTAACCATTGTATGGTTCTTTATGTAAACACAATTTTCCCTTTAACCTATCTTTTCTAAGTCAATTGCTGTTATTGACTGCCATGGGCTGGATTTTGTGTAAGCAAGCTCTTTAAGGGCTCTGGCACACGGGGGAGATTAGTCGCCCGCGATAAAACTCCCTGTTCGCGGGCGACTAATCTCCCCGAGTTGCCTACCCCTGCCATCCCACCGGCGAACATGTAAGTCGCCGGCGGGATGGCAGACGCGGCGGGGCAATTTCAGGGAATCGCCGAAAAAGACTCGCGATTTTCGCGTCTGCCATCCCGCCAGCGACTTACATGTTCGCCGGTGGGATGGCAGGGGTAGGCAACTCGGGGAGATTAGTCGCCCGCGAACAGGGAGTTAATCGCGGGCGACTAATCTCCCCCGTGTGCCAGAGCCCTAAGACTACATGAAGCCAGCTGTTCCAGTGTACCAACTAGGCCAAAACTCGCAATCTGTGGATTCTGGCAAATACCAGAGGTGCTGCTGTAAGATGCCATAGAGAGTCACTATTGGACTGGTGGGGGTTGTTTGGGCCAGATCCTATTTTGAATGCTAGTTCAGGCCTGGTACCAACCACATATATTATATACTTACAGGACCCGAGCAAGTTTGGGTTTCATTCAGCTGTAAACACTCTGCGTTACAGGCAAAGCACTTGCCATCTTCTGTGTATTCTCGTGGCTCCCTAGTAGGCATATAAGAAACAGTCACACATTAAAACATATGCAATACACTCGTCAAAGTACAGGGCTGCTTATGCCCTCAGTATTATAGAGAAAAAGTAAAGATAAGTTCAACGTTATACCAGGGGATTTGAAATAACAAAAAAAAATATATATATATATATACATACATATATGTGTGTATATTATATACATTTACTACATGTGTACCAATAAAACCTCTTTCTTCCTTAACACATAAATATAAATAAAGTTCTATTGAGATGTAAATATCTTTGGAGTGTCACTGGGCACTGAATAAACATTGCATACAAATTTATGTACAAATGTATATAAAAAGTTCTACCAATAAATAATGTACTTTATGCAGAATATAACAGTATAATATTTATACTAAATGTAAAAGTTTATAAAAGGTATTGTGCAATTGTGCATCTGCAGGAAACATCATGCTTTGCACTTTTGAGTTGTGACAGGCTATATGTGCGATCTTGCATTTAGCCCATTACTGAGGTAGAATTCTAAAAGAACTTACCCACTAAGAAAGTTGCAGTTTTCTACACATTCCCTTCCACGCATATATTTACGGCAGGAAACACATTGAAAAGGCCCAGGTCCCCAACATCCCTCCTCAGAGCACAAAGGATCACAAACATTGCCTTCACTTTCTAAAAAACCCAACACAGAAAACTAGATTATGGTAACCTACAGAAAAAATAAGCCACAATAATACATTTCACTTTTATAAACCATGGGTCTGTAGATTGCTCATAATCATGCTCTGGGCAGAGCCCAATCTTTGAATAGGGATTTCAGGAAGGACAGACGGTGGCTGCCATTGAGCAATGAATACCAATCATTTTACTAATGGAGGTAGTAATAGCAGATCCATATATTATGAATTATGTAATTAATTAATTAATTATTTATAAAAATAAAAGGACACATTATCTTTTAAAATACAATGTGTAATTGTAACAAATATAAATAAAATACATTCAATTAAGAAATCAATGCATTTTTCTGACCTTAAAATCCTCTTCAACAGTTGAGGCTAGTATTTTTTTACTCAAAATGCAGTGATCCAACACTGTAGTCTTTAAGCAGTGTCTAAACATGTGTAGACATCTGAATGCCATGATCTACTCTGTCTGCCATAAACTTTACAAGAAGCCAGTCTCCCAGCCCATACATACCATAAGGCACAAATTACACCTGATATCTAAGGAAACTTACCACACTGCTCAGGACTTTTGTTGTCTTCAATTATCCTTGCCTGTTTCGGTATTCTAAAGATGTTTGTAAAGTTGATGGTGTTAACAAAGCAGAGATTTTTGTTTGTTTTAATGATAACATCTCCATCACTCACTTCTTTGAGCGATCGTAGACCCAAGGAAGTTATGGATCTTTTCACAATAGCAAGAGAATAAATGCCACTGAAACAGAAGAACAAAAGCCTTGTTGTAAAGGTTGCTCCCCAGGCAAAACAAATATACTAAGCTGTGCTCTTGCTGTTAACTTGGAACTGGTGATTTATTTAGGATTTTTTATTTCAACTTTATCTGTAATGTAGAAGATGCAACACAATGTAAAATGAACTTACTGCTGCTTTGTTCTGCCTCGGATAGTCTCGAGATTTTCAAACACACTCAGGTCTGTGTAATTATCTGGCCACCACTGAATCAATAAGGAACCTAACCAGGAAAAAGAAGAATTGGAAATTTAGTAAAGTAAAGTACCACAAGTGGCCAGATTTCCACCGGCAAGGTTATTTTTGTTGTAGCAAAAAAAGCCCAAGCAATTGATTACAAAAAGCTCACAATAACTGCAACAGTTTGCCCAAACCCAGACACTCAGAGCCCATTAAATCTGCTCCCTTAGCATCTGGATGCTTCATGGCCAAAAAATATGTCTAGATAATTTTTGCAAAAGAAGTTCAGCCAAGATAGCCTTTTCTTACAGATAAATTACAATTTAGCTATAAAAGGTAAATTACACAACCAACCTGTTATTTCTCGGACAGATTTAAATACAGATAACTTTGCAGGATCCAGTTTACTAGTGTTGGTAAAAGGGTCACTGAAATGTAAAAAGAAGACAAATAACTTATTTTGCATAACTGGAAATAACTCAATGTTGTTGCTGTAACAGTTAAAGAAACAATAAAGTCAGGACCAGCAAATAAATAAATCAGATTTTGATAGCTTTTTCTTTGTAGTCTGTGACACCCCTTCTGCTGCTAAACTTTAATTGTATCATCCAGGAAAAACTAAGTGACAGATCTCCAATCTGAATCTACAATCCCCTGTTGGTCTATAAATGGGCAGTAGATAGGGTGGTACAGGTGGGACATGTTAGGTCCAGTCAAATTGCAGACCCAGACTGCCCCCAAAGCACAGGGCTTCCCACTAATAGGGCAAGGTGTGGGAGAACGTATGAGGCCACACTATGTGTTTATGGAAAACTTGGTTGTAGATCCAGTAGCTGTTTTGTAAATTCTGATGGTAAATATTTCACACTACTGACAAGAAAGCACCAATTTGTAAAATCATATAGGAAAGGCAATAACATACCCATATCCTGCCACATGTAAAATGGCTACATCTCCATTTACTTTGGTACAGTTCTGGAATAAATCTATATTTGAGGCGTTTACTGACAAGACACTTTTCAGCTTTCCCATGTTGATTCCATCACAAACCTTATCTGGAATAAAAGTTAAATAAAATATTTTATAGAAACATGCAGTGGCGTAACTTGGTCATGCTGTGCCCCCCTACAAACAAATCTAAGGGGGCTCGGCACAACACCCCCGTCCCAGCCCGTTTTAAAAAAAAAGGATGGGAGGGGGATGGGGGAGGAGGGACAGCAACACAGAAGACCCTGCGGTCTGGGCCCCCCATCCCCTGGCTGTATAGCTACTTTAGCCACTGGAAACATGTACTAATTTGCTCTGGCTCTTCAAATATCAAGGCAGGCAACTATATATAAATCATTACTATAAATATACATAGCTTTACACTTAATAACCTTTCCAGGTTCAACGTGGCAAGCCTCATGTACACTATATGTATAAATGTAAATAAGCAGAGGCAGAATTTACAAAAATAACATGAAGTTCAAAGCAGAACACATTAGCAGTGCTTTAAGGGCTGCAAGACTCAACCCTTTAGTGCATGGAGTTGTTAGCATTTCTGCAGTTGTGCCCAGACCTTTAATAAATGAGGCTCAATGTTGTGGAGATGTCTAGCGCATACCATAAATTAGAAATTGTTGTTGACTTTATAGGGGTAAAACCACAAAGATAACATGCCCTTACAGCAGTAAGGCTTAGGCACACAGGTAATATTCCCCAGTGTCATTTAGCCAGCAGAAAAGTGCCCAAACACAACGTTCATATGGATGTTCCCTTAAAGCATATTAAAGGCTGAGGTGGTTTGGGCACATCTCAGATGACTGAAAAACGCCACCAGAGAATATGCGTTGGGTGCCTTAAACCTAAGTCTCACTGTCAATTTAAAGCCATAGCATGTTATGCAAACTGAAAACAATTCAGTAATGCCATTCCTAGT
Organism: Xenopus tropicalis; assembly: GCF_000004195.4. Taxonomy (NCBI): domain Eukaryota; kingdom Metazoa; phylum Chordata; class Amphibia; order Anura; family Pipidae; genus Xenopus; species Xenopus tropicalis. Next base: position 56,861,475 of record NC_030682.2, on the reverse strand, counting down.
ACCCAATATCCTGGGGATGGAACCACTGCAGCCCAAAACTACTGACTGAATCTTCACTGAGCACTACATGTCTCATTGAAAATAATGTCTCTGTGTAAAGTCCGAGCTGTATTTTTCGGCGGCTTCACACTGATTTCTTTAAAAAATTTATCGCTACTTAAAATCTCAGTAAAGCTGAAAATTACACATTAACACTTACTATAAGGTAAAGTTGCCAAACAGATGAAATTCTATTGTATTTACCTTTATTACATGACCCATCACACTTTTTACATATTCGGATACCATTCTCCTCTACTTCTTGGGAATCTGAGTTGCAAGTTCGAACACATGATCCATGATCTGTCACAACATAGTTATCTGTAATATAAAGCAAAATACATATATTGTTTATGAAAATGAGACACAAGTTATACTATACTCATTATTTCTTTGTACACTGTTGGCTGATGGGTATATACAAATTATTATGGGTATACAGTATATAGAGTAACTAGTTGATCCAATGTATAGTAGAGGAAGGTTGTATTGTGACAATAAAGCACAAGTAGATGAGGATTTCCCCTTTTTAAAATGTTTCCTTTTGCTCTGGAGATGAGTATACAGTATCTGCCCTCCAATGAGTATTCAAGACTTTGAAAATCACATTTTCATCATGTTATTAGTTTTAGCAGCTCTCATAATTTTCCTTTTAGAAACCACCACAATTACAAATAGCAGTTGATGGATCCTCACCATTATATTTTCCATTTTCTTCTGTCCCAATTATGCCCCTTATTGATATTCTGATGCAAAACACCAAACCCCCTACTTAATTTTATATTAACCTTACTGACACATTCAACTAAATACTAAAATAGACTAAAACAGATTTGTCCTCTGCTACTGTGCTCCTGTGCCACTGAATATTAACCCTTTTCGTGTTTCTTTATAGTTTGGCTAACCATTTGTTTTATCCTTTGAATTAAATTTTTTTCTACAGACAATGCAAACATTTTCCCTAAAAATTAAATGACTGTTGAGTTTGTTACTTCTTTTATAGGCAGCAATGTTTATCATAATGTGTATTTCGTTGTATTTACTGACTATGCTGATTGCTGTAATTCATAAGAGCCAAGGATATAGAGAGCTGTTACATTCTGGGCAACCATTCAGTGTGCTCACTGTCAGGAGAAGAGTTAGTCCAAATTTTCGCCATACATCAGTTATACCAAGACTAATATATTGTTGCAATGGCTTATAAATCATTTTACAGGCTAAACATCAATATCATTTGGGAAACTATTTTACTTCATCAAGTAACAAGTACCCTTTACTTACGTGGGCACTTTTTCACACATGAAGCTCCAAAACTGTACTTTCCATCAGGATTTAGATCCATTTGGTATGTTGCAGGATTATATATCTGCAGCTGAGGGCAGCCTTCTTTGCATGTCTCACCATCTCGAAACTTACGGCAAGCCTTAAAATACACAAAACAAAGACTAATGATTCTTGATATAACTTATATGACCACTTAAAAATGCTCTTCTTTGGGATAATGGACAAGTGCCCTAAAGCACAACTCCTTTGTGAGAAGGGTGATTATATCACCAAAGATACCTCACTCACTTGTTGCATGGAACACATGCACAAGCACATGTACATCACACAGGACCTATGCTTTACGCGTTTCGTGGCATCCCGCCACTTCATCAGAAGAATCAATGGTCCTTAAAGGGGAGGAGATAAATATACCCCACTAACCACAGTAATTACTACCAGATGAAATTAACTCTTACCTCCCACACATATAAAATTAGAAAAATCACACAATAAAGCATAAAATCAAAATTATACAAAATAATATAACCAAAATAGACAGAAAATTATAATTGAAGAACCACTAGAATATGTAGAAAAGGGGGGAAAAAAGTCTGGCTACAGTGACTGGGTAATTAAATATACTTAAAAATGAGTGTCTATATCCAGTCATGAATTTCATTGCCAACTGAAATTAATCACTGTGTGTAGGCACTCATTTCTGGGGATATTTACCTTTTTACCCTAGCAACCAAGTAGTGGTTTTAATATGAGAGCAGAAGATAAAAAGAATAGGTACTGAATTACAATACTAACAATTAAAAAAAAAGCAATACATTTGTAGCCACAAACAGCAATATACTGTTGCCTGTCAGAGTCAAGCTGAAAAGGGGTAGAAGAGGAAGGCAAATTATTAAAAAACTCTAAAAAAATGAAGCTTAATTGAAAATTAGCTAAGATGACATTCTACAGGCTACTAAATGTTAACTTAAAGGTGAATTACAAAGTGGCATAATTATTCAGCTCCAGTTCCTCCTGCAAAAAAATCTTCAGATGGGCCAGGTGATTACTACAACCACTACCCGCCCTCCCATTCACGCCTACTCACTCGCTAGCGTGCTTCGCTCCCCACCTGCTCGCTCTCAGGTAGAAGAATGGCCAAGGAGGGGGGATTAATACAGTTAAAGAGAAAGCAGACCCCACAGTTCGGGTTCCCCTGTCTCCTGCCTGCCCATGAGGTCTGCTTTGTCTATGGTTACTGTACTGGAATTTCCCCTTTAAACCCAAAGATTCACCACCTTAATATGCAAAGGTACATCTCTTTTAAGGAGAAGAAACAGGAGCTCTTCACTGCATGCAGTATCTACCCATGTAGGACTAAGAAAAATTGAGCAAAGCCATAAATCTTACCAAGCAGTTATTTTCCCTTGGCCCTGTACAGCCAGAAGCACATTGGCTGTGGCAGCAATCACTTGGCAGTGGACCTCTGCAACGACCGGAACACTGCTGGGCACAGGTGAGCTTTGTTACTGAAATAAAGGTTCAGATAAAGTTTATTTCACAATATAACAGAAGACAGAAGATTACATTTACAACATAACCTAGCCAGAAGGTTTAAATAGGATTTGGTAAGGTCAGACTCTAGCTCTTCTGAAGAGCTAGTTTTGGTGACATAAAATCCCAATTAAATCTATGTTAATTTCAGGTTGTCACAAAATTAAATGTAGAAAAATGCAAAAGGGTGAATACTGAGAAGAACTGCTTGTTGCAGGACAAATCAGGTGATCCTAACATTTGACTTTTTCCAATAATTGAATCACCATGTATGCCAGTGAAATACTATGAGCCCACAGCCAGCTGCTGTAACTACTGTATATAGTCCTTGACCAAGAGGATTTTCCATCAGGCATAACTGATATCAGAATGAGACAATGATTAGGAAGGTGACCATTTGAGCCTCTATGTGCCGTACCTTGTGCTCCATACTCATTAATAATCTCTGTAATCCAGAAAATGTGTATCATAAGTATTTTCAATAACAGGTTGATGAACTTACATTTCTGACAGTTTCCTTGTCCAGGTCCCCAGCACGATCCATTGCAGCTTTCTGCATCACATTTAGGACCTGGTGTTTAAACATTTACAATGATGTGTTACTAACATATTAGTTCAGATCTCATGGATGTCTTGACACTTACAGAAGAGCAGAATTGTTGCAGAACAGGAAAAAAAAGGTTGAATGCTTTTGGGAAACACAGGGAAGTTATTGCATCCAGATACCTACACTGGGGAGAAAAGCTTTTATCCACAGATATTTTATTGATGGGATTGTCTGTATGCACAATATCATTCCACTGGATGGTATTCAAGTAGCAAAGTTTCCGATTTTTTGAAATAAGGACTCCGCCATTAAGAATTTCTGAGTAGACAGAATACATTAATGTTACGTTACATCATCTAGGCTTCTAAATGTAAAAATAGTATATAAATGGCGTTAATAATCAAGGTTTTATAGGCGAAAAGGATTGTAGTGTCATTAACAAATTCCTAAACTAACATGTTTCTAAAACTAAACTTATTACAGCATCCCCTGTGTGGCAGTGTAAGATGTAAGACATATACTTGAATGCTATCTATGCTACAAGGACAAGGAAAGCTAGTGTAACTGGGAGTGCCAATTTGTTAGGCACCACCCGGTGACTCTAATCTTTAAGAACTTACCCTCTACTGTGAAACATGTACTGTCCAAGGGTAGTTTTTAGCAGGCCACCGCCACATTTCCCTACCAACCCAAGCATTCACTGCTACATTTCAGAACTGCCACTTGTGTGGTACGGAGGTGGCCAAGGTGCCAAGTCTGATTTTGCAGCACAAGATGACTAGGAAGTTAGGGAAACGATGGAATGGTCTACCCTGAGCCTTAGTCACATTAGCTAAGCTTTGTGTCCCCATCTGAGCACTCTGATCATTGTTCTAAATAAAAAGCTTCTTATTAAATGCTTAAGACCCAGAGGTGTATCCCACACTCTGGGGAATTGGTATAAACCAATAAAAAAAATTCACAAACCAACATACTCAGTACATCCCAAGACACAGGTTCAAGCCCCTGCACAATTACCTTATTAACACAATTATCTACAATATATGTATGTATAAAGACCTGATTTGCCCCTGGTTTTTGACACACACAAACTGTAACACACATTGGGCCTGATTCACTAAAGTGCGATAAAATTTATTGCAAGCTTTTTTGCGTTAAATTAGACGCGATAATTAGCGCGCGATTCAACATAGTATTATCGCATGCATTAAGTCGCATATCGCACAAGTTATTTTTCGCGCGACCGCATGCGCTAGTTTTAATGCATGCGTTAATTTTGGCGCTGAAAAGAATACGATCGCATGATTCACGAACACTTAGGCGCGCTAAATATCGCATTGGTCTATGCGAAAATTAACACCTACTTCAGGCAGGCGATAAATTATAGAAAAGTACAGTAAATGAGTTTTTGGCAATAAAATATGGACTTAGCAGTGTTATTTACATTACTAGGTATATTTTGGCGATTTCTTTGTCGCAACATTTTGTAGCGATTTTGTAATCTCGTGACATGTGCGACTTGCGGCCATTTTCTGTCATTGAGCCTGCTGTCACCAAACTGAAAGCATCATGCCTGGGGTTTCGGAGCTGCTTATGGGGGAGAGGCGCTATATTATTGAGTGCTTCCTGCACTCAGGGTATGACAGGCTGCCGCTGGGACCCATAGGGGTCCATGAAAGGAAGAGGGCTATCCTGCGCGACCTAATAGACAGGTTGTGCAGGGGCTTCAACCTGGATATGGACCTCCGCCTGCTCCAGCGAATTTGGTCAGACCTGAAGAGCAGGAACTTTCAGGAGATAATTATTGTACTTTAATATGGTTTTACGCAATACGTTTCTTAAAAGATTTAGCAAGTAATTTGAACTAAAAATACAAATGTAAGAAATGTATATTCTCTCTCTCTCTCTCTCTCTCTCTATATACAGTGGTGTGAAAAACTATTTGCCCCCTTCCTGATTTCTTATTCTTTTGCATGTTTGTCACACTTAAATGTTTCTGCTCATCAAAAACCATTAACTATTAGTCAAAAATAACATAATTGAACACAAAATGCAGTTTTAAAATGAAGGTTTACGTTATTAAGGGAGAAAAAAAACTCCAAATCTACATGGCCCTGTGTGAAAAAGTTATTGCCCCCCTTGTTAAAAAATAACTTAACTGTGGTTTATCAATTTAAATTTTCAATTTCAATATCAATTTCTGTAGTCACCCCCAGACCTGATTACTGCCACACCTGTTTCAATCAAGAAATCACTTAAATAGGAGCTACCTGACACAGAGAAGTAGACCAAAAGCACCTCAAAAGCTAGACATCATGCCAAGATCCAAAGAAATTCAGGAACAAATGAGAACAAAAGTAATTGAGATCTATCAGTCTGGTAAAGGTTATAAAGCCATTTCTAAAGCTTTGGGACTCCAGCGAACCACAGTGAGAGCCATTATCCACAAATGGCAAAAACATGGAACAGTGGTGAACCTTCCCAGGAGTGGCCGGCCGACCAAAATTACCCCAAGAGCGCAGAGACAACTCATCCGAGAGGCCACAAAAGACCCCAGGACAACATCTAAAGAACTGCAGGCCTCACTTGCCTCAATTAAGGTCAGTGTTCACGACTCCACCATAAGAAAGAGACTGGGCAAAAACGGCCTGCATGGCAGATTTCCAAGGCGCAAACCACTTTTAAGCAAAAAGAACATTAAGGCTTGTCTCAATTTTGCTAAAAAACATCTCAATGATTGCCAATACCTTGTGGACCGACGAGACAAAAGTTGAACTTTTTGGAAGGTGCGTGTCCTGTTACATCTGGCGTAAAAGTAACACAGCATTTCAGAAAAAGAACATCATACCAACAGTAAAATATGGTGGTGGTAGTGTGATGGTCTGGGGTTGTTTTGCTGCTTCAGGACCTGGAAGGCTTGCTGTGATAGATGGAACCATGAATTCTATTGTCTACCAAAAAATCCTGAAGGAGAATGTCCGGCCATCTGTTAGTCAACTCAAGCTGAAGCGATCTTGGGTGCTGCAGCAGGACAATGACCCAAAACACACCAGCAAATCCACCTCTGAATGGCTGAAGAAAAACAAAATGAAGACTTTGGAGTGGCCTAGTCAAAGTCCTGACCTGAATCCTATTGAGATGTTGTGGCATGACCTTAAAAAGGCGGTTCATGCTAGAAAACCCTCAAATAAATCTGAATTACAACAATTCTGCAAAGATGAGTGGGCCAAAATTCCTCCAGAGCGCTGTAAAAGACTCGTTGCAAGTTATCGCAAACGCTTGATTGCAGTTATTGCTGCTAAGGGTGGCCCAACCAGTTATTAGGTTCAGGGGGCAATTACTTTTTCACACAGGGCCATGTAGGTTTTTTTCTCCCTAAATAATAAAAACCCTCATTTAAAAACTGCATTTTGTGTTTACTTGTGTTATCTTTGACTAATAGTTAAATGTGTTTGATGATCAGAAACATTTTGTGTGACAAACATGCAAAAGAATAACAAATCAGGAAGGGGGCAAATAGTTTTTCACACCACTGTATATATATATGTGTATATATGCATGTTTTTTCAAAAATACACAATAAAGTTCACAATAAAGAGGGAATTTTAAATATGTTGTGGCACTTTGAAAAACAAATACATATACACACACACATATATATATATATATATATATATACAGGTATAGGACCTGTTATCCAGAATGCTCGGGACCAAGGGTATTCCAGATAAGGGGTCTTTCCGTTATTTGGATCTCCATACCTTAAGTCTAATAAAAAAATCAATCAAACATTAATTAAACACAATACGATGGTTTTGCCTCCAATAATGATTATTTACATCTTAGTTGGGATCAATTGCAAGGTGCTGTTTTATTATTACAGAGAAAAGGGAATCATTTAACCATTAAATAAACCCAATAGGGCTGTTCTGCCCCCAATAAGGGGTAATTATATCTTAGTTGGAATCAAGTACAGGTACTGTTTTATTATTACAGAGAAAAAGGAAATCAGTTTTTAAATTCTGAATTACTTGATTAAAATGGAGTCTATGGGAGACGGGCTTTCCGTAATTTGGAGCTTTCTGGATAACGGTTTTCCGGATAACGGATCCCATACCTGTGTATATATATATATATATATATATAATCCACATTGAATCGGCACTCACCGCTCCAAAAGCACTCGCCGGGTGCTGACCAAAGGGTAGACAGCAGTTTTGCAGAAAGCACTCACAGCATGGATAAAGTAAAAAGTTTTCTTTATGTTTATTCAGAACATCGCATCTACGCGTTTCGATCCTCGTGGGATCGTCATCAGGATGGGGAAGGGAAGTGAGGTGCAACCATAAATACAAAATTCAACCAATAAAATCCCAACAAATTTGCATACTCAATCACAGTGTGTGTGTGTGAGTCATATCTAATTAATATATGTGTCACATGAGTTTGAAGTCTCTAGTGATAAAAGCAATTTCATTAAAAGTGTACATCATATTGCTAATGTGAATTAATCCTTTATGTCATAATACCACTAGCCTAAATAAACACAGGGGCTAGCTAAACCTAAATATAGTTAAAAGTGAAACAAAAAATATCATACCCTAAAGGGGAACATGATATATATTCAAAATGTCATAAACTCAATGGAGCTGGCTTGCTAACAGCATAGCCAATTCCAGAGAATCAGATAGATAAAGTGAATAAGTGCATAAATACAAATAAATATAAGGAGACTTAAAAAGATTAAAACCATAAGCCCTGTCCATAGCATACTAAACATCGCAGAAGGATCTCATATAGGAGGAATAATTCTCAGTAGCGCCAAACAGTATAAAGATAATCAAGGTTAGTTATAAATAATGTATAGCACTCCATCGAGAGTCAATCAGCTGAATTCATAAAAAACACGAAAGTGAGAACATTTCATTAAGGCCACGTGGGGCAATAGTGTCCAATCTCCGGATCCACCGGGCCTCCCTTTGTAAGAGTAATTTGGACCGATCTCCACCCCGTGTCGGGAGAGGAATGTGGTCAATTAAAATAGCCCTCAACATGGGCAGTGAATGTTTTTGTTGTACAAAATGTCTCGCTAGAGGGGTATCAGACTCGCCAGAGGCCAAAGCAGCACGGATCACGGACCTATGATTATTCATCCGTATCCGGAAGGATGTAACACATTTACCTATATAATATAGGCCACACGGGCACATGATGCAATAAATTACATGGTCCGATATACAGGTCAATCTATATCGGATCAAATACTTTCTTCCGGTATGGGGATGAGCAAATTTGTTGCCCGTAATTAAACATCCACATGTTATACATCCACCACATTTGAAGCATCCTGTTTTGCCGGGTTTCAGCCATGTTCCACTTGATTCAGACTTGAGATCAGTCACCATCAATATGTCCCTAAGTGAGCGACCCCGGCGATATGCGCATATTGGAGGGGGCATCTGGGTAAAAGGTAAGCCAGTATCCAATTGTAGGATAGGCCAATGTTTTTTGAGTGCCTTGTTGACATCATGACTCACCGGCGTATAGTTAGTAACAAAAACCATCTGTTCAGACTGTGTTCTGTTCGGCCGAGCCTCAAATGAGCTCCCCCGTGTTCTCTTAATCGCCTTTTCCATTTCATTATAAAGAAAGTCCGCTGTATATCCCCTTTCAATAAAACGATTACACATCTCCAAGGCTTGTTGTGAGGCAATTGCAAAATCAGTATTTATTCTAAACACTCTTAGAAACTGTGTATATGGGATTGATTTAATCACAGAAGGTGGGTGAAAGCTATGAGCATGGAGCAAAGTATTGCGATCCGTTTCTTTACGGTATAAGGTGGTACCAACACCCATAGGTGAAAAATCCTCACATCCAGGAAATCAATCATATCTTTAGCATAATTTAAGGTAAATTTAACAGGAGTAGGAAGAGCATTAAGACTGGCCACGAACGATGTTGCTCCAATGTGGTCCCCATGCCACAAAATGAAAATATCATCGATATATCTGCAATATAACAAAATCTGATCCATATAAACAGGATAAATAAACTCAGTTTCAAAAGAATTCATATATAAATTGGCATATGAGGGGGCCACATTAGAGCCCATCGCCGTGCCAGTCTTTTGCAAGTAAAATGTCCGTTCGAACCTAAAGTAGTTACAAGTCAATGCTAACCGCAATAAAGAGCACAAAAATTCAATAGGTGGGGCACCTGTATGGCTTTCAACAAGTGCTTTTCTGCAGGCAGTGATTCCCTCTTCCTGTCAGGCGATCCGCACTGCTCGCGCTAAGCCGCCAGTTCAGCGCATGCGCGATTATTCGCGTGCACCCGTGCGTATCTGCGCGCGCGCATTGACGCGGTCACGTCGGCGTGCGCACGCTTCGGCGCATTTCCGCGCGAAAACAGGCGCATCGCGTTTAAAAAGACGCCGCGGCCTTCAGTCCAGTGCGAGGTGATCGTCTTTACTGATTGACACTAAGCGGTTCCTGTTCCTGATTTCTGGTTTGACCCCTGCTTTTGCTCCCGACTTCGTCTTCCTTCTGCATTTTGATTGAACTCCCGGTTGTGACTTCGGCTTTGGACCTCGACTCCCCAAGTTTGCTGCCTGTCCTGACTTTTGGCTTGTTCATCACGTTCCTGTTTGCTACCTGTCCAGATCTACGGCCTGCCTTGTGACTTCGCTTGCTTAATCCTGTTTCCTGTCTCCTGCACCCAGCAGAGATCTGTGCCTCAGTTATTAGCACCTCTGCTATTCCTCATCTGAGCTCACCCTGTCTATATACCCAGGATCTGAGAACTCAGTGGGAAGCGTAGGGGAGTGCTTCAGTCGTCCTTCCTGCAATCCAAGCATCTGGCAGAGGTAAGCCTGACAGTATCACCTCGCCAAGGTAAAGATGGATCCGGCTGAGGAATCTGCTGCTTCCCCTTTTGATCAAATATCCCAGCAATTGGCATCACTAACTCAGGCTGTGAGAGACTTGCAAGGTAGTTATCAGCACTTACAAACCCAGGTTCAAGGGCTGAGTGATCCATCTAACCCTGTTCCACCTGCTGCACCTGCTATGTCGGCCTCTTCTTCTGCTGAATACACAGGACGTCCTTTCGAACCCAAGGTACCGCTTCCTGATAAATTTTCTGGTGACAGACGTCAGTTTCGCACTTTCATTAATAGCTGCAGACTATTATTTTCTCTTCAGCCCTATACCTTTTCTTCAGAACAAACTAAGGTGGGAGTGATGATTTCTTTGTTATCGGGGGAACCACAGACGTGGGCTCATCGGTTGTTGGAGCGTCGCAGTTCTATCCTTATTGATGCTAATACCTTCATTCATGCTATGGCTCAGCTGTATGATGACCCCCATAGAGAAGTCACTGCTGAAGCGGCTCTACGCTCTTTGACACAGGGTAAAAGGCCTGTAGAAGAATATGTGTCGGATTTCCGTCGCTATGCTGCTGATACCGAATGGAATACGCAGGCTTTAAAACATCAGTTTCGCATTGGGCTGTCAGAAACTCTGAAAGATGAATTGGCCCGTGTGGGACTTCCTCAGGGTCTTGAGGAACTTATTGACCTTTCTGTCCAGATTGACCGCCGCTTGAGGGAAAGACGTGCAGAAAGACTTCAGCCTTCTTCAGTGTCCTGGTTATCCCCAAGAACCTCTGGGAATCTTCAAGCTGCTGCCCATGCGGGTGATACTTCTGAACCCATGCAAATTGGTCTAGTGAGGTCTGCTTTATCGTCTGAGGAACGTACCCGTAGACGCCAGTTAAACTTATGTCTATATTGTGGTCAACCTGGTCACTTCCTGAAGGATTGCCCAACTCGTCCTAAGGGTAAGACTAGATGTCCTGCCATGTCTCCCTGTGTGACTTTTAGAGAACCAACATCTCTTTCATTCCCTGTTGTTTTACAGTGGCCTCAGGACTGTCTCAAAAGCACAGTGGTCATTGATTCGGGAGCCTGTGGTTGCTTTATGGATCTCGACTTCATTAAAGAACACGCGGTGCCCACCCGACCTAAGATGCAACCACTATCGTTGAGGACAGCTGACGGTTCGCCCATCACTTCTGGTCCCGTTACCCTAGAGACTTTACCTTTGGAAGTATTTTTTGACTCTAAACATATTGAAACCATTTCGTTTGATGTTGTCGCTTCTCCTTTATTTCCTATTCTTCTGGGGTTTCCTTGGCTAAGACTGCACAACCCATCAATAGATTGGAACACTGGGGACATTCATTTTGATTCTAAGACTTGTTCTTCTCATTTGTTAGAGAAATCTCATTCGATGGCAGTGGCTCCTGCAACTGACACTCAATTTGCTGTTGTTCCTAACTACCTCCATGAATTCAAAGATGTTTTTGATGAGAAAGGCGCTGACACTCTTCCCCCTCATCGGGTGTACGATTGTCCGATCGATTTATTGCCGGGGGCCGCCATTCCTTTTGGTCGCATTTATCCGTTGTCTGAACCTGAATTGATTGTGTTGAAAAAGTATATCGATGAAAATCTTGAAAAAGGCTTCATTCGTCCATCCACGTCTCCAGCTGGGGCCGGTATCTTCTTTGTTGAGAAAAAGGATCATTCGCTACGACCTTGTATCGACTACAGGCAATTAAATTTGATCACTGTGAAAAATCGTTATCCTCTTCCCTTAATTCCAGAATTGTTCCAGAACCTACGAGAGGCTAAGATTTTTTCTAAATTGGACTTACGTGGTGCATATAATTTGGTAAGAATTCGTAAGGGAGACGAATGGAAGACAGCTTTCAGGTCACGTTACGGTCATTTTGAATATCTCGTGATGCCATTTGGATTATGTAACGCACCTGCTATAGTCTATTTGGATGACATTTTGGTTTTTTCTTCTTCAATTAAAGAACATGAGATTCATATGAGAAAAGTTTTTAGCAGGTTACGGGAACATTCATTGTTTGCTAAACTTGAAAAATGTGAGTTCCACAAGACCTCTATTGAATTTCTTGGGTTTGTCATCTCAACTGATGGGATTCTCATGGACCCTAAGAAGGTGTCAGCAGTTCTGAATTGGCCAGTTCCGACTAGTCGTAAGGCGACACAGAGATTTATCGGTTTTTCTAATTTTTACAGGAGGTTTATTCGCAATTTCTCAAAGATTATTTCTCCCATCACGGACTTAACCAGTACCACTAAACGTTTTCAGTGGTCTTCCCAAGCTCAGTCTGCTTTTGACAAATTAAAGGAACTTTTTACGTCGGCTCCTATCCTCAAGCATCCTGATCCTTCATTACCATTTATTGTTGAAGTGGATGCCTCAGAGACTGCTGTGGGAGCTGTCCTTTCGCAGAGGTCCGGTTTGCAGAATTTTCTTCATCCTGTGGCTTTTTTTTCAAAAAAACTCTCCTCCTCCGAAAAGAACTATGACGTTTCTGACAGAGAACTTTTGGCCATCAAAGTAGCTTTCGAAGAATGGCGTCAATATCTAGAAGGTTCCTCCCACCCTATTCTCATCTTTTCAGATCATAGAAATCTGGAATATTTACGTACAGCCAAACGTTTAAGACCAAGACAGGCTCGCTGGGCTTTATTTTTTTCCAGATTCAATTTTCATATAACATACAGACCTGGTTCTCAAAATCATAAAGCTGACGCCCTTTCTCGTATGTTCCATGAGGAAAATGTTGAAACTCAATCTGATACCATCCTTAGACCTCAAAATTTTTTGTTATTACAAACTGATCTAGTTGCTAAGATGTTGGAACAATCCTCTTCTGTAGTTCCTTCTGATCAACTTCGGAATAAAGATGGTCTTCTATTTTTTAAGGATAGAATTTTTGTACCAGAAGCTTTGCGATTGGATGTTCTTCGATTAATTCATGATCATCCATTAGCAGGTCACATGGGGGGGCGCAAGACTGTTGATTTAGCTAAAAGATCTTTTTATTGGCCAGGAATGATCAGAGACTGTAATCAATATGTTTTGTCTTGTGAAGTTTGTGCCCGTTTTAAGGAATCACGCACCAAACATTTAGGTCTTCTTCATCCATTACCTATACCGGACAGACTTTGGGGGTCAGTTTCCTTGGACTTTATTGTTGAACTCCCTCATTCTCATGGTTTCAATACTATTTTTGTGGTTGTTGACCGGTTATCCAAGATGGCACATTTCATCCCTCTGACCAGTATTCCGTCTGCAGTAACCACTGCTGAAGTTTTCATTAGGGAGGTGGTTCGTTTACATGGGGTTCCGGACGAAATTATATCTGACCGTGGGGTACAATTCACCTCCAGATTTTGGAGAACCCTTTGTAATGCTTTAAAAATAAAACTTGCTCTCTCTACTGCATTCCATCCTGAATCCAACGGTCAAACAGAGAGAACTAACCAAACTCTTGAGCAGTATCTGCGTTGTTTTTCGTCTTTTTTACAAGACAATTGGTATGAACTTTTGCCACTAGCGGAGTTTGCATATAACAATTCTGTGCATTCTTCCATTAAACAAACTCCTTTTTATGCCAATTTTGGGTTTCATCCGCAAGTTCTTCCAAATTTTCCTAAGGAAGTTTCAGTGCCAGCGGTCCAGGATAGACTTTCTTTTATTTCTAATAATGTCCAATTAATTCAATCTGCTATGAAACAGGCTCAAAGAAATTTTAAATTTTTTGCAGATCGCAAGCGAAGAAGTGATCCTGAATTTAAGTTGGGAGATTCTGTGTGGTTATCCACTCGTCATATCAAACTCCCGTGCCCAACTAAGAAATTAGGTCAGAAATTTGTTGGCCCGTTTCCTATCACAAAACAAGTCAATGAGGTAGCCTTTAAATTGAAATTACCGTCTTCTTATAAGATTCATCCTGTGTTTCATGCTGCGTTACTAAAACCAGTGGTCAAGAATCGCTTTGTGAGGAGAAGTGCCAAGCCTCCCGATCCTGTTCCTATCGAAGGTGTTGAGGAGTTTGAAGTTCAGTCAATTTTGGATTCAAGAATAAGAAGGGGTCGGTTGCAATATCTGATCCAATGGAAGGGGTATTCTCCAGAGGAGAATTCATGGGAATCCGCATCTGATGTTCATGCTCCCTTGCTGGTAAGAAGTTTTCATAAGAAACATCCTGAAAAACCAGCATCTACTTGCGCCCGGAGGTCGCACCTCGGGGGGGGGCAATGTCAGGCGATCCGCACTGCTCGCGCTAAGCCGCCAGTTCAGCGCATGCGCGATTATTCGCGTGCACCCGTGCGTATCTGCGCGCGCGCATTGACGCGGTCACGTCGGCGTGCGCACGCTTCGGCGCATTTCCGCGCGAAAACAGGCGCATGCGCATCGCGTTTAAAAAGACGCCGCGGCCTTCAGTCCAGTGCGAGGTGATCGTCTTTACTGATTGACACTAAGCGGTTCCTGTTCCTGATTTCTGGTTTGACCCCTGCTTTTGCTCCCGACTTCGTCTTCCTTCTGCATTTTGATTGAACTCCCGGTTGTGACTTCGGCTTTGGACCTCGACTCCCCAAGTTTGCTGCCTGTCCTGACTTTTGGCTTGTTCATCACGTTCCTGTTTGCTACCTGTCCAGATCTACGGCCTGCCTTGTGACTTCGCTTGCTTAATCCTGTTTCCTGTCTCCTGCACCCAGCAGAGATCTGTGCCTCAGTTATTAGCACCTCTGCTATTCCTCATCTGAGCTCACCCTGTCTATATACCCAGGATCTGAGAACTCAGTGGGAAGCGTAGGGGAGTGCTTCAGTCGTCCTTCCTGCAATCCAAGCATCTGGCAGAGGTAAGCCTGACACTTCCAGAGGTATAATGGTGTATAGATTACAAACATCAAGGGTAACAAACAATGTATTCTCTGGAAGGGGGCCAATTTGTCTCAAGATCTCTAGTAAAGAAGCTGTATCAGCTATATATGATTTCATTCGGGTACATTGTGGCTGTAAAAACGTATCCAAAAATATAGCAACATTGGAAAATAAAGATCCTCTAGCCGATATAATAGGTCGGCCAGGGGGAGCCGATAAATTTTTATGAATTTTGGGAAGGGTGTATATAACAGGACACCTAGGGAATTTGGAGACAAGAAAGTTATAACAATCATGACTAATCCAACCTGCTGATAAAGCGAGTTCCAATTCCCTGTCAAGTTTTTGCTTAAATTTTTTTGTTGGATCCCCAGGTAATCTGTCATACACATAGGTATTGGAGAGCTGTTGTAGCAACTCCTGTCTATAATATGGCAAGTCCAATAGTACAACTGCACCGCCTTTGTCGGCGGGACGCACTATCAATTGTTTGTCATTGCGTAAAGAGCTAATCGCATCCCTCTCTGCTTTTGTCAGATTAGAAAAAAATTTTTTTGAACTCCCAAATATCTCATTAGTATCTCTCTGTACAATTTGGGAAAACGTCTTAATAGAAGTGGCGGTATTAGGGGGGTCAAAGGTACTAACGGGGCGAAATTTCTCGCACGGCAAGTCCCTGACATCTTTGAAATGATCTCTTAATTTTAATTTACGTTGGAATCTAAATAAGTCCACCTCAAAGTCAAAAGGATTGTTATTATTGACAGGCACAAAAGATAAGCCCCGTGAAAGAAGAGAAACCTCCCCTGTGGTTAGCACATGCTGACTTAAATTAAAGATTACTGTATCGGTTTTTTGGGGGGTCTGCCTCTGCGACTTGCCACCACCCCCCGCCGGGTGAATTTTCTTTTCTTATGTCGGGATCTAAAAAACGGCTCTGGCTATGAATAGCCTGTGCACCCGATTCCTGTGTAGTGCATGGTGCTATAGGGCGAGTGGGTTCTGAATCAGATGTGGGAGAGTCACCAGAGCTGTCAATCGTAAGTATATACACACATTTTCAAATACATATGCATAAATAAGTTTAAAGGGGGGAAGCAGCAGGGAGCGGCCCATAGTATGAGTCATTTGGGGGAAGGGCCACGAATGTTTTAGGGGGCCCTGGCTAACAATGTCTGTGTGTCCTTTGTATTGATGTGAGGGTTCACAGGGGGATGGGCCAGTGGGGGCGTGGGAGGGCCCAAAAAATGTTGTTGTGAGGGGCCCCGTTATTTAGGATGGTGGCCCTCTGTGTATGAATGTATATATATATATATATAATAGATTGAAATAACATCTTGCAATACTGTCTCATAGAACTCCATATCGATGTGGCGCCTCTTCTCCCTCCAGAGGCACAACCCCAGGCACACCAGGCTCCAGAGGCCCCCGAGGCCCCAGCACCCGGCCAGGCCCCAGCACCCAATGAGGCCCCAGCACCACCAGAGGCCCCAGCGGCCCCAGAGGCTGAAGAGGCCCCCGAGGCCCCAGGGTCCCCCGAGGCACCGGACACTCCACCCCTTCTTTCCTCCCCCAGTTTCCCCCCAGGCCCTTGAGTTCTCCCCCCAGGCCCCCGGACCCCAGGCACCAGGTTCTCCTGCCGACAAGGGACCATCACGCCGGTCAATGCAGGAGGACCTGGCCAACATCAAGGCCGAGCTGGCCCAGCTCCGGGGGGAAATGGCCGAGCTTCGGAGTTTTTATTTTTCTACTTTTGAACTGGTTAATGTCTAATTATTTTTCCTTCCGTGATATGGTATTCTATACTTTCATGTAGTTTCTCCTCCACTCTTACATTTATCAGTAACAGCATCAATATGCTATATGGGTTAAATTTTTGCAAATATTCTGCCAACAATTTTGTCTTTAGCCCATTTTGCTGAATAGTAAAGCTTGCGTTAATTAGTACGTAGCGTATTTTCTGGCGAGTGTGATAACTGCCAATCAAATGTTTTGTTGCCAGAATAATTGCAATATTATATTTGTTCCCGTTTAATAAAGTGCCCATAACATATTTGCCATTTATTCTGTGTCTAAAATCTCCCACTTAATTTAAGCCACTTTAGCAAACGGACCCCTAAGTATTTGGCTAAATATTCTTAAATGCCCCCCCTATTTTATTATCTCTAGCACTTCTTTTTTTTTCTTACTTATATTTTATAGTTTTTTGGGGGGTTTTTTTGCAAATAAACATTATACAGCACCTCTGTAGCACTTCTGTGCTCTCCCAGGGCAAAATGTCGCCAGTTTTATGCTGCCGATTGCTGCGTGTGCAATGTCGCAACAATTAGCGCTTGCGATAATTATCGTGCATGCGAAAAATACTGCAAAATTAGCGCGTAAAATAGCGCAAGTGTGCTAATAGTGAATAGTGCGAAAAGTCGCGAAAATTAAGACGCGATAACATTTTTACCGTGCGCTATTTATAGCGTGCACTTTAGTGAATCGGGCCCATTGTTTTTTACCATAATGTAATAATTATATAACACTATTACATGGCTTTACCTGTCAAACGTCCCATATGCAGTTCCTCCAAAGCATTAGTGGTATTCAGTGATTCATTACTCACTATAGCTAGAGCATATGTGCTTTTGTACAACATATTCCCACGAACAATTTGAAGGTTTTCAAGATGAATGGATCTAACAGAGTTGATTGCTATGAGCACATAACCTCCTACTTCTTGTATGTTCTAAAATGATAAAAGAAAAATGTCCTTAAACAGCATTTCTATAATAACAATATTCACAATATTCTTGTTCACATAAGGGGTTATTCACTGTGACACTGGCAGAAGCAAGAGCACTATGGGGTACCTTAGCTCACCCCTTATTATTCGTGAAGAGAGAACTTTTTGCCAGGCAACTAGGGGTAGGTAGAAGAGGCGTGTGCCTAGGATGCAACAGTGGGGGGTGCCAGTCACGTACCTTTTCTGCTTACTAATCCCAAGTTCCAGCTATATTTAGGTGTATATTTATTAACCCTGGAGACAAACATCACCAGTCACCTTTTGTTTTCTAATTTGGAGGTGACTGTTGTTAAGCTATTAGCATAATGTAGAGAGTAACATTCTGACACAATCTGCAATTTTCCTTAATTTTTTATTATTTTCAGCAGCTATTTGGTTGCTAGGGTCCAAATTACCTTAATAATCAGGATGAGGTATGAATGTGAGATGGGTTTATGAATAGGAAAGGGCCTGAATACAAAAATAAGCTATACAAAGTAACTATAGCCTCTCAGAGCAATAGTTTTATGGCTTCCGTGCTCAGTGACCCCCATTTGAAAGCTGGAAAGAGTTGGAAGAAGGCAAATCATTTAAAAACTATAAAAAATAAGCAATGAAGACCAATTGGAAAACCACTTAGAACTGGCCATTTTATAACATGTTGATGTTATACGGTGATGTTTGTCTCTAATGTTAATATGCCCATAATTGTGAAGGGGTAGGGTGAAGAAAAGTGAGGGAGGGGTGCCAAGGGAGGGGCACCTTGTGCTGGATAAAAAAATTCAGCCTGAAGTACAGAGTGCAAAGTTGGCAGGAACAGTCCAGCCCTGTCCTTACCACGTGCCATTGATTTTGACAGCTGCTTGAATATCCTGCCCACCCAGCCACCAGGGCAAGTACAGGGCCCCCCCTGTGGACTGTGTCAGCCGATGCCCCCTAACTTTATGGCTGAATAATGCACAAGTCAGGGAATGAAAGGGGGGTGGGGTGTGCGCTACCGAATGCAGGCAGCACTGTACTGATGGAGGTGGCCCTTATTATAATAATGGAAAATTCAAACAGTTACTGCCTAAACACCCGAATGATTTGAGCGTGATGGTTGCTCATGTCTACCATGAGACCAATAATTCATCTGTGATGAGAAATTATTCAAACCAATCTCTATTGGTTTGAATCTCTCTAGAATCCTATATGCTAAAGAATACTTTATATTTAAAATGATAAATCATTTTTTATTTCTTACCCGCAGGAAGGAGGTATCGTTCAGGCGGTCTAAATAAGTGATTTCCAGATTACCAAGCACAATTTCACAACCATCATACATCCTTTTAAGGCTGGCATAGTGTTCGTCTGTGTTACCCAGCTGATTTAATCTGTTGTTATTGCCCAGGCAGACTAGAAAGAAAGAAAAACAATATGAAGGCTGGTATTTTAAAGACAATATAGATATCTAAATTATTTTCCTTATACTTCTAAATGTTTTCCTGAGCAAAATCCCACACCAGAGAAGCAGTCTGATTGAGGATAGATGTTTTCATTCGTATGCAAAGCAGAAGTAATTCTGGAAAGGAAGCCAAGTATCCCTCCTAAAATTTCCATTTACATGGAATACCCTCGAGACTGAGCCTCACCCACTGGGTTTTTAAGAACATGCAGGGCAGTATGGGTTTGGGTCAGTATGATTGGGTCAGCATATGTAGAGCCAGGAAAGTGTATCCACTAGAAAAGAACCAGTTCCCTGGCTCAGTGGGTGAGACTCAGTCTCAAAGATTTCCATGTAAATGAAAATTATAAGAGCGATCATGGGCTTGCTTCCCCTGTATTCATTCTACAGTACACAATAACTGACTAGCTACCAAGTTCATTAGACTGATTACAAGTAGAATTGTGATGGCCCCTAACAACTTCCCCTTGTAAACACCAATGTTCCTTTTAGATTTCACTAGTGCAAAAACATGCTGCTTATGTCACTATGCAGTTAATGTTTCTGTGTTTATAGAGCTAACATTCATGTTAAGATATTAACATTCAAATATAGGAAAGAGCCCTATCAAAACAGTAATACATTTATTAGGCCTCTGTCATGTTGTTTTAGTAACCAATATGAATAGGTATATTGCAAATGCATTTTCTGCAATGTCTGCAGAAAGGCATATTTTATTGAATAATCAATCAGCTGAAAGATGCAAAGTTTGGAACATGTTTATTCACCTGGTCGCATTCACTCCTTATTGGTTGCTATGAGTTACTATGAGTTACTGTACCTTGGGAACTTTATGCCTTTTATTACGTATTTTCATGTTTTTTGCTCCTTACTAAAAGCAATACATATAAACTGGCAACTTGCCATTTTTATCCGGGCCAAATGTCCTATTACTGGTACACATCCTGGCCCTGCTACCATAACCATTTGCTGTTCCAGTGCAAAAGGTTAAACAGGAAGAAAGCCTGCCAGACAGATAAACTAAATAGATATTAGAAAACGGAAACACAGCTCATTTGGCCTAAATTATTCAATTACAAACATGACATGATAGAATGAGGAATTAATCGCTAATATTGCCTGTTTTCAGTAGGGGATGTATTTCAGTGAAACTAGGTCTTTAACAATTATTGTGTCTATGTAAATATGACTTGGGCCTTCCATACCTCTGGCATCGATAAAACGTCATCTCCACAGATACGTGCCATTGAAGGTTTGCTGTTAGAAGGGCATGATACTGACTGGTTCTTTAATAACCTGCTGTGTAAAACAAGGTACTGGTCTAAGGATGACTGCAACTTGCCCAAGAGCAAGCTGAAGTCTAAGGCTTGTACCCTGAACTAAAGGGCAGAAGCTATATGATCCTGAATAATTCAGCCTGCCAGTTCTTTTTACTGACACTCTTCATTTAGACTCATGAGAGACAAGATGATCTGTGATCCCCTGATTGTTCAATAGAATTAAATGGTAACTGGATGACAGTTCTGACAAAAGCCAATGCATTATTAATATACCTGGTGTCTACTGGAGTACGGAAAAAAACATCCAGTTTATATATTTTTGAAGTCATCAATAAAACATAATATTATAATAAGGGGCTGATTTATTAATATTTGGTATACTGTATGACTGAATATTTATTAAGCATTAATTTTAACACTTCATTCATTTCAACATTTCCTTTGCCATTTAATGTTCACTTCTTTTGTTTCAGCCACGTGATAGAGCCCAGTGTTGCAGCTGAGCACTAACACCCATCAAACAAACACATTTGGATAAATTGGCACACTGATCAAATCAGTAAATACAAATGAGGGTTCCAGTTTTTCCTATTGACAGAATTACAGAATTACATTCAGATCCAAGGCGTGCATTTGGATAATGTTATTTGATTCCATAAATCCCAGTTGTAAACTGCCGCTGGCTGCATGTTACTGCTCCCACTGGAAAGTTGCATGAAGTTCATCATTAGCTCATATCAAAGTGTTTAGTGACATCCAATTTTTTGGGCCAGGGACACCAGAGTTTCTTGTTTTCTCTGAGATTTAAGCCATGTATGGTGGATTTAGGAGAATGGGAAGTATATCATGTGATATAAACAGGGCCACTGGCAATGACTCTAGGGCGCTTAGATAGCACAAGAACAACTCTCATGGCAACTATAGATCCAAGTTTCTGTACCTACAACGTCACTACAGCTTATGGTACAACTGGTCAGTTAAGCTATAGGATTATATGTTATCATGTCCAGCGTTTAATAACCTGCTCTGGTTTTTGTTTGTGGGCCTTTGGTGGATTTTGTGTAATCACTGCAGGTGAAAGGACTAGAAATGAGCAAGTTCTGGTTCTGGTTCACCTTCATTCTGAAGCTTTTTTCCAATTTTGTCTAACATTAGTAACAATTGTAACAATTGGCTGCTATATCTCTGGCAACATTTTTTGTGATTCAAAATTGTTGCCATCAATAATACATTGTGGGAAAATGAGTAGAGGTTTTATTTTTCATTTCATTTCATCTGCTGAAGCTGATTTTTTATGTGGAAAGGCTGGACGCAGTTAAATGTTTCAGTGCAGCCCCCATAAGCACAATCATATTCCATGGTCGCTGTGGCAATATATCTATATTTTCATATACTGAATTGTACCACAAGGCCAGCTGTCAAAGGAATTTGGTACTGAACTTTCTCAATGTGAGTAGTACTGCTGGGCTGAACTAATACATTGTTTACACTAGATAAGGTCTTGTGGGACAGAAAACACAGACCAAGCTAAAGGTGGCCATACACGCACCGATATTATCGTACGAAACCTCGTTTCGTACGATAATCGGTGCGTGTATGGCATGTCAGCGAGCCGACCGATATCGCAGGAAGCTGCTGAAATCGGTCGGCTCGCCGATCGGCCAAGTTAGAAAATTTTGATCGGGCGCCATAGAAGGCGCCTGACCAAAATTCTCCCTTCAGAGCTGAATCGGCAGAAGGAGGTAGAAATCCTATTGTTTCTACCTCCTTACCTGCCGATTCAGCCCTGAATGGTGTGTGGCGGATCTGACGATGTTTCGTGCGACCGACGGTCGTACGAAACATCGTGAGATCGCCACGTGTATGGCCAGCTTAACAGTGGGAGCAGCGCTTTTGGACAATAGTTCTTACACAAAATATGCTTCTTCCTTTTAAGACCTTTTGTGCTACTATAGGACTGGCCCAGGAAATACTTTATGTGGAGTATACCCCTAAATCAATGCAGTCTCTCTGTAATAAATTAGCAGCACACTGGATTTGTATTGAAAAGTGCCCAAAAAGTGGTTTATTAGCTCACAGTGGCATATAGACGACTATTGTCAATTTACCACTGTGAGCTAATAATCTACTTTTGGGCACTTTTCATTATGGGGCAGATTTATTATGCAGTGTAAAAAATGGTGGCTTCTCCACATAAAAAAGGTGTAAAATCAGCGCAATTTTCTTACGTGTTTTTTCCTTTAGCCCGAACTTACTTGAAATAATGGCGTAAAATCTGACGTTTGGACGGCAAACTTCTTGATTTATTTTACACAGATTTTTGCACCATTTGATTTTACACAGCATAATAAATAGGCATCTATATGTACAATTGCCCCAAGGCAGTTGGGGTGGAATAGTAAGCCCCTTGTTCCTGCACAAAAGGTTTTCCTCCAAGTTCTTTTTTCGAATTTATTGAATCAATGCAGTATCATGCCCATATATATGCTGACTTATGAACATATATTCTGTCTCTGATTAGAGCTCATAAGAAAACAAACAATGTCATCATTAACCAAAAGTGCTTTATTGTTGCCAGAAATGTTTTTTTAAATAAACTGATATAATCAGTGTATCAAAAGCACAATTTTAACCATTTACTTGCATGGTTCCTTCAGATCATAACGTCATATTGCCCTGTATATGAAAGGTTTAACTGGTGGATCAGAGCCAAAAATTGATTAAAACCAAACTTTGGGTTACAAGTGTACTAGACCAGCGGTCCCCAAACTTTTTTGCGCCACGGACTGTCCTTAATTAAGAAAATGTTCCCATGGGCCAGTGGGCTGGGGGCGGGGCGCCCATTTCAATTACTGGGGGAGTGGTAATAAGCATGCAAAGCAATCACTGTATGACTCTATGACTCACTGACATGGTGTTATGCGTGTCGGCGAGTCATACACAGCAGCGCTATATGTACTGGTGTATCATCATGTCATACACAGCACATCTTCCAAACGCCACTTTGTAAGCAGGGATCAGAGGTGGCTTATTGTAACACAGCCCACGGCCTGGCACTGGTCCGCAGCCCGGTGGCTGGGGACCCCTGTACTAGACTTTATCTGGGTCCTATCTGATTGTTCTGCTGACGCAAAGTGTATATTAGCTTCACTAGAAAGACAAAGCATACCTAAAGAGTTCACTAAAGAGTAATTCCTTGGAGAAGTATATTTAAGCTAATGTTGTGAAGTGGAAGGAAGCTGTGAAGTTTGTGCTCCCTGCCTGGCATTAATGCGTGTAATGCACAGCTGCTGGGATAGCGCAGGAAGTTTACACATAGATCTGTGTATACTGAGGCTCAGTTTTTGACTTAATATTTTTAGGAAAACAGTTACAGCTGGAAATTACCTCTTCTTTTTAACTCCTTATCTTGGACTGTGACAGTATAAATATGTCAATGTCAGCCTAGTTTATATGCTGCTCTACCTTACATTATGCTTGTCTCATTCAAATTGGCAATTTTTATTAACAGTGATTGACAATGCATTTGCAATACTGTATACATTTTTCAATAGATTTTATTAGTATTTTTGTAGCTTTACTGTATAGTCTGAACTTAAGTACAACAATGGGCTCTTTTATACACAGATATGAGTCCACTATGGACTTTTATAGAAACTACAATCACATTTCCAGCTGCACTAGAACGATATGACCAAGGTTCTGATATGATCTAGGTCAAGCACCTGTAATATTTATTAGGGATGCACCAAATCCAGGATTCGGTTCGGTATTCGGCCAGGATTCGGCCTTTTTTCAGCAGGGTTCGGATTTAGCCGAATCCACAGTCCTGGCCGAACCGAGTGTGAATTGCATAAATTAGCATATGCTAATGAGTATTTGGAAAGGTTAAATGTTAGGGAAAAAAACATTTTCACTGCGTGCTACATGGCTGCCGATTTGTATCCCTTCCAGATCCTAACGTATGCTAATTAGGATTCAGTTTGATATTCACGCGAATCTATCGGTATTGATTTGGGGGTTCGGCCAAACCCAAAAAACTGGGTTTGGTGCATCCCTAATATTTATCTTCGAAACATAGAATAGCTCCCATTTCCCTGTTTCTGCTGTTTAGCTTAAAAAATAAAAAACAAGAGGCAAAAAAGTATGTTCAGCACAAGCCCTATTCCCTGAACTCATGTTGAACAATGGGGTATACTGCCCCTTTAACAACAGCTGCTCAAAGCTTCTCCTGATCTTTATTATTAGATAGATTGCTTCTGATCATTTTAGCTTTAGTGACAAATGTCCTTTCTATGCATGAACTGAAATGAAATCTATAAAAGCTTGGATTAACATAGCAAACTTTCATATCAAATGAAGACTGCAAATTAGTATCTATCAGGTACCGTGCAGCCAGGTGGACCATACAATACAAATGTTAAATCAAGCAAGATTAATAACAATGAATAACAACAATAATTAACCATGGAAAAGCCAATCTAATTATTATATCCCCATAACTCCTGACATTATACCACCAGTTTTTTAGAAGTACAGGATTATAATTTACATTAATGTTTAGAAAATGCTGGATTTTGTATTTCTGGATTGTTTCCCTGGCTGCAATAAAGCAGACAGCCTCAGTACTGTTTTCCATATATGCATTGGCTGTATTTTTAATCAAATATTTTCTCAGTAGTATGAAACTAACTGGAAATGAAATATGTATTTTTCTTAAAGTGCAGGTTTCGACATTCCGCCATAGGCAATGCACATGTGTCTTCTTTATTATGCTTTTTGGGTCTATCACAGGAGGAAAAACAAAGCTAAATAATTTGTCGTCTGTAGGTATACAACCTAAGGATTTTGTTCTGCTCATTATTTTATGATTTACATTAGCTATCCAATTATACAGCAAAAACAATGGTATGTCTGGCCTTGACTCAGAAAGCTTTGAAAATCTCAGTGGGAAGGACTGCATCAGGCTATTAATACGGTTGCTTCCTCTCTGGCATAGGCCATTGTTATGAACCAATCGTTGGCCAGGGATGCCAAACTGGAAAAATATCTGCTTGTTTGGCAAACTCGGCAAATGATCTGATTTTTCTGTTTATGGCAACACTGAACTGAAAATTCCCCTAGTCTGGATACTTAAGCCTTCCATTTAATGGCAAAAAAAGGCAAACATTTTTCAAATACTGAAACAGAGCTCACGACTAGAGGGAAAAATCCTAACGTTCTATTTACTCATATAGGATTTAGATAAATGTGTCACTTAAAATCCTATGGTGAATGGAAAACCTAGGAATTCAACTCTGGCGAACTGTTATGAACTCTGTTTTAACTCATTGAAAATATGCCCCAAACATTATAAATCCTTACTACAAGAATAATAATGATATTCCACATCGAACATTTCAATTTAAAAACAGTGTACAAAAGACAAAGTTAATAAATGCAGACAGAATCAGCATTAATGCCAATATTTGTCTCTGTGATTCATTTCCTATATAAGAACCAACCCCCCTTCCCCACAGCACACACCTTAGGATTGCGGTTTATGCCAGAGATATACATCCTGTTGTATCACTTACACACCTGGATTAACCTCAGTGTAGTGCTATAGTACAGTGATTACAGTGCTTTGAACATATATGGTGAGTGTACAGAGTGAAATTCTATCTGCTAACATAAGGTAATAAATGGATGTGGCAGACACAGATATGACCATTGAGTCTGAAACTTCACAGAAGTCTACAATATTGCTTTACTTTTATCTTAATCATTATAGGAGGCAGAGGGTGTTAGGGGTAAAAATCCTTCCCTGGTTACAGTAAACTTTTGGTACCTCTTACTCTTTTGTTAAACATTAACCTTTGCTGTCCTTCATGCCTTCTCTGAAGAGGAGCTAATATTGAATAAAAATATAACCCATGAGATAGTTGCAAATATTAGCACTGGGGACAAAAGTCATGCTACTTTTCATGTAGTTATTTTAATTGGCAGATCAAACTAAATGTTTCCTTATGCATAATTTTAACATTTATATTTTGTATTAAAAGATGCCCTCTTGCACTCTTGCTTAAATAAATGAAAAAAAAATGGTAGAGCTGCGCTTACCAGTTGCTTCAATATGGTCTCCTCTTTGTAATCCTTAGGCCTGTGATACACAAGGAGATTAGTCACCCCGCCATTAATATCTTCTTGTGATGGCGATTAATCTCCTTTGAATTCTATCCTATTGGTGGTTATGTAAATCGCCAGAAGGAAAACATATGTGACGCAGGGGGCGGTCCAAGCCAACCAGGAACCCTAAGCAGCCCAGACAGCCACCTCGCCCCTGCACCTCCCCCCCCCCCTCATGTGTGCTTGCATGCGCGCCAAGCTGGGAGTGGGGGGAGGGAGTCATTCCCCCCGCCGAGTAATGACAACCAGCGGGTGCAATGAGAAGGGAAAGTGGGCTAGGGGTAGGCAGGAGAGGTTGCTGCCTAGTGCCCTCCAGTTGTTCTGCCCCAGGCAGGTACCTCTTCTGCCCACCCCTAGTTCCGGCCCTGTCAGGCAGGAGGTTTTGATCTGGCCAGCCGTTCAGAAAATCTGGCTGTCCATGTCAAAACAGGTGGCAACCCTACTGTCGCTTTAGCTTTCCAAAGTCGCCCAAACAGCAAGCTCCATTTACTGACATAGGGAGTAAATTAGGTACCATAAATGACAACTGTTCCACAGTAACCCATTGCAAGTAACCAGTAAGATATTTATGTTAGTTATTCAAACTGCAATAAATGGTGAAACCTCAAATACTCTATATACCTAAAGCTGCTGCTGGGTGCAATGCTTTCAGGAGAACCTTATGATTAATCTATTCCATTATGACATATATACACTGGGAATATGCGTTCAGAATGACTAACTCTTTATTAATATTATCATCATAGTCCTGGCTGAAAGAGCTTACAATATAAAAGAAGAAGTGATTAAGACAAAAGGGGGTGGCCAATATCAGTTAAAGGAAAACTATACCCCCAGAATGAATACTTAACCAACAAATAGTTTATATTATGTTAAGTGACCTATTAAATAATCTTGACAAACTGGAATATATATCAGTAAATATTGCCCTTCTACATTTTTTCCCTTGAGCCACCATTTAGTGATGGGCTGTGTGCTCCCTCAGAGATCGGCTGACCAGAAATAATGCAGCTCTGGCTGTAACTAAAAGAAGTGTGGGAGCAAAAGGCAGAACTCTGTCCATTGTTTGGCTGGTGAGGCCTAGCATGTATGTGTGCCCTTGGTATGTTTGTGTGCACTGTGAATCCTATGATCCCACGAGGCTCCCCTTAATTCTTAAAATGGCAATTTTCTACCCAATGGCACATACTACTAAAAAAGTATATTTTTATAATAATGGTTTATTTAGATGAAGCAGGGTTTTACATATGAGCTTGTTTATACAATATATTTTTATTGAGACCTACATTGTTTGGGGGTATAGTTTTCCTTTAAAGGACATGTAAACCCCAAAAATAATATTTTGCCTAATAAAAGAAAACACAATTCTAAGCAACTTTGCAATATACACTCATTAAAATTTTTTAATTTTTTTTTTAGTTATTTTTATATATAACTGCTATTAAAAGCAGTGTTTGCCTGTCCTTTTCTATTATCTGCCCTGGTGGCTCTGGTATTTGAAACAATGTAACAAATGCCAGCAGATTGACAGACCTGACTTGCGGAACAAGCTTGGCACTTGCAACATTGTTTAAAAAGTAACAACCAGGAGTTGAGCAAATGCTGCTTTCAATAGTAAGTACATTTACAAATAACTTTTAAATCACTAATATTTTTAAATAAATTGATTTTGGAAAGTTACTTAGAATTATGTTTTCTTTTATTAGGCAAAATATTATTTTTGGGGTTGACATGTCCTTTAAGAGATGTGGTATGCATTAAGCACCATATAGGGTACACTGAACCTATGCTAGGGTAGATGAGGCAAGCTTTCCTAAAGAATTGTGTTTTAGGGAGAGATAGACAAAAAGTTGTACAGAACATACAGTAGGAGGGAATTACAGAGAGGGGGGTGCAACCCGAGCAAAGTCTTGAATGTTATGATTGTTTAATATGTACTTATTATCTGGTTTATCATTTTCTGTTCTGTTAAATACATGCCCCAATAAATCCTTCTACTTGTGCAAGTGTACTTAACTAATATGTGGCAGATCCTATGACTTTTAAACACTTGAAATGAAACAAGCAGGCATATAGCCCCCTATAGCCACATATAAATATGTCCCAACTCTTTCTTAGTCTTTCTTCCTCTAGCGACCTATATCCTTTAACCCTTGTGTGTGGGACTGTTCATTGACCTCACGATGATACAATTAGTAAAATCTAATTATTTGCACTCTTGGTGATCTTAGGGCTTTGTTGAACCCTCAGCTATGTAGCTATAAAGCTGTTCATAAAATAATAAATAATTAATGCCACATAAAGTCTGAGTAAACGTGATAATATCTGATGCTGTTGTCCATTAAAATACAGTATATTTAGAGATCCAGCATTTGTCTTGTAAAAGAATTTGGGCACTGCCCACTCAGTACTGGTCAAGCAAAGTTAATCCTAGATACCAAAACTCTGCCAAAAGTCTATGATAAGCATTTAGGGTCTGCCATTCAGAACAATACTACAAAACAACTACTTGGAGGTATGCAACAATTGGCATATATGGTTAGGACAGGGGTGCCCAAAAGGTAGATCGCGGTCCACTAGTAGATCACTTTAAAGTTTCTGGTAGACCTGGAGGTGGAATGCAGTGGGATGACATCCCGCCACTTCATTTTTCCCCCCAGCATACTGGAGCTTTTGCGACTGCTCAAGCCATCAGTTTTTGTAGCTTCATCCCAGTATAGTATATTGTCCCCACCGGGCCACTGTATACACTCACCTAAAGGTTTATTAGGAACACCTGTTCAATCAACCAATCACATGGCAGTTGCTTCCATGCATTTAGGGGTGTGGTCCCGGTCAAGACAATCTCCTGAACTCCAAACTGAATGTCAGAATGGGAAAGAAAGGTGATTTAAGCAATTTTGAGCGTGGCATGGTTGTTGGTGCCAGACGGGCTGGTCTGAGTATTTCACAATCTGCTCAGTTACTGGGATTTTCACGCACGACCATTTCTAGGGTTTACAAAAATGGTGTGCTCTTTTGGGCAGGGCCCTCTTCACCTCTTGTATCGGTTACTGATTGCTTTATATGTTACTCTGTATGTCCAATGTATGTAACCCACTTATTGTACAGCGATGCGGAATATGTTGGCGCTTTATAAATAAATGTTAATGTAATGTGTGAAAAGGGAAAAACATCCAGTATGCGGCAGTTCTGTGGGCGAAAATGCCTTGTTGATGCTAGAGGTCAGAGAAGGGTATTAGTATGGTGTTCCTAATAATCCTTTAGGTGAGTGTATATTTGTTCCCACTTTATATATGTTTCTGTGTGCAGACTACAAAGTGGCCCATGAAGAAGGGAAGTAAAAACTACTACAATCCTTTCACATTAAACTTGAAGTTGGCACTGCGTTTGTATATTGCTATGTGTATTTGTTAAACATCGACTGATACCTTTTCTTGCTTGTTGCGCCAAATGATAGATCTCATGACGGAGGCCTGGTGGCAAGATTAGATCACAGCGTGACAAAGTCTGGGCACCCCTGGGTTAGGATATCTACAGAAACTGCATTTACACATAGGTATACCATTAAAGGTGAAATGTTGCTATTATACAAATGTTTGTATTTATTTATTTTATTTGTATCTTATTTATGTTTGATATATTTAATATATATCAAACATATATTTATACATATATATATATATATATACATATGTTAATATTTTTCATTATTTACTTGTGAGACCCTCAACCTAACATTTCCTCTCTATGTGCAAGCAACACACATGCTACAAGTTGCTGACAGATTTCACCTGTTTAAACTGGCTGATTCCAGCAAATTGCAATTCCCTCTGAAACCCGAAGAAAAATCTGGTACCAACCTCATGGGCCCGTCCTCACATGACAAAATCGAATGTCATGACCCCAAGCTAAGCCCACCCTCCATGTTATCAGGCCCCTTGGTACCCATTACAGTTTGGGTGCAAGTTTATACCAATGACAGTTTCCCTTTAAACTCTGGGTGTCACTGTGAAACAAGTCTCTAAAGATGTTTGTCTTAAATAAATAAAATTATATTTCAGACCGGAAATAGTTCTTAATCCACAGTTCTTTAATTGCCTGTTATTTGCTGTTATTTGCTGCTGTTGAAAACCAAAATTTAAACTTTAATGTTATACACAATTACTTTCTGCACTAATGCAGACAAAACAGAGACAGTGAGAACTATTTCATAACACTTCAACTGCTCTGTTTTACTGGCAGACTGTTATTAAGGAAAAAAGAAAATATAAAAAAAGAAAAAGATATGTATGCTGTTAGAGTGCCAGAGAAGCTAGGTTCTGGCATCACTGAATGAATAATACTAAAATCATTTACTTTATATGTTTTGTTTATTGTACAGTATCTTATGTGAAATACTTTTCAGTACAAGAAATCAGACAAGCAGGCATTTTCAGCCCATACATATACAGAACGAGCTGCTGCTGAAATAAAGGGGCAGAGTTATAAAAAAATGTGACATCAAAGCTCACTAAAGAAAAAACACCCACTTTCTATTCATTCCTACCCACTTTCTATTACTATGAGATTTTTAGAAGGAGTGAAAGTTAGAGTTCACCCAATGATAAATATACTTTGTAAAATCCCATTTGAATGAATAGAACATAAGTGAGTTTTTATGTATTAAGCTTTGAACTCTCATGTTGAAAAATCTGTCCCAAAGTTGGTAATTTTGTGTGGTGAGTTCTAATCTAACATTTTGATAAATCTGCCCCTAAATGTAAACTAAATTTGTTGCATGCATCACCTACAAAGTAAATATAACCCCTCTTATTTCCACTAGCTCTACTCCAGTGCTGCAGAGTATTGTTCAGATCATACATGCATCCAAAGCGGAAACATTTATCAGCCATGTGCCCAAGAAGAACACCTCAGTGGGCAGCAGATTCAGGCTCATTTTGAAGAGTTTATCATGCTGCGTAAAAAGTGGAGTGAAGTATTACCGGTGATGTTGGCCAGGGCTCCTTGTTTTACACAATTGTGTTTTTTTCACAGTTGCTAGCTTATTTAAGACCAAATAGCAGTTATATTACAGAAAAACACACACACATCTGAGAATCACATTGTTACAATCATTTTTAGTAAGGCTAAAAGTCTTAAACGTGTGAATAAACTGGGAAAATATATAACATCTTTAGACAATTCCAATTGACTTCTACATGAAGTCACCAGAAACTTTTGGCAATTTTTTTTTAACTGAACTTTGAACAAGAAGCCTGCTTGATTTTTGATACTGAATTGGCCCCTTAGTGTCAAGTTGTTGATTTATAGAATGTAGTGAATGCTTTCTTATTTAAGCTACTTCTGAGCCTTCTCAATAAGTACAGTGGCTCATGCAACTTCTTGATCAGTGCCTTGCACTTCGGGCCCACATCATTTTCTGTAATTTTGATCACCCTAACCTTAAGTCTGCTAAAAATCAATTAAACATAAAAAAACCCAATAGGATTGTTTTGCCACCAATATGAATTTTTGCAGTTTATTAAAAAATGAATTTATTTTTAAAAATTAGAATTTGTTTAAAATGGAGTTTACGTGTGATTTGCTTCCCATATGCCTGAACTTTCTGGATAATGGATTTAAGGGTAAGAGATCCCAAACCACTATAATTTCTCTTGTGTTTGTATTTAACTTTGGACTTTTAAGTAAAAAAGAAATAATGCTTGCAGACATAATCCAATAAAACACTGGGAACTTCCAGGAACATAAATATTTATCATCTAGTTTGTTTGCCCTGTTAGGTTATACTTTATGCTGCAAGGGTAAAACAGACAGTATAACAGAATAAACAGTTCCCTCAAAAACTAGTAAACTTAATATTATTTCCCCCAGGAACAGTTTGTGATATTAAGCAGGACTACATCCTGGCTATAATGCAGTGAATGACTACAGCACAATGTCCAGTCCAATGAGTCAGTAAATTATCTCCTTTTCATTTAGTGAACAGCAAATATTCTCTAACATGTCCTAAACTATCATAAAATGGCTAAACAAACTTTCGCCTCTACAGACCAATGTGACATGACACATTTTTCTTATAATCCCAACATAACTTCATTGTGAAAACTAATTAAATCTGATGCAAAGTGTGTGCACTATTTACATCACTGCTCAGAGTCTTGCAGTTGTATCATAACACTACTCTAAATCTGGGAGTTCAGTGTTGCATCTAAATATATGGTTTTGAATTACAGACAAGTGTTTCCATTCTGGTTTCAAAAAAAAAATCCAGACCCTAAAATGACAGTTTGCTAGACAAATTATGTACAGTTATAGTATTGCTGTGACACTGTGTATTGTGGCTGACAGTTCCTAAGTCCTGTTTTTGTCTGCTTGCTAGAACTTATTTTCACTGGAATTGACATCTACCCACACACTAGTTTTGGGACTGACGTTAAAATTACCATGCAGCATACACTTTAATATATGACTCTGGCTTTATTTCCCTACCTACTTGTTCTTCCAGTCATTTCCCGAGAAAGAGAGCCTTGGAAAGATTTCAGTTGCTGTACTATTAAAACCAGTAACACAAAGGATAAATCTAGATGTGTAGGAGTTGTTTACAAGTGAATAAGTCTTTTTGTGACATCTTTTCCTTTTGTTTACTGAGATGTAACAGTACATGAAAACATAATGTAGCCATTAGTTAATCCTCTTATTTTGGATTTCCCAGTTTTGTGAATTCAGATAACTGCAATGTATTTGCATATTCTCCCCATGTCTGCGTGGGTTTCCTCCTGGAACTCCCCACACTCCAAAACATACAGGCAGGTTAATTGGCTCCTGATAATGTGATAGGGACTTTAGATTGTAAACTCCACTGGGACAGGGACTGATGTAAATGATGAATAATGTAAAACATTGCAGAAATGTGTGAAGCTATATAAATACATAAAAAAAATGGTGGCAAATTTGAGTATTCGGGGCCACTGGGGCTGCCATCTCAAGGGCCCCCCCACCCCACCCCATTGACCCCAGCCCTAAGTTTGCATTGCCCACAAAGGCCGGGGCCCATCAGGTTTTTTTTTCCTCTGCTTGGCCCACCCCAGTCCCAGGGGTGGGCCAAGCAGACCAGGCATCCTAGCCAGCCCGGCCTGCCACCATGCCCCTTCACAACCCCCCACATGTGGGGGAAAGGGGGCACAGACTAGGAATAGGCAGGAGAGGTCCCTGTCTGACACCCCCTCCCAACCTTGTGCCCTAGGCAAGTGCCTCTACTGCCTACCCCCAGTACAACCCTGAACTAAATAATGGTAACAAACAGTAATAATGGTTTACAAACAGTCACCTCATGTGACCCTGTCTCATGTAATTTGCTCTGGTAAGGTGCAAGCCATACTGCAGGCTGGGAAATTAGCAAGTCCTGAGAAAAAAATTCTGTATGAGGATCCTTAGTAAACTGGGTTAATAGCCAGACAAAATGTATTTAAGTTTCTTGTTGGTGCTGTATATGACCCCTCACATATGCCAGCACAGTGTAATTAGAATAAAATATAAATATATTCTGCTTTAAAAGAGTTAAGGAATTTGGCTTTTCTCTCTCACTTTTCTTGTATTACACTCAAAAGCTCTGAAGAAAAAACATATAAACGTAACCACCTGAAATAACAAAATGTCAGACTTCAGAACATGGTACTGGAAATATGACTCTTGGGGCCTAGACATAAAGATAATAAGATACAAATAATGATATTTATACCAGGAATACCAGGAATATGCACTGGAATTTTCAGTGATGCAGAGATATTTTTCAGAATAGGATTAACCTACACATTGTACCAAAACCCTTTAATGGATGTTATACAGCCTGATGTCAACTTGATTGCAGTTAAATCAACATTATTAGGAGATAGAGTTTCACCTGCACCATTCTAAACTTTCCCTACTTAGCAATTCAAGATGTATAAGCAATAAGCAAGACTAAACTGGAAATGTAGCATCTGGAAGCTGGTAATCAGGTTTGGACTGGGAGACAAAATAGGCCTTGGCATTCCAAGTACACAGAGGCTCAAACAGCCCTCCACAGACCCAATAAATAGTGACTGTCTTTGGCATCTTACAGCAGCCCCTCTTGAATTTGTCAGAATCCGCAGGTGCCAGTCCAGGCCTGCTGGTAATGCATTAAGTAATTAAATATTCACCACTGTTGAAAAGTTTTAGAAAAAATAATCAGGTGGATTTTGTTTTATATTGTGATGAGATTGTGACGGACTGAAAATCATTTACTAGGTTTGACAAAACATTGTTGGTTCTTTTTGCTATAATGTATAAACCTGTAATTAATACACGCCAAATGAAACCATAATTATGAGTCCTTTATAAGAGATGTTGAACATACTGGGGGTCATTTATAAAATGTAGGCAGAGCAGAAGTATTCGCACAGTGAACATATTTGCCCTGCCTGTGTTTATATTTAAAAAGCTGGACTGGTGAATTTAATGTGCAAACATAAATGCAAGTTTTTTTGCAGTGCAAATGTCTGGAAAAGCTTTTTAAATATGACATATTCACAAATTGCAAATATTTATGCGCACACTCTGCATCTGGATTACGACACAAACAAATATTCGCTAAACTCATTTTGCAAATTGCACATTTATATTCGCAAAGTGAAAATTGGTGCTATATTCATGCTAGAGGGCATGCTCATGCAAATTGCAATCTCATTAGTGAATTTTTGTGCGCAATTCGCATTTCACTGTGATACGCAAGTAGTGCAAAATATAAGTGTTTAGGGGAAAACATGCGCAAGACAACCATTTGCAAAAAAATATGCGAATGTGCGAACTTTATAAATGACCCCCCACTTTAGTTGAAATACTACCCCAATCTGAGTCCTTCTTAAAACGATCCAAGCAAATCAGGCAAACTTGTAACCATGCTTGCATACTTACAAACCCACTCACTACTGTCCATAACACCATGAAAATAAAACAAAAAATAGCTGTTTCTGCTATAAGATATATACCCAACCCAAATACATTGACATTTTCTCAAACCTTAGGCTAATGCCACACTTAGCATATGGCATATATTTTCGGCAAGCCAAAAAACGATTTCCGAAAATAGCGCCATATGCAGGCACATGTACCCGATATCCGCGTTTTTTGACAGATACCGGCTACATATGCCTGCACCCGAGTGTATTTCATTCATTCGGGTGCAGGCACAATGTAGACTAAATTTACAGTAGCAGGGCATATTTTTGGCAAACGTTTTTCAGCTTGCCGAGAATACGCCCGTGTGGCATTAGCCTAAGTATGGCATTAGCCTTAATGTGCCAACCATTGTGTTTCCTTTTGCAAAGCATAGAATAACAACGTTCTAAGATGAGGATGATTGACTATACAGAGGTCAGGTCACATGTTACATTCCTTATAAAATTCTGTGTAATTATCCGGGATCAATGATGTGAAATAGTCCCATATGGACAATAATAAGCAACTTTCTTCCAACTCTGCTGCTTTAGCAACAAAATGGCCTTGCTGCAAATCATAAGGTCATCTCAAAGAATAAGCCACACCATCCTGTAACTGGATTTCCCCTGGAGTCAATGTTTAAAAACAGAGGAACTCTATAGAGGCTGTAAAAAAAAAAAGATATAAGAAGAGCTCTTCAGTAATTCTGGCACCATATAAGAATGCTACCCTAGGGCTTTCTGTCCTGTTCAGCACAGCTTAAATATTTCCTTTGCGTTTCCTTTCTGTGGTAACTGCAGTTCCGGCTAAAGGATGAAGAATATACCTTTCCTCACCAACAAATAAAATATCCATCTGGTTTTGTCATGAAAAAAAAAACAATTTTTTCTTTGTGCTGAGGTACTATGTGATCCATGTTACTGCAACAGAACAGGCGCTTCTTTTCCATGTGGCATCTTTTATCTATTCACTGTACTAACAAAATATATGCATTTATACACTTTTGAAACTCATTTTTTTCTAAGAATGGAGTTGAGTTTATGCAGTTACTAAATCATGACTTATTCCAAAGTTTTTCCATAGTTCTGCAGCAGGACAACGCCAAGCCTGATTTGCTCTGCTGAAAGGGCATTCTTTATTCAAAGAAAAGCAATTCCAATAAGGCTGGATGAGATCAACAACATAAGGATTATTTACAGATAAGGGCACCAATAAGCACACAAGCACACCCCTTAGTGCTCAATCTAGCACTATATTTAAAAAAATATAGTTACTGATATATATATATATATACCATGTGCTGCTATGGTGGTTGCTTTGAGTTAATGAGGGCAGCTTCAGTCATGCATACATATACAGCTACAAGGATGTACAACAGGTTGCTCTCTGACTGTTGAGCTATAAATTAAAGACAGTCTGAGATGCCAGCAGGAGGTTAGAGCACTGAAAAGCACTATAGATTCCAATCACCTACGCAGTCCACCCCCAATCTTCCATTTTTTAATGGCACCAACAGGAAACTTGTCCTAATGTTAAACTTCAAAACAGACCAATCCCTCACACTGTGCCTTAATGAGGAAGCCAGGCCATGTAAAAAAAATACAATTTACTTGAAATATAAGTAGCTGTGTGGAAGCACAACAAGAGGAAATGAAGATAGCAGATTGCCTGAAGTATTGCTGTGCCTGTGTTCCAGCTTTGGGATTTATGGGGTACTTCCGGTTTCCAAACACAGGCTCTCTAAATCAGATTAGAAGCACAGCAAAGATGAAAGCAAATAATGGTGCCTGTTAATGCTTCATTGGTATCACTGGGAATAATAAATTTAGCCCTGTCCTGGTTTGGTAAATCTTCTTCAAATGTATCCATTTTACACTTTCAATAAGCACAAACAACATATATAAAGGTTATTTTAACATTTTAAAACACTAACACAAACTGTAGTTAGAAATAATGTACAGTACATAAGAATACAGTACAATCAATCAAGAGTAATTGGTTCTGCTCCTAGAACCATCAAAATGTGAATCAGTTTGCAATAATTACCCTCACAGGCAAGTCTGGTTAAGTATTTGAAGGCACAAAACATATAAGGCTTCTTGTGGACATAAAATAACTGTACTTTTACACCGTGGCCTGTTGTTGGACTTTTTGTCATGCAATTCCAATTTCTACAAATTACTCACTGATGCCAATGTTACAGCATAATATAGTCAATAATTCCTACTGTAAAATATAGGGATATAATAAGTCACAGAGGAATTCCATGACCATATAAAGGCACAAGGGTGAAGGCCGAGTGCTTTTAAACAGGTCACTGTGACTTCTAATTTCCTCATATCTTGAACAGGGGATATTTTTTTATAATACAAAACTTTTAATAAGTCATGTGACAGAAATTACATCACTAAGTTTAACTTATAAATATATGTATAAATATAATTTACAGAATATTCATGGCTCTTGTGCATTATAACAGTAATTAGTAAGGGTATTATAGGAACATTTAGTTAACTATGTGGAATAATAATTAATAAAGCTCAGTCCACAGCCCATACAATGCTTTCAGTTAGTAAAATGTGCTTTCAGTCTGTCTTTGCATTAATAATGACGTGGATTTTGTAATAAAAAATGTGTTGTTTGCAGTTCTGCAGCTGCTTCTGATAGCTGTTGTTATTGTTTTGTTAACATTGTCTCCTTATATTCCAGTGCTCAGTACTCTACCCCCTGGGCCTGTCTTTTGGATTCCTTTGCAATCATAAATGAATGAAATGATGCAGCTGTGTATAAAGAGCGCCAAACAATGCTGTAACTATTCAGATGAGAATGATTATGTTATGAATGAAACCAGTAAAAATCTAATTTGCCAATTTAACAATGCACACAATTACCAGGTTTATATATATTTATTTGTATATAATACAGAAGAGCCATGGACATCCTGAAAATTATATCCTTATAAACAGCGCTAAGTGATGTCATCAGTTATAATCAGTGCTTAGTGATGTAATTTGTATCACATAACTCACTGAAACTTGTGTATTATAATAAATAAAGTACACCCTGTTGTAAAATATGAGGGTATTAAAAGTCACCTCAGAGTTCTACAACCTGAATAAAAGCACTTGGCGATCAGTCTCGCGCCTATATATTGTCATGGAACTCCTCAGTGACTTATAATATCATTATATTTTACAACAGAGAGTACTTTATTCTCTATATAAACAGTATTCATTATATTGTATACATATATAGGACAGTTGCTGCTTGGTGCCGAGGCAAGATTGACAATAAAGTGGAGGTAAGTTTCCAATCCTTGGGACATCCCTTTTTAAGTAAAGACAGGAATTTGAGAAGCCTAGTTGGGTATTTAAAAATCCATGGACCTGCAGGTCTACCAGCCTCTGCATTTACCTACCCACTACCTGCCCAGTACCCACAGCTGCAGTCTAATAAGCAGCATAATGGGGCCCAATGACCTGAAGCACAGCAATAGGGAAGCAGGGCATGACTGGCCCCTTCCTTTTACTGTTTCAGATGGCGAGCCAATGGGTGATCAGGAAGATTCCCGGGCACAGCAAGGGGGATGGTCTAACAAGTAGACACCATTTTACCTCAGTTGGATCCAGACTTCGGGAGAGTCAGCAGCTCACAGCCCCACCCACCCTCCCTGAGAAAGAAGGTTGTTATTGTCGCAGTTGGAGGAGGGTACCTTACTCTGTGCCCACAGGGGGAAGTTAAAGGGGGGTACTTGACAAGGAGTGTGTAGCCCAGTAGGCCTGGGGTCCTGATCGGGAGGCAGTTAGCCTCGGTTCAGGGCTGGGGAAAAAGGAGGCAGGAACCCTTGGAGGCGAGTAAGGATTGTTGGTTACTCTAAATGTTTGTTATACAAACAGTTTTGTTACAAGTTACTGTTACAAAATGTTAACTGATGTTAAGTTTTTATGTTAATAAATAAATAACTGCGGCCTTCTCTTGTTTGCGAGGGTTAGAGGCGTAGGTTTAACTAGGGGAAGGCACAAGGGTGAAGGCCTTGGAGGCAAGTAAGGATTGTTGGTTACTGTTAATGTTTGTTATACAAACGGTTTTGTTACAAGTTACTGTTACAAAATGTTAACTGATGTTAAGTTTTTATGTTAATACATAAATAACTGCGGCCTTCTCTTGTTTGCGAGGGTTACAGTCGTGGGTTTAATTAGGGAAAGGGGTAAGGGTTGCAGGCTCAACACTGCACCTGTCATGAACAAGATCCCCTCTGCTACTGTAAAAAAAAATGCGCCCACTGTAAATGATGAAAGCTAACAATATACAGGTATCGGACCCCTTATCCGGAAACCCATTATCCAGAAAGCTCCGAATTACGGAAAGCCCGTCTCCCATAGACTCCATTATAATCAAATAATTCAGAATTGTAAAACTGATTTCCTTTTTCTATGTAGAAATAAAACGGTACCTTGGAATTGATCCCAACTAAGATATAAATAATCCTTATTGGATGCAAAACAATCCTATTGGGTTTAATTAATGTTTTATTGATTTTTTAGTACACTTAAGGTGTTGAGATCCAAATTACGGAAAGACCCCTTATCCGGAATACCCTTGGTCCCGAGCATTCTGGATAATGGGTCCTATACCTGTACTATAAAGGCATAGCTTGTCACTAAATTAGTACTTTCTTGCAGTACAGCTTGCATGCCTTTTATGATTTAGAAACATGTATGATATTCACAGATGGTTAGCTTCTATTAAACACAAGAAAATACCAAAACATGCAACCAAAAATTATCTAGCATTAATTAAACAATATTAAAAGTTACTTATAGCTCTGCAGTGTAATGTAACCAATATGAATATAAAGATAAGCTTCATTTTCACAATGGGCAGAACACTGAAGAGTCACGCATGCGAGGAGACATGTACATCCACGAGTGCAGTGAGCAAAGTTCAATTTCCATAGCAATTGCCATGTTTTCTTCCACAATGCAGCACAATTCGCTAGAATTCCAGTGTCACTGTGAGCTTGGCTCAATTACACGGCACCTATTGCAACTGTATTCATGTCTGCCTGGTGTCATTTCTGGTGTTCGGCGTGCAAGTGACATGTGTGCCCTATATTTTCAGTGTAACTGAACTGCGGTAATTAACCATTATACTGAAGGCAGTGCTGTCCAACTTCTACAGTGCCGAGGGCCGGAATTTCTCTAGCATACATGGTGGAGGGCCGCTAATGGAAGTCAGTTTTGACCACTCCCCTTTTTGAAACCACACCCACTTCAAACCACACCTATTTTATCACAATGGTGGTAGCACAGCAAAATCCCAAATGCTTGGTCCTTACTGTGGGGATATCAACCATCATTCATATGTGAAAGAATTATGTCATATTAAGATATACCCTTAAATTCCATATGCCTCCTCCTCCCCTGTGGATAGCAGAGCAACCCCCAGTACATAATTACACACCTTAGGGACCATTTAATGGCTATTTCCAACTGCTAACAAACTCCCACAACAAACCCCTGCCAGGTTCACCTCCCACAAGCAGCATAGGGCAAGCAGAGTATGGCACACACAGGCAGCACTCTGCCTGTCCTATGCTGTCTGTGTGTGCTATACTCTGCCTGTCCTACCCTGCCTGTGTGTGCCATACTCTGCCTTCCCTATGCTGCCTCTGTGTGTCATACTCTGCCTTCCCTACCCTGCCTGTGTGTTCCATACTCTGCCTTCCCTATGCTGCCTCTGTGTGCCATACTCTGCCTGCCCTACCCTGCCTGTATGTGCCATACTCTGCCTGCCCTACCCTGACTGTGTGTGCCATACCCTCCCTGACCTATGCTGGCTGTATGTGCCATACTCTGCCTACAGTACCTATGTCTGAGGTGTGAAGTGAACAATGGGAGTGATTACAGGCTGAGCCTGAGGTGTGAACACTGCAGGGGGTGAACAATGCAGGTATTAAAAGGTGTGAAAAACACAGGGGATTACATTTTTAAAACAATACAGAGGGATTACATCTTGAATCTGAGGTGAGAACCATGCAGGGGGCCAGTTAATCTCAGTACTGATACCATTTAATGCTTACTCAAAGGTAAGGCATCAAAGCAGCCAGACAGGTGGGGGGCCACACAGAGGGGGGTCGCGGGCCGCATGCGGCCCGCGGGCCGCCAGTTGGACAGCACTGCTGAAGGAATCCTGGAGCTGCTGCTTGGTCTGGAGGGTGTGCATCAATAGAAACAGCATTACTGAATACAAAATGGAAGGCAGGAAGGACTGAGCGGTGCCGAGCACAGCTATATTTAAGTGCAAAGAGCGCATTCTGACACAAGTACCCTTATATCTTATCAGACAAATAAGAAATATTTGCTGTTTTCTACACTGTCGTGTGTGGGTGTACATCATATAGGACAAAAGTTTCTAGCAGTATGAGATGGTCACCATGTTGCCCTCTATGGATCAAGGCATGCCAGTGTTTTTGCTGGACAGATCTCAGCAATGCTCACATTGCCACCTTCACAAATAATGGGCTCAGTTGCTTAGTCATCAAACAAACACTGACAGAAAAGAACCTATTAGAAACCAGACAATAACCATTAATTACAGTGAACTATATCATATA
This sequence comes from Xenopus tropicalis, assembly GCF_000004195.4. Lineage (NCBI taxonomy): Eukaryota > Metazoa > Chordata > Amphibia > Anura > Pipidae > Xenopus > Xenopus tropicalis. The sequence goes on along the minus strand of NC_030682.2, from coordinate 56,819,062 downwards.
TAATTCAAGAAGTATGCAATAACAAGAGGAAAAGCCCAACAAGGCATTACCCACTTATTCCTTTGGAGTCATGTAAAACATTTGTTAGCTTCCCTGTGCCCTAGTTTTAATTATCAGAGCCTCAGTGGTGACTAGGCCTCCTCCAGCTGTACCCCTGATGGCTGCAGTGGAATCTCCCAGAAACTTCCTCTTATTTCTGTACTTCTGCATGTCAGGCCAAGCAGCAGGAAGAAGTCTCCTGAGCCCTGAGGCAGAAATGCCTCCTGTTTGTCATTCCCACACCCTTCCAAGTATGCAGGAGAGTAGATAGCATCATATATATATACTGTATGTGTGATGCAATGAGAAAATACCAAGTCAGTTTCCCAGTTGTATATTTATTGGATGAAATGGGCAAATAAATTGTAGTATGAGGAAGTTTCCATGGCATCTGCACAGTTTTTACATAACAGCAGGCAAAGTTTATACATATTCTAGATAAGGATCTTGAGACTTTAACACTGAACAAAGTGAAAGAATATATGTATCTACATGTTTGTTATTTTGTTATTTATTTTTGTTATTTATTGGAATATTTGTGTTACACCTTATTCTTAATGGAAAAAACACACACAGAATATTTGTATAACATACAGGGTATTTATGGGCAAACTTAAAACTATACTCTTAACCCTTGCTAGCCCTTTAAATAAATGATGGCCCCTGACAAACACACAAAAAATGGCAAGTTACCTCAGGGACCTTAGTTAATAAGCAACAAACTTAAGCCACTAATATTTAGCTAGGGAGGAGCACATACTAGTAAGTGCGTAGCATTAAATGAGTATTTTACAATATGTATGATTTAGCACACCCTGATAAACGACAAGAACAGCTTTCTCTAATTTACTTATAAATACTCATATGACATTTCTACGGTATTTTGAGAAATGGTATCTTAAAAGAGACTGTAAGCAAATGTTGCTAGTGCCAGATACATGTCACATACTGCATGCAATCTATGATGTCTGCTGAATGCATACTGGAAGCTGCAGAAGTCACAATTATATAAACGGCTGGAGGTTGTCAATGTTGTTATTATTAATGAAGGGGTACTTTATTTCTCATAAAGTGTTAATGATTCAGGTGAAATCACTAGGCAGTAGAAAATATTGTATCTTTGTTTTGTCAGGGGGATTTTTACTATAGTGAATCATGTACCTCCTGTAGTCCCTATTTCTGGGAGTAAGTCACTATGGACCTTTCTCTATGTAAACCTGATTTCATAAATAACTTGTTTGGGTTAAGAATTATAAACCCCCATATGAAATAAAATACTCTAAGTTTGCAAAGTAGCAGTAACACACAGCAACCAATACTATGTTTGCTTTTAAACAGGTGACCAGTAAATTCTACTTGCTGATTGGATGCTATAGGTTACCCCTCCTGGACAAAATTAGTGTATTTTATTACATAACTCCCTTAGTCTGTTGTAGCTCTAGGATATTGGGCTTTGAGGATGGCATAGAACCAATTTAAAAATATCCTTATTAAAGGAAATATACACTTTCCACTAAACTCCCAGCGTTGGCCTGTATACTTAAAGATGCAGCTCAAACTATAGTCTATTCATGCTATATAAGCCTTCCTGCCAGTTACAGCTACATAGAAATACCTGGAAGCTGCAGACACATACATATATATAATAGCTGAAAGAACTTTTCATCTAAGCCTCACTGATTTTCAATATGCATACTGACAAAGAAAGCTCAAAAAATGTCTGCCCAGAGGGAATACTAAATAAACAGGATGTACAGTGTTATTGGAAGGCAGAACAGTTCTTTTTTTTAACTATACATTTATAATGCTTGTGCCCTGCGCCCCAGAACACTTACTGAAGTTAATTACTACCTTATGATCATAGTGGAGAGTGTGTCAGATTCAGGAATTGTCTGGGCTGCCAAGTGAAGCCATTGTGACTCTCTCAGTAAACTGACAATGGGACCTGCAGTAATTTACTTTCTATACTTGTCACTAGATTGTATCTGTATTCCACGGAAATGTCCTCCTTCCTAAAGCAATTGCTTTTAGTTCTTATTAAGTGACGAGCAACGTGGATGAGAATGATGACAGTACTTTCAATAAAATGCATCATAGTCTCAAAGTACAGTGCATTAGGAACATTAAAATCATGTAGTACATTATTACAGTACATGCTGTCTCAGAAGGATTGCATATTTGTGAATATAACAGATTTTTTGAAGTATATATATTTATATGTCTATACCTATAATATACCACCTATGATAAAGGATACGTCACCAAGAAGCTTTAAGACCATATTAAGACACAAATGTTATGGTCATGGAAATCCGGGGTGACATCTAATTTCTTCATATATTATATCTGTCAATGTAAATCAAGAATCAGAGCAGGTTCTTGTACATACATGTATGGCTGACTACACCAAAAGCATGCTTTTACGTATGCTTCCTTCCTTCTAAAATTATGAATTGTAAAAATGCTAAGCAGTGCCAAACTTGCCCCCACCCATAAATTTACTGGTAGCACGTTTTAAGGCAAAATCAATGAGCCCTGGATGGGAAAGGAAATACATTGACCTAATAATGGACTTCAGATAGGATACATGATTGCTGTGACAGAATGCAGTTACTTACCATAAGGGCCTTGTCACACAAGATGTTTTCTCTGCTGCCATTGATACGCCTGGTATGACAGGGCCCTAAGTTAACATGGACTTTGATGTGTAAACTAACATAACTTCTGTAAATCAACAGATAGGTAACGCAAGTCAATCAGCACAGGATATGCAAAGGGTGAATTTGTTTAATGTCATGGCCATGTATTAGCCACACAGTGCCAGCTAGGGTTACCACCTTTTCTGGGAAAAATTCGGTTTCTATATATTTATCTTTCTTGCCTATTAATAAAATAGTGTGGATTAAGCCTTCTTTCTGCTGGCCAGGTGGCAACCCTAGTGCCAGCACCAATGAAAATATAATTTAAACAATTGTGTTTGTATAAATGATGTAAGTAATTTCCTGATCTATAAATGTTAGAAATTTAGCACTTTGTCATATGCTACATCCATCTCATTACACTGAATAAAGAATCATTCTCTGATCTGAAGATCTACCGCTGTGAAATGCAATTGTCTCATATGGAAAATGTATAACTATATATATTTTAAATAAATGTACAATAAACCAAAAATGAACCAACATAGGTTAATTATTGCATATGCATTTTGTTAATCAGATTGAGTGGGTGCTTCAGTATTTACTCTATATATCAGAAGCAATGAAATCCCCTCCACATTTACAATTGTCTCATTTGCTCAAGAAAAAATATGCTTCAAGAAAGGCAACAATATGCTGTGCTTTCCAATCAGGGTATCAGTCAGGCTGTCAATCAGGAGGACTGCATGAACATAGCATTGTATGAGATCCGGTTTGCCCATTTCAACTTACTCCATTTAACATCACTTTTTTTAAAAAATATTTATAATTAACAGGGTCCTCGCTTTCCCAATATTAAAAAAACACAAAACAGAACTGAGCAAATTAAAAAGCAATCTGTTTTTAATTTACTTCATTTTTATGTGGAATGAGCATCCTGGAATCTGTGGGTGGGAATATAATTGGACAGTTGCACTTGGACTGTTCCACTGAGTTTCAGAGCACATGCTTTTAAAGACACAGTATAATGTATTCAGTGCCATAGCAAGGATTTACATAATTGTTTGTAATTCTCATCTATGGTGACTTTTAATTTCCTCATAATCTACAACAGGAGGTACATTATTAATTGTAATACACAGCTATACATGATAATATATGTCCCTGCAGTTTAACTATTCTTTCTGATCAGTTACCCTTTCTCAGCCTTTATTGCCACGATAAACTCCCGTATCTTCAGTCTCCTGCACCAACTACCCTGTCTCCTATTACTTATTATCCTTTATTTATATAGCAATCTCATGTTTTGCATTTGTTTCTTTTATGCTTCTCATTCTCCATTTATATTCAATCATACTTCTGCCAAGAAAATCAGCAATGCAATAAGGACATCCGTCTGATTATGTTTTATTTTTGCTTTACTTTTATTATTATAAAGACTTCTGCCATTCATTTCTTAGTATACATAATCCTAGAAGCTTGCAATTCATGCTTGGGGAGGTGAAGGGGCAGCATAAATGTTGCTTGTGTGATATATGCTGGACAGAAAAACCCAAGGTACAATTGATTAACTCCTGCCTGGCAGCGCCGCAATGGGTGCAGGGGGATGTCAGCTGCACCAAATTAATAACATCATGTGCTGGTATATAATACATGATTTCTAATCTAAACCAAACACACATTTTTCTATTTATTGTCAGAATTCCAGTACCCCACAAATTCCACAGGTTGGAATGAATTTTAGGGAAAAAAGTTCAAATGTATTTCTGCTCTTAAAAACACATGAGTTGTTCAGGGTTTAATTTCTAAATATTTCTAAATATTTCAGGCACATGTTATGCCTTCTTAATGAAAGAGGGTATAATTATGGAATTTTGTTTAGACCAAAGTATATGGAAAATTATCCAGACGGACAGAGCCTTAGAAACAAACTAGCTATACATAAATACTATGTAGTAGAACCATTCCAGTCTGAAAATAGTTCTAAGAATTCTTCTAATATGATGTACTGTCAGAAATGCATTGCATATAGTGAGTGACAAAACAATGGCAAGATAATAAAGTGCACAAATCTGGCATAGTGATTTCTTCCTAGTGACTAAAAGTCATCTTTTTTTGCAGGTAGCATGCACCAATTAAGACAAGGGTGCTTACCCTGTACAAAACATCAGTCTGTTGTGTCACACATAACACTATCTTAAAGGTGCACAACAAGCTGCAAGAAACTGACAGGTCTCTAAATAAATTTTCCGGCAGTCAGTGTGAAAACCCCATTGATTGATAGTACTTGCATGAAAAGCCACTTCTTGAAATTTGGTATAGTGTTTGGTATAGCTGCAGGCTTCCTTCATTGCCCTGCATCGATGGTTGCAGCAGTCTTGAAGTGAAATAATAGGGTGTACATATCATTCACACGTCACTCGCACACGGAACATTTGGAAATCAACTGGACTCTAAAAATATTTGGTACAATGGAACAAAGTGCAAGCACAATTGTAATACTTTTGACAGAACTGTGTCTTGCAACGGAAATTAGGCAATATGGAAAAAATGGTGCTTGTTTTTGAAATACAATTTGCTCACTGCACTTGAGAAGGTAAATTAGTCCGGTGAGCACTAACACCTGTATGAATGCTTACTGCCTGATACAAAACTCCATGAGGGGAGAAAACAATAATTTGTCATGCTGCAATGCATTGTTAAATAAAGATTTTTTAGTAGCAATACAAACAATCATCCTTTGGGATGGTATCTTGCTAGTGACTACTTGAATATCCCACACAGCAAAAGTATTAGGGCTGTGGCACACATCTTCCTTGTCGCGGGTGACTAATCACCCCGAAATGCCTTGAGAGGAAACTTATGCGATTTCGGGGAAATCGCGGCACTGCGTATGCCATCCCACCCGCGATTTACATTTTGGGAAGATTAGTCGCCCGCGACAAGGGAGATTTGTTGCGGGTGACTAATCTCTATGTGTGCCACAGCCCTTAAAGCTGCTGTACAACACACAACTGTACAATGCTGAAAGTTCATAAAGTAGCCATTGAAAAGACAGTTACACAGTTAAAACTGTACTTCATGCATACCTCTGGAAACAAATATGAGGGATGCTACTGGATGTTCTGCTTTAAGGCCCCAAGTTAAAACAATAAATACATACACAGACACGACAAAAGCAAATGAGATGAAAAAGCAAACAGAGGGAATGGGGAGTTGAATGCTAAAGCAAGGATTAACCAGCAGCAGATATATACTGACTGATCTTTGTGTCATCATAAGGAATTTTTAGTCTCTGTCCTCAGCAGGCAGCGGAAGCAGTAAAAGCCTAAATAAACTGAGCACAGTAGATAGTGGGGCAGTATTACACAGCAAGACTTCCTGCATAGCCCAGACACAAACACTCAGTGGTCCATCTATCTGACTCAAGCAAAGGAAGCTGAGCTGGTGCTGATACTTTGGAGGTGGGAGGCTTTCTCTTTTTCTTTTGAGGCACAGGATTCCTGTGTAGCCCAGCCAGGAAAGTAAAAGTGAGCTTTCCATTGTGGGGATGTAAAAAAAAACCCACACATTTTCACACATCATTCCTGCACGGCTCACCAGCTGCTCCAGCATTCCCCAGCTGCAGAGAAATGCATTCCATCCTTCTAGCTGCCAGCACCAGCAGAGCCAAAGGAGAATCTGCCAGAGGCATAGTATACAGGGTCATGGCAAGAGTGTCAGAGCTAGGAGGAGAGGTATTTGTGCCTAAAGCACAAATACCTCTACTGAGCTGTTTTTTAAGTATTCATATGGTTTGGTAAGTTGGCAAATAAACATTCTCTTTAGCCATGCAATCTAAATTAATTTGAGGGAAACTAAAAAACACTAATCACCAAAACACCTCTGTATCCTATTTTAATTGACGGAAGGCAATTTAGCATTTTAAACAGATGTATAATTGGTGGTCTGTGAAATACAATTATTCATCCAGTCCCCACCAATGTTGTCCTGCTGCTTTCTTTGTCTTTGGAGGTAAATATAATATAATGTTTTCAAAGCAGAAACATATTAGCAAATCCCCAGTGGTGAAGATGATCTTAAGCTCATTTAAAGCTAGGTGGATATTAAGCTACATACAATAGGATAGAGGGCACAGACACAAATTTCCATTAATGGAGTTCTAATATTACGATTAAAACTTTACCTGAGGAAGGGAGGCAGAAGCCCCTGGAAACATTGTGCATTACGTGCATTGTTTACACTTTTGGCTTAGAGCATCCAATGACAATTACAGCAGAGCTAGAAGTTAGTGAGTGCAGAAGTATTTGTCAAAGAATTAGTTTTTTCTAGCCTATGTCAATGTCAAGAATGATTACCCTTCTTGCTGAACGCCATATCCAGGCTTAGGTTGCTGCAGGGTAAGTGTTGTAAGAAGGGAAGTTTGGAGAATTGGGCCAGGAGACAAAACTTTTTTCACATTCTGGCAGCTCTGTAGTGATATGGTCCTTTAGAACTCTAAGTGGGCACTTGATTTGTGGTTACGACTGGTCCTATGGTGTTCCTGACCAGCAATAAAAAAGAACTTTAATGAAGAAATATGCTATGACTATTTTTTTTTCCTTTTTCCGAATATACTGTATGTTTGTAGGGTGCCTACTGCAGCAATACAATTAAACCAAAGTGTATATTCAGGATCACCCTTTGGGTAAAGGAACTTTAAATGAAACTTATGGTACATTTTTAGTTGCTTCATACAAAACTCTATGTTTTGAGTCATTGGAATAGTAGATACATATACAGTACCTGGTATAAATAAGAATATTTGCAATTTTTCAAAAGTGAGTCAGTGATTTGTGGTTTTGTACTATGATCTGTTTTAGCTCTAAAGACATTTGAGACTTTACATAGCTCTTCAGCAATTGTTTCATTTTAAAAATGTAAGTATTTTTTTTATAAAATGGTGATCTCATTGTGGTCTATAAAGACAGCAGATGCTTGCAAGAAAACTGCTGCAATGCAACAGAAGGTTTTCTATTAAACATTTGCATAATATGCGTATCAAAACTTTCCTCCATAACAATCTTTAACATGAAGTTTGTCTGTTTCTTAAAATTATATTATGAGCCAAATTGCGCAGTAGCAGTAGCAGTGACTAGGGTAATTACAGTGTATTGGAAAAGCAAACACCGTAGCTGCATATAATGCACTTTTATGCATACATGCAAATATGCTGAAAATAAAATAAGGTATATTTTATTTATATAGCATCAACATGAAACAAAAGATTTACCAGTTGTGGTTTCCTCCACAACAGTCCCTACCCTGATCCTTGATGAGAATAAAACTAGTGGCTGGCAAGGCTTTCCACTGCACCACTGTGATGCCCCTATTTTGTCTATTTTATAATAATAGGACAAATACTTAAGTATTACTTTAAGTTAGCTTGTATGTTTGTTTGCTTTTACATCTGGTGGTTGTGCCATGGCTGTAAAGAAGAATGGACAAATTATAATAAATGTCATTGCATGGGTAAGCTAACCAGCTGCAGGGAACATAATGAGTGGAAAACACTGATAATGTTTCACATATGTTAATATTTTTACTTTATTTCTCTTGATCAGAAACGGGTGCAATAAAACCAATATTTTCCTTATATCTGTGTCATTCTTACCAGGCTTATAGAATATGCTCTAGGCCAGAAGTTCAATACATACTATTAATTCTGCAGGGTCACTGTTGCACAACATCCTTTTGCTTTGACTATAAATGTATGATTATTGGTTTCAGTAACAGCTGTTGCACCTTGCTTCTCATGCAACAAAGTAGGTGCAATCAGTTGCTAGTACAGGTGAGCAGAGTTAGGTGCCAGCTATAGGTGACAACTCTACACCAAATTTTGAACCAAGCCCTATGGTTTCTACCTTTAAAGTCGACACATTAATAAAAATTGGGCATAAGAACTGATATATGCCCTTTTTGCGTTCTTTGTACTGACAACATTTGCTACAATCTGCCTTATTAGTTTTAATGTTGCTAAACCTTTGTTCAGGCTCTATTATTAATCACTCTGTAAGAGCTTTATACATTTCTCTCAACTGTTCCTCTTGCAAGCAGGAAGATGGAAACACCTTAAATCATTCATGTCAGGGCAATTTCAGTAACAAGATTAAGTGGACTAGAAACAATTGATAGTGCAAAAATGGTTAAAAACATCCTTTGAATCAATAAAACAAAAAATGTGAAAATGGAAATATTCATGCCAACAAAGCATGTGTGACTGAAACTAGGAAAATGCTAACGCAACTGTCACAAATAATGTTCAGATAATTCTGTGCCAACAACGTATTTCTTGTTTAAAATGGAGTGCTAAAAAATATTCTTTTCTTTGTTAAAGTTACCATCCATTTACATTACTATATATGCTATTTGTACATTTAAACTTTCTGTTGAAGTATATACAGTGGCTTGCAAAAGTATTCGGCCCCCTTGAACTTTTCCACATTTTGTCACATTACAGCCACAAACATGTATCAATTTTATTGGAATTCCACGTGAAAGCCCAGTACAAAGTGGTGTACACGTGAGAAGTGGAACGAAAATCATACATGATTCCAAACATTTTTTACAACTAAATAACTACAAAGTGGGGTGTGCGTAATTATTCAGCCCCCTTTGGTCTGAGTGCAGTCAGTTGCCCATAGACATTGCCTGATGAGTGCTAATGACTAAATAGAGTGCCCCTGTGTCTAATTTAATGCCAGTACAAATACAGCTGCTCTGTGACGGCCTCAGAGGTTGTCTAAGAGAATATTGGGAGCAACAACACCACCAAGTCCAAAGAACACACCAGACAGGTCAGGGATAAAGTTATTGAGAAATTTAAAGCAGGCTTAGGCTACAAAAAGATATCCAAAGCCTTGAACATCCCACGGAGCACTGTCCCACCGATCATTCAGAAATGGAAGGAGTATGGCACAACTGTAAACCTACCAAGACAAGGCCGTCCACCTAAACTCACAGGCCGAACAAGGAGAGCGATGATCAGAAATGCAGCCAAGAGGCCCATGGTGACTCTGGACGAGCTGCAGAGATCTACAGCTCAGGTGGGGGAATCTGTCCATAGGACAACTATTAGTGGTGCACTGCACAAAGTTGGCCTTTATGGAAGAGTGGCAAGAAGAAAGCCATTGTTAACAGAAAACCATAAGAAGTCCCGTTTGCAGTTTGCCACAAGCCATGTGGGGGACACAGCAAACATGTGGAAGAAGGTGCTCTGGTCAGATGAGACCAAAATGGAACTTTTTGGCCAAAATGCAAAACGCTATGTGTGACGGAAAACTAACACTGCACATCACTCGGAACACACCATCCCCACTGTCACATATGGGGGGGGCAGCATCATGCTCTGGGGGTGCTTCTCTTCAGCAGGGACAGGGAAGCTGCTCAGAGTTGATGGGGAGATGGATGGAGCCAAATACAGGGCAATCTTGGAAGAAAACCTCTTGGAGTCTGCAAAAGACTTGAGACTGGGGCGGAGGTTCACCTTCCAGCAGGACAACGACCCTAAACATAAAGCCAGGGCAACAATGGAATGGTTTAAAACAAAACATATCCATGTGTTAGAATGGCCCAGTCACAGTCCAGATCTAAATCCAATGGAGAATCTGTGGCAAGATCTGAAAACCGCTGTTCCCAAACGCTGTCCATCTAATCTGAGCTGTTTTGCAAAGAAGAATGGGCAAGGATTTCAGTCTGTAGATGTGCAAAGCTGGTAGAGACATACCCTAAAAGCCTGGCAGCTGGAATTGCAGCAAAAGGGGGTTCTACAAAGTATTGACTGAATAATTACACACACTTGCACTTATTTATTTGTAAAAAAAATGTTTGGAATCATGTATGATTTTCGTTCCACTTCTCACGTGTACACCACTTTGTATTGGTCTTTCACGTGGAATTCCAATAAAATTGATTCATGTTTGTGGCTGTAATGTGACAAAATGTGGAAAAGTTCAAGGGGGCCGAATACTTTTGCAAGCCACTGTATATATATATATATATATATATATATATATATATATATATATATAGTCACAGTTCAGGAAACGCTCACGCAGGTCTTATGTAGTTATAAATCAGTTTATTAAGGTGAACAGAGGACTAACGTTTCGGCTGGAGCACCAAAACTGATTTATAACTACATAAGACCTGCGTGAGCGGTTCCTGAACTGTGACTATAACTTGGATTTTTTCGTGGTAACTGCACCCAGGCGTCTTATACTATTCTTTACGTGAGTGCTGGCTTTTCTTGCTTAAAATATATATATATATATATATATAAATATCAAAATAAAACAGCCAGCACCAAGGGTCTTTGTATTTCAAAAAATCTCTTGTGTATTATAATTGCATGTACAACCGACGTTTCGGTGCCTTTTGGGACCTTTTTCAAGGTGCAAATACATACAACAACTCAGTTTAAATAGCCTCCTCCCATGAATCCAGGGAGGGCCAGTGACATCATATGCACATTAACCCCATAGTGACCATTAATACCATATACCAATTATATATTTTATAAAAGTGCATTCATACTTCATAATAAATCTGTTGCACATATTCAATACCCCAATCTAGTTAAAACTGCAACGATATAAAACAGCATACATGTGTACAAAATTGCAATATGATATCCCGTGCACAGGGGCAGCTGCAGAACAGCAGATTTTGGAGTGTGGTGCTGTTGTGTGGACTGTTTTATATATATATATATATATATATATATATATATATAGCAAACCCAGGGTGGCACTCTGCCTCAGCTCTTAGCTCGGGTGCAAGGTAAATGATTTAAATATCCAAAAAAGACCAGCAACACCGAGTTATATTCCAAAAACAATCAATTGTGTATTAAAAACGCATGAACAGCCAACGTTACGTTTCGGTCCCCATCGGGAGAAAGGTCCCGATGGGGATCGAAACGTAACGTTGGCTGTTCATGCGTTTTTAATACACAATTGATTGTTTTTGGAATATAACTCGGTGTTGCTGGTCTTTTTTGGATATATATATATAAAAAACATTGTAGCCTAGGGTGAAAAAAAATGTAATTTCTGCATTTTGAAATGATTCCCAAATCTTAGTACAGATGCCTATTTTTAACCTCCAAATATTTCTCAGACCACCCAAAGATAATAGCCATTTATTTTGTAAGCTGATAGGAAACCACATTCCAACTTTATTTTTTCATAAAAAAGAAAAAAAATCAACATTCATATCAATGAAATAAAGTTAAGTAATCACGGTTTTAAAAAGCAAACAACATTATATGTATTTAAAACAGTAAAATTCCTTTATGAGACCTTTACACTCCTTTAGACTTCTCAGAAACCCAATTTCTACCTCTGCACTGAACATTTTCACTTTGGTTCCAATGTGCAATTTTCTTTTCCCAAAGGAAAGATGACTTTGAGTTTAAGATCAAAAAATATATTAATTCTTTGCATCATTATTTCCCTGTATCCACATTCGTCCTACATTATTCTGTCCAAATAAATACACCAGGGCCAAATGAAACCTCCAGAGTGGAAATATTTTTAGATGCAAAAGCAAAGGAAGAAAAAGTATGCAGTCTGTGGTGGAAAAGAAAAAACTGTTTTGCAAATGCGTGATGTTTTCTGGAACGAAACCTTAGTCTTAGTCAGGAAGTTGAAATCCTTACAAAGCATAGCAAATGTTGCCTTATTGCCAAACACAGCTTGAAGAAGAAAAAGAAATTTCCATATATCATGTATTGCCTGTTACCCATATGTTGTACATTCTGTTTAAAGGATATGTTCATTCACTGAGATTGCAAGGTTTACCTACTTAAATAACTAAAAATCCCATAAACTCTTCTTGTTGAACTACAACCAACTATTCTGCCCTCAGCAAGTGCATTATTAAGCCAGTGCCTTATTCAAGCATAGGGTTTTCTTATGCAGTCACATATCCATCTAATTAGGAATTCAATTGAAGGAAATAGCATAGCAAGGTGACAAGACTAATTGTGTTTGTTCTGGGCACTACCAGCAGATATTTCAGGTACAAATGCCTATGGCAATATTCGAGCAACGGGTTCAGATTCTGCAACAAATAGTATCGTTATGATACTAACATGAAAAACAGGTTATGAAACAGAGGCCAGAGCCCCCGTATCAAATTCCTCTTGTCACAGGATGAATAATACACGTAGAATGTCCAAAATGAGCGAACACCATTCTTGGCTAGGCCTTTCAGCTGGCTTTGTTCTTTGTGACAGAAAAATAATTTAGTTTGTATATTTGTCATTAATCCATAACTTATTAGGACAGTCTATGGGGTCTACTTACGCTTTGCAAAATGAAATTCAGCAAAAAAACAGATTTTCCAAAAGTTCCAGTGGAACTGGAAAAAGGCTGACTTACCTAGCCATCTAAGACAGGTGAGCTGACAGGTTTTGTGCTATTTCACCATCCAAACAGGCTATACCCACCTACTGAGATGACACCTCATCATATACAAGGGCTGATTCACTAAGGTGCGTTAAAACGAGCACTATTTATAGCATGCGTTAAAAATTTTATTGCGTCTTAACGCATGATTCACTAAAAGCATACTTGCATTAATTTAGGCTAGATTCTGTTTGCATTAAGTCGCTAAAACTATTTTCGTGCGGTATTTGATGCAACACGCTCTAATTAACACAGGGCGCTACTTGTCGCGCACGCTAATTAATGCACGTGCGCTACTTATCGCATGCACACCATATTAACCATATACACTATTGCATTAGGAAAACTACTTTTTTTGAAAATAACCATTTCCAACCTGCAAACTAGAGGCTACATCACTCTGGGGCCAACACATACTTGAATAAATCACACTGCAAAGTCCATGTTGTGTTGCCAAAAGCTCATGAATTGTACTTTTCTATAATTACCGCCTGCACCAAGTAGGTGTTAATTTTCGCACAGACTAATTCGATATTTAGCGCGTCTAAGTGATTGTGAATCATGTGTTAGTATTATTTCTGCGCGCTAATTAATGCAATGCTGTAAAATTAACGCATTCGGTTGTGCGCTATTATAGCACGCGATATGTGACTTAACGCGTGCGATAATACTTTAGGGAATCGCACGTTTTTTGCACATCAATTTTAACGCAAAAAACATGCGATAAGCGTTATTGCACTTTAGTGAATCAACCCTAAAATATTTAATTTTTTCATGGACAAACCAACTGAAATGCAATGGTATCACGGGATGCTCTGGCAAGTCTAAGCCCCCATAAGTTCCTTTAAAGGCTCATAAATGCTCAACAGCCAGTCCCTAATTGGCTTGAACAGCAACTGTCAGTCAAGAACACTGCTTTACACCCAGCTCTTGAAGGCCTATTTATTAGGATTTGTAAAACAAAACTCACCAAAAAAATATGGTGTAAAAAGCTATGTAAAATAAATGGCGAATTTCACTGTCTGAGCGCCAGATTTTACCATTATTTTACGTAAGTTCCAGAAAAAAAAAATGAGTAAAAAAATGCACCTGGAGATGTTAAAAACTTAGAGCGTAATAAATAGGCCCCCTTGGTGTACAGAAAAATAGTATATTACTGCAAGGTACAAGCAAGGTACAAGCCTCTCATAAGCATCAAGAATACATTCTTTGGACAGATTAAACCACGTTCAACCTATACCACAATGATGGCAAGAAAAAAGTATGGAGAAGGTGTGGAACAGCTCATTATACAAAGCATACCACATCATCTGTAAAACACGGTGGATGCAGTGTGATGACTTGGGTGTGCATGGCTGCCAGTAACATTGGGATGATGTGACACAGGACAGAAACAGCCGAATGAATTGTGAGGTGTTCAGAGACATACTGTCTGCTCAAATCCAGCTAAATGCAGTCAAATTGATTGGGTGGTGTTTCATGATACAGATGGACAATGACCCAAAACATACAGCCAAAGCAACCCAGGAGTTTATTAAAGCAAAGAAGTGGAAAATTCTTGTATGGCCAAGTCAGTCACCTGATCTTAACACATTAATGCATTTCACTTGTTGAAGACTAAACTTCGGACAGAAAGGCCCACAAACAAACAGCAACTGAAAGCTGCTGCAGTAAAGGCCTGGCAGAGCATTAAAAAGGAGGAAATCCAGCATCTGGTGATGTCCACAGGTTCAATACTTCAGGCTGTCATTGCCAGCAAAGGGTTTTCAACCAAGTATTAGAAATGAACATTTTATTTCCAGTTGTTTCATTTGTCCAATTACCGCTGAAATGAAGGGATTGTGTTAAAAAATGCTTTAGTGGCCTCACATTTTTATGCAATCGTTTTGTTCACCCGACTGAATTAAAGCTGGAAATCTGCACTGCAACTGCATCTGAGTTGTTTCATTTAAAATTCATTGTGGTAATGTACAGAACCAAAATTAGAAAAAAGGTGTCTCTGTCCAAATATTTATGGACCTAACTGTATACCTAGCACAAATGGTTCAAAATGTAATTTTATGTACCATACTAGACTGTAAATATATGAAGGAATAAGTAGGTGCCAGATACTACCAGGGTGATTACTGTTTTCCCTTTATATATTATATTAACTGCCATATATTATATTACCTGCCAGTATTTTAACTTCTTCCACTTTAGGCTAATGTCTCATGGAGCAAGTTAGCCATCCGTGATAGATCTCTTCTACCACAGGCGATTAACGGCTATGAAATGGCTTTCCTCCGGCAACAATAGAATTCGCTGGTGGAAAGGCCTACACATCGCTTTTCCTCCTGTAGGCAACTTTGCGTGACTTCGTAAAGCTGAAGCAATGCGTAGGCCTTTCCACCGGAGACTTCTATTGTTTCCAGTGGAAAGGCATTTCGGAGTGGCTAGTTGCCCTTAGTAGCAGTGATCTATTGCGGGCAACTAACTTGCTCTGGGGACATTACCCTTTAGGGTTGTTAGTATTGTAAACAAAACACACCCTGATCTAGTGTAGTTTAGGGATTTCAGAATAGAAAGACTACCTTGGAGTACATTTTAGTTGCCAGATCTTTTGCAAATATAATGTGGTTTACCCTTTAACCTGTTCCAAACGAAACACATAGCCAAATGTAGAAATTTACAGCAAACATTTGCAAACAAAAGATTTATTCTACTTTCTGCTTTTACAGCTTCCCAAATTTTCAGCCTTCTTATAAACTGTGAAATCAACAAGTTGTTTATATTAGAAACAACACAATGTAATTGTGCAGTATTTCCAGTTTGATAGCTTAGCTGTGAAGAAATAGACAAGCAAGTTAATGATATGTGTGATTCACAAAATGAATTATAGTACCTATTTGTGTTTTAGCATTAACAACAAATAAAACAAAAATATTTATTCCTCTCTAAACATGCTGACACTTGGGGGCTGATTTACTTACCCACGAACGGGTCGAATGGAGTCCGATTGCGTTTTTTTCGTAATGATCGGTATTTTGCGATTTTTTCGTATGTTTTGCGATTTTTTCGGATTCTTTACGAATTTTTCGTTACCAATACGATTTTTGCGTAAAAACGCGAGTTTTCGTATCCATTACGAAAGTTGCGTAAAAAGTTGCGCATTTTTCGTAGCGTTAAAACTTACGCGAAAAGTTGCCCATTTTTCGTAGCGTTAAGTTTTACAAACGAAAAAGTCGCAAAATGTTCGTTTTCAAGTCGGAACTTTTCCAATTCGGGTCGGATTCTTGGGTTAGTAAATCAGCCCCTTGGGGTTGGTAGCGACTTTTCCCCAGTTAAGTTTGATTTGAAAATAGGAAGTTGGAGGTGACTTGGGAGTTATGGTTGAAAGACAAGCAGAGGCATTTAGACTGGACACCCTCATTAGTGTAATCCCCCCCCCCCCTTGCAGCAGGTTGATATAAACAATTTATTTGATATAGAACAAATAAATGTAGGTTTATACATGGTGAGGGCTCAGAAAATCTCTCCCATACCTTCTCACAAGGAAGTATATTGTTGAATGTATCTTTTGTTTCAGGGAAATTATTGAAATAGTTTACAGCTTTTTTTCTCATAGGTGTAAGATTTACTAAGCTAAACTAGTCTATGGCTGTTTGCAAAAAATCCAGTAAATATCACTTAAATATTTGCCTGAGGAGAAAAGCCACTAAAGATGAAAAGCAAATCATTTCTGATGAGGTCGGACAAGCAGGTGACTCTTAGGAGTCATACATAAAATACCATACAATCACAATGGAAAAGTGTTGTCCATAAAGAACAAAGAAACAAATATGCTGAAAGTTTCAGCATTAGGCAGTTTCATTAGGCATATGGGAAACAGCGCAGTTGGTCAGCATAGTTAAAATGCTACATTTAAAAATGTTCACTATAGTTTAAATAGAGATATTGACCTTTGTATATTAAACTACACCCATTTCCCCCTTTGTTATGGCTTAAAGAGAAAATATACCCCCCAATTTGACATGAGTACATTCAGTTGTGCACAAACACTCCTGAACTTCCAGATATAAATATAAATGTGTTTGTGTTTTACACAAACATACCTGATTCCACAGATTGAAGGACACCATGATACTCATACAAGTAATTTCCCAAGATCCCTTATGTTGAGTGCAATGCAACCCTTTATCACTTTGTTCCACTGATGAATTCTGGGACTTGAAGTCCCCCTGCTTTTCATAGTTGGTGGTGCACAGACTCTCTAGAAAGCAGAGGGAATACATGGCTTCACACTGGAAGAAGATAATGGTGGGGTTTCAATACAGGGAGACGCTCAGAGGCAGGCCAAGCTGGCCGGGCACCCTAGGCAACCCGGACATTCACCTCGCTTTCCATGCACCTGCGTGAATGAGCGTAAGCGTGGTGTAGCACAAGTATCAGCAAAGGGGCAAAGATGGCCAGGACTAGGGGTAGGCTGGAGAGGTACCTGCCTAGTACCCCCCACCATTGCACTCTAGGCAGGTGCCTCTTCTCCCCACCTCTCGTTCCGGCCTTGGAGATACTAGGAGGGGAGATGGCAGACACACAGCAAACACACTGACAGAACAATTTCCTTTCACATGAGCTCATGTCAAGATGGCAAGTTCGAGGGTATATTTTCCAATAGATAAAACATCCATTATGCAGGGAGGTCACTGCAGTGGTAATCTGTTTATTTCTTTCTCCTCCTCCTCTCATAAATGCCCATAAATGGAAAAGAAACTAGTTTTAATGTTTCTACTTTTCCTGTCTACCTAAAAATACAAAATAACAGATTATTCTAAATAAAAAACGTAACAGGATAAAGGCAGAATCTCACTGGCCACTAGAGAAGTGTACAATTGCTGCAATAGTTCAACAGCCGTAGTGCCACAGGCTTAGCATCTCTGATTTACATAGGGATTTCCTGAAACTAGGGACCCCTGCCTTCTTTCCTCTCCTCTATTTTAGAAATATGCCAGTCTGGGGTTCTGTAAAGTGTGTTTCAAGCATTTAACCCCTTCTTCCCAAAACTCTTATGCACCTCCCTGGGCAAGTGCATGTGCAGAACAGAAATTATTTTGTGACATCTTTACTTTACATGTGCACACCTTTATTCTGTCCAGAGGAACATTGGGAAAAATAGGTAAAATGGCCACGACACACTCTATAAAATGAAACACAAAATGATCTTCAGCAAAACTGCAATTCACAAACACTGGGATAAATAGGCAAAATGGCCATGACACACGTTACAAAATCAATCCCAAAATGATCTGCAAAACTGCAATGCCTCAGTAATTGCATTATCCTTTAACCACTCAAAGTCTTTAAAATTATGTGTGAATATAACATGAATGGCAATGGCTTAAAAAAATCCCAACAGAGGCAGCTCATACCATACTTTGGACAGAGACCAGATCAGCAGGGGCTGTCAAAATGTAATAGCCATTAAATTGTTTATGGGAACACTAAACTATTAGCAGTTTGTTAAAGGGAGTGTGTTGAGTGAGGTCCCCTGCTGAGGTTTATAAATGTGACCAATTATACTCTCTACAGCTTTAGACAGATCCACATCAGCTCAACCAACTGGAACAAGCTTCCCTAGAGTCAAGGCAGTGAGCCCATCATTATAGATTGATTAAAGAGAAAATGATGAAATGGGTTTTTATCACATGATAACAGGATCTAAAATGACATATGGATGCTAAGAATAGCATACTAAATGCACTACATTTTAGTGAAGCCCAAAGGCTTTTGGTCTGACCTTGAAATTTGCAAATAACAAAAACTATTCAACATCGATAAAAATCTCTGTCATCAGTATAAGGTGCATGTAAAACCAAAAGGATACCCTGTACATGCATTATAGCTTCCCTGTTTGTGTCTATGTATGAAAGATCAGTACGTATGCAGTGCTATTAGATTACGCTATCTGTATAAATATTAATATTTCCAACATTATGTGCTAATAATCAAAAGCAATGCTCATGGGAAGCTAATTTCCTTGGGAGTTTTCCAGACATTACTATAAAAACAGATTTTGCAAAAAGTGGGGGGTTTGGCCTCTTGGAAATAGGGCATGTTTTGGGTAGTTGAGATACTGGTTTGGCCATCACTTTCAGCTTCAAGAATGCCAGCCATCTCTCATATGAAAAATTCAACTGCAATTATATGTAGCATAAAAAAGGTATCCAACAATATTACCCTATTTATCCTCATATCCTCATTTTCAAGAGATACCTACTTGACAGGTCTAAGCTGCAGAGTGAAAGTTGATCTGGGTGTGAATCTGGTTTCCTCTTGGAGTACATGCTAATTTGCTGTCCTGGCTACTTCTTCAATAATTGAAGGGTGACTACTGTTGCAATTTTTTACAATAATAAGTATAAGCTAAATGGGACTTATCAAATATCAGTCTATAAATAAACGGCTTGGAGCAAGAGATCTAGGAATCTGTATGTTAAGATAAATGAAATTTTACAGCTAACCATGATTACAGAATAATGTTACAGATGGGATTTCTAAGCTACTTTTTACATTTCAGTAATCTACTAAGGAACAGGTAATTTGCTTTGTGTTCTTTTTAGGTAGGTTGGCAATATGGTATCTCTGGGCATGTCTGAAAAACTCATGTTTCAAATATCTATTTAGGACCATATTTATAAGATGCAAAAGTACAAAACTTTTTTGCAACAACGTCGGCTATAATCGGATCATGCTCTAAAGGCTTTACTGTTGATAGGACTTAATTTTGATGACACAGAAAGAATCAAAACAAATAAATCCTCAATAAATGAAAAACATGTAATCCTAGTCAAATTCAAGTCCTTTCCTGCCCTTGCTTAGCTGGCACACAGTGCGTCCAAACTGTCAGTCATCCAATCTCTTTCCCCATAACATTCTGGCAGCGGGCACATCTGCACTTAAGTGTTTCAAAAGCACTTTTGCTCTGTGTATGTGAGTTTCCATGGCATACAGAATCACATTTTCTGCAAGAATGTTAGCATGTCAGCCATTCCAAGATTTGTCACAAATTAAGAAAAAATTATAATGTAAAATCACAAAAAATAGAAGCCCAAGGCCAAACAATTAGCATTTGCATCAAATCAGATCATACGCAGAGCAGAAGTGTAATGGACAGATCATATTTTCTTATATTGCTTAGCAACATGAAACACAACCTTTCAAAATTATTGTTACAATGGAATATTATTTGAAAATATACCTTACTTTACTCATGTTCCACTTAATTTATCTTAAATAAGCAGCAAAGCATAAGCTTAAATCTAAACTGGTGCAAAAAAAGGGCCACTGTATGAAGGCAGGAACTATGTAACATACAAAACAGTGCTGAAAATGGTATTTTGTTATGATACCAGGGACTACTGTTTCATTCATTGGTCCAATATAATGGGTACCCCGTGTATTTATATAAATAAGAGGAAGTTGTAATATCGCTTAACAAAACCAAATGCAGAATTCTACTCAGACACATTTGTAATATTCCCAATCAGTGTCGGACTGGGAACCCAGGGGCCCACCAGAAAACATTAGACCATGGGCCTGCTTTCCAAAAAAAATTCTCCTTTCCTCACCCAACCTTTTAATTCTCCTAGTCTCTTTTATTTACAAGCAAGCATCTATTCTTCCATCTATTTCTCCTTTCTCTTCCCATTCAGAAATAGGGACTGACCATGAAACAGCCCAAATGTTCAGGAGCAGGACGGCCCACTTACTGTACACCTGGGCCCACCGGGAGTTCTCCTGGAATCCTGGTGGGCCAGTCTGACACTGTTCCCAATATTAGACATATTAGCACACAAGAGCTACAAAAGTCATGTACAGAGGCAGTAGGGAGCTCCCAAGCATAAAACAACAAGCAAATAATAGGGTGGGGGCAGGTAAGTGAGGGGGCAGATTTATGACATAAGAGGCAGGGTAATAACACTAAAGGTGTGGGGCCATGGTGTCACCGGCATAATATGAAGGGAACTTTGTGAGTTGAGTAGGTGATCTGTGGGCTACAGGGGGGCTCAGACGGGATTTGGGTTGGCTGGAGCAGAGTGGAGGTAGGGGCAGACCAGGGGTGAAAGACTGTTTTACTGTTTATTTACCGTCAAGTACACTGCTTATTTTATTTGAAAAAGATACAGTAAATTAAGGAGCTAATCTATTTTCCATTAAATAACACTATTATCTTAAAATAATTTTTTACATTTTTCTAAAATGCTGTATCATGATAGTTATTAGGCACAGCACGTCCTGTAATATACTTAGTCAATACATGTTAAGGAATGTGTGTGTTTGGCAAGGTCTTGTAACTTTGATAAGGAAGTCAGAATGATGTAGTTATGCCAACTGCATATAACTACTTTTATTTGTCATATTTCCTGTAGAAAGAAACCAGGGCCATTTGTGGTTGTGAAGCCAAACTTTGTGAGTAACAGAGACTATGCTGGATGTCATTGGATAATTAAAAAGAAGAACTATATACTATTTTTCAGGCAATTTTTATTGATTGAGGGCGATGAAGGTATTTCTAAGATTAAAAAGTTCATCTTCTATAATAAGACAGCTATATATTTGTTTTTCAAGTGTACAACAATTTGAGTTTGAAAATATGGCTTGACTTTGCCTAGGACAACTCCCATTGAGTTCTATAGAAACTCGCAGACTTTTAGATGACAAATTTTTACATTCGAGTTTTTGGGGGTATTTGCACTTAATAAATACCAGACATTTAAGTTTGAAACATAATTCAAATTCAAGGTTTTTAAGCGCAAAAAAACTTGAATCATGAAAAAAAACTCGAAAATTAATAAATTTCCCCATTTGTGTGCAAAATTTAGTCTTTACTGTTTTGCCTTTTCACGTTACAATAAAATAAATCCACAAATATATTTGTTAACTACAGATTTAATATCACAATTAGCTTTTATATTAAACAAACTTGTTTAAACACTAGTAACACTCCAACAACAGAACAATATATCATTTTGTTACTCCTATTGCACAGAACATTACCTGTCAAACCTCTACAAGCTTGTATAGTATATACTGGCAATTTTTCAGTCTGGCAGATGCAAATGGGTTAACTCATTTTCTGTGAGAACCTGTATTTGCCTTGCAGCAAGCACTTAAACAAAGCAAACAGAAGAATCAGCAGTGTGCGCAGTAAAATTAGCCTATGGCCGCAAAGGGATAGACAACTGTTCTGTTACAAGTACTCACAAATCCCAGCAATTAAGTTACAGCTACAATATCCACTGGAACAAAGAGATAATTGTATTCACTGCTGTAAGGGAGGTATCATATCATTTGTCTTTTAGAATGGAATATTCAAGTATTTTTCTGCTTGCAAACAAGTCATTTTAACCTACTTTTGAGGTACATTTAGTGCATTATTAACTTGGCATTAATTATAGGTATGGGATCTGTTGTCTGGAAACCCATTATCCAGAAAGCTCTGAATTACGAGATGGCCATCTCCCATAGACTCCATTTAAATCAAATAATTTAATTTATTTAAATTGATTTCCTTTTTCTTTGCAATAATAAAACAGTACCTTGTACTTGATCCCAACTACGACAGAATTAATCCTTATTGGATGCAAAACATTCCTATTGTGATTAATAATGTTTCAATACTTTTTAGTAGACTTAGGGGCGATTCATTAAAACATGAGTTTGAATCCCGAATGGGAAAAAATCGACGAAAATACGTTCGCATGAACACTCCCACGTTTGTGTCTTAATAAATCTCCCCCATAGTATAGAGATTCAAATTACAGAAAGACCCCAGGTCCCGAGGATTCTGGATAAAAGGCCTGTAATTGATCTCGGCTTCAATTCCACTGACTGTTCGTGTGTGTAATGTATCTTTGGCCAAAAGGGTCCCACTACTGATCTCAGTGGATTGGGCTGATTTTTAAATTAGAAATGCTGGGAGGTATGTGATTTGTCATCAATAAGGAATGGCTACATATTTTTGGTAATTCATTGCAGATTCCTAACTTCAAGTAGAAACTAGAACAAAAACAATGAAATGGAACTGCTATAGAGATCCTTGTAGGCAATTACCTAATGGTGCAAAGGGCTTACATTTTTCATAAAAAAACTTTAGCAAAACAGGGAAGTTTGAATTTAAAAATGTTCTAAAGATATGCCCATTGTAACTTGCCTGGCCATACAGTCACCTGCAATCATCCCTTCCAAAGGGTCTGCAAACAGTCATCAGAATGTAGCACAAAAAGTTGTAGAAAATGTGTGACTTCACTGTACCCAGTGAAAGTGAATTGAAGACACCTCTTGTGTTCCTTCAAAAGTGTGTGAAGACATGTAACTTTAAGATTTAGAATTCATAAACTAAGCAGAAGGTACTCATCTAATTATTAAATCAGACCAAGGAGCCAAAGAGTCAAGGGTCTCAAGGGTCAAATGAACATGCTAACCTCTGGAATCCAGTATACAGGGCTGTGGACAGTGCTCTCTTCAAATGCAACAGCACCTGGTTGTTAAATTCTTAAAGGGTATTCGAGCTACTACATTAAAAACATACACATGAATAAACCAAGCTGATAACTGGCCAGTTCCACAGGTGATTTACCGGCAGTTAAACTTTTAATTTACACTCAGAGGTATACCTGCATATTATGCACAATGTTTACTTCACCTTGAATATGAGTTTGTAGTGCATAAAGAACAGCAAGGAACTGAAGAAAGAACATCAGTAGAGGACACTGACAGTAGTCCTATAGAAAATAAAAAAGAGACTACGTTGCTTTAGGGAAGTTGTAAGAAGGGTGACAAGGCCTTGGCCAATGCAATAAGTTACATTATTTACCAGTGATCCTATTTGTTACTGTGTAGTGAATTACTTAGTGTTACTGAATTAAATTTACATTAGGTTCTCAGATTCCTTCTCTACCAGCTGTGAGTCCTGGTGCATTACAAGCATATGGATATTTGTCTGCTGCACTGTGACAGCCATAAAATGAAGGTCAGGTGGAGGGGATTGATTAGTCAGAGGCAATACATTTTGGAACAGTTTCTCCTTTAACTTGCTATAGAACCCCCCCCCTCAATTATATGGTCTCTGTGGATTGTGTGACTCACAGAGTTTACATTATTATTGTTTAGAGTATGCTTGTTCATGTTTGCATTCTGTCTGTGCTGTTTCCTTGGGTTTTACTCCCTTGTAAATCCCTACTGTTCTGGTGCCTTGTTTATCAGTTAACCAGAAAAGAAAGGTTATGCAATAGATTGTCTTCCAACCAATGGAAGTTGCAGAGAGGAAGTTGAGCGGAGAAGCTGATAAACTATAAAGTGCTGCATTCAGATGGGTAGCTAATAACATTTGTTGGGTTATGTCATTGTTTTTTGCAATAATTTTTGCGTTTTACACAAGACCCATTTTGGTTTCTATAACCTCCTGTAATCTATAACCTTTTAAAACACAAAAGCTATGAATATCCTGTAAACTATATTCTTATAAATTGTGCTTAGTGATGTCATTTCCGTCATGTTCTGACTCATTCTGAGTCACTGAAACTTGTGTATTATAAATAAATGACCCTCTGCTGAAAAATATAAAGATATTAGAAGTCCGCTGGGAGTTCCATGACAAGTAAAAAATCACTTGGCTTATAATATCCTATATTTTACATTAGGGGGCACTTTGTTCACTATATAATACACATAAGACATGAACATCCTGAAAATTATATCCTTATAAACAGTTCTTAGTGATGCCATCAGTTATAATTGGTGCTTAGTGATTAGTTATTTCTGTCACCTTCGGCCTCATGCTTTTACATGGTCATGAAACTTTTTAGTGACTTATAATATCCTTATATTTTACAATAGAGGTTGCATCATTCACTAAATAAACTGACTTCCTGTAATCTTTTACTACCAGAATCAGATTATTTAATTGTTGTATCATTTCTCTGTTTAGACTCTTTTTAAAACACTAACCCTCCTATGCAATAAAATGCAGCAAGTTAGCCCAGGTGCAGTAGCCCAAAGCAACCAACAAGATGTTTACTTTCAAATAAACAAATGCTACCAGGTGATATGGGTAAGGCACCTGTGCACATTTAGTGCCTTTTATTATATAACTCCAATAACCCATCATGCTTCCTTGTGGTCACCCATCTAACTTCCACCATTGCCCATCTCACAATGCATCCAACATTTGTAATCATCTAATATCTATGATTAAAGCTGACTGTTTGAAAAAGAATGCTTGGAGTTTAAGTTACCCAGCGTATGGATTGCTACTGGGTGCAAGTACAGGTATTGGACCTGTTATCCAGAATGCTCGAGGCCTGGAGGATTCCAGATAAGGGATCTTTCCATAATTTGGGTCTCCATACTTCAAGTCTACTTAAAAATCCTTTAAACATTAAATAAGCCCAATAGAATCATTCTGCTTCCAATAAGGACTAATTTTATCTTAGTTGGGATCAGTTACTATTTTATTATTACAGAGAAAAAGGAAATCATTTTTAAAAATTTGAATTATTTGATTAAAATGGAGTCTATAGAAGATGGTTATTCCATAATATGGAGATTTCTGGATAATGGGTTTCCGGATAAAGGATCCTATACCTGCACCGGTGCATTGATATCAAGTGGGCATAAAAACGAGTAGTGCACTAGATCTTGCAATTTTTATATTGCTGTTTAAAAGCAAAGATTGTATTGGTTGCTATGAGAATACATCACCTTACAGTAACATAGTAAGTTAGGTTGAAAGAAGACGTATGTCCATCAAGTTCAACCATAATGCCTATATATAACCTGTCTAACTTTTAGTTTATCCAGAGGAAAGCAAAAAAAACCATCTGAAGCCTCTCTAATTTGCCGCAGAGGGGAAAAAATTCCTTCCTAACTCCAAGATGGCAATCGGACCAGTCTCTGGATCAACTTGTACAAGAGCTATCTCCCATAACCCTGTATTCCCTCACTTACTAAAAAGCCATCTAACCCCTTCTTAAAGTTATATAATGTATCAGCCAGTATGACTGATTTGGGGACAGAATTCCATAACTTCACAGCTCTCACAGTAAAAAAAATTTCCGAATATGCAAACAGAACCTCCTTTTTTCTAAACGGAGTGGGTGCCCTCATGTCCGTTGGAAGGACCTACTTATTCTACGTAGGCAAACTTTGTACCTTTCACATGGTGGTTTTAATTTTTTTAGGTTTAGCCTTTGCACTAATTCTGTGGAAAATGCAGTGTTATTTTGTATGATAAAATGTAACATAATGCATTCTTTTCTTGAAAAACATTATATATAAAATAAATGGTTATTGGAAAAAGTACAAGATTATATCATAAAGGAAATGAAGTCAAGAAAAAAATGCAATATATGAAGGTACATTTGTTATCTTTCATATAAAGTTTCATCAACAGACCTGACTTGCATAGCAGGTTTTTTAAAAGTTACTAATGCTTTGCCCCGGGTGCAGGCACAT
This sequence comes from Xenopus tropicalis, assembly GCF_000004195.4. Taxonomy (NCBI): domain Eukaryota; kingdom Metazoa; phylum Chordata; class Amphibia; order Anura; family Pipidae; genus Xenopus; species Xenopus tropicalis. Next base: position 56,792,439 of record NC_030682.2, on the reverse strand, counting down.
GATGATGTTTTTTGGAGTGCAGAGGATTTATCCACCTGGCCGAAATGTAACCCCCTGATTTTTATTCTGAGGATAAATGCAGGCAAAGTATCACCCACTATGCTCCAATCAGCTTTTAGATGTGCCTGCAGCCACAGCCAATGCATCAGCCTGGGTCTAGGCCCACAGAGAGGATTCCGGCACCAAAATGTGGAATTATGCATTAGAATGCTGAAATCCACCCCATATGCCTGCACCTGTCCCAACACATTTCAACAAAACAGTGTATTGCCCATGTCCAAAAATATTACTTTGATTTGGAGAAACAACAATTAGAAATGTATGGGTACAGGTTCCCAACAGGCTCAATGTTGCTATCAGGATTTATATCATCATAAGATTTTGATACTACAAAATTATTTATATTTCCATTTAGTTATCAATCTTAATATCCAGCTTTTTTATATTGCTGGGGAGTTGTTTTCATTAATTTGGTAGCTTTCCTATCTTAAGCACTAATTAATCCTATTGGGGCAACAGTTGATGAATACTTTACTCATTTTGCACCGCCATATTTCTTACCTTCTCAAAAGTATTGTCCTTGATTTACCTCTATGAGAATTGTGTGCATATCAAACACATTTTCAAGAAAGAATCACATGACAATGTACTGCATTGGTGATTTCACAAATAGGCAAGTAAAAAAAATGGGGAAAAATGCTTGAAATGTCCCTCACATTTACTTGGCACCCCCAGAGATTCTGCCTTTCCTTGACCTTTAAAGTCCAGTGGAGATGGAATTAAAAAAGATCGATGCATTAGATGCAAATTTGATAAGGTGAAATTTTTTACAGAAGACTGAGTGAAATCAAATCCCAGTTTTCATATGCAAATTAACTAAATTACACACACAATAAAAAAACTGAGAACCTTCCATATTCCAGCAGCCTAAAACCCTGAACACAATTTCATCTCAAGAGAGGTTTTTCCTATATTTTTCATCTTGTGTGCATTTATTAAGGAGTGTGTGTGTGGGTGCAAGGTAATAGCATTTGAAGGTGACTTTTGCATTCATTTAAGCACTTTGCACTTGTGTTACATATATTTTTATTGGGTTTGTCATTACATTACTTTGAAAAGAAAAACAGAATTTTCCCACAAAAGAACAGAATGAACGGCAAGTATGAGCTTGATCTTTTGTTGCCAACAGCTCCTCCTCCTCCTAATTACAGATACAATTTAACAGCAAAATAGAATCCTATTATTTAATATAATTTTACCATTTTTAATTGTAGCAGCAAACTGTGCCCATATTGAAAATACAGTGGAGCAAAAGTGTTCCACCCATTTCAGTTGTTTAATCCAGGGACTACGTGCCCAAAACAAGTAAATAAAAGGAGAAGCCCAGCGATGATTTTTTATGATAATTACTTTAATAACAGATTGATTGGTTATATAAATATAGTTCTGCTTTTCAGCCACTGTAAATGGGCTATAGAAAATATCAAAGATGATCATTTTCAATACTTTATAACATTCACAGTGGCATATGTTGTGCTTACAACATAAATTTGATGTTTCCAGGGTAAAATTTTTTAGGGAATCTTCATGGGTGTTGGTAGGAAATTTTTCAGAGGGGGGGAAAAGTCATCAAGTATAAACAACCTGGTCATACACGCAGTGACTGTTCCGTATGATGTTAGGACCGTGTGTGGGCTCTGAATTATTGTTCCGATAATTTTCGTACTGTGTTTGGTCGTTGTTTAGACAGGTTAGAAAACTTCAGTTAGATAACGATAAAATCTATGCTTGTGCATCTGACAATATCCTTGGGGGACCTACAGTGCATTTCTGGGATGCCACTTTTGTACAATTATTGCCTGCCAATTACTTTATGTTCAGAACATCCTCTGATGTGTTATTTTTAGTACTTGATCCTATCATTTCAATCTGAGGTTAGTTTTAGAGCCTTGCATTTAAATGATCGATATCCGAACATTCGTAAAAAGAAGTCTAAAATCTGAACGTGTATGGCCAGCTTAAGACTTAACCAGGTGCCACATTTGTAGGAAACCAATGTTGTCAATGTTATTAATAGGGAGGATAGAAAAAAAATATAGGAAGGCTGGTATTTTTTTCCAGAAATCTTGGCAACCCTAGCCCTTACATGTGTTGGCATGCCCTGTGTTGGTACTAAATGCAAATTGCAGGGCTGCACTGACTGCATGTCAATTGAATTGCAATCAGGGCAGCATTTCTAGACGGATTTTCTAGACATGTCCCTGACTTTTCTGAAGTAGAGCATATAAACCATGAAAATCTGCTGCGTGCAGCACTATGAAATTTTATGGCCACATGCATTTTGTGACCACACCCCTATATTACCACACCCATTTTACCAAAACATACCCCAGACGTGCCAATTACTACAGAAAATGGATAACGAGCATATTAACCACAAAAGAGCCAGTATAATCACTAAATAAAATAAATAACAGCATTTTAACCCCAGGCTTGCCAGTATAATTACTATGGAAAATGGGCAATCTGCATATTAACCCCAGATGTGCCAATATAATTATTACAGAAAATGGACAATCAGCATATTAACCCCAGATGTGCCAGTATAATGACTGCAGAAATGACAAATAACCACTTAATTAACTCCAAACATGCCAGTAAAATGTAGATTGAAAATATTCCCCAACTTACCCTTGCAAAGGCAGAATACCAACACCAAAGTTATCCTTTCCTGCTGATGCCATGTTGCTTGTCTCATGTTTTCTATGCAACTTTACCCCCTAACTGTATCTACATCCAAAACCAGATCCACCATAATGCCACCAACTTTTCAGCCAGGTTGTATTTTTGTGCATCCCAAAAGCCTGGAGGACCCTTTGAAAAAAAGGCTAGTTGGCAGGCATAGAGCAGGAAGTTGCAAACTTGAGACCAGTTTGCCCAAATGACTATATGGTAAGAATGATCAATTCTGGTAAAGGAGAACAAAAATCTTTTATAACCCTAGACCCTCTGCAGTGGCCTCCCTACCAAACTGCACCCCCCCCCCCCCAATACCACCCCCTTTGGCTTAGCGGTGATTAAAAACCAGATCACAGTGGTAGGATTGGCAGACACCATATTTTGCTGCTTTTTATGTTTGCCTCAGAAGTATGTATGAAGTTCATAAGGAAGTCTCTGACATGCATTAGGGTGTTTGTTGATAAATCTGTGTAAACCATTAGAGTATTCCCCTTTTAACCCTTTATTCTTACCACAAATTTCCCAGCAACATGCAGCACTGCACAGATGAAAGTACTGGCGCAATAGATTTTTTGTCTATGATATGACAGTATGCAGAGAATCGCAAATACTTTATACTGCTTCATTCATGACTGCGATTAATTCAAGTGTATGGACAACATTATTATTTTTTAGTTTCACTTTTTGTTCAAAAGCTCTCCAGTCTGGAGTTTCAGCAGCTATCTGTGGTTGCTAGGGTCCAAAATTACCTTAATAACCAGGATCTGGTTTGAATGGCAGACTGGTTTATGAATAGGAAAGGGCCTGAATAGAAAAATAAGTTATACAAAGTAACAATAACAATCAAACCGTAGCCTCTCAGAGCAATAGTTTTGTGGCTGCTGGGGTCAGTGACCTGCATTTGAAAGCTGGAAAAAGTCGGAAGAAGGCGGCAAATAATTTAAAAACTATAAAAGTACTTAGAACTGCCCATTGTATAACATACTAAAAGTTAACTTAAAGGTGAACCACCTCGTTAAAACATTTATGTTTATAAAATTCACCTCACAGTGCTTAAAGCTGGCCATACACGCACCGATAATATCGTACGAAACCTCATTTCGTACAATATTCGGTGCGTGTATGGCATGTCGGTGAGTCAACCGATATTGCAGGAAGCTGCTGATGTCGGTCGACTCGCCGATCGGACCTGTTAAAAATTTTTGATTGCGCCCCATAGAAGGCGCCTGACCAAAATCTGCCGTCAGGGCTGAATCTGCAGAAGGAGGTAGAAATCCTATTGTTTCTACCTCATCTGCTGTTTCAGCCCTGAACGGTGTGTGGCGGGTCTGACGATGTTTCATGCGACCATCAGTCAGATCGCCACGTGTGTGGCCACCTTAAGAGACTTTAATACTGCACTGTGCACTGATTTAAAACTTTAAAGTAGGAGAATAGGGTTAATAAACTGTGACCCATAACGTTATCTGCTAACTTAGTAAGTATTCATTTGTTAGGAAGGCTGGTGTGTATTACAGTCCAATTGAATTATTGCTACCAAGGAACACGTTAATAAACTATAAAATAGGCAGCGATGCAAGGTCACTGTACCGGACAGAGCTCAATGGAAATCTTCTGTTATATGTTTTCTCTGTATTGAGCTACTAAATACAATTATAATTTAATCCTGGAAGGTTCCTATGAAGCATGGCGAAAGCACTGCAATTCTTTATTCTGTTTCCCTGTTTTATTGTTGTGTGTGCTGTAACAGATAACACCCAACTGTTTTATAATTTATGCACTTATACAAGGAACTAAGATTTCTGTTTTGCTTCCTCATTCTCCCTATTTTAGATTTAAGCTTCTTCTTTGCAACCTAATATTTAAACAGAGTCTATTAACTCTTAAATAGTAATATCTGGAGTTTAACTATATCATGGCTTATTTTTCTGTAAATACTTTATTATAGTTTATAACATAAGCACATTATTCCAAACATATTGATACATAAATACAGACAAACAAGAAGATTTATTGCTTCTCAATAAAACTGAATTCTAATTTGACCAACTATGACTCCTCCACAAAAGAGTCCACCAAATAACTAACTGATCACAAAAACAGTTTTCCATATTCAGGTGTGATCACACTGTCCCCAAAATAGCTTTATCTAAAAAGGATCATCTTTAGGGCAAGGGAACAAGGAACATGTCTCTGCTGCTCTCAGGCTTAGAGAAGTAAATCAACTCCCTCCTGCCCCTCTGTATAGCTGTACCGACAATCACAGCTAACTCCTGCATGTAGCTACATGGAACAGACTGGTAACAGAGGTTGGCCCGAAAGTGCCTCCTTTTGCGGTTTGGGCCAATCTCTGCATAGATACACGGAGACGGAAGCTGTAACTGTCAGTACAGAAGGAAGCGGTTCCACTTGTCTCAGCCTGCGGTAAAAATGCAGAGCCAGCACTCCATGTGCTCTTGCCCTTAGTTATCCAGGTAACATGATATTACATGGATCCAAAATTATTTTGGTTATGCCCAGAGGATCCTGTTAAATCCTGGGATTTGGTAACACCCAAACCAACTACCAGATTAAGCAAATTCCAAATGTATTTATAGTGATTTTCACTGGTATCTTTCCCTTCTACATGGGAAACATATAATATAAAGTCCTACTGCTTGATGGCCAAAATGTATAAAATAAAGCATCTAATCGGTATGTTTCCTTCGCTATTGATTAAAAAAAATTAGTTTTAAGACAAGAAAGAGGAAAGAATATTTGTGCTTGTTTCTGTTATGTATCAGTTATAAACTGATATCTGGATGATGTCCAGCATTTGATGAAAGGCAACTCTGTTTTAGCAACAAATATTTTTCTAAAAGTTGCAGACGCTTGTCTTTTTTCTCTAATTGGGAACGGAAAGCCAATACAAGAGATATATCAGTTATCTAAAACACCAGTAGCAAGTTACGCTCTCACTTAATACAGCAATGAATGTGGTGTTCTAACTGATGAACCTTGGCCTTTTTAAGTTCCTTCCGCTAATGATAAACTTGAAATGTTTCTTTTTTTCCAGGCTGTGCACTGGATGTTGCAGGCTGAACAGTTACCTTCTATCTTGCAATGGCAGCCCCACATTAACGGGCCACTATACCTAAAATACAAGGTAATCCAGTAATCCAAACATTACATTTGATATTTCACAAATATATTTTGCCTGTTTGTTCATGTCAGAACAAAATGGCTGCCCATTACTACTTGTACTTGTGCCCTTAAAGGACAAGGAAAGTCAAAATCTATTAAACACACTATTAAATAGTACTACTATTGCTATGTAAAATCGCTATATTTGTAGCTTGCCTAATGAAAGATTTACAGAGATACACATACTAGAACCTACATACTTGTTTCAGTGAACGGCGCCGCCATTTTGTCCAGCACCAAAACTTCCCCCTCACATCCTATCGTCGCCACCCCCGCTCCTGTCCTATCCAACTCACCACTTGTCAGCACCCACCCCCCCCTCGCCGCTTGCCAGCACCCCCACCCGCCTCCGTAGGTGACTGTGACTGGTAATTCCTCGGTATGAAGAACGCTTTTAGCGTTAATAAACAGAGCCGAGACTGTGTCGTCACTAATGGGTTAATGTGTATACAGGAGGAATCCTGACTTAGTCGCAGCTCTTTCCCAGTTTTTGTTACACTGCACTCAGCTATGGCTGTAATCTGGCATTGCGACATCGCGCTGGAAGAGTCCCTAGTCCGAGGACTTTGAAACTGAAGGCTTGCAGCTGTTGCTGAACTGTACCTCCCATTCCTTGCTCTGGTAGCCAGCCAAATGATTACTGTCATTTTGTCTGTGTATGCCCCAATGCCAGTCTGGGATTTCCACAATGAAACCCCTCATCTTTGCCTCATTAGTCATTGTTACCAGTGACAGTCACAGAGCGCTTGTTTTCCCAGTGGCAGTGGCATAGGGCCAGCAGGCTTATGTCAGGCACACTTTAGCTTCTCACATTGTGCCTCGCTGCGCTGCACTGCTGCTTCAGACTGGGGTTATGCACTGTTCTCCCAGCCAGCTGCCGTCACTGCTCAGGGGTTCCCCTACTGTATCACTGTGTATTGGGTCCCCCTTTACTACTGTGTGACATGCTGCTTTCAGATAATGGTCATTAGGGGGGTCTTGGTAATGGCACTTCAGCCAATAGAAGGGCATTTAATAGGTTTTCTCCTGCCCAAACTTCCCTTTGCCTTAATCTCATAAAGGGAGAGTAAAATTATCATGCAAATTACTTTTTAGGAATAGTAATGCCTGGGCACGGAACCGATATTGCATGTTTGTAAGGGTGGTGGTTGACATGGCAACCAGACGCTAGGGGGAGCGCTCCTGTTGGTGCGCATGCGCCGCCTACAGTCCCAAGTCACCAAGTCTGGGCAGGAGCGTTGCATTATGGGAATCTTCTCTACCCAGCTCAGCATTTTTTCTCCGTGTTTGGCTTTAGGTCTTCTGAACAGGTGAAATATGGGGAGACTTAAGGGCACTATTGAGAGAACTGAAGGTATGCCTGCATTTTGAGATTAACTCTTTACTAGCCTTTCCTTCTCCTTTAAATGACCATTTTAAACAAAATATAAACTAGTCACTATAAATCTTGTTAGCTATCATGTGCATGTGTAGGAATTTGTTGCCTGACAGGAGGTAGAAGGAACTGAACAACTCATCTGCGTCTTATGTTATCTGAGCAATCAGATACAATCTTCAATCCAAATATCATCAGTGCATAAGGAAAATTAACGTGAAGAGGAAAAGCTGTCCAAATTCATTCTAACATCCTTTTTCTTAGATATATTGAGTTTGTATTATTTATTATTTGTGAATGATATTATAGACTTTACTAAGAAGTGGTTTGCAGTGCAGGTGATGTACAGATGATTTTAAAGGGTATATTTTACCTTCATAGATTGTTCATGAATAAAATCTTTTTTGTTACTTCAGTTTTTTCATGAACACCTTTTCATTTCAATTTCTATTACTTCATATAACAATATGTGCAATGAGTCATCTGTGTTTGTGCACTCGTAAATGTTTGACTCAATACAGAAGAAGACTCATACATGAGGTTCTAGGCGTACATGCAAAATTGTACAACTACGTATAGATGGCAAGTAATCTGCGTACTCTGCATTTGTTTAAGCAAGAAAAGCAAGCCTTGACAAGTGCAAAGGGAAAACATACAGTACTTGTAGAAGATTTCACAAGGATTTCTGGGAATGAAACAGGAACAAATATGTATGCATTTGTACGTGAAAACTTTTTTGGAACACTGAACATGACGTGAGCAACGTCGGATCCTGACCCACCGTTCTCCAAACCCTAACCCCTTCGCCTCTTTTACTTACCATCCCCAATAAACACTCGGACACCAATTCTTGGGATAAAAATGGCCGCAGAACATTTATTAATAACAATCAAAGTTTTAATTTAAAACATATCATAAAGAACAAAGAAGATACAAAACATCTCATGAACACAATACAAATGTTTGTATAACAAACAACCAACTTTGAATAACCATAAACCATAACAAGCCAATAACTGCACAGCGCAACTGGCGCTGCCAGCTGCCCTTCCAGCCCGGAACCCCCTACCCAACAAAACTCACCTCCTGATCCACTTACTTACCCCTGAGGTTCCAGGCATGCCAGCCCCAATCAAACTCCCTTCCTAACCCAACCATTGTTTCTCCCCAACTCAATCACCCCGCCAACACCACTCGTTGCCTCCACCTCTATAGGGAGGGAGGGTGGGCGTTTTACTATGCTGCCTAAAATGGATTGAGGAGCGGGAACGGTTACTACTATTTATACCCTTAATACAAAACAACTGGGAGTGGCTATGTCTGCCCTACGTCTCCGTCATGCCCCTGCTTCCCTACGTTTCCCTACAGGTCATTGGGCTACTGGACTTTTGTTTTGCCAAAATGTGCTTTCATCAGCCTGTTCTTTTTGCTATTGAAATTCATTAAAGATTCAGGAATTCTGCTGTTTGCATTGGTACAGAAAGAAAAAAAATGTTTAAAGATTGCGTTACTAGAAGTGTTAATTCTACAGAGAGGCTGATCTTACAAACAAGTGTATGGTGTTTTATCTAAAAATTTGCACCGGCTACTTTGGAAAAAGGCATCATACATACATGTATTGAAGACACTGAAGACACATAGATCACATAGATCTATTCTGTAGGTCTGCTTTAACCCAAGGCTGCAAGCACATGAGTATTCATGACAGCTGGCCTCATTTAAAAAAATAGTCACTGTCCATTGAGATGTCAGCAGTGAAGGGTGAGTAATGCTACAAAGATGAAAAATCAAACTTGAAGCTTTTCTGAAAGTTGCTCACTGGCAACATAGCTCCAACATAGCTCCTTCTCTGTGAATTAAATATCCCAGTGGGAAGGGGAGTTGAGATTGTCTCTGCTGTGGAAATCATCATAATATTCATGACAACAATACACTGTATACATGGCCACAAAGGATGCAGTTTTATTAAATTTATGAAGAATTCTTGTTAAGAAACAAGATGGTTTTCTCATATACCAAATGTAAGGTATCAGTGGCTCAATGCGCATTAACATTGCTGATTCCTCAAACTGTAAATCTGAACCCTTGCCTATAACTGGCCTCTATTATTCAGATGACAGAAGGTAGCATTATTATAAGGGCACTTTGCCATAAAAAGTCACTGGTGAACTTACAAAGTCCATATTATGACATGTAATAACTGATACAGAAGAGGATAAGACACACTATCAGAAAACACATCACTCTCAGTCAACACTCCATTATTTTTTATTTAAAGAAGGCTTTATCTTTTACTTACTTTCAATCAAACCAACAGTAAAACATGCAGATATGGCTCAGTATGTGCACAGAACATCCTTGTGGTGCACTTGATTTTATACAACTGCCATACTAAGACTGGAATGTTCTCCATAGAAAATAATACAAACAGTTAATATTTTATCTCTGCCAATCTGTATGTTTAGTAACAAGAAAACTGACTTAGTGGAATACAATAAAAAGGAATGGGGTTTAATCAAATAGGCAGAGCAGCTGTGTTTAGTTGCCTTTTAAATGGCTGAAAAACAACCTGCTTTTTATAAGTGCAGATGGTTGTGCAAAAAGTGGTGGTAAATGTTTTCAAGCAAGGATGATGCTTTAATCCAAGTCTCATGATATAATAAAGTAAAAACAATTTCTTATTGATTTAGATAATATAGCCATTATCCTGATTCAAGACAGAACTAGAAGGCAAGGCCAACAAGCCCAGGAGACTACACAATTTTTTGGTTTTCTGCAGAGCTCAGAAATTGAAGATAATCCTTTGGAATCTGTAGATGATTGGGAGGGATTATGCCAAATATTTCTAGCCCAGCTGAAATGTAAAAATGCAGCGCTGGTATAATTCACCTTTGTATATGCTCTGCTTTTATTGCTTTCTGTGTGAACACAGACAAACACTGTCTATAAAACAATATAGAAGCTATAAACATTCATATAACTTAAAAGCTATGGATTTTACAATAGTATGTCAGGCAAGCTGATTTTACTTTGGATGGATAATGGCTTACTCTTGCCTCTGCTTCTTAATTTTTTGTAACACTTTTTTTGCTCCGTTAATACCTGCACTGACTGTATATGGTACAAAAATACAAAATCCGCAGGCCTTAAATTACTGCTGGGACTTGCTAAAATGGAAAGGCATGGTCAGTTTAAAAATGACAATGGAGCAGACACAACAAATTTTTACCTTTAGAAGACCAGTACTTGAAACACTGGCAGATACATGCATATGTAAATACATTTTATTTGAAACTGTTTATTAATTCAAAGGTCTTTTATCTAGATACCTCTGAACCTAAGGATTATTTCCTGTAATTTAAAGCACTACTAGCAAATGTATTTTAAAGTAACAATGCAGAGGGTGGAGTACCAAAGGGCAATTTAAAAACAAAAAGGTGCAACGTTTGCCCAGGTGTAGTGTCCATTACCTCCTTTGTCTCCATTCATAAGGAAGGGGGAGGGCAGGTGCAAAGTGCTCTTAATTACTTTAAAATGCAACATGGAATATGCTGGGTTTGACAACAGGACTTTAAGAGCATTTCAAATACCGAGACACTGGGTGCTGTCAATTTGTTAGGCACCCCCAGTGATTCTAACCACTAAACCTGCTTCTTAGTGCCGCTTCATCATCTTCTTCGATGTTTCCATGGCCTTGGAGATGCATGCAGATTACAGATGGATGCCAACATAAAAAAGCTACTCTTTGCTAAACCAATTATATATTTTAAGAAATGTCATGGCGATATTAAGTCAGAAGGAGATCTTACAGATCACAGATCACTGGCAATGCAGGCCCATACTGGGTCTTTTGCTAGTTGCTCAGACAACTGGATCTAGAGCCATTCAGTCTGTTTGGCTGAGGATATTTTACAATGTGATCATTGGCAACAGATTTACCACCATCTGCAACTGGAAGCCAGCTCATTTTCTGGCAAGCATAAAAGGAAGGTGTGGGCCATTTTGGATGAAAGTGCCTAACATTTTCTGTCATGTGTAGCAAGCTTTAATCCTCTATTATGTGTATACAATATGACCAGTAAGTGTCATTTATTACTAATAATAAAGAACAAACAAACCATCAGAACTAAGATGAATATCTTACATAATGGATTTGAATTGCGTGACATACATATCTCAGGGAAATCTGAAAGATTTAACAGTTGTCATTTTACTGAATCAAATCAATAATGTACGAAATGGATTTTACACCTTTTAATAGGCATGAATAGCTGTTGTCAAGCTTTCAGTCCACGTTCCAATATATATATATATATATGTGACCTTGCAAATTGACATTGGTGACATCCATAACAGTATAGATCAGCCATGGGAACTGAGCTGAGCACAAGTACAACTGCATTAATGTCATTTCAATGACTGTATCTAGTGCATATAGGTTGCAGAACACATAGCGAGGTCGTGTTTGGTCAGGGCACAGAGTATTGATGGAATTAACAGTATTCATCCAACTAGCTGTTAAAGTGCAGAATAAAATATTATTGATTGCCCTTTAGGTATTTTTCCTTTTAGCGCAATTGTTTGCTCAATATGATTTTAAAACAAAGTAACTGGTGTTTATCTTGTCATGATGCCTGAGCCTATTGGTGCATGAGGAAGAAGCTCCTTGTGCAAACAGTACTAACAGGACATGTTTTTTGTACAAAGTCTTCTGTTTGTGCTTTCATTAATAATTGATGTAGAAGTACAGATCCCCTTACTTCAAAATAAACATAGTAAACTCATCTTTACATCTGTAAGTTATTGTTTCTTTCTATGTACAAGATGTAAATGTTAGCTTTATAAGTTCAATTTTTTCACAGACCTATAGCATCTATAAGCAAGCTGAATGTTGTCCCTAAAACATGAAAGATATTAAATTAAAAATGATACCATGTTACATAAATCCTTGGCATCTATATAACAAATTTAGGGGTCATTTAAGTTAAAACCAAATCAGAATATGTGTATTGAATTAAAGTGTAGTCAATCCAGATGATCACAACTCAGAACGTGTTCACATGTGGTTGGGAGTTTTGGAAACTAGGATATTCCCCCTAAGAACCTTACTTTTTGGAATTGCTAATATGTAAACCACATCTGATGAAATCTCTGGAATCTCTCCATAAAGCAAGCTGGACCAAGAATAGTAGGATTTATGCTTCTGCAGCATCAGGAGCGCCAAGGTTGCCTATCCTTTCTATAACAGGCTATTGGTATCATGGGTGTCATACGTACACTCTTCCATCTATTGGTAAACTACTTTCAGTGGAGGGGCTAATAGTTGTGGTAACCTCTGTGCAGCACACATAAACTCACTGATATAAAATAACATTATTCTGAAGCAAGCCTGAAAGACTTGGCATCTTACTGGGGGCTGAAACTACAAGCAAACTTAGCAATATCTATATATAAGAAATATAAGACAGACTGACAAAAAATCTAAACAAATCTAAACAAATGTCCTGCCGGCCATGCAGGACCTCTACAGACAGCGCTGTAGGAGGAAGATGCAGCGAATCCTCTCTAATCCCAGTCAACCCAGCCACAGACTTTTCACGCTCCTACCATCAGGCAGGCGGTACAGGAGCATCCAGACCCGAAACCAGCAGATACAGAGACAGTTTCTACCCACAAGCCATCAGGCTTCTGAACTGCTGACATTCTGCCTAACACACACTCCCCATAACTACTGGACTCTTCGCAGTGTCACTTTAAGCAAAGCCACTTTAAATCCTCACTGCACAATTTCAAATATTTCATTGCATTTTTTATTGTAAATACTTGTACCTTTATTGCTCACTTTCATTATATTTAATATTTGTGTTTTTTTGTCTATGTAAAGTTGGGAGGAACACGGGTCAAAAAATTTTATTACAGTAATGATGCTTCATTGTTATTTGTATATGACAATAAAACTTGAAACTGAAATGTATAATGGCCTTTCCCAAATTTTTTGAGCAGTCAACGAACTATACAAATTGTAACGACACACAATGATATATAAATGGTTAAAAACTGAGAATCTATTTTACTTAGCAAAAACTCTAGTAAACTATAGTAAGAACTACACATTTTGCATGTTTACCAAGATAACTAGTTCTTGGCAGCTACACTTAAAGGAGAAAGAAAGGTAAAAACTAAGTAAGCTTTATCAGAAAGGTCTAAAATAAATACAGCCATCTATGTAAATACAGAAACGCTGCACTGACTTCTCTGAAAAAAGATTTCTTGTGTCTGTAATTCCTGTGCCACAGCTTGAGGTTAACTCTTAACTAGTCTTTCCTTCTCCTTCAAGGGCCGTGGCAGAAGGGGAGATTCACCAGCTTGAATGTAAATCGCCGGTGGGATGGCATATGCGGCGCATATTTCGGAAGTTGCCTTGAGAGAAAACTTGTGCGATTTCGGGAAATTGCGGTGCCGCATATGCCACCCACCGCCAATTTACATTCAAGCCGGCAGGATGGCATATCTGGGAGATTAGTCGCCCACAACAATGGAGGTTTGTCGCAGGCGACTAATCTCCCCATCTGCTACAGCCCTAAAGCTACATGCACTGCTATAAAGTAACCCTCCTTTGACTGCATACTGGCTAAAGACATATGTTGATAACTTCCAGTAAATCCTGTCAGAGAAAGTTCAGAACGACTAGCAAATCACTACACCTGATGATTGATGACTTTCTTACATACTGTGAAAGGCTTATCATTTCTGATAATACTGCACAAGGGAAACACATAGGTACAGCTTCAAAGGTCACTTCTGTAATTTAAAGGCAAAGGCACAACAGCTAGGTATTTAACCTAATGTGCTGTTTATATGTTCCCATGCTAATAAGGGAAGTAATGGCACACCTGTGGGGTCAATCTAATGGCACACCTGTGGGGTCAATCTATACAGTTTACACAAAGGGTTATCAGATGCATACATATTTTTACAACCAGCTTCTTGTTGTACAGTAAAATATATGTGAAGCAATTACAGGTAATATTCATTATGCCTTTTGCAATTTTGTTCTTGATCATCAGAATATCTGTAAATATGCTAATATCTGATACTACTACTTTAACAAGGCTACAGGTGAAACATAAAAGGCTGAATGCTTTAGAGCAGTGCTGTCCAACTGGCGGCCCCCTCTGTGTGGCCCCCCACCTGTCTGGCTGCTTTGATGGCTTACTCTTGTGTAAGCTTTAAATGGTATCAGTACTGTGATTAACTGCCCCCCCCCTGCATGGTTCTCACCTCAGATTCAGGCTGTAATCAGGCTGTATTGTTTAAATATGTAATCCCCTGTACTGTTCACACCTTTTAATCTCTGCATTGTTCACCCCCTGCAGTGTTCACACCTCAGGCTCAGGCTGTAATCACCCCCATTGTTCCCCTGTTCACACCTCAGGAGCAGTAGAAACCCACAAATAATCCCTGCACACTACAAAAAGAACATATACTGAGGTGGTACTGCAATTAAAAAGTTTTTTAATATATAGTTATTGTGCAGACTGTAGGAGCAGTGCCAGCATTGTGTCACTGTAGGCTGCCTGTGTGTGCCATACACACAGGCAGCATAGGGCAAGCAGAGTATGGCACACACAGGCAGGGTAGGGAAGGCAGAGTATGGCACACACAGGCAGAGTAGGGCAGGCAGAGTATGGCACACACAGGCCAAGTTTGGCACAAACCAGCCAAGAATGGCACACACAGTGAAAGTATGGCACACACAGGCAGGGTAGGGAAGGCAGAGTATGGCACACACAGGCAGGGTAGGGAAGGCAGAGTATGGCACACACAGGCAGGGTAGGGCAGGCAGAGTATGGCACACACAGGCCAAGTATGGCACAAACCAGCCAAGAATGGCACACAGTGATAGTATGGCACACAGGCAGGGTAGGGCAGGCAGAGTATGGCACACACAGGCAGGGTAGGGAAGGCAGAGTATAGCACACACAAAGGCAGGGTAGGGCAGGCAGAGTATGGCACACAGGCAGGGTAGGGCAGGCAGAGTATGGCACACAGGCAGGGTAGGGCAGGCAGAGTATGGCAGGTTTTTGCTGTACTACAACCATTAATATAGGTATGCTCATGTGATAACATGGGTGTGGTTTCAAGTGGGTGCAGTTTCAAAAAGGGGAGTGGTCAAAACTGGCTTCCATTATCGGCCCTCCACCACGTAGGTCGGAAAAATTCCGTCCCTCGGTACAACAGAAGTTGGACAGCACTGCTTTAGAGACATCAGTTGTTTTACCCCTTCACCAGGAAAGCAAACTATTGCTACAAGCCATTTAACATGTTATGGTAATAAGCAGGAATTGTGGCTTACCACCATTGGTCATTTAGGAAGTGATTAACCCCTTGCTAAAGCAATACTGATACCTTTGGTTCTCGCTAGTATCTCTTCCTTTCCGACTTCTTCTGGTCAGTTCTAACTGTAAGCAGGTGTTGTACAGTCAACTTATAGCAGTTGTATTCCCTAGGTTCAAGGCAACCTATCGAAAAAGAGGTTCCCCAAAGTATTCTTGGAAATAAAACCACGTAGGTCTGTGGCTATTGGTGGAGCATTGTTACTGTAACTAGAAACTGCAATTACCACAGTGCCCACAATAAGTAATGGAACTGGTCACATTCACAAAGAAAAGCTTCACTAGCGTGATGTAATCTGTTCCTTTAGCAATATTTACCATAGCATTGTGCAATGACTTGTTTTCATAGTAGGCATGCTTTTTTTAATCTTCACTTATAAACCTTAAAAATCAAAGCCTTATTGACACGTAACCGATCTATGGCAACTTTTGTGTTTAGTTTCTCATGGTCAGATTTGAATGACATCTGGGAAAGTTCCATAGATGGTAGGCTGCAGCTATGGAAATTACTAAAGGACAATTGTTACTAAACAATGCTCTTTGGCAGAAAGGTGCTTCGTTCCAGTATCTTGTAAAAACAATTTCTTTCAAAGCCTGATTGGCTGCTTGAGACAAAGTCAAGGAAAAGTTGTTTGACTAAGAAATAAACAGGCAAGGTAAGGGCTCTGGTACACGGGGAGATTAGTCGCCCGCGGCAAAACTCCCTGCTCGCGGGCGACTAATCTCCCCGAGTTGCCTTCCCTCTGCCATCCCACCGGCGAACATGTAAGTCGCCGGCGGGATGGCAGACGCGGCAGCGCGATTTCGCGCAAATCGCCGAAAAAGACTCGCGAGGCTTTTTCGGCGATTTCCCGAAATCGCGCTGCCGCGTCTGCCATCCCGCCGGCGACTTACATGTTCGCCGGTGGGATGGCAGAGGGAAGGCAACTCGGGGAGATTAGTCGCCCGCGAGCAGGGAGTTTTGCCGCGGGCGACTAATCTCCCCGTGTACCAGAGCCCTAAATGTACCAGAGCCCTAAAAGGGTCACTTGGGGATAGAAAGGCTTCACTGCATACATTGTGCAAGCATTTTTAGCATAGGCACTGCTTGATAATCTTTTAGATTTGCAAAGCAGTTGCAATCCAGTTTACAGTGCATAAAATAGCTTAGTTTGTGAATATTATAAGTGAATTGGCCACAAAAAGCAATAAAACATTTTGAGCAATGTCATTGTCATAGTTTAAGATTTATACAAAATGAATTGCTCCTCAGCTGACATCTGTACATGTGATGATGAGTCTGTAGCATAACCAAACCAGCCATCAGCTCAGATGAATCAGTTAATAGCTCAGAATAATTGGTCAACCAAATAGGTGGACAATAAGTTAGAAAGACTGGTGCATGAGTGAGAACAGCCGAATCAATCAGTACTAGTGGTTCTGTGCAGGAAAAGTAGTACAGCTAGCAGGGGGCAGTGGCAGGGATATTAGCTGTTGACATGAGGAGACAGAAAAGGTGTGTAATAGAGCCTACTGTGCTTGTTCACATTTTATGTCACCTCTCCAACTCATTTACCAGAACTGAAACCCAATCACCAATTAACTTTAAACTGTTTACTGCAAGCTAGTAACCAAAAGCAAATGTCTGATTGGCTGCAATTGCTGTTGGTGATTTGGTAACTGATCTTGGTTCAAAATTGCCCTGTGATAGAAGCCCCACTATGTACTAATATTTAGAAAACCTCAGTGTACTTTGTAATATCTTATGTAAAGATATTGGATATGAAAAAGGTTTATTAAGTATAATTGCTATGCTTTCGCTTCCAATGTGGATTTGGCACCCTAAACATATATATAGTTAGAGGGGGGTGGGGTGCCAAATGTTAGGCATCCCCTAGTGATTGTATTCACTTACCTGATACCCTGGGCCGGTGCTTCTTTTAGTAGAAAACTGCTCTGGCCCAGGGTACCTGCAAGCAAACAATCCTCTTGCTTTCATCTTTCATTGTGATCCCAGGGCCGACGCATGCACAGTAGAGTGAAAAAGTCTGCTTTTTTGTTAAAGTTCAAGTCTTCACTCTACTGCGCATGCACAAGTGGCGCAAAGAAATAAGGAGAGAGAGGACCACCAGGCTGGTGCAGTTTTGTGCTAACAGAAGCACTAGCCTGGGGTATCAGGAAAGTGATTAAAATCACTGGGGGGTGCCTAACATTTTGGCATCCCCCAGTGATTGTACATTTCCTTCTGATTTAATATGTGGGCTATATTTCCAGAAAAGTATTTTCCAGAGACTACAATGCCTTTTTCCTATGGCAAGCATGATATGTCATTCACATTGCATTGCATTACACCAGGTTATATTGTTTGTGTTAATACGGGTATTGTCTAATATGCTTTAGTTTTGTAAGTATATTTAAATACCATTTTACTGGTGTCCATTTAACACAGGATATTAAGAACTCCTTTGTTTTATCTTTAGTTGCCCAGGTGAAACCTAGAAGGTCAGAAACAAAGCAACAAGATATGTCCAAACTTGCTGCCCCTTCAACCATAAAAAAGAGATTATATGTTTTGTTTAAGTTCCCTAGAAACACAGTAATATATTTGGGTAGGGCTGTTTATTGTGGATGTAAGAACAAGCACCACTATGATGTACAGTAAGCAAGAGGCACTGTTCTAAATTTTTCCCAGTGCAACTTATATAATAATAAGCCTTTTATAGTACATGTAAAGCAGATTGTCAAACTGTGTGTAAACCTTTGGAAATTCTCAGGTGGCATTGTGACTTTCCCCAAAACATAGGCATCCACATCTTCTGAATGCAGTCACCAACACAATATGATAACAGTGCATAGTTTTCCCTAGATTTTCTTAACGTGCCTTGTACTGGGCAATAGGTAATACAGGTATGGGATCCATTATCCAGAAAGTTCCAAATTACAGGAACGCCATCTCCCATAGACTCTATTTAAATCAAATAATTCAAATCCTTTTCTCTGAAATAAAAAACCAGTACCTTGTAATTGATCCCAACTGAGATACAATTTATCCTTACTGAAGGCAAAACAATCCTATTGTGTTTCATGTAAAAATATTTTTTTAATAGGTATGAAGATCCAAATTAAGACCCTTTATCCAGAAAACCCCAGGTCCCAAGAATTCTAAATAAAAATAAGAAATAAAAGTTGGTGAGGAGGAAATACAATTATTGTGCCAGGGATGAAAATTCTTTTGAAATTGTTAACAGTAGTAAAGTAGGATTTTTTTTTATACAAATGGGAATATGTGACTTTATTTAACTGATTTTTCTATTTTATAGGGCTGTTATTGCTTAAAATACATAATTAAAATGCAATTGTGCTCTAGTAACTAGAGATACAGTTATTACATACTAGAAATACAGATGTAAATACATATAACTATTTGTTTTCCAAATAAGGGATCTTTCTGTAATTTAGATCTCCATGGCTTAAGTCTGCTCAAAATCATTTAAACATTATATAAACCCAATAGGATTGTTTTGCCGCCAATATGGATTTGTGCAGCTTAGTTAGGATCAAGTACAAGGTACTGTTTTATTATTAAAAATAAAAAACTAATTAATTTTAAGAAAATTATGGAAGATGGATTTCCTGTTATTTGGACTACAGGTTTCCAGATAAGAGATATCTGAAACGTTCCAGATAACGTTTCAGGTGAGGCTTGGGTTCTAAGTATGATAATAATGAAA
This sequence comes from Xenopus tropicalis, assembly GCF_000004195.4. Lineage (NCBI taxonomy): Eukaryota > Metazoa > Chordata > Amphibia > Anura > Pipidae > Xenopus > Xenopus tropicalis. Next base: position 56,773,036 of record NC_030682.2, on the reverse strand, counting down.
AGCATTGGTGAAAAAACGTCTGACCCTGATGTTGAATTGGCTGGAAGACTGAAACCACAATCTTACACAGAAAATAAGGCAAGACTAGACACCTTTAACCACAAGCTCAAATTGTTGCAAATATTCTCACAGAAAACCCACTTCTTTTATTAACCATAGTGATTCCACTGGAAGTAAGACAGTTCCTGAAGATATGCAAAGAATAAGCAATATAATTCTGCTTGAACTGAATTTAATCATCCATGAGAGAACCGTTGTTACCAAATATGTTCTTTGTCACTCACAGTGTACTGGAGAATTATTGCTAACATTGTGATCAAACAATAAGATAGTTGTCATATTAATGTTTATGTATTTGCAACTATAAGGCTAATGGTGCATGGGTTTTTCCACTGCCTTCTGCCCCTTGTTGCATGGGATCAGCTGCCATATGTACACCAGTGGAGAAGATGACCCCTGCCTTATAACACGTAGCATATTTCTGCCAGCACAAGGAATGTAAAACCTCTTGTGACAGGGAGAATAAATGTACTCTAGACCATTAGCCTAATGAAGGCTGGTATTTAATCCCTGTAGTACTGAACATATAAACAACGAAAAGGAAACCAAGTGTGCCCAGAGCTTCAGAGGAAAAGCTCCTTGAATAACATCCTGACAATTATTTTCATGATAGTAAGTGGAATCAATAGTTACTTAAGCCCAAAACCGAAACATTGTTTACACATGAAAAAGAATCATGCCTTTATTTTTAAAGAGCCAGATTGCCCTATGCCATATAACTGTTTTATTAATCTGCAACATGTAGAGTACATAGCATGGAACTCAATTATGAGCTTCTTCTTTCTGCATGAGGCTCCCATGACAGGCACCCCGTTAGGTGGTTCACCTTTAAGGTAACATTTAGTATGTTATAGAATGGCCAATTATAAGTAATTTTTAAGTTGGTCTTTATTATGTATTTATCATTTTTTAATTATTTCTTCTTCTGCTTTAAAATGGGGGTCACCGACCCCTGGAGCCAAAGAACGATTGCTCTTTGAGGCTACAGTGTTCTTGTTACATATTTTTCTATTCAGGTCCTCTCCTATAAATATATAATTCCCTCATTCAAACCACTCCGTGGTAATAAAAAATGAAGACTAACTGCAAATTTGCAAATATTACTCTATACATCATACAAAAAGTTAACACAAAGCTGAACAACCCCTTTAAGTTGACACGGTTCTACCAGAGCATGCCTATGTGATTTATGCTTATAATTCTCTCTAACTGAAACAGACAAAAATAAAAATGGCTGAGATCATCAGTTCACAGTGTATAATCATGGTCCAGCTGGTTATTTACAGACAGGCTATATTTCCTTATGCACTGAATTCACTTTTTTGGTATTCAGTAGAATCACAACCCCTATTTGCATATGCAAATTAACACAAGAATATTTTAAAAAATTTAAATTTTTTTAGGGTTCTGATTTGGGCTCAGATTCATCCGAATCCCTAAACAAATCGGGTTCAGTGCATTCCCATTCATAGAAACCACACATGGTGTGATTTGAGGCATTCTGCTCATCACATTTATCAGTAGCCTAACTAAGTGGCATTATAATGCTGGAAATCAATCCTTGGGGCATTCTGGCACTGTGCATTTGGGCCACTTAAAAAATGATATGGGGAAAACAGCCGGGGAATTGCCCTCTTTAAGGATGAGTGAACTTTTTTGCTTTGCCTGGAACAGATTCGCAGAACAATTTTCAGTTTCACCTGCAGTGATTTTTTTTTTAAATCAGCACTAGAATATTGTCATGGTGTCTGTTTTGCTGGGGTAAAAAATGGTATGAACACTGACTAGCTTGCCACATCCCTGCATCAAGACTGATTTGCTGCAACATCTCTGTGTTAAGATTGACTTGCTGCAACACCTCTGCATCAAGATAGATTCACTGCCACATCCCTGGGTCAAGACTGACTCAGCATATACAACTTGTGTATTTTGTTCATCTGCCAAATGTCAACAGGAAAGGGCAGGAAGCCTGTACTAAACCCAGCACACCATTGGATGCAGTGCCAGGCATCATGGTCAGCCAGAACGCCCCAACCACCCCACCCAAGTGGAAGGATTGGGGTGGAGTAACAAGTGGGTTATGGTGAGCAGATAGGGTGGGAATTAGGGAGCTGAATTAGGGGTAGGGAGACAGAAAAGGTACATGCCTAGTCTAGCGCCCCCTCCACTGCACCATAGGCACATGACTTTTCTGCCTACCCCTAGTTCTTGCCCTGCCTGTGTGCCATGATCTTTTAGGTAAAGGTTAATTGGCCTTTCAAAAAGCAGAACATTTATTGACATTACTACTAAAGAAACAGCCCTGTACAAAGCATTTTTCACCAACATTGATTAATTGAGCCCCCTGTTTGCATAAGGACTCTCTGGATTTTCAGAATAGTAACTCTGAACATCCTGCCACCAGCTCAACAATAGAAAGGATGCTGGGAATTGCTAGTCTACAGTCTTTAAGGAACTGCTTTAAGGTTTATCTAAGAGCAAAGGATAGAAAACAATTTGTCTCTGAAGCTTTTTTTTTTTTTTTTACATAAGTACCTTGCCGTGCAAGATCTGCAAGGAAACACCCAGTAGAACATGAGATACCTGTCTGTCTATAGCCTCGTGCCAGATGTGTGTTTGTGTGCCCAACTCCACTTATATAACCACCCGATGCTCTATTATTTTTGTTTGTGTCTTTTGGGAAAAATACATGTGCAACAATATCCATTTCAGATGAATGTTTTCTTGTTGCTAGCAACTGACTTACTTAAAAAGGTGTCATCGGGCGCACTGCAAGATGGGAGTCATTCCTCAAAACCACAAAGAATGCCTATAATTTTAAATGAAGGTCATCACAACCTGAACAGGAACAAGTAAAGTCGCAAAGACATGTTGCATAAAAGATTTCTATAGCGCATGATGCTTCTTTGGAAGCTTTTTTGCATTTCTTGGCAAGACAAACTGACAAAATCCTAGCATTCTTTGAGCTGACTTTGCACTATTACCTTTATTATCTATAATAAATATAATAAATGATAAATGGAATTTTCATTTTTCCACTGAAGGTGTTTGTGTTAAATTAGACAGAGAGAGGGACAGTGATGATGAATACTTGAGGCAAGAAAGTTGATTTATGGAGGGATTGCATTTCATGTGAAGAAAGAAATAAGAGCAGGCAGCAGGAATAGGCATGACCGAGCACGCACTGAATGTGTCTCTGAAGGGAGTGACTCCCTGCCTGCATTTATACTCATCTCCCATAGATATTGTATTTGCCAATGTACATAAGGATGAATCTTCTGTATTGCAGCAAAGTGACATGAGTGGACCCACACATTAAAAAGCTGCCTATACATTGTGCTTTAAGATTTTCTGACCCTTACTATGAAAAAAAAACATTCTTATCTTCCTGCTGACTGTGTGTTAATAAGTATACCTACCATCTTAGGTTAAAAAAGCAGAGTTGCAAAGGAATCACAGAAGTTGTTTTGTTTGTTAAGATAAAACCTGTGAAGAACATCTGCATTATGCTTGTCATACTGTCTCAGTGAATTTATTAACACTCATCAGGAGTAATTTTAAACCTGGATTTACTGGCAGATGTTTGAAAGATATAATTTCAAGCTTGTAGGGGTCAACTGGATAGTGCTATTGGCAAATCACTACAAATATATTTCCAAGGAGATTCTACAGCAATTGGATGATCTGGAACCATATACACAGGCAGATATTGGCCAGATTGTCCGAATTACCTGCCTGTGTGTATATAGTACTGATGTGACAATTTTGTCCTATTTTCCTTCTCCTTAAAATACACTATTTGGTCTATTACATAAAGAGAGAAAGAACTGACCTCCTTGCCATCTCAGTTAAACTCATGTAGCCAGGACTTCTTACTGCAGAAGGCCTGCATGCAGACATCATGGCAAAATGCTGGTCCAGTTTCTTTGTGGTTTATTAGAATGCTTTGTCGATTAACTGGCAATGGTACTGAGGAGGTGAAGTTCTGTAGCAGCAAGAGTGCTAAACCCTACATCCCTGCTGTAAAAACACAGTCAGATCTATTTCTTCCTTCCAGTTTTCTGTACGTTCATTTTTTCCATCTCTGCATCTCATTAGCAGTATTTCTCATTCTTTATTTTGTTCCCTTTTGCTCTCACACCCTTATTCATTTTTCTTTGTTATCCTCTTTGTTTGTTTTTTTCCTGTATTCCATGTTATACTAATTGGTTTTAAAGTGAGGAATCCTGTTTTCTACATCAGGACTGGAAATCCAGTGTCCTGTAATGTATCCTTTCTTTGGGGTCCTATAAATGTGAAATGAAACATTCGGGAGGTACCTGTCACTTTTTATCCTTACCATAATTATCTTTCCAGATGCATTCTACAGACCTGCAGTGTTTAATAAAGCAAGGACTCTTCCAAGAACAGCTTTAATCCTTCCTGCGTACTATTATAAATGCTAGGTAATAGTTGCTCTTTCTGCACGGCACTATACATCCAGCATCTGCTTTGTGAATTCTGGGTTATACAGCATTTTCATATCCTTACATTTACTATCGGAAGTAAAATACATTTGGCCCTTCTATTTAATGTCTAGGACTTCTTGAAAGGCAATTTACCAGTATACATTTTATATATGTAGTTTCCAATTTGATTTTGCAATTGTGTACAGTGGTACAGAGGGATACATCATTTCATGTTCTTGTCCAACACTGGTTATGAGAAAACTTAATGAGATGTATCCCATATGTGTGCTGCCATTTGAGTTTCAGTTCTTTGGCCAATGGCATCAGACCATACCCCTGGTGACTTGAAAAAGCAAAGAGAATTATTAGATTAAGACAAAAATTCCACCTTTATAAAAGCTAGAGAAAGCCCTACAACAAACATAAAAATTAATCTCTATCATTGGATATGATATCATGCATAACTTTTGAGGTCACAGCAAGAACAAAGAGTCTTTGATCTGCTGCATTAAAATCATCCATGTGGTTATATCACCTGGAACACTTTTGTGGTGGGTGGCAGTACAATTAACATATCTGATGCCTTGTACTTTTTTCTACAGAAAGAAAGAGTCTATGGCTGGTAAATTGCTGTCTTCCTTTAAAAAATGAACTTAGTGCTATTACCAAGTAATCATTCCTACATTTAACCTCAAGCACAACAAAAAGTTTTGAAGGGTCATCCTGACCGAGCAGTTAATGATAAGGCCAATGATTTTCCTGTATTTTGAAATTCTACAACTATCTGGGCAAAATCCTTCCACATTCCATTTTCACTGATGCAAATCATTGGTTATAAGGATATATATGGCTATGCTGTTGATATATAATTCTTTCTTTTTGTTACAAACAACACATTCACAGTTTTAAGGGTCTTTGGGGGTTGGCACTGTCCTATGAAAATCAGGACAACTGTATATACATGTCAGTGGGGGCTGTATATACATGTCAGTGGGAGTTGACACAATGACTGTCCCATCCAAGGTTAGCTTAAAAGTTTATCATAAAGAACAAAAGAACTCTTAGTGACCATAAATAGATATACTGTTGTCTAAGGAGAATTTTAGGTTTACCTAGAAGGAAAAAAGGAAAGAAAAATAACTGCCATACTGTTTAAGTATATATATATGAATATACAATAAATAAATGTTCAGTGCTCACTCCAATGTTCACTGCATCTCAAACAGACAGGTATGGGATCCGTTATCCGTTGGTTTATTTAATGTTTAAAGAATTTTTTTAGAAGATCCAAGCAGGGTCGGACTGGGCCGCCGGGAAAAATCCCGGTGGGCCCCGGCCCTAGTGGGCCCCAGCCCAGTCTGACCTTTGCCGGCGCTCCCCCTACTGACTGTTCCTCCCCGACGCGTTCAATTTATACGCGCTCGGGAGGACGTCAGGCGGGGGCCCTGCGGGGGGGTTAGGGGGGCCCCTGGGGGGGTTAGGGGACGCGGCTGGGGCACCTGCAGGGCCCCTGGGGCGGGAGCCCCGGTGGGCCCTGCACCCCCCAGTCCGACCCTGGATCCAAGATAAAGATCCAAGTCAGAGAAAGATCCTTTTCTAGAAATTCCCAGGTCCCGAGCATTCTGGATAACAGGTCCCATGCCTGTATAACACTGAAATAAGTACAGTCTCTTGCAAAAGTATAAATACTGTTGACCAATTCATACACTAAAGTTTTGCTCTCTGTGATATTTTTGTTTTAGCACTGAAACATGGCCCATTCCTCCAGGGCTTTAACTGAGCCATTGCAGGATATTCACCTTTGTTTTGTACCAATCCAGTTTTTGTTTTGTACCAAAAGATTTTTTAAGCAGCTTGAAACGAGTTCTTTATGGGAGTGATTAGAAAACTGACTGATTAGTATTAATATATAACAGGTGCAATGTTATGATACCAGTAAATAACAAATTGGGGGCACATAAATAAACCCTACATTATGCAGTAACATTGCCCTTTATGGTCTAGTGCTGGGAGTTCAATACGACCTTAAGGCCCATAAAGTGGATGTCCAAAATTTAAATAGTACTGTGCTGCCAATGACAAAAATAATTTCCAAAAACATGTTGCAACAGATAAGCTTTATAATGTACAGGTATGGGATCCCTTATCCGGAAACCCGTAATCCAGAAAGCTCTGAATTACGGAAAGCATGTCTCCCATAGACTCCATTTTAATCAAATAATTTTAAAACTGATCTAAAACAATCATTTGTAAGCTTTACTGTTTCTATAATGCTGAGTGAACAGGATGTGCACGCCATATATCACTTCCAGTCCTTTGCACACAAAACTTACATTACAGTTTGTAATTACAGGCTAGGATAATGCCACTTGCCTTTACACAGAAAGCTTGCAGCTTTAATGAATTAGGTGTGTCCTTAATAACATAGAGAGAACGCTATATGTCAGAATCATATGCTGAACCTGCAGTATAACTAACAGAGATTCTCTGGCACATCTTAAGTATAGAGGACATGTACAATTTCACCACCATTTTAAGAGGCTGTAGTGCTTAGCTATTATAATTGGTTGTTATGGGTAACAGCACTGGTACAATTTAGCACCTATGTTAATAAATTAAACCTGTATCTCTAAAATATGTTCTATATTCTAGCTGCACTGCCAACATACCCCAACATACCCAACAGAATCAACACCATACTGGTGCAATGGAATACTAGGAGCTACAAAACACAAGCAACAGTCAAAATACAGTTGATGCTGGTTCTGCAAAAATCCAGGTTTCTCTAATTCTGGGCCAGTAAAATACCAGATGCCAATCCCAATTCAAAATGGAGGGGGTGCTCAGGAATTGCCTTCCAAGATCAGGCAGAATTTTAACCATCATTCTAGAGCTAAGGATTACTTACAGTCTTGTCTTAAGGTGGCCATACACGTTAAGACCTCACCAAGAGAGCAGATCTTCTCCCAATTTCCCCACCTACAGGTGGGCAATATTGGGCAAATTTAGACTAATTCGATCATTTGGCCCTGGTGCCAAACATTCGAATTATAACGACGCGGGCGCAGACAGTTCGGGGACCGCATCAACGAGCCGATGCGGTCCCCGATCCGACTGGATTTTCTAACCTGGCCGATCGAGATCTGGCCAATTTCAGGTCAGATCTCGGTCGGCCAGGCCTCTCTGTTCTGCCCATGCACGGGCCGATTAGCTGCCGAATCGGTCCAAGGGACCGATATCGGCAGCTATAGTCGGCCCATGTATGGGGGCCTTTACTTGGGCTCCATGCTTCAGTTTTTATGGTATCTAAATGCCAAGTAATCTTTGGAGGCAAATCCTGTGTAGTTACTCACAGCAAATAGCAGCCAATTAGCATTTATCTTTTTATTGGTCAACAGTTAAAAGACTGATAAGAGTAACAAACAACTTTTCCCATTTTTAAAGAATTTTACCATATGTTCCTTGCATCTAGAATCAATAATAACAATGTTTCAATAACTATCTTTGGGGTTTTACCATGACAATACCACAGATTTAATTTCTAACATTCCCAAATTGTATTTTCTTCAATACACACAATATTTTTGCATTAACAACTTAAAGTAGGGCTATATTAGAAACCTCTTCAAAACCAAGCTAATCGCCTGAAATTGAAAACCAACATGACTTGGATGTAGTTGGTGGCCAACCTGGCATAGGATGGACAACAGTACCATATGGATGTTATCAAAAGGCCTATGAGCTGATTTGTTGGGTAAGTACAGTTTAGCTGTCAACATAGAATTTTGCCATATCTATCTATACTGAACACCTATTGTTGCTGGTCCCAGAATACAAAGCAGAATCAATGAATTTTATTATCTGAATGGCTCAATAACTTTTACAACACTACTGTCTTTAATGCCTATGCTTAGTTTGCAATGAGAATGAAAGTGATAAGGGGATTTAGCTGAGACAAAGGAACCAGTCAGATTAACTTTATAGACCACATAAATATATGTAATCTTAGGACGAAGACACATGGGGCAACTAATCACGATTGTACAATAAAATAATATTTAAAAATAACCAAAAACATCTAAGTTGTAAAATAATGGAGGCTAATTCTAAAGCAAGATATTATGTGTACACTTCACCAAAAGAGTGTTTATAACATAGGTAAAATTAATCAAACAATATTTTGGCACTCTTACGCTTAAATTTAGTTTTGAAGGAATAAGACTAGAAATGTAAACCATGTGCGTGCAATCAGGATAACAACTTTTAAATGGAATTCTTCCAGTTTGGCAAGCACACCATATTTTATAGCATTTGGCATTATTAGTAAATATTTATCAAAAGGAAAAGGCATAGCTGGAACAATATGTTTAGCAGTAAAAACCACATTTCAGTTGCATTCACTGCTATTACCTTCAGTGCGCTGTGCAAAATGTGAGTAATGGTTACATGGGGACATTGTGTAGACTGGAGAGACAATAAAACATTCTACTAACCATTTATAACAAGAAAATGGATTAAAGCAAACACTCTACAGTTGAGGTATCCACACACATAACAATGGCATAACAATTACAGACCGCAACCAGCAGCTTCTGGGGACCCAGTAGAATATCGAGTACAAACTGGCACTTTAAACATATGTGTGCCTTCCCCCTAGTTTCAGGGTGGTGGTTCTAGAACCTTTTTCTGTAGAGCCACTCAGTCAGGTGACTTCTAGTTTCTCCATTATTTTCAGTGCACTGGATAAATGCCAATACAAAGCATTCAGTATAGAATAGGTAGTGGCTATATCGCCGAAAATGTCTGGGGAAACAGAGAATTATGGAGTAATTAGTCAAGGTTAACAATAAAATAACATTTCAGAGCAAAAAAAAATGGGCTTCAACTAGTTAACTCTCCATAGCTTTGAAAGGAGTATCTGATTTGTCTTTCCTGTACAATATCCATTTATGGCTGTGTGGAAATGATGAGCAGTACAAAAGATGAGCCAGGTTGCCCATGATGGATCACTAAATACTCTCCATTTTCATCAGCTACAAACTGGAATCGGATGAATAGCAGTTATTATGAAGTGCTGAGTAGATTCTGGAATGAAATAAAGAGTTTCACCTGGATTTCACTCACTAACACAATTACTCATTGAACATATGTAACATTTTAAAACCTCAGCCACAGTTCATCAATTGAGATAAAAAGAGCTGTTGCTTTGTTACCTGAAAGTTATCCAAAAGGGAACCTTACCAACCATCGTGTTCATGTAAAGTAAGCAAAGTGCAGTCTTCTTAATAAAAGTGACTTTATTGTATAAAAAAAGAAAATAGTTTGGACAGGGAGACTTAGACTGTTTTTACTCTCTTCAGTTCTGTCGTTTTTGCTTTGTCCCACTTCAGAGTAATTGTATTATCCCCAAAAATGGAAATGGAAAAAGAAAATCAGGTTTAGAGCTCCAAAACATTTATAAGTTGACCTTTTCTACCCAAGATCCATTGTAATTGCCTCTTATATAATGCTTTACTGGGTCTCCGAATCTTCCCCCGCGCAGAACCACAGGGTAATATATGGTATAACAAAAAGGACTATAGAAAACATGGGGGCTCCCTCAACTTTGGTGGGTGAAAAAACTATATCTCATAATAGATGATGCCCACATATATGCAACTTGGCAACATTACCACATTAAAACTTAAATCCTGGGCAGATTTTATATATCTCTTATTAGAATTAGAAAAATGACAATATTGAAATGGATGTCATATAGACAGATGTCATGCCACTGGGAGAAAAATTAGTATCCCCCCCAAAAAAATATTTTAAGCCTTTATAGTTCAAGGCTTGTAGATTCATTTGCCAACCAATGGCAATGTGCACAATTTAGCTACACATGTGGTTGGTATTTTTGTGGCCTCCTGTGTTTTTCCAGTTCTAATGAGCCAGCAGTGCTTTTTCATTGAATACTGATGATTCAATTTGGATTGTGCAATAAAATTGTCATATAAATATATACAGTGGCTTAACTATCAGGGTGCACCTGGGCCCGTACCCCTTGGGGCCCACAGGTGACACCATGGCAATTATTACAGGCAAAACGGCAGAAATGTTTGCACGCACGCATGTCTGCATGAGATGCGCTTGTCTAGATGGGACGGGGCGCAGGGCAAGTCAATGCTAGCTATGCCACTGAATATATAATAGTACAAAAAGGCCCTAGACATGGAGAACTGGTCAAAATGTCAATACAAATATGAAGACAGTTTTGATCAAGGCTTACTTTCTAGCAGAATTTCTAGATTTGGTACAAACAATTTGGTAGTTTTGTGCACAGATTAAGCCTTTATATTTCACTTTTCGTTTACGAGATTTAGTTCCCTAAGATGATAAGTACCAGTGTTATGCTTTAACAGGTGGGTTTGGGCTGAACTTTACCATGCGACCGCCCGTGACCATACTATGCCGCCTCAAGACTTTGCTATATGTAGATCATGGCCTGCAGGTCTCGCCAGGTTACGGTCGGACCCACACATTACTAATAAGTTCATTGTATATCTTTTTCATTTAGAGTTTACATCCTTTGGTATTAATATATAATTCCACTGCCAATTTAATAAACTTCCATTGATCACTTTTACTGTATTTTCTGCATCTGTGACAGTTTTGCTTTTCAGTTTTATTGTAATATTTTATCAGGCAGCATCCCATGTTTATAATAGGCCAATGAAATCACGGAACAGCTGATTTAGGAACGCACGTCAGCTACGTGCTTCAACCTGTTTGTAAACAGAATACCAAATAAATCCCTCTGTGTTTAAAACCATGTGTGCTGTTTGCAACTTCTTCAAGATAAATTATAATCACAAGTCTGAAAGCTTTTCCATTTTTGGTTCGATGCTGAGAAAACATCTTTTTTTCGCGCATATAACTGCTACCCACTAAACAAGAAAGGAAACTGTAGTGATGAAACATCTTTTCCAGGCTCTTGTGAAATCACAGTGAAAGAATTGAAAAACCTCAAAGTCTGCATAGTTTTATGGGACATTTCTAACATTTTAAATGGTGCAAGGACTTGCAAAATGTGAGATAACCTCATTCCAGGGATGACAAAATGACAAAATCAAAGCCATCAGTAAGATAAGGATCTAACTCTGGCATTTACAATACTATTTTGAACAGCAACATGAGAAAATTATCATTATTTTAATGTTGATGAATGTTGAAAATCTCAAACTCTGAGCTCCCTCAATCTTGTTGCATGGTTTGACCTTCACGTGGAGTGCCATAGCTTTAAAGAATAAGTAAACCTTTTTTTTTCTATTATTAAAATTACTCTAAACAGCCTCCCAGAATTGCCTGCCTTTGTCCCTCTGTTCTTTCTGACCTGGTTGCTGAGTTACATTCTGTCCTATTCCACTCCTTCCTTGTTCAAAATGAAGCTCCGTCCCCACTTCCTGTTCAGGTCTCTCACTACTCCGACAACTTGTTGGAGTGGAGAGCCCTTCTACGCATGCCTGGAGGGCAGCAGGAGTCAGCCTGTGCACAAGCAGGCTTTTTTTTCCCCAAAGCTCGTGCACGAGTCCCTGCTCATTCTGGTTCATTCCAGGGCAAGATTATCACTGTGACTAATAGTGAAGCAAGAAACGTGAAACACACATTTACAGTTCATAGATGTGTTAATCCCAAAGCCAAAAGAAAATACTTTTAGCAGGGCTGTATGTGTGACTTTAGATGCGTCATGGCTCCACATATTCCTTCCTTGGGGGTAAATAGTAACACTTAACTGCAGGCAGCAGGTATTTTTTTGAGGCCAATGCCGTCAGATAGACAGAAGAAACTTGGGATCTTCAAATAAAAGCGCGCAAGATCTTGCTTCCAAGTGTACGCGAGATCTCGCTTCCAAGTGCGCGCTCACAGCGTGCATGTCTCTGCTTCAAGGTGCACGCTCATATTACACAGTCAGCGCGCACCCGTGCAGACGTGCGCCGGCTTCACATGAGGGTGGGGGCTTCCGCTCCTAGGAAAGGACTTTTAAAGATGGCGCAGGTGATGGGGATACACCATGGCTAGCGCAGAATGCGGTGGAAGTAAGGTAGCCTTATATTAAAAATTAAGTTTGTGCAAAGTGTACAGAATAATGATCTAAAGCTAAATATATGATTTTGAACATTTACATCTCCTTTAAAGACAAGTATCACTGAAATAACCTGCCTTGCGCCTTAAGGTTTAGGCAGGATCAGCCAACCAAGCCCCAGAATAAAACATCATATACACTGGTTCATTTGGAGTTAGATACTGCAATTCCCTAAAGGAAAGTTTAATAATTTCTCTCTGCACAGTGATGAAGGGCGAACAAATAGGAAAGGAACATGCCCCGTGACCGCAGTCCCCGGTTTAAGGGCTCCACGAGCACTTTTGTCAGACATGTTGGATTGACAAAATGTATTCGACAATCGGATGTAGTCACGTTGGTCAAAATATAATGGGATTGATACAAAAAACTTAAACTTTTGCCATCCAACACGACTGTCGGAAGGGAACTTTGCATGCTGCATCTGCATCCGACAAGATAAAAACTGATTGTGTGGCAAAGATTTTTTTTTCCTCATTAAAATACACAGAATATCAGATGTAGACACATGAACAAAATAAAACATCCAACTTTATCTGATCCGGCAATATAGTACAGCCTATGGAGATCAAATTTTTTAGGATCCTAAAAAATCTTGTACTGTTACATGCTGGATCAGATTAAAGCTGACCCACAAAATCTGTTCAAAAACTCACAGAGTTTAGAACACGAACAATTACCTCCACATTCCCATAGTCAGCAATTCTGATTTGTGGGAATTCTGAACATGGAAAAAATGCACTGAAAAAATGCATTCATGGGGCATATGCTTTGAGAAAAAGTATATGATGTAGTGTGAAGAAAAATCAGTTGCAGTGGTTAGTAATTGTAATGTAGAATATTTGTGCACAGCCCATGGGCATTCATGTAAAAGAGACCTATTTCACAACACACATTTGTAAAACATATTTATAATGGTAAAATTCAGAATCAGAATATCCAAATAAAATTCAAAGTGCCCAGGATATTGCCACCATCACACAATAAAGGGACCCGTGCATAACTAAACTGTGTTTGCTTCTCTCTGTCTCTTTGAATTATATATTCTGCTCTTCCCCAAGATCGCATTATGAAAACTCATTATTGGTTTCTTGCTTGTCATGTACAACATTTCAGATGACCAGAACTGTTGGAGAAAACAGTGTGAATAATGGCTTGGAGAAAATTTGATCTGAACAGCAGAAACAGTGCATTTCTCTAGAAAGATGCTCTTTTTCCATTTGTCTCTATAGTAAACTGAGCTTTTGTTTTGTGCTAAAATAGTTACAAAATGGTTTGATTAGCTTGTGAAAGTCATGTATATCTGCTTTTCTTATTTAATCCATGGGAATATTATGGCCTTTTAATTTAGTGTTAAACAATGCCACGTGTTCCTGTGTTGTTATTATTGGATTTAATCTGTCATTACATATTTAACCAGTTGTATTAACATTTTATAAAAATTTTCTATAGAAACTTTGATGGTGATATACTATCTGTCACGTTTGAGATCCATATTTCATATAACTAAGTTATTGTTGAATGTTTGAATGTTTCTCTCACCTAAACTAGACCTCCTTATTGTTTTACTGTCAGATGTGCCACAAGCAGCAGTAGTGGGCCAACTGGTCAAGCCAACATGGCAAAGATGTCTTGTGTATAGCCACAATCGAATACACTGACATGTCTTGACCTCCTCTATATGTCCCTGGTCAGTTAGTAAGTTAACCCACTACAATTGCCTTTGGCATTCAAAAAATTACGTACATTTGTGAAGTGATTCTGTTTTACAAGCTCAGCAAACATCACCCACAGATACTGAGCAAACACACATGTAAAGTCTCATATTTACCAAGTCAACATTGAAGCCGCAAAGTGTACATCACACTGTAATTAAACTAATTAAAACACTGCACCCACTCACAAAGGAAAATTGAAGTTGACATAAGGTATAAGACTCTAGGGCTTGATTCAGCAGCAGTAGAATGATTTAAGCATGGTTGCAAAAATAAGAAAACACATTTGTGAGAAAATATCATATAGGTTAAAAATCCATTTAAAATTTTCAAGTGGCATTGAATTGAAGCTCGGGCTAAAAATAGTAATATTTTTAAATTGGAATATTGCAAAGTATAAGATTGTAAGAAAATGCTTACAATTCTGTGCATATCACTAAATCATTAAGAGTACTGTGCTTTTAATTGTATAATTGAATTAATATGGCATGGATAGGTGCGGGGTTTCACTGCTCTAAATTACTATCATATTTAAATTACAGTTCCTTTAAAATGTTATGCTTATTATACAAATGTCTAAAAGATCTGCTAAACGCCACAAGTAACAGGTAATGAGTACGAAACATGTTTTTTTTAAAATCTCTTGATGGTTTACATAGTGCTGCAAACGCTGTGGGCAAGTAAGATCTTGCAGGAAAACAGGGAATGTTTTTAACGTCACACAAGACAGGTATTGTCAAGGGAAGGGTTTAGTAAGCACCTGGTGGCTGTTTGGAACAAAAAAGGTGCTTTCATATTCCATCGAATGGATTTATAGATCACATGTAAAGAACCTTAATTAAAAAAATAGAAACCTGTCATTAACAAGCTAACCTTATGAATATTACCCCCAAAAAATGATCTTATATGATTAATAAATGTAGAATTATTACTAAACGAATGTGCATTCAAGATTTGGTGACTTCTGGTACCACCTAATTCATAATATGCTGGTGCTTATGTAAAAACGCAGATGGAGGGATATTTTATTTAATCCCATCCGCTCTGTGATGTAACTGCATCAACAAGCATGACGTCAGTCTGTCTATGGACACACGGAGTGGATTTCAGTTTGAAAATGCATTCTCTTGCATTTCCAAATACACTCTGTGTGCCTGTCAGTGCAGTCAGAACACAGAGGAAAGCAACTGCAGTTATGAGCATGTGGAGAAACAGTCATGTGTGTTATTAGCCTTATAGGAAGAACATAATGGCCATTTTATTGTATTGCACCAAATAATATAATGGGTGTAAGATCCCTTATCTGGTGCCCTGTTATCCAGAAAGTTCAGAATTACAGAAAGACCATCTCCCATGGACTCCATTATAAGCAAATAATTCTAATTTTTAAAAATGATTTTTCTCTGTAATAATAAAACAGAACCTTGTATTTTATCCCAACTAAAGGTGGCCATACACGGGCCGACTATAGCTGCCGATATCGGTCCCTTGGACCGATTCGGCAGCTAATCGGCCCGTGTATGGGGAGAGCAGAGCGGCCTGGCCGACCGATATCTGGCCTGAAATTGGCCAGATCTCGATCGGCCAGGTTAGAAAATCTGGTCGGATCGGGGACCGCATCGGCTCGTTGATGCGGTCCCCGATCCGACTGCCCCATTGCCGCCCACATAATCCGATCGTCTGGCCCCAGGGCCAAACGATCGGATTATTATTTTTTTTACCTAAATGGTCCCCGATATCGCCCACCCGTAGGTGGGGATATCGGGGGAAGATCCGCTCGCTTGGCGACATCGCCAAGCGAGCGGATCTGCTCGTGTATGGCCACCTTAAGATATAATTAATCCTTATTGGAGGAAAAAGCCATTGGGTTTAAATGATGTTTAAATGATTTTTTAGTAGACTTAAGGTATGGAGATCCAAATTACGGAAAGATCCCTTATCCGGAAAGCCCCAGGTCCAGAGCATTCTGGATAACAGGTCCTATACTTGTACTGATGCTTCATAGATAAATGAATAATAATTACTTAAGGGAAATTTGGTGTCTGAGAACCCCACTTCTACAAAGGAGACATAAGGAGAAACATTAAAGGAACAGTAACATCAAAAAATTAAAGTGTTTTAAAGTAATTAAAATATAATGTGCTGTTGCTCTGCAAAAAACTGGTGTTTTTGCTACAGAAACGCTACTATATAAATAAGCTGCTGTGTAGCCATGGGGGCAGCCATTCAAGCTTGAAAAAAGGAGAAAAGGCACAGGTTATGTAGCAGATAACTAGTAGATAAGCCCCATATAATGGGGGTTTATCTGTTATCTGCTAAGTAACCTGTGCCTTTTCTCCTTTGAATGGCTGCCCCCATGGCTACACAGCAACTTACTTATATAAACTATAGTAGTCTTTCTGAGGCAAACACACCAGTTGTAGCAATGCAGGGCAACAGTACATTATATTGTAATTACTTTTATACACTTTCATTTTTTGGTGTTACTGTTCCTTTAAATTACAGCTCAGATATATTCATAAAAATTAGAAGCTGTATTATTCTAGGTCATTTTAACAGTAAATTTGTGCAACTCACAAAAAGGAAAACCCAGAAAAGATAACTTACAGCTAAAAAATAGAGGTTTTTATTTTAAGTTAGAAATTGTAAAAAAAACACACACTGTACAATAAAATTAATCTGATCTTAAACCACTAACAATATAGTTAATTACGAACATAGAATCAATTTTAGGTTTCTTATCAAAGGCCCAGACCTGAATCAATTAGTGCAATGTGGAGTAGTCATGGCAACAAGCTTTTGTTCTTAAAACACAATAGCATAAGAACCATGTCTGGGACAAAGAAAATTATTAACTGTGCTGATTAAGTACAGGGACTGTTGGAACTTGCATTCTACAAGAGACGGGTTCTCTTACTCTTCCTGAAGTTGGCAGACATTTTTGGAGAGAATGAAAACTGTGCTAATTTTATGTGAAATGCAAACCCTCAGAAATGATACATTTTTTCTACTTGTAAATTTAACTAGGCCACAAACCGTGATCATGTCCTTAATCGTTGATCAAACAGCATAAGATGTTACAAGGCTGTCCCTCAATCCTGACTACTAAGTCTAAACATCTAGGCTCTCTTATCCACCTTTTTCCTGGGAAAATCACACCTCCACAAAAGGTGGCTTTGATGTTTTACAGACCCACTGTTGTTAATGCATAAACAAATTGCATGCAACCTCCTGGCAATGTAAGCTGTAAGCTATTTACAATACAATGACAGCATACTCCTTGTGTTAAATTTGCAAACAACATTCCCTGTATTATCAGATATAATATAAAGGTAAGACCCCCCCCCCCCCCACACACACACACACACACTCCCTACAGACTGTACCTGTGTTGACTGACCAATGACCTTAATGCTCTCTGGAGTTGTGGTCAAATCGAAATGTATGCCTACAGATCAGATAGACAGATCAGTGTAGTTTGAATTTCTATGAGTATGGCTAACTATGCTCAATGTTATCAAAAAGTATAAGTAGCATTAGGAACATTAGCAACTTTGATCATTTCCTTAAAAGGACAGTCAACTTTACTTTACCTTTTAGTATTTTTTAGAATGGCCAATTCTTAACAACTTGCCAATTAGTCTTCATTTTTTATTTTGTAGGAGTCATCGACCCCAGCAGCCAAAAAACTATTGTTACTTTTTATTACTTATGTTTCTATCCAGGTCCTGTCCTTATCATATTCCAGCCTCACATTCAAACCTTTGACTGTTTGTTATGGTAATTTATTATTTGCCAAAATCTGTGTATGCCCAAAATACAAATATCCAGTCGACCACCCCATGTATCCTGAAGAAAAGTAGTTGCCCTCTGACATTTCCCATTTGTTAGTAACAGCTATAGGCTTGCAGGATTTTCATTTTGGAGAAAAGAGTATTTATAAGCTGGAGCACAATAATGCCCCAAAGACTCCAAAGAGTATTGCATTGGGAACTAATAAAAAAGCACATTACTATTACCAGCTTGGATGCACAAAGCAGAGTATGGAGTGTGATAAAATCATACAATGTTGGTGAATGGAGTGCCCAGCTTAACTAACCAAGTAGTGCCATAATTGGTGCAGTGGAATCAGACCATCCATGTGTATGGCCGATCAACTATGTTGCAAGTATATTGTTAATGTTAGAAGTACAATATCTGCGCTGTAAACTGTAACATTAGTACACTAATAGCAGCTTGAATTATTTTGAATACCTGTGTTTATTCTTGTTATATCTGTTACTTTCCATGCACAGAAAAAGGACAAATTTAACCCTTTAAGTGCCACCTACCATTTACTTTATTTTGCCTATATAAAGTACCACTGTGTAAGCAGCATAAATTGTGATTTTGGATTCACATATTTACTGGCAACACCCAATATGGCAAGATCAAAGGACCCTTGATTGTGAAAGGGTTGAAGTACTATTAAAACCAAAATGAAAATGATTAGGTTGACTAGGCAATCAGAGGCTCCTGGTGTGTTTATACAAAGACACTGTTGTTTTTTTGCTCCTATTCTACATTGCCTGATGAAGCAGGAAAAGCCTGCGAAACGGGTTGCAATATTGTTGTGAATAAATTATTATTGAAAATTACCACTTTTGTTGGTATCTGCCTGGAGGAGGTAAGTTCACTACTACCTCCTCTGAATTACCCATTGGGTTTTTAAGTGTTTTTAGCTAATTTTATCCTTTTTTGGCGCCTCTGTTTTGTCTTATCATTATATCGAGTCCACCCCGAGTGGAGGGGTGTCATCCCCATTTTTCTTCCTTCTACAGAGAGCGACTTCTTATTCCTAAGTGGGGTCAGGTTAATCTCCCCACCTGCCTATACAGTGGTTGCCTAATGGTAACCCTGGCTTGTGAGTATTAATTTGTTTACTCTACCATTACTCCTTGTAAAAACATATTACACTATTGGGGCTCTTGGTATTCCTTTTTGTTTTTAGGTCTAATTGCAGTAAGTTTTCCAGTACAGGTATTCCATGGCTCCATTGCCTTCCATTGCACCACAGTGTACAGAAACCCTCCTTCTCATTGTTATACTTTGAAGTGATGGATTTGGGATTTGAAGTCCCTCTGCTTTCCTCAAATGAGTAATATACAGATTCTCTGGAAAGTAGAGGTTTGTTGTAGTTTGTGTAAAAAATGCACATTTATTTCTGAAAGTTCACATAGTATTTATGCATCTATATAAACCCAACAAAATTACCTCATCTATTACTTCATGGGTATAATTTCCCTTTAATGGAAGCTGCAGAAGGTGGTCACAGGCTTCTCTCTGCCTACATAGTCCTATTGTGTTCAATGGAGCTTTAGATAAGAAAGGAATTTTTAGTGCTTAAAGTTCCCTTTACACCATAAGATCCGCTCACTTGGCGATGTCGCCAAACGAGTGGATCTTCTCCCGATATCCCCCACCTACGGGTGGGCGATATCGGGAGAATCGAGGCTAATTTGATCGTTTGGCCCTGGGACCAAACGATCGAATTATAACGACGGGCATAGGAAAAGTCGGTCCGGGGACCGCATCAACGAGCAGATGCGGTCCCCGATCCGACTAGATTTCTAAACCTGCCCGATTGAAATGTGGCAGATTTCAGGCCAGATATCGGTCGGGCAGTCCCGTCGGTACTGCCCATACACGGCACGATTAGCTGCCGAATCGGTCTAAGGGACTGATATCGGCAGCTAGAATCGGCCCATGTATGGGGACCTTTAAGCATGATCCTGTGGAACAGTGCACTAGTTATAATGCAATAGCATGTATTTACCAAATTTTTCCAATGAAATATATTGACTAAAGTTTGTATCTGTGATTAGTTGCCCGCAAAATATCTCTGCTACCACGGGTGACTAATCTCTCCTAAATCTTTCTGCCAGCAACAAATGGAATCGCCGGTGGAAAGGCCTATGCATTGCTTTGGTTTTCCAAAGTTGCGCTAAGTTTCCTCCTGCAGGCAACATCATCTGCGTGGGACATCAGTCTAATGCATGACAGCTGACATTGCAAGGAAGGTGCTGATAAGCTGAATGCATGCCTTATTCAGAAGCATTGTTTAAATGCAACAACAAAAAGCTTTCAAGATTCTACCTTATAAAAACATTGCCAGTGAACCAAAGTGGAACCTTGGCTTCAAACAGTGATGTACAGGTAGCAACTTCAGGGGCATATTTATTATACTGTTTAAAAAATGTCAACAAAATTTGCACACATTGGCAGGCTTCGCCGTGTAAAAACCTGCGTAAAATCGACGTAATTTTTTATTGCGTTTTTTCTTCTGCCAGAACTTACATAAAATAACTGCATAAAATCTGGTGTCAGACAGCAAACTTCTCCATTTATTTAACAGAGTTTTTTACACCATTTTTCCATCAAATTTAATCTTACACAGTATAATAAATAGGCTCCTTATAGTCTAGCTAAGCACACAAGTACTTGCACAGACACTGGAAACTGTAGCAAACTTTCAGCACTTGTAACATACATTCTGATAACAGAATATCACAATGGTCGGGCTTATCAATAATTCATTGAGTTCATAATTAGACCAGCTTAAATACAAAAGACAGAGAGGCAGCATTAATTAATAGTTAATTTGCCTACCTTTCAATCTAGCTGGCAGCCTGCAATCATCGACAGAGAAAGAATTTTGTTTTCTTTTTGTCTGCTTGTTAAATAATGCTTTTGAAATAGATCTCACAAGAGGAAAACATCTGCTCACTTTTCCAGGTTATCTAACGGGCAGTAATTAAAGCTGATGGCAATATTTTTAGAAATACATTATTCTGATGCAAAGCAACATACAGTAATCACATCATTTTTTCAAACCCTACTCATCTGTTACGGATTTCATCTACACCACTTATCTATAGCACTTTATATAGCAAAAGAGGAGGTAGCCCAAAGTGTCCTGCCCAAAATGATCCCCAGTCTAAAACCAAACGATCCTAATGGTTTTTTTTTCCAGGTATCCACAGTTTACAAGTGAACATAATGTTGTTTAAGCTTACCCTAAGACCAATCACATCTAAACCAGTTGAAGTCTTTCTTATAATTTTTGAACTAACTTAGGCTGAAGCCACATAGGTGGATTCTCAGCCTGGGGATAAATCCATGCTAAGAATTGGACCCTATGTTTAAAAAATCTTATTGTTGTGCCTGTGCAACTGGAACCATTGCATTGGCCCGGGTACAAAACTTTGCATACATGCACCCAGGTAGGGCACAACAATTAGATTTGTGTAGTGTAGGGGCAGATTCTCAGCCTGCGTTTATCCTGAGAGTCTGCCCTGTGTGGCTTCAGTCTAAGACACAGGTTGCAGCAGGTTCAATACATTTCAGTGAAAGGACCTTTTAGTACAAGATAAAATAAATGTCTCCAGGGCATATAAAAGGTAAAAAAAATCACAGGACATGTTCCAATACTATGCAAACAGTCAAATTAAGGTAGTTTATTTAACCAAGTGATCATTTGTGAGCACTCATACTTTGTGTCCTTAAGTGTGATATATTTTATTTACCTCTAAACTTTGGCTATGTAGCTAATATTGCTAGTGCAAGCATTCCGGTTCCACTAACTGCATTGGAAAACTCTTTTCAGTGGTCATGCATATATGTGTGCAACCCAATAGTGTTGTTAATATAACAAGTGTCTGATGCTTGTCTACGAGAAACAAGTGTAAATGGCGATACTGCACTTAAGCTTGAGCTTAAAAAGTCACTAGAAAACACAAGATTAGTAAAATATTGCAACACTACTATTTCTGCTATGGGTTCAGCTACCTTTTATAGTGCCTATTAACAAATAAAATTAGTTTTTAGTATAAAGAATATAGATTTGATCGATAATTTAAAAAAAAATACTTTCATTTTCTGTCAGTGTTGTTACTCTCATAATTTACATAATGCCTTCACCTTTGTAAGAGAAGAGGTCAAGTGAGCAGTATATTTTAAGAGCTTGCTAGTTAATACATGAACAAAAACCCACAAGCAGCGAATTACTGGTCAACACCATTTTGGCCAAGAGAGGCTTAGCTGAAGTACTGCGTCTATCATTCTGCCTCAGGACAAGCAACACATTTAGCAAAGCCACATTTACTTACTTCTGTGCAGTAGACAAGATACATCACATACATTAATTTTTATGTCAGTAAGATCAGAATCCCTACATTTGATAACATGCAGCACCATGCTCTATAGGACAAACAATCAGATCATATAAGAAGAGTGGACTGTAACATCATATTAAGTCAACCATGCCCTTGCAGGCAGACAATTTTGAATTTTAGCACTTGTCCTGAGGCAGTATGATGGACAAAGTACTTCAGTTCTTTTCTTTGAAAAGACATCAGAAGGGAATCTGTGCCTTTAGTAAGATTCCGATAGTAAAGGAAGAGAGAAAGCTAATATATGAATGATAGGGCATCTTCATCTCTTCAGTTACTGCTTAACTAACCCTGCCAGTAACCTTAATCAGCTAAGCTGGTAGGTATTCTGGGAGCTGTAGTTCTGTCATAAATGTAGTGCAAAGGCTGCAATGTGTAATTCCTCACCTGATGTGATCTGATAATATGATAAACAGAATTATCGCTGTAAAACTGTGTCTTGCTTTACATTGAAATATAAATATAAAAGGTTCCAGCTCCTTACAGGAAAAGCAACAGTAAGCATAATCTACACTATATATATATATATATTTACACATATATAGGTGGGAGATGATGTAACAGTTTGCTAGGTACAGAACCATATATGACTATGGATATACTCATATTTCTTTCTTTTCCTAGCACACTGTTATATCTCAGACCTGGAAGACAAGTTACTTAAGACAACTCCCCAAAATTTTACATATGGAGAACAGGCAGAGACTTGTAATCCTGGAACGAGAATTGTGTAATTAGGTAGAGGTGTGTTTCCATTCCAGCGACCCAATTGATCTGAGAGTCACGGAAGGCGTTCAGTGAAGCTCTGCAGCCGCGCGAGGGGCACTGCAATCTGGCTTGTTCTGCCACTGGATTCCAGCCAAACCTCCTCTGGCAAAGTTCAACATTTACAGGAGTGCCGATAATAAATTGAAAAAAAAAAGTACTTTATGTAAGCTACAAAGGGATTGTTGTTTAACACCTGCACTCCCAGTCTCACTTGGTAGTTATTGAAGAAGAATAGGGCCAAGGACTGTTTGGCAAGAAAGTAGTTGGGTTAATAATAAAGAATAGCACAAAAACATACATTATACAGGGGAGTTACTACAGTGGTTCCAGGTCTCAAATATCACCCCGATCATCATGACCTGGGGGGCCTTATGAGTAAAAAGAATAAGATTTTCCCAGGCACTCCATTTTTGGTTCTTGTGAGACACACAAATAATCCCCCTGCACAATGGATTTATGCTAACAAAACAGTCACAACAAATGGTAAAAAAGAGGGTTGGGTACTGGTAATCATATTACACCTACATGTTCATCTGTATCAATCATTAAGATGGTAAAATTTACTAGTCACCTGTTTGAAAGCAAACATCTCTTTGATTGCTATAAGTTATTGTACCTGGACAAGTTTGTGCTTTTCATTAAAATGGG
This sequence comes from Xenopus tropicalis, assembly GCF_000004195.4. Taxonomy (NCBI): domain Eukaryota; kingdom Metazoa; phylum Chordata; class Amphibia; order Anura; family Pipidae; genus Xenopus; species Xenopus tropicalis. Next base: position 56,749,068 of record NC_030682.2, on the reverse strand, counting down.
GGAAAAATTAGTATTTTATGAGATCAGCAGGTGGGATTAAAAAAATACTTACATACACAAAACTCATGCTAAATGTAACTTAGAGCACACTGAATACAATGTTTTTGATCATTTGGATTGGTGCATTTCAATAGCCCTTACCTTTTGTTTGTTCACACAAAGCTTTACAACTCTGCATGAGAACAAAAGACTTTTCAGTTCCCAAATTAGGTGAAAAACAAACAATTTTTACAGCACTGACACACCCATTTCTCAACCTGAGCATTTGTGGATGTTTTGCTAGTAGATTATCATCAATTTTGAAGCATTTACATGATTCTGATTTTGCTGTTGACCAGTATTTAGACTGCGGAAGTAAAAAAAAATGCAGCTATGACAGCTATCAGCCTTTAACCCTCGAAATCCATTTGTTACAGAATGTTATAGGAAACTTGCAGCCAGTGACACTTGTTGCTTGAGTAATGTCACTGAACCAGGTTGGAGTAATGCTCATGTCTATTGATGTGTTATGACCAGACAGGCAGTAGATTAGACAACACAACAATACATTGCAGGGCAATCTTTCATAGTGTACAGTACTGTCCTGGGATGTCTTTATTCCCCCCAAGTTGCACCAGTTGATGAAAGCATGTCAATGTAGTGAAATCAAACATGCCCCTTTATTTTGTCCACTGTCAAATTAACATCCAGTGCCTGCCTAAACCTAATACAACTGTATTCATAATGGATTATCAATCATTTTTTATTTACAAAGCCTATTATAGGTTTATGGGGAACGGCACACAGGAAACTGGAAATATAAGCATTTTATTAAAAGGGAGAACATATGGTATTGTGTGCACTAAACAGTCAGATCTGCATATTTCTATTTAGTAAATGCAAACTAGTTTACATTTTCTTTTTCAGTGCAGTGGAAGGGCTTATATTTTTCTCTGCCCTCTTTAGATGTAATCTTTACAGAGTGTAGCATTACGGCTGCTTGTGGGGGCCTGTCTCTGCATGCTGCATTGTTCCTACTGTTTACCTCTTTTTGTTAATTAACTAGATGGAACAATTAACATTTACAGGATGCCCTCAGAGTTTCTGTAATACACAGCAACTTGATTCAAACATGGAAACTGAACTCCAGCCTTGTACATTTACTATGGTTTCAGTAAAGAGGTCAGCTTGCTTGATGACTGTTGCCTTCCCCTGCTAGACAAGGTAGGTTTTCAGATTAGACAGAATTCCATAGAGATCAGGAAGTGTTGGTCCAATTGTTTTTCCCTGCTGTAAAACTCGTAAGTGATATTACACAATCAAAAGTTTAATTACATTAGAACCATTAGAAGAAATGAACAACCATGATACTAAATCATCACCTATGCTCTGTCCAGGCATGAAGATTTAAAAGTGTATGATCAAGTTATTGCAGGGAGCTTGGTTTTAGTTTTATCTTATAAAATGATTAAATGTGGCACAGTTCTTCGGGCTCACAAATACCCACAGTCATACAGTGTTCAAAGGCATAGCAATTCTTCCATGAAGTTCTGAAAGTTCTACCCAACTCTCTATGCGTAGTAGAGAACTCTCCTATTGTGCCAGCCAGCACTTCTGTATATCAGCCATCCTGATGTTATCTAACATATGAAGATTGATATGCAGTTTTGGGCTGCCAATATTGCACTGTAATTAAACAGATGGACTGACGTAATGTTTTTTTTTGTTAGGCAGTAGAAGGAAGCTGTTTAATCCATCTTTGGCCAAACACATAAAGCAAAAACAGGGAGTCAGGTGCACAGATACCAGGCAGAGGTCTTACTGAAGGAATGTCATAAATATATCATACACACAAGTACAAAAAATCCTTTGGCTCCAGGTAAATATCAGTGTGATATCAGCAGCAATGACATTTGTACCAATTTATATAAGACAAAATATTATGTAAAGCGGCTGAAATAAGTATAAAATATGCAAAACACAAACATTAAATAAAGGTTTCATTGAGATTTGACATGTATTTATTTATTTATACATTCCATAGTGGAATGTTTGTGGCACCAACAGAATTTGCAACCACTGTGGCAGAAGGAAATAAAAATTATGGTGGGGGGACAAGTTTAGTCTAAAGCTGGCCATACACTCACTGATAATATCGTACGAAACCCCGTTTACATTGTCACATTTATTCAGTCGAACTGCACACCTGGAACAGACTGAATTCTATTGCCCCAAGTCAAGACTTCAGCATGCCCACATGACAGAACTGTTAAAGTATTGTTATTTTTACAGTACAAAGTGCAATGTACTAGAACAAATACAAATCTGTGCTTGTATAGCAAGCTCCTGATAAATTCTTTTCTAAAAAGGGTGGGGAGCCAGCATCTTAGCCTTAGTAGTTATTTAGCGGATCCTATTAACTACACACATGACAGTATATGTTAACCATCTGTGGTCTGAAAGAGCGTGGTAAAACAAATTGCTCAGAAGTCAGAGAAGAATTTCACCCACCTACTTATTTATAAAAAAAAAATGGGTTTTGTTCTTAATGTTATATAAGCTACAACACATAACTGAAAACAGAGGCAAGATCAATTTCATTAAAAAAAACAAAAAAAAAATCATTGTTGGACAGTAGCATAGGCTCCCATGAAATGTCACAGATATTTTATATTAAGTCCAGATGCTGGCGTTTTATAACTATACATACATTCACTCACCAGTAAGCCTGCCTCTCTATATATACTGTAGATATATACATATTTAAACACTTGTTTATCTGCTGCATCAATCAATCCATCAAATGCAAATAAAACTGTTGTAAGTTATGTAAATAACTGTTTGTAGTTTTTTTAAGTTCCTTGCTCTTGCCTTATGCCCTGTGTGTGGGTTTTGAAGCTGAAGATGAGTTCCAATGAGGGCAAAGTAACTTAAGTCAGAAAAATTATTCACTATGCAAGCTTTTTATCCTTTGAACATATTTAATATAGGGTTTGCAAACCAGCTAAACTATTTAGCAACCCATATAACAGTACAAAAATACTGTGCAGTTTATTGTTTGCATTAGTGCACAGTATAGGTTATAAAGCTTCTTAATTAAACAAAAAAAAATTTGCACAAAAAATATGCCACCTTGCAGCAGGTCTTACAAATGTGTTATGTGTAATTAAAAGTCACAATGCAATATTTGTCTAATGCATAATATTGCAATAATAGTCAAATAATGCATTGCTGAGCACACATTTTTGTTCTTATTTATGCAATTATACCATAGGATGATTTTTATTACATCCACCCACTAAGTATCTCTTTTATAGAGGTGTTTCTGTAACCATTCTACAAGGACATAGTCACAAGTTTATACACAGGGTGACTACAAATGTACACAGCTCACACTCCAGGACAGTCTCTGCCATCACAAAAGCATGTCTTTTCAAAACACAAGACCAATTTCTCAGGATAATTTTGTAATATTGCTGTCACAGCCCACTGAAGGAAAGGGATTTACTTTCTTGTGTATTTCCTGTATCCTTATAGTTCCCATAGGAGGCACAGGGAGTCCCCTTGTCCCATATTCAGACCAGAGGAGGATTACCTGTATCCAGCCAGGTAGGCTCACCCTATACTCCTGGCTACACTCTGTAGGTCACAGGAAATCAATAAGTGGATGTAGAGAGAGGCAATTCACTAGCCAAACCAACACTGCCACTATCAGAAACGCAGAAAGTCTGATAACCCTTTGTGTGCCAGGGCTGGCTTCCCTACAGGCACAGAAGCAATGAAGTGGCAAGTGAATTTCTTTCCTTACCTTTCTTTTCTTCCAGAGAAAAGCAGGACTGACTGACGAAGAAGACGCAGATATATAATCCCACACTCCGGCTAAAAGACCCCATCCCGAGTCTTCAGCTACCCCCAAGAACAGAAATGAGGATGGATCCTTCCTGCAGTCCTGTGCTTTATCTGCTGCCTCTGACACCGGTCTTGTTTCAGTGACCCAAATCCACAGAACGCCTCACATCCATTGTGAACACGATATATACCCACGGGGGAGCGGAGGGAATAGAAGGAAGCTGAGAGCGTTGGACTCCGAGCTTATTGTGGGGCTCTCTCACATGAGACAGTCCAGTGTCTTCTCTTATCTGGTGTATGGAGAAACAGCAGGGAGTAAACGAAGTGCCAGTGACAGGAACTGCTTATCCCTATTTCCACACTCACTTCCCAGGAGTTGCAAAACTTTTGACAGAACGAGCCGGTCTGTGTGAGTCCCTCACGAAAAGAATCTGGCATGTTTGGCTGCTGTGACATCACGGAGAGGTGTGCCTCATTCCACTCCCCCTCCCACAGCCTTCCTCACACTCCAGGACGAGCCGAGCTACGGGCATTATTATCGCTCACTCCTGGCAGAGCTTCATAGGAGCAAGGGAAGCAGCGCCACCTATTGGTCACAACAAACACAATAGGAGACAATTCGCGCAATAATGCAGTTCACTAGCAAATCAGCAGAATCGTTTATATTTATGAGCAAAATATAATTTTGTAAATGCTGGAGTGCTTCAAAAAGTAAAATGGAAGCTGAAAACTACTGCTTGACAAATACATTTTGTCAACAAATACGTTTTAACAAAGCTAAAGTTTGTCTTTCTGCGATGGGCTGTAAAGCACCACGTCTTCCGCTGTCACATGAAACGCCAGATTAGAGTGTTCCAGGGAATCAAAAATGACACCTGTGACTGTTTGGATCAATGCGGTGCATATTAGGTGTCTAGATAAGAAGTTACCATTTAACTTCAAAATTATGGAACGTGTCAATAAAATCCAGGGCTGCAGTGATTGCAATTAAATGTAACATGTATAGGTGTCCCTGAAATTTCATGTGATCTGGTAACCCTGTGTTAAACAACTGAGCCCCCAGCCCTCCTCCAGCCACCCAGTAAAAGCTGGTAAGAGGCAGATGCCTTTTATGAAGGGCATAGAAAAAATCAAAGGGTCCTTCACTGAGCAGCCAGGATGGACCAAGGGATAATGTGGAGTTGAACCTCAGCTGACAGAAGGGCTGCTGTGAGATGCTATAGAGCAGGGATCCCCCGACCTTTTTAAAAAAGTGTTGGGGAGCAACACAAGCATGAAAAATATTCCTGGGGCTGCCAAATAAGAGCTACTTAAAGGAGAAGGAAAGGTTAAGTCACTTGGGGGTGCCAAAATGTTAGGCACCCCCAAGTGACTTAAATTGCATACTTTTTACCCCGGGCTGGTGCCCCTGTTCAGAGAGAACAGCACCAGCCCGGGGTAGCTGCAAGCGCTTCCTCTTCCGTATTCGCTGCACGCGCATGCGCAGTACAGTGAAAAAGCCGAACTTAAACATAGAAGTCGGCTTTTCACTCTACTGCGCATGCGCCGGCCCACGGATTTCGCCGGCAGCGCGAAAATGGAAGGAGGAAGGCTCGCTGCAGGTACCCCGGGCTGGTGCTGTTTTCTCCTAACAGGGGCACCAGCCTGGGGTACAAGGTAAGCGATCTAAGTCACTTGGGGGTGCCTAACATTTGGCACCCCCAAGTGACTTAGCCTTTCCTTCTCCTTTAATAGCCCCAATGTGGACTGGCAGCCAACAGAAGTCTCTGTTTGGCATTAGACCATTTTTGTTGAACTAAAACTTGCCTCTAAGCCAGAAATTCAAAAATGAGCACCTGCTTTGAGGCCACTGGGAGCAACATCCAAGGGTTTGGGGAGCAACATGTTGCTCAGGAGCCACTGGATGGGGAAGTTTAGAGTTTAGACACTATTTATTGGGGTGGTGAGGGGCTGTTTGGGCTTCTGTGTACTTGAAATGCAGGGGCTATTTTGAATCCCAGTCTTGGCCTGATTACTAATATTGTTTTCTATTCTTTTTTACAAGGGAAAGGCAAAGGGCAATCCTTGAAAACACTGCTCACAAGAAAAGTAAAAAGGCAACTGCCCTTCCTGCGTTCCTCCCCTGGTGTTTGCAGTCCAGCTGCCTAAACAGGGTAATAGAAATAGCTGTGGGTACAAATAGAAAAAAAGACAATAATAGTGATTTCTGCTGATTTATTAACCTTCGTATTATTTTCTTTTCTCCAAATCATAATTAATTTTTAGCACTAAAAATCATGAATCAAACACATTTTTTTCTATCAAGTGTAAAAACCATGGAATGATAAAAAACTTGGCAAAGTCATTTAGAAGTCAATGGAAGATTATAAAATCTTTATTTAATTTGTGGTTTTAGAGGTTTTCGTAATTTTTTTTTTCTCCAGTGATTCCCACTGATTTTACATTTTCTTGTCCTTTAAGCCATTAAATTCTCACAGCATTAACTTACAAGATTTACATATAGACATTTTTAAACTAGCACTCAGCTATTTAATTAACTAACTGTTAGTGTAAAACATACAGGGACCTGTTGTACATGACAGCCTTTACATCAGTTTATACAAATTACAGTAATGTATCTGGGTGCAGGGTGCTCAGTTTTGGTAAATAAAAACATCATTTTGGGTCAAAATTGGTACTGCAGTATATTTATCTTTCATAATCAGTATACAGTCCAAATCATTGTTTTGACACATTTCCAATATACATTACTGATATGTCACCAAAAAAGTATAGTTCCTTAGTAAGCACAGACATCCCTGTAGTTGGGAGAAGAGCCCCTTTTGGCCTAGTGTTTTATGGTTTATGAATACTGACAGAGAGAATGCAGAAAATTCACAGGTATGATAGAGAAGATATGCAACAGTTTAACAGCTTACCTTGTGAATATACTTAAGTATAATTTATGTTCCTAACCCTGTAAATAAGCACCTCTGCCTCAGGATTTTAATAAAATATGCATACATAAATAAAACATAAACCTGCATAGACTGTGTTATTGTTTAAAGAATATTGCCCTTATAAAAACTATTAGTGGTTTTTATTCAAATATTGTGTGCCACACATAAACTGTGTTAACTGCTGTGTTCCCAGTTGAAAATATTGAGCCTGGTTTTTGTCTGGCACTTTTTGCTTGATACTACATATTATACAGTAGTGAAGATAAGTAATGTTCTATGTATTCTACTCTATTATTGAGTAAATTAAAAACTGCCAATCTATATATACACACATTGGTCACTTTTCTATACTAATCCTCCTAGATCTATCGTCTGCGTTTGATACGGTTGACCACTCCCTCCTGATGCAAATTCTGCATTCGATTGGTCTCCGTAGTCAGGCTGCATCCTGGATCTCTTCTTACCTCTCTAACCGTTCATTCACTGTCTCCTATGCTAACAAAACCTCATCTCCAGTTCCTCTTAATGTGGGGGTACCCCAAGGCTCTGTACTTGGGCCGTTGTTGTTCTCACTTTACATGCTGTCTTTGGGAGATCTTATCCGTTCATTTGGCTTTAAATATCATCTGTATGCTGATGATATCCAAATTTACTTTTCGTCCCCCTCGTTAACAGTTGAAACTGAGACTCAAATCTCTAACTGCCTCCTAGCTATCTCCAATCTCCCAACGCCACCTCAAACTGAACCTAACAAAAACTGAACTAATTATCTTTCCGTCTAAGCCTGGTCCTACTCCCCCCTTTTCTATCTCTATTGAAGGCACCCTCATCAACCCTGTCGATTCGGTGCGTTGTTTGGGGGTGATCTTTGACTCCAGTCTCTCCTTCTCTGACCATATTAACACCACTGTCAAAACATGTCACTTACGCAATATTGCCAAAATCCATCCCTTTCTTTCTACTGCAACAGCTAGGCTGCTCATGCATGCTCTCATCCTATCCCAACTGGACTACTGTAACCTGCTACTAACCGGCCTCTCTAAATCCCATCTTTCCCCCCTACAGTCTATATTAAACACTGCTGCCAGAATTCTCCTCCTCTCATCCAGGAGAGTTCAGGCCCTTCCCCTGCTAAAGTCCTTATCGTGGCTTCCTATTAAACAAAGAATATCTTACAAACTCCTTCTCTTAAGCTTTAAAGCCCTCCATTCCTCTGCTCCTCACTACATCTCTTCCTTGTGTCTCCGTACATTCCTGGTCGACTCCTTCGTTCCTCGCAGAGCAACCGTTTGGTTGCGCCCCCCACTACAACTGCTGTTTCCCACCTTAAACCTTTCTGCTTTGCTGCCCCTTACATTTGGAATGCCCTCCCTGATTTCCTCCGGAGAGAATCCTCCCTCAGTCTTTTTAAAACTAAATTTAAAGACTACATTTTGGAGCACTCACCCAGCACCTGATCTGGAAACTAACACTTATATTGTAGTGTCACCCACTGTGACCCACAGCACTTATATTTGCCTATTTGTGTCTGTAAGTTACACTCCCATTTAGATTGTAAGCTCTACGGGGCAGGGACCTCCATCCTCTTGTGTTTTTGACTCTTATAGCAACTGTATCTTTTATTTATTTGTCTTTATTGTAATACTTTGTATTTATCTATTATCTTAATAGCCCTCTGTTTGTTTGTATTAATGTTTTCTACTGTACAGCACTGCGTACATAAGTAGCGCTTTATAAATAAAGATATACATACATACATACATACATACCATTGTCATAGTGTTACTCCCAGAAATTTCTAGTTTTTTTGTTGTGGTAAAGGAAAGGTATAAGATATGTTTTGGGAATTACATAAATTTTTGGAGTCAACTTGGAATTGTACTTAAACCTACATTGGTGTGCCCAGACATCACTTTTCCCTCCCGTTTTGGCAGTTTTCCCCTTACTACGGTATGGTGATAGTTCTTTTTAATGGGCTGTGCCACTCTAAATCAATCTAATTAAAGTCAGATCAAAGTCAGCGTCACAGAAGAACACTGGCAAAAGTGAATGCAGTGACAAAAGTGAATATATGTAGTTAATATACCATTTTCTTTTCATTGATAAAATAAAATTTGCTAAAATAGATTCAGCATGAGATCACTTGGCTTTGGTCTAATTTTTACCATAACAGGGGCCAAGAAAAGTAAGAGAGAGGGAACACCTTTCTGTTCTGTATATATATAGAGGTACTTGTGAGGGGAATGAGCAAGCGGTAATAAATGTGTTCACATTTGGGCTCATAATCATCCTATGAAGCATATGGTATATTTGAACTTCTAAAGGGAACCATAGAACTTTAGAAAGTGCACTTAAAAAGAAGCAGAAAAATCAAATCCAAGCTAACTATTTCAGTTCTTGGAAAAAAAGGGGCTGATTTAAAAATAAAAGTACTACATTGCACCACCACAGTAATTCCATAGTAACCAATTAGCAACTTTTTGGCTTAGGCACCTGCAAGTTAGAAAATAAGCACATATATAATTGATTGCTATTGGTAATATCAGAGGATCAATTTAAAACTTGTTAGTAGATCGCCTCTTTACATTTATCTGGCTAATAAAATAATGATTAGATCAACCAGAAAAGAAGTCTAAGATAGCAGCTGTCATTTTAGCTTGGTCTCAGTTGCGTCTGTACTGCAGCTCTAGCTGCTGGGAGCTAGGATTACACAGCATAGTTGGGAGGGGGAGCAAATTCTGATGGTAGGGGGAACAGGAGAAGGGAGGGGGAGAGAGGAGCAAACTGAGCAGACTCTTGCCTGTGCCCTTTATATGGGTTGCAGAACAGTGACTGAATTCTAACATCAATACAATGCCCAAGTGAGTGTGTTATTCTGCAAATGTGTATAAAATATATTAAATATATATAACAATTATATACCTGTACACTGATTTACACTATTGTTTTTATTAATCCTGAAAAAGCAAATTCCCTTTCCCTAACAATATTTCCGCTAATTTCTTTTAGCAAAAAAAATGTATTTCTGTTCACAGAGAGGTGGTTGGCTTAGCATAAGTACCGTATATACTTCCAGTATAAGCCGAGTTTTTCAACACTAAAAATGTGTTGAAAAAGTAGCCCTCGGCTTATACTCGAGTATATATGTCCATGCATACCTGCAGCGCGCACTCTGGCTCTGACTCTGGCGCTCGTTGAACCCGCGCGTAACCCCCCCCCCGAAGGTCATGTGTCTGTACGTAACAGCGTGCATGCACGCACTTCATCACTTCAATTCTCAGGGGGGAGCGCCAGTGTCACAGCTAGAGTGCTCGCAAATGCAGGTCCAAGCGGAATCGCTTCCGTTCTCGGGGGGAGCGCCAGTGTCAGGCCCAAAGTGCCCGCATGTGTCAGGCCCACAGTGCCTGCAAGTGCAGCTTCAAACGGTATCGCTTCCGTTCTCGGGGGAGGTGGGACCAACGAGTGCCAGAGTCACAGTCTGGGTGCTCGCAACTTTATGGACAACCCTCAAGATCAAGGACATCGAGAATTTCATGGGTACCCTACTCCTGGTCATCAAGTGAATCCTCCCCTGATTCCATCACAATGGGGATGAAGAAGTGAGCCGAGTTAGTACAGTATATAATTGTTATATTTGTATAACTGTATATATAATCGTGGCAGTGTTACAGGGAGGTATGCCTGCAAGTGGAGGGAGGGAGGTAGGTAGGTATGCAAGTGGAGGGAGGGAGAGAGGTATGCACGCAAGTGGAGGGAGGTATGAACGGACACAAGTGGAGGGAGGGAGGTATGTATGCATGGACACAAGCGGAGGAAGGGAGGGTGGGTGCGAGCAACGAGCGCGTTACATCTGCACATCCATCTGCACAACGAGCCAGATTAAGTAATTGGTACAATAACTTGTTATTTACAAAATAATTTGTACTAAGTCCAGCATCAAGAATTATTTTGCCCTTGTAACTACTATTGTAGTACTGTGGTAGGACTTGTACACTGGGGTCCAAGTACTTGATAATTAGTATGGCAGCTTCCTTAGCCTTCCCAAACTTGCTTTTGTCTGCTACTGTAGCATTTTTCTTTCCCTAAAGTTATCTATTTATTTATCTGTTTTTTATTTGATTATTGAAACTTAGCAGTAGCGGTTGCATTTCCCACCCTAGGCTTATACTCGAGTCAATAAGTTTTTCCAGTTTTCTTAGGTAAAATTAGGTACCTCGGCTTATATTCGGATCGGCTTATACTCGAGTATATATGGTACTAAATTATGCATTTTCATACAAATTTAACAGAACCCTCCAGGGGGCCACAACTAGTATACCACCAGACATCAGAAATAAATGCTTGTCACACACGTAGCTATACACCGATTCACTCAAGCTCTACCTTCTCCCAAAGCACACATCTTCACGTATCTTGAACATTATAACAATATAGCAATAGTAATGTTACCCATTTATACAATGTTTAAGATTATTTGTGTTAATGAGGTATACAACTTAATTAACTGATCATAATTATTTCTTAAAAAAAGGTAATTTTAGTGTTCTTTCCCTATTGTCTTTATATTTTTTTCTTTCTAGTGACACCACAATTTTGACCAAAAGCATTGGAGCCAATGGAAAGGTGTCAGGGTTTTTTGGTTTTTTTTTAGATTTTCAGCAAAAAACAGTAAATAAGTCCACTCATCCTTACTACTGAGATCAGTAGTGGCTTCACATTTTAAATGATTATAACACTCATTATATATTACAATGTAGTACACTTCCATTTAACTTCCCCCATCTTGAAATATGTGCTAAGTTGTTAGAAGAATCTAGAAGAGAAAAGTGCTTTATTACCTTAGCTATGTTTATATAGGTTTAGCTGATACTATTTACATATACTGGTTAAGTGTTGTTTTAATCTTTTCCAGTACAAACAGTAAAAATTGCCGCTAAATGAGCTTTCACCTGAACCAGGCACTGCCACTGAGCACCTGGGAGATTGCATTCTTTCCCTCTAGAAAGCATTGACTGATGTCATAATTCCTGACTTCCTAGGTAATTTACCCAAATATGAGAGTTTGTGACAATAAACAGTGATAAGAGAGAATAAACCTTTGCATGACCATAGCACAACATAGGCATGGTGCATAACAACAGACCCTGTAGTTGCAGTAAGGCCCAGAAGTGTAGGCCCTACTTAACAAGCAGTTTCAATATATCATGGTAGAACATGTTACATTACAAATATTTTGGGGCCCTACATTGAATTTGCTATGGGATCATGGGAACATCTGCTTGTGTCACTGAACACAGACTTAAGGTCTTGCCACCTTGCCTCCATCATAAGATCTCATAAACGTACAAAAGAAGCTCCAAGCACTGTACGTTTATGGAATCTTCTCCCTTGGCTACGGGTTCGGGGCCCTGAGCACCCGGACCACTCTGGGACTTGGGTGAGTGAGTTTGACCATTGTTTGACTTTGTGGACTTTTGTATTACTTTCAGCATTTGCGCCAGGTTCGGGGTATTTACACCCGGACCTTGTAACTAACTTGGTATGATTTGATTATCTACATTTTGTCCTTTGTTTGTTACTTTATATAGCTTTTTCTTATATTTTTTTGAATTTTTGTTGTTTTTTGTTTTGGTTCCATCATAAGATCTAACTTAATAAAAATAGTGTGACATCTATCATTTGGCGCAAGACACAAGAAAAGGTATCACTCTTGATGGGTAATACCCAAATACACATTGCAATATATAAATGCAATGCCAAATTTACCTTTAATGCCCACATAAGATTATACAAGTGCCAACATAGCAGTATAGCTGCACTCAAAAGCTCCAGTATGTTGGGGGTAAAAAAAGAGGAGGCAGGATGGCCTCTTCATCACAAAAGATTACATTTATTTTCTTATGTATCTTAAAATACCTTAGATAACTTTATTAATGTTGCATTGCATAATTAGCTGGTTAATTAAATTTAGTTGACTTCTGTATGCGCTAATTAATTAAGGATTGCTCTGTTTAATGTGGTCATTCTGCAGATGGTCTTAATGAAATAACCTTGGGCAGCAAAGCATGAAAAAAAATAATTAGACACTCCAAAATACTACTTGATTCATGAATCTGAATATTTTCTGGTTCCCAGTATTGTTCTGGACATGGCACTTCCCACTAGTTAAATACAAACTTTATCCAAATAATGAAAATACAATTGTGCATAATGAAAGAAAATGTTATTCTTAGCACAACAAATTATATGTTAAATTTATCTTTAAACTTATCTTTGAAATTTCAAACTTTAAAAAATTTATTTATCTTTATAACTTACACCTGACTTGACTATATGAACCACTGAAAGAACATACCAGTAGTAAGGCTTCCCCAGGCTATAAAGAAGAAAAAAAATAAGACTAAGAAAAGAGTTTGTGCTAAGTGGTAACTTTTCCCTAAAAAATAATGACCAATACATCTGCTGGTGTCATTGGCATCATTAGCATAACCTCTTTAAAAAAAATTGGCTTTGACTATGTTTTGAACCCGAACGATGTAATCCAGTCAGCTATTCGCTTACTGAAAATTTTCTAGAAGGTTTTAAGCGTGTATAATGATATTTGCTGCACACCGACTTTTCAGCTCTTCTTGAAGCCAAATGGCTTCCCTGTTGAGTCGGTAATTTGTCTCTAAGTTGCTTTCTTAATGAAAGAAGAAGGTTGGCTAATAGTATTTCTTTCCAAGCCTTTAGTAAGTAGAATTCACCTGCTGTTTATACATTGGTTATTTAGCTATGTGCCCTAACCCTGCTCAATCCAATTTTTTTATGTTTAAAGAATTTTATAAAATGATTGCAATTTAGAGATTGTTTGTTTAAATTTAAGACTCAGTACAGCAACTCTGTTCTCTACAAACCTAGGACATAGAGGTACAAATAAACAAACAAACAAACAAACAAACAAAACCATGCAAAGAACATGAAAATATAAAGAAAATAAAAAATAAAAAAATGGAAAAAGTACCATTCTTTTCAAAAGAATGACAATATTGGAATAATAGTGAGCAAATCTTCAATCACAAAAACAAAATGTAAATACTGAGTAGATCTCTTAACTTTTTTTAAATCAATAGCATTAAAATAATTAGCCCAATTTTTTTTAGATAATAGCCTGAATTTTGCATCACTTGTTTTGACTCTTATGGCCTCCTGCCACCTCCAATCAGCTAAAATCCTTAAATACCTGCCATTCTGGTTATTCAAAGATTAGTTGTAAGGCTGCAGCATCCCCTTAATCACTTAGGATTCTTTCTCCTCCTCTAAACCCTCAGCTACCTTCCCTCAGGAATTGACTGGCTTTTGGCTAATAAGCATGCTCAGTTCTTCTCAGCTCAGATTACTAAGCACGCCCTCCAGTCTAGCAGCCAATGACGATATGGCCTTACTTGTTCCCATAGAAACTCTGCTTTAGCTGTCTGCTCCTATTTTTTTCTCCTGAGCTCAGCTGAACTCAGCTCAACTTTACAATGCATATGTGCTGTTTGCAGATGTAAATGTCACTGATAATGTCAGAGGGAAAATGGCTGTCGGGTGAAAGCTGTTATTTGTTCTAAGAAAATGTGATGGTGCTCGCAAATAGAGTGGATATATGCAGTACAAATTATGCCATTTGGGTGGGGGAGATTTGCCCAACTTATTTACATGGTAGGAAAATGTAGGGTTTACATGTGATTTAAGGTAAGATAGAATATTGTTCAAAGATGGAAGTTCTTTTTAAACCAGCTTTCTTGGTGGCAGCCATATATAAAATTAATAAACTTAAATTAATAAACTTTTTGTGCTAATGAATCAGATCATTTGTTAAGTAATACCTCATTAATGTAAAGCAGGGATCCCCAACATGTCTTACTCATGAGCCACAGTCAAATGTAAAAGCACTTGGAGAGCAACACAAGCATCATAAAAGTTCACGGAGATGCCAAATAATTGGCTATTAGGCAGCCTCTATGCACACTATCAGCTTACAGGGGGCTTTATTTGGTTGTACATCTTGTTTTTATTCAACCAAAACTTGCAAGCCAGGAATTCAAAAATAACTACTGGGTTTGGGGGCACTGAGTAACATCCAAGGAATTGGTGAGCAGCATATTGCTCACCAGCTTACATCACTGATGTAAAGATACATAAAAAAAAAGCAAAACTAGCCTTTCCACCTTATTGCAGACTTTTCTGATCTTATTACAGGACCAAAAATAATGGAATAGACTTACATGTACTTTATCAAATTTAGGACAAACAAGCCTCATAATAAAATTCCCTTCCCTGACTAACATTTTTTAATCCTCAAGCATTATCCTTGTATCTGCTCATTTGGGCAGGGGAAACCATTTTGCAGAAAATGAGTCAAATTGATTAAATGTTTTCCAGAATTTTCCAGTAATTATATCAATTTTTATATTATTTGGTTGATCTATACATTCCGCAAGCCAGTGGGTTGCAATAACAAATTTGTTTCTGCTTATTAATGCAGGGTCCAGTATGGCCTTTAAGGGTGCCTATATTGTTTTCTCCACCAGAGGTGTAGGCTAATAGAGCCCACATTGGGAAAACAATATTTTTTTGTAAAAGAAAATACTCCCCCCGCCAGCACTGGGCTACCTCCCACTGCTGGCAGCCATGTTGGTTGGTGCGCATGCGCATAATAAGAGGATCTCCTTGCTTACTATGCGTATGCGCCTGACGTAGGAGCAGTCAATGTAAATTACCCTCCTACATCACACACAGATGCTGCACTCGCTCATTATGCGCATGCTTGTGCCCTCCTGGTGTAGGTAGCCCAGCGCTGGCACGGGCAGTTTTAAAAAACAAAAACTATTGTTTCCCCTGTCTGGAGTGCGGGCTCTATTAGTCTGCACTCCTGGTGGAGGAAACAATACAGGGGTAATAGGAGTCCTTTAATTAGAGAAACTCTTTCCCTTTCAGCAGAAAAGAAAGTGGGGTAAATCCAAATCTTGATAGAAAAGTTTTATTTTGTGATGTGCTATATTCTCAGTTCTTTATAAATTCTCTGTTTTAGACTTTTCTTGTGACTGAGAAGTTTTTCAGTATCGGTTCCTTCCAGACACTCTTTCTCAAGAGAATCGAAAACAAAACCAGCAGTGCTAGGAGAAAACAACAGAAAGTGCTTTCAGTGGCAATTTCAGTTATTAATAATTTTGAGCGCATTTGCAATGTTTACCAAATGTACATTCGAAAGTTGCATAGCATTATCTTTTATTATGCAAATAATTAGGTGGAAATCCCCTTAACAAATACTCTAATACAGTGCTGTCCAACTTCTGCGGTGCCGAGGGCCGGAATTTCTCTCGCATACATGGTGGAGGGCCGCTAATGGAAGCCAGTTTTGGCCACTCCCCCACTTCAAACCACACCCATTTTATCACAATGGTGGCTGATATCAACCATCATTCATATGTTAAAGAATTATATTATGTTATATTTAAGACACACCCTTAAATCCATATGCCTCCTCCCCTGTGGATAACACAGCAACCCCCAGCATATAATTACACACCTTAGGGACCATTTAATGGCTATTTCCAACTGCTAACAAACTCCCAGAACAAACCCCTGCCAGGTTCACCTCCCACAGGCAGCAGAGTATGGCACACACAGGCAGCACTCTGCCTGTCCTATGCTGCCTGTGTGTGCCATACTCTGCCTGTCCTATGCTGCCTGTGGGTGCCATCCTCTGCCTGCCCTGCCTGTTTGTGCCATACTCTCCCTGCCCTATGCTGCCTATGTGCCATACTCTGCCTACCCTATGCTGCCTATACACAGGCAGCATAGGCCAGGCAGTACATACAATGTCTGAGGTGTGAAGAGGTGAACAATATGGGTGATTACAGCCTGAGCCTTAGGTGTGAACACTGCAGGGGGTGAACAATGCAGAGATTAAAAGGTGTGAACAACACTGGGGATTACATTTTTAAACAATACAGAGGGATTACAGCCTGAATCTGAGGTGATAACCATGCAGGGGGCCAGTTAATCACAGTACTGATACCATTTAAAGCTTACACAAAAGCCATCAAAGCAGCCAGACAGGTGGGGGGCCACACAGAGGGGGGTCGAGGGCCGCATGCGGCCCGCTGGCCGCCAGTTGGACAGCACTGCTCTAATAAATGAACATTCAGCAACAAATATACATAATTTTTGCCCATGAATATCCAGCAGATTTACTCAGAGATACGGGATCCATTGCATTATCTGGTCTTGCATTTTCTAGCAACCTGAATCACCTAAATTATAAAAAAATATCTTCAAAATGAATTTATGTACAAACTATTTTATAGACATTTTAATTATTTGGCATAGCAAACCACATTTACAAAGTAGCTTTTGAAATGAATGTTAATATATATATACCTTAATAAAATATTTTTGACTGTTTCAATTAAACCCATGACTTTCTTTTGTTCTGTACATTGAATAAAAAAACAGACACTTTTTTCCATTTATTATTACTTGTACATCATAAAGTAAGAACAGCCGGATGTTTCCAATACTGTTAATGCAGAAAGCAGATGGATGGAGGTACTTGTGTGTATGTTTCAATGAACAATTCCCAGGTTCTGTTTCAGAAATAAAACTCCTGCTTGGAGCTCCTGAAGCTACAATCTGAGATTACAGTTTGTGATTGGAGAATGAACCATAAAAACAAAGTGGGTTTATCCCAGAAAGAGATCACTGAAGTCAATGGGGCATACATTTTTTTCTGAAGTTGATTTAATTTATTACTACAGATATTTAACTTAAACATTTTATTGAGAGAGTCCCTTTTATATGTTTCCATTTCATGCTTTATAATGTCTTGTAGGTAGTTCTTACATGCAGTACAGTTTGACAGCTAATGGCCCTTCTCTATGTACTGTATAATGATTCTCGGAATTGCTAATTTCTTTGTTTTTAAATCTTATGATTTTGTATTGTAATGACACTTTAATCCAGTTTTTGCTAATGATTTCCTGTTTTCAGGCTAACAATGATAATGAAGAAGTTATATGAATTTGCCCAGTCTCTCATCATTATCAGATTATATATAATCTTAGGCTCCCTTACCACTGGAAAATGTACCAGGGTCAATTAATTCATCTAATTTAGGCTAATCAACCTAAAGCTATTTTTTTCGATATTTCCTGTTAATTTATAACTCAATACTTTCCTAGAAAATTTTTATATGTGGGAAGGTGTCAGATGGCTTGGGAAAAACACAGATGTACCCATTTGGATGTCAGATGTCAAGTTTTAAGATTCATAGTAAGAAATCAGCATAAAAGTGCATAAGTCATTTCTGTTTAGTTTGAAAAAAAAAAAAAAAACTGAAATACAATAAAATATTCTATTCTACATTTTAGTAGGTCTTTTACTCATTGGAGTATGAAAACTAGATAACTCTGCTGGAAACTAACATATTTACAAGCAGAAGGGTACTCCGTACCTATAAGGTAGCAGGAGCCTTGACAGTGCTAGGAACAGCAGGGGAAGTGGAAGGGGTTAATTATAGAGGCTAAGACTGGGGGGAAGGAGGGCTTGTAAGTAAGAGGAGGGACCAGGATAGGGAAACTAACAGCAGCGGAAGAGGCGGTACCATTACCTTGTGGAAAGTCAAGGAGCATTGTCCCGCCCACCCGCTCTTGAATACAAGCAAGGTGGACTGGGTTGGGGGGGTTCGTTTATGCCATCACAGCTTGCGGTAGGAATGCTTGCTGGAAGGTGGGGGCTAAGCCCCAGTTTTGGTACATGGGTGTCAAAATGTGGAGGGTAACCTCCTCGGACAAGGGTCACAGGAGAGTAGTGGATTCTGGTTGCCTGCTCTCACTTGCCCACCTGAAGCTGCTGCGGAAGGTGGCCGGCATGGCAGGCAGCCATGGTTGGTGATTTGGAGTGGGCAAGCATTCCAATGGGCATAACATGGATGGTTATTGTTAGAATGTTGATCATTTTATAAATTATTTTGTATTTATATATTTACATATTTTCTGTTACTAAAGCTGTGGCCTGTTATATGCCATCCTGAACGTCATTATTATCGGGAGTGGGGGAAAAAGAGCTTAAGGTAAAGGAGCCTGCATAATTGACGCTGCACTGTCAGAGACATTATTACATTCAGGTTTAAGCTGCATGTTGATGTTTAGATGTATATGGCTTCTAAAGATACAGCCTCTGCAGCATTTGATTTATTAGTTCACTGTTCAGCATTGAAAATGTTACATGTCCTGCTAATAAACTTGAAAAAGAATTAAACTAGACACACTGCATATTATTTTTGCGGCTTCTTTACTAGCCCAAGGTAACCACAGCCCATTAGCAGCAAAGATGTGCATCTACTGATTCACATGATATGTTTGTGGCTGCTGTCAATTAGCTGAGCTTAAGGACCAACTCATGTATATTATACATAAGTAATAAAACAAGGCAAATTACTAATTAATCCAGATTTGCATCATTATTACTATTATAGGATTGCTGAACCTCTGTACCAGTGCTGCTAGTTCAGCATGTAATATTAATAAGTTGTGTGGTTTTTTTACAGAAACACTGTTATCAGTTATATAAATAATGCGATGATTGAAGGTGGCACACGTTACATAGCAGATAACAGATAAGCTCTGTAGAATACAATGATGTTTACAGAGCTTATCTGTTATGTGCTATGTAACATGTGTCATGTAGCTGGTTTGAATGGCTATCCCCATGGCTACAAAGCAGTTTTGTTCATATTAACTATATTAGTGTTTTTAACGCAAACAAGCCACTTTTACCAGTTCAGGGCAACACTATATAATATTTCAGTTACTTTGTTACTCTTTAATTTTTTAGTGTTACTGTTCCTTTCAACACAGAAGGGGAATATAATGTCTTTAAAAATGCTGCTGTTAGTGTTAAGGGTTGGTAGGAAAAAATGTGCATTTAAAGGGGAACTATTACAAAATGTATATAATTATAAGCTTCTTCCTATTTGGCTTCAGATCTTCTGAACAGGTAAAATATGAGGAGACTTAAGGGCACTATTGAGACAACTGAAGGTATGCCTGCAGCTTGAGAGTAACTCTTTATTAGCCTTTCCTTCTCCTTTAATGCACTTTGGTAGAAATAACATAAATGTGAGTTATACAGTAAATGGCATTGTGTTCTCAATCATTAATTGAGAATGATTTGGGTTGTTTTTTTGGATAACAAGCTATTCAACTCTAGGGGGCTGATTTACTAACCCACGAATCCGACCCGAATTGGAAAAGTTCCGACTTGAAAACGAACATTTTGCGACTTTTTCGTATGTTTTGCGATTTTTTCGGATTCTGTACGAATTTTTCGTTACCAATACGATTTTTGCGTAAAAACGCGAGTTTTTCGTATCCATTACGAAAGTTGCGTAAAAAGTTGCGCATTTTGCGTAGCGTTAAAACTCGCGTAAGTTTTAACGCTACGCAAAATGCGCAACTTTTTACGCAACTTTCGTAAAGGATAGGAAAACTCGCGTTTTTACGCAAAAATCGTATTGGATCCGAAAAATTCGTAAAGAATCCGAAAAAATCGCAAAACATACGAAAAAATCGCAAAGTACCGATCATTACGAAAAAAACGCAATCGGACTCCATTCGACCCGTTCGTGGGTAAGTAAATCAGCCCCTAGGTAGTGTTACTCAGTTACTACTTAAGCAAATAAAGTACTGTTTTTAACTAAAGGGATGGAAACATAGTTTTGCCTCTTTAAAGGGCATTGGTAAGGCCTTATAATTAAGAGAAAACAGGTATAAGACTGTTTCAAGTTTAATCAATCAAACCATAGCTTGATTGTGCTAGTGGAGAAGGAAAAGGGAGGGATGGGGGAAGAAGTTGGGAAACAAGCTGGAGTGACTTCAAGATTGAGGGAATAAAGTAGAATAGTATAAATATTATTTACTGAATCCCTGCTAACAAAGGTAATCCTCACCTTCTTATGAATTCAAACAATGGAAACCAATGCAATTTATATTCATATCCTTTGTCAAGCAGTTGATATTGTATCTATTCCATTGCTTTTATCCAGTTAACCTTCATAATATGGGCTGAAAGTTTAGGTAACATTTTTTTCCAGCTTCAATTTTAAAAAATGTTACTTTTCAAACAATGGCACAAGATATAAAAGCAATTTGATACACACAAGCAAACTCCTGAAAAATATAACATAAAATGTAGTTAAATGTCAGCATAATTTACAAGAGTGGTCATATTCCAACAGAACAGACCAAAGCCAGGAAAGTTCTTTTTAATGTATGAACAATAAATACAACGTTCCATAGAGATTTATAAGGTTTTGAAAGCTCTGTATTCCAAACCTCATTAAACATTATTCATTTGAAACAAATATGGTTAAAGTTCAGATGCAGAACATTGGAACTCAGGAAATTGGGAAGGTAATCTTTAATACAGCAAGGATTTCCATCATTCATATAGTAATATATTGCATAACTAATAGTTAAAACAAATGGCATCATGAGGAACATCCCATAATTTATAATCAAAAAAAGAAAATTCGGAAGGAACAATCCTAATGGATTTCCAGTAATTTCAACATTAAAATATTTTTGTCAAATTTGCTAAAAAATTGAAAGCTCCCACATAAAAAGACATTCATTTTAAAGGGTTGTTTGCCTTTAGCATTATGTAGAGAGCGATAGTTTGAGAAGTTTTGCATTTTTTTTTTTTTTATATTTTTTATACTATTTATTGTTATTTTTGAGTTCAGCTTTATATTCAGCATCTCTCCAGTGTGAAATAGGCAATATCTGGTTACTAGGGTCCAAATTTCACTAGTAACCAGGCCCAGTTTTGTGGCGAGGCCACAAAGGCCCGGGCCTAGGGCGGTAACAATTTAGGGGCGGCATGCTGCCCCACCACACCGAAATTTTGAAATTTGCTGCCATACGGAGCAATGGGGATCTCTCCCCACCGCTACGTATGTGACTATAAATGGACGGGCATGTGCCCTGTGGGTGGGTTCATGAATGTGCGTAGAGCGTAATGCACATGCCCAGGGCGGGCGACCTATGGGGGTGGCCTCGGGGTGCCTGGATTACAAATCCAGCGCGGCAAGCAACCAGGAATTGATTTAAATGAGAGGCCAGAATATGAATAGGAGAGGACAATTATTTACAGATGAGTAATAAAAAGTAGCAATAACAACAAAATTGTAGCCTTAGAGAACATTTGTTTTTTCAGATGTTGGGGTCAGTGACCCCCATTTGAAAGCTGAAGAGAATTAAAAACAGAGAGCAAATAATTTGAAAACTATAAAAATAGAGAAGCAATTAATACTTAATGGTGAACCACCCCTTAAAAGCAATGCAATTCCACATGCTTTTGATTCAGTAAATTTCTTTTCTGCATTATTTCTATTTAATTTTGATGTAACAATATTTAGATTAGATTTATCCCTAAATATGTTAATTTTCTATGGTTATTTTGCTTGGGGAATGTATTTTATTGTTTATTAGTTCTAATTTTGTCCACCCCTTTACTACTGACATAAAAGTTTGGACAGATGCAAAATTATATTGAGAAGAGCTGTTAACAATCCTATTTAGACAGTTTTTAGGGTCTCTCTTAAAGGAACAGTAACACCAAATAATGAAAGAGCTTTAAAGTAATAAAAATATAATGCACTGTTGCCCTACATTGGTAAAACTGGTGTGTTTGCTACAGTAACACTACTATAATTTATATGATAAGCTGCTGTGTAGACACGGGGGCAGCCATTCAAGCTGGAAAAAAGGAGAAAAGGCACAGGTTACATTGCAGATAACAGATAAGTTCTGTAGAATACAATAGTGTTTTATCTGTTATCTGCTATGCGCCTGTGCCTTTTCTCCTTTGAATGGCTGCCTCCATGGCTACATAGTAGCTTATTTATATAAATTATAGTAGACTTTCTGAAGTAAACACACAACTTTTACCAGTGCAGGGCTGCAGCACATTATATTTTAGTTACTTTTATACACTTTCATTTTTTGGTGTTATTGTTCCTTTAAGACATGTTGATGCTAATAAAATCTGCAAAACCACAAGCAGCCCATGGGGCTGAATTTGGCCAACAAGCCTTCAGATATACAGTATATGTGGCACACTATACTCTTGCACAAACCAAGGGCACATATACATGCTAGGTTACTTCTTCCTGTCAGGTGATCATTGAGTGACACACAGAACATGTGTGAAGGCTAAAGGTAAAAAAGTAACAGGGCAATATTTACTGATATGTGTATGCCAAATTGATAAGATTCAATAGGTCACATTTTGATTATTGGTAAGGGTTTTCTGTGCACTCCACAGTATAGATTGGCTTTCGGGGCATCCAAACACATTCTGACAAACTGACACATTGATCTGCTCTGATAAATGTGTCAGTTGGTTAAAACACTTTCCTGACTGTCACCAAAGTTTATCTAATAGTCGGGAAAGTGTCAGAACTTCAAACAGCTGGGAATCCTTGAACTAGAGAAACATTAAAGGAGAAAGAAAAGTAAAAACTAAGTAAGCTTTATCAGAAAGGTCTATGTAAATACAGCCATAAGCACTCACGTAAATGCTGCACTGACTTCTCTGTGAAAATATTTCTTGTGTCTGTAATTCATGTGCCAGAGACATGCAGCTCTCTGCTTTCTCCTCTCTCCTGCTCCCCTCTCCCTCAAGAATGCTAAGAACACACACTCCCTACGCTCACCCCCCCCTTAGGAATGTGGATCTAAGCCAATCAGCAGGAAGCTGACTCAGGGGAATTCACAAAAGTTCCCTTTTTTGGAATAAAAGTGGTGGAAAACAGTTTCTCCAGATTCACAAACAGAATTCCGCCTAAATTCCGACTCAACCGCTACTTTTCCGTTTTTGGTGAAAGAAAGACAGTTTACAGACACTTTTGTGAATTTGTTGTTTAAACGACATTTATACGATATTTTAACAACAGTTTTCCCCGACATTTTCAAAATGGAGTAAAGCTCAGTGTAACTCTGTCACACCAATTCTAAACTCTTCTGTTTTGCTTTGTTTCACCCAGTCTCCAATTCACACCTCTGGTAGGAGCCCCATGGGGGGATCATTAACATATTAATTAGTAAACTATTGTTAGGGGACAAGTTTCTGTCTAACCCTAGAACAATAGGTGCAAAAAGTCTCATTAACATTTTATAAACAAGTGAAACACTGATTTAAAAAAGTTTAATTTGTATCCTATATATAAAAAGTTTTTACCTCACATTTGCATGATTATGCTAGTTTTAGCCTAATGAATGAGGCAATAACATTTTGTGTGAATATATTGTAAACATTTTTATTTAAAGGAAAAGTAAAGCCTCCCAGGCAACAGTGCCCCCTCTTTAATCACTTCACTGACAATTTGCCCCAATTTATCTGTACCCCCACAGCATGTCCAGAACTACAGAGCTGCTTAACAGAATAGGCCCCCCACCTGTTCCCAGTCGCCATCTCGGTGATCAGCAAACAGCACATTTACACTAAAAACCCTGTGGGCCCTAGTCCTTTTGGACCTCTTTTCACCAGGCATGTTGGTGTATGGGCCAGATTGCTGTTGACCAGTAATGAGTAGGGGGCTAGAGACCCTTAAATCTTGTTGCAGAAGTAGAATTACACATAAATATAGAAAACATTAGAAAGCCCAGCTTGTCCTGAAAAAAATGATGTATAGTTTCCCTGGGCAAATTAAAATTACCCTTTAGGAAATGCCCCTAAAGTGAAATGACAAATGGCATATGAAATGCAAAATCCTGCTGGTAAAATCCTTACCCCAAGGCTCATGTAGCTGTGGGACTGGGTTTGATGGCACTGACAGATTTACTAAGAGCTAACGGCAAATTCATAAAAAAATGTCGATAAAAGACAAAATCTGAAAACTGTCTGTTTAAAAGACAAATTCACAAAAGTGGAGATAGATGTTTGTGAATTAGGTGGAAAATCCGGCAAATCTATGTCCACTTTCATTTTGTCTCAATATCACCACTTTTGTGAATTCCCCCCAATGTCTTACTTACTGAGCATGTACACTTAGGGGCTGATTTACTTACCCACGAACGGGTCGAAATGAGTCCGATTGCGTTTTTTTCGTAATGATCGGTATTTTGCGATTTTTTCGTATTTTTTGCGATTTTGTTCGGATTCTTTACGAATTTTTCGTTACCAATACGATTTTTGCGTAAAAACGCGAGTTTTTCGTAGCCATTACGAAAGTTGCGTAAAATCTGGCGATTTTTCGTAGCGTTAAAATCGTATTGGTAACGAAAAATTCGTAAAGAATCCGAAAAAAACGCAAAACATACGAAAAAGTCGCAAAATGTTCGTTTTCAAGTCGGAACTTTTCCAATTCGGGTCGGATTCGTGGGTTAGTAAATCAGCCCCTTAGGGGTATATTTATCATGCTGTGTAAAAAGTAGAGTGAAGCATTACCGGCGATGTTGCTAAGGGCAACCAATAAGCAATTAGATTTCAACAGTTAGCTGCTATAAGCTACATCACTGGTAATGTTTTACTCCACTTTTTACACAACATGATAAATATACCCCTTAGTCTCGGTGCAGGAGTGAGGCATTATGGGAACTTTCTTTACACAGCTCAGCGGTTTTTCTTTGGCTTCTGGTTTGGCTTCTGATCATCTGAACAGGTGAAATATGGGGAGACTTAAGGGCACTACTGAGACAACTGAAGGTATGCCTGCAGCTTGAGATTAACTCTTTATTAGCCTTTCCTTCTCCTTTAAATACCTTGCAAAAAATATATTAATATAAATTAAAACAAAGAAATATAAAAATAATATTTAAATTATTCTTCTCTCCCTTTTACTTTTTTCAAGTATACCTGAACAGTACCCTCTGTGTTTTGTACAATTGTTTTCATTGGTAAATTCCACATCAGCTTAAATTGTAAGAACATTCCCAATGTATAGATTATTCAAACAGTGCTGTAAACATGGCTGCTTCCTTTATTTATCATGCGTCAAGAGAACTATGCAAATTATGCCTCCTAGCATAACACTATTGAGTACATATGAAGAGAAAAATACCTCCAGCTGTGTAGGATTTCTAAACAGAAGGACTGTAGATGCCACAAAATCACAAAAATCCTGCTTTCAGAATTGGCTCGAGCCATACTGATTTGCCATAAGGACCAGTGGAATGCTTATCATAGTTAATCTATTCATACCAGCAGCTACATGTATTTAAGTGTTTCAGAGGCAAGTATTAATAAAAATAAAAATGCTTAAAAATGGTGACTTGTGTCATGCCAGGCACATTTAATTAAAATGTGAAAATGACTCCTTACCCATAATGCAATAATGAGAATCAATCATTGAAAGCAGAGATGTGTGAAGTTACAATCTTTAGCAAATCAGTACAACTGCACATCAAAGGAATATTTACAGATATCCAATGTATAGTCTAGCGAACCGAATTTCTTGTGGTTTCACAGATTACGGTGGGGGTTGACACACACCATTGCATCCTGTAAGCAGCATACAACAAAAGAAAATGAATTACGAGAAGTTGGTTTGAGAGAAGAATAATCCAATAAAGCTAATTTCATATTTCTGGATTAAAGCAGCAGCTAGTCCAACTAATTATTGAATAAGTAATACAAATTAATATCAATTGAAGCCTGTGAATAAATCAGAATAAGTCTGTTTGATGGGTGTTGTTTATGTCTGCAACTGAGAAAGCAGCCTAGGAAGAAAAGATATGCATAAATACAAATAATAATATCAAAATAATAGAAAAAATAGACATACTAATTACCTCAAAATATCAATATCTTCAACATAGTGAAAGCTAATTTTTACATTAAATTAGCATGAAACTGTGTCAGAAATCAGCTTATAAACTATCATAACAGCATTTTTCAGGTAGAAATAATTTTTTCTTTAGGTTGAGTTTGATTTTTTTTTTATATTTAAGTTTTTTTGCGCATAAAAAACTCAAATTCGAGTTATGCTTCGAAAACTTGAATGTCTGGTATTTATTAAGTGCAAAAATTCTGAAAACTCGAATGTAAAAATCCGCCATGTAAAAGATTGCGAGTTTCTATAGAAGTCAATGGGAACTGGCATAGGCAAAATCAAGCTGTGTTCTCAAATTCGAGTTTCTCGAGCACGTAAACTCAAAAAATTTGAGATATTCACGTTTTTTATTCAAACGAGTTTTCCTTATTGATAAATAAGCGATCATTTGATTTGCAAGTTTGTACAATTTAGAAAAACAAACTTGAATTCACAAACTCGAAAATTGATAAATAAGCCCATTGCCTTTGCTCAGCACACTGCTTACTTATT
Organism: Xenopus tropicalis; assembly: GCF_000004195.4. Lineage (NCBI taxonomy): Eukaryota > Metazoa > Chordata > Amphibia > Anura > Pipidae > Xenopus > Xenopus tropicalis. The sequence continues at coordinate 56,721,948 of NC_030682.2, read as the reverse complement.
AAGCATAGTTACATAGGTAAGTTAGGTTGAAAAAAGACTAAAGTCCATCAAGTTCAATCCTTCCAAGTGAACCCAGCACACACATCAACTTATACTGACCTATCTATACACTCACATACATAAACCATAAATATCCACATTAATACTAACTGTAGATTTTACTATCACAGTAGCCTTGGATACTATGCTTGTTCAAGAACTCATCCAAGCCCCTCTTAAAGGCATTAACAGAATCTGCCATCACAACATCACTAGGAAGGGCATTCCCCAACCTCACTGCCCTCACCGTTAAATAGCACCTACGATGCTTCAAATGGAAGCTCCGTTCCTCTAATCTAAAGGGGTGACCTCTGGTGCACTGGTCATTTTTATGGGAAAAAACATCCCCTATACATCTGCCTATAATCCCCTCTAATGTACTTGTACAGAGTAATCATGTCCCCTCGCAAGCACCTCTTTTCCACAGAAAACAACCCCAACCATGACAGTCTAACCTTAAAACTTCCATCCCCTTTACCAGTTTAGTTGCACGTCTCTGCATTCTCTACAGCTCATTAATATCCTTCTTAAGGAATGGAGCCCAAAACTATTTGCCCATGTCCCTGGGATATAATTTCTTTATATCAACACATCTATAGGTAGACTTTGGCTTCCCAGTAGCTAAGCATTACCAGATCTTTTCTTGCAAAACAAAATGAACAGGGCAATATAATAAAATATTATGTACAGTTAGCCTTTGCAGCACAGTGGGAAATTAAACACATATATGTTGATTCTGTTTACACACACTGGTGCATTTTTCCAGTGAAGATGAGGTAACGACCAGACATTTCAAAGCATTTAGCTGTTCCTCTTTGAAAGGCAACAGTTGCATTTAGATGCTAAGGAGGAAGGGTGGTAGACTTCTTCACCTAGGTGTGAGCTGTCTGGATTGCATATATTTAGTTCATTTCTATTTATACCAATCTCTAGTGTCATTTTTCACCTTCAGGATATATCAGCTACTTAGCCTGTGATTCAGTTCACTGTTGCCTTTGTATCTTATCTGTGGTATCGCTGATGGAATGACTAATTTTAGCAATAATGTAAAAAATATGTGTATTTTAAATAAAGTTGCAGAGACGTTACAGGGTAACACCAAGTAAGCTGATAAAGACTGGGAAACCTGTGTTGTGTAGACTGCTGCCTTTTTGGATCATTCTTTTATCTCTTCTGTAAAATGGGCCTTACTCCACATCTTTACAGCAGCAAATTGTGCACGGTTTCTAATTAGGATATGCCATATTACTTGATTCAGTTATGAGCTCTAGAAAGATCTGTTGATATTATGCCTTATAAAGAATGTTCATGCTTGTCTCCGAATTAGCAAAGAATAAAGAATCAGCAACCCACAAAATGTGAATATTTGATTCAAAATAAGTACAGGTATGGGACCTGTTATCCAGAATGCTTGGGACCAAAGGTATTCCGGATAAGGGGTCTTTCCGTAATTTGGATCTCCATACCTTAAGTTTACTAAAAAAAAATAATTAAACCCAATAGGATTGTTTTGCTTCAAATAAGGGTTAATTATATCTTGTTTTATTATTACAGAGAGAAAGGAAATTAATTTAAAAAATCTGAATTATTTCATTAAAATGGAGTCTATGGGAGACAGGCTTTCTGTAATTTGGAGCTTTCTGGATAATGGGTTTCCAGATAACGGACCCCATACCTGTATCTTCATCTTTGTTCAGCTATGAATACAATATCTGGGATGTCCGTCTAAATCCCAATATTCCACCCTACTTAAAACCAGGATCCAATTAGTTGGAGGTAAAGCAGAGCATTATGTTGTTTTGGACCTTTGCATTTTCATAGGGAGGATGTTAAAACCAAACAATATTAGTAAAAATCCTATAGCCTTGACAAACAACATATATTATTGGGATGGCTCACACCAAGGAATACGCTTGGACACTATGTTCCATTCCAGCTTCTCTCTGTTTCCAGCTTGGGTCACTGTCTACATGCACTAGCCTTGCCAAAATCTTTTCTTTTCTTTAATTGATTGCTGTTGGTGGACACCTAATAGTACACTTTACACAAAGATTGTTCTTAATAAAAGGCATCACTCACCACTCTCTGCACTGTTGTAAGAACCACCCCGAGCCAGTAGGTCAGTTAATGCTTTGCAAAATTGATTTGTTGTATACACGTTGTGGTGATGTTTTTCTTCCCCTGAGGATACTTGCTGGCCACCCAGTAAACTATTTATATTGAATACTGAATAGTTACTCACCAGAAGTTTTAAGAAGAGGCAGGCACACTGGATGGTGTGATAAAAATATACAGAAAATTATTATTATGTCTCTAGTGTCCTCACCTATAGTCAATAATATGATGAAATCATTAAAGGAGAAGGAAAGGCTAATAAAGAGTTAATCTCAAGCTGCAGGCATATCTTTAGTTGTCTCAATAGTGCCCTTAAGTCTCCCCATATTTCTCCTGTTCAGATGATCAGAAGCCACACAGGAATAAAAACGCTGAGCTGTGTAAAGAAAGTTCCCATAATGCATCACTCCTGCACACCCAGACCAAGTAAACATGCTCACTTAGTAAGACTATGAGTCAGCTTCCTGCTGATTGGCTCAGATCCCATTCCAAAGGGGGAGGAGTGAGTTCTTAGCATTCCTGAGGGAGGGGGGAGCAGCTGAGAGGAGAGAGCTGAAAGCTGTGTGTCTCTGGCAGAGGAAAATAGACCCAACTAATCTTTTTACAGAGAAGTCAGTGCAGCGTTTCTGTGAATACTTATGGCTGTATTTACATAGACCTTTCTGATAAAGCTTATTTAGTTTTTAACTTTCCTTCTCTTTTAAGGTTTGTTACTAGTTGCACAGAATTGATAGGTAATATTCTATCACCCACTGAAAATAAAACAACTTAAAAGGAGAACTATACCCCTGGGTGCTAAAAGCCCCCTTAAAGGAGAATGCAAGTCAAAATTTACAAAGCGTACTGCCCAATAGTCCTCCTATTGTTTAGTAAAAACGCCACACTTTTGGCTCACCTAATCAAATATTTACTCAGTCACACTTACTTCACATATTTCTAGAACAGGCAGCCATCACTAAAAAGGTATTCTCCCTTCCTTTCCCTCCTTGCTTCATACTGCACATGTGTTTCATTCCCTCCCCCCCTCCCCTCTGGCAGATCTGCTTCTGATTGGCTGGTGGGCATGTGTAGCTCAGAACAGTAGACAGGATCAAGTTACACACATGCTCAGAGAATAGGAAGGCTGCCGCTGGCACCTACAGGAAGGGAAGAGAGATTTCAGTGATGTCACTGTAGTCTTCACACTGCTGTAGGCTGCCAGCACCATATCTCAGAGAAGCAAGCAGGGATCTGGGAATTTAGATATGCAGTAAGTACTTAAAAAGAATGCCTTTAGACTTTTAATTTATATTAACCTTTCATTGTCCTTTAACTATCACTGCCTTGACCCCCGTCACCTCTCCCTTATCACATAGTTTTTAAGCTTAACAACTGTCCCTATCGCTAACCCCTAGCTAAAACAGCAGAGTAGCGCAGCAGCATACCTAGCCAACATCTTCTTACCAACTGTAGACACTTCGGGTCTCTCCACCGATATGACCCCTGCTTGCGTATGCGCAGTTGGGGGTAGCAGGAAATCTGCTTAAACTGTGCATGCGCAAGCAGAGTCCTTGTCGGCAGTGAGACCCAAAGTGTCTTCAGTTGCTAAGAAGATGTTGGCCATCTACAAAACTACTTTATAAAGCTCTTTAGAGTCTGGAGAACCACATATATAAGAGGCTTTGCATTCCCCATGGCCTTTGCAACATGCAACCATTACCTCATATTTCTCTCATAGCAGATCTCCCCTATACCCCAGGCATGGTCAATCAGTCTGGGTACTTCTCTCAATGGTTCAACACCAAACCAAACACTATTTGGGCCCTAAAATCTATAAAGGTTTTAATGGCTTACCTTGCAGTTTAATCTTGCTTTAAGACCTCCTAATGTCCTGCAACTGTGTTAAAATTCACTAGGAAGAAGCATGTAACGGGGTCACCTAAGAGCTTAAAGCTGGCCATACACGTGGCGATCTAACAATGTTTCGTGCGACCATCGGTTGCACGAAACATCGTCAGATCCGCCACACACAGTCAGGGCTGAAACAGCAGATAAGGAGGTAGAAACAATAGGATTTCTACCTCCTTCTGCTGATTCAGCCCTGATGGCAGATTTTGGTCAGGCGCCTTCTATGGCGCCCGATCAAAATGTTCTAACCTGGCCGATCGGCGAGTCGTCCGATATCAGCAGCTTCCTGTGATATCGGTCGACTCGCCGACATGCCATACACGCACCGAATATCGTACGAAACGAGGTTTCGTACGATAGTATCGGTGCGTGTATGGCCAGCTTAAGGGGCACAATCTCATGTGAGGCATGGCAGATCAAACAGGGACACAGGAGGGATACCTTCTTATACATAGAAATACCATAAAACTATGCTAGCTTACTGGAATATAAGTATTGCCACTTGGTAAGGAAAAAATTGTTTAAAAAAATTGTAAGGAGTGCTAAATAATAAGTTTTCTTAGTTACTTGAATATGCAGAGCATTGTTTTGTTTCCTTTTGAAGTGTTCCTGAATTGAAAAGGGCTGCCTTGAATGGCATTATGCATAGCTTTCTTTGTGGTGAAGCGAAGAAGAGAGCTACTTTCACCAGGATGGAACTCAGATATAAAGAGTTTTTAGCTTCTCTGTATAGTCGTTTAACTGGGAGTGAATAACAAGTGATCTACAGTATACCTTCTGAGCATGGTTTATCCTCTCTGTATGTCAGTAAGTGGGATGATGACATGCTTTGTGGACATATTTATAAATATATGCAAAATAGCACAAAAAAAACCCAAACCACAGTAAAATCGTGTAAATACATTTTATAGTTATAAAGCTCCATTGTTGCCTTTACAAGTAAATTAATGCCATGCATCAAGGCTACAAAATACTCCATTACAAACACCTAAAATGATTCTACTGTGCAAGTCAGTGCAACAAATTCAGGTAGCAAACCATGTCAGACATATAAATTAGTGTAAAATTCTGCATAATATGGAGCATCAGTATACAATGCCAGTTTTTACATGCCTTTTTACCCCAAAATTTTAATCTTTACAGAGCTTTATACATACAGTACATACTGTAGCATTAAACACAACATGCTGCAGTGTTAAAATAATGGTTTGAGGTATTTCAGCACTGTTTTTCCATACCTTTATAAATATGTTCTTGATCTTACTAGAGGCAAGATCCTGCTTTTATAAAGAATTCCATATTTTGGTAGTCATTAGATTTTATTCTTTGTTGTCAAATCAAAAGCCCTGCTCTGCACAGAATTCAGGTAGGGTTTGAGGGGTAGCAACAAAAACACAAAGCAGCAAAGAAAATACATACGGAATACTAATAATGAACAATACTTAAGAAAACTACTGATGAGTGTTTTTTATTGGTTTACCTCTGATCAGTTAGAAGTTAGGTAGAAAATGTCCTAACTACTAGGTAACCAGGGCTACCATAAAGTTAGCAGAGCCCTCTCCCCTAGGGGATACCTATGATTTCTTGGTCATGTACCCTACCGCTGATGTGCCCCAGTCCCACCTGTTCTCCCAAACCCCACCCACTCCCCTACAAACCACTCCACTTTTGTAACTCATTCTTGCACCTTTTCTGCTATGGGGTTCCTTGACTGCAGCACTCCCTGCACCCCCCGATGGCAGCATATGGATATTTGTGGGTTACAGACTGACCTCCTCACGAACACAAAAAATCATTCCCAAATCATAGTATTAGATATATATAAACGTTCCACTCTTTATTGGTTGCAACATTTTTTGGCACCTATTTGCGTACATTGATAAGGTAGAGGGCATGGATTTAATCAATTTCTTATCTCTGTACTAAAACTACTTACATGCATCAATGGTCACGTAATTAATGCCCCTTTTACAATTTATTTCATTGATTACATTGTTTTCAATCTTTCTTACCTTGCTTATAGAGAAGGAACTGCTGTCTTGTTTACTAAATGCCTGTAATTGTGCACTCTCTTGTTAGATGATCCATCAACTACTTCCTTATTTTTAAATTCTATGAAATGAGCAGACAAGAATCAACCAATCAGACTTCTGAAGAACTCATGATCATTTAAGTACACAAAGAGAAATTCATGCTATTCATTTTCTGTAACTGTAAATGACATCTGGAGCCAGGATGCTTGCAATTAGGATCACATTTTTATGTGTCCATCCTGAAAACATAAGTAGATAAAAAGTAAATACCCCACAGTAAACTGATACAGGCAAATGTGTTCGTGGACATTAAAAAAAGACATTAAAATAATCTGAATGTATTAACATGAATAATGCAACAGAAGTATGCAGGCAATTGCGTGTACATTTCATTAATGCTTGCTTTAAACTTTAGGCTATGCAATCTGTTTATACATATTCATTCCTACTGTAGCTTTTAATTGACATTGATGTGAAACCCGATCTGTCAGGAAGAGAACATACTGATTAGTTGAGATATACTTTATGCCTTTATTTTTCAGTGATTAAGTGTAAGTAGGATGGCTAGCATATAGAACTTTTTTTTAAAATAAAGTATTTTTAAATAATACTGTAAATATTTAACATGTGATATGACAGGAAGGAATACGCAAAACATAATGTATTACAGGTAAACGTAGCTGATTGGCCAATACTGAAGGGAATTACTGCCTGCTCCAGGCAGGTATAAAGTGCAAGGCTCAATGCCAACAAACTAAGCTGCACCTTGATGCATATTTTGCAAACCTGAGGCAAATAGCATGCTGGTATACAAGTACATAAGTAGGCAGAAGCAGTTGACTAGAGCAGTTCTGCACCCTTTTTTTGGTCTAGGACTATACCATACAATTGTAAACAAGCCCACTGGATGAGCCTACAACATACTGCAGATAAGCTCTTGCGCTGTTAAAGCTTATAATTAATAACAATTACAGCACTGGATATCAGTCAATAATTAGTCACAATGCATCAAAATAACGCTCTCACAGGACTTAAAGCGAATAGTAATTTTATTCAAGCATTGAACTGACGTTTCAACTCTGTCCGCAGCCTTTATCAAAGTCAATAAGCAGTCAATATTTTCTGTTTTAAAGAACAGTAAACTTGCCATTCAAAAATACTGAAATACCACTCTTCAATAAATCAGTCCTGTACCTACCTTAAATCATTTATGCTGTTTCCTGCTTTTAGCTTGGTAAATGAATTGATAATAATGATGTAGTTAATAACATCTCACAACTACTCTTTTTTCTTGAAGGTAATAGACTCCTGCTGGAATGCCATGGAAAACTTGAGAGGCACCAGTTACATTAGATTTTCATGTATAACCCATTAATTAATTCTTATTGACCTTAAATGAATACATTTCTAAGGCTAATGGACCAAGGGTTGTTAATGTATGTATATTCACTGGGAAATCCACTCTGTTTGCACTGACAGGCTGAACCTCTACCTACCAGTTCACACACATAGAAGGTGCAGAAAGCAGCAGACTTTTCTCTGCTGGTGTACACCATTGAAGAACACATGTGTTCCATTGCCTTAAGCTTCCAATCATAGCAAGTACATATATATATATTGTGTAATAAAATGGCTGGGTTAGTTGTAGATGGACGATATGTTTCTCCCAGGGTTTTGCATAGTTGGTACCCTGGAACATGGAATAATTAATCACAAACCCAGCCCTTTAATACAGACCTTAGCAGCAAGGTGATTGCTGCAGCTGAGAGCCTTTTAAAAAGACTCCAGTGGGGGGAGGGAGAGTCTCTTCCCCACTACACAGGTAGCAGGAGCTGCGCTGCATGGGAAAGGTACTTATGATTTCTGATTTTGTTTGCTTCTATTAAGTTGGAGTTGGAAAAGCCACCCAACTGTAGTTAGGCTGCCAATTGTGTTTAGCCAGCGCTCTGGTGCAAGGGTTTATTTTCCTGTTTCTTATTTTGTGTTTGTTACTGAAGTTTTGTAACAAAATAAACTGCTGGCACTTGCCTTTAAGAGAGCAACCTCTGTGACTACTATGTTTACCCTAAAAGACTGTGGGAAGCGGCCCTAAGACACTGAACCAGATCCCCCTGTAGGTTCAAGTGTCACAATTGTAATATGGCAATGAAATTGTTTTGCCTTATTAACCACTGCATTTACATTGTATCTCTACTTCTTTTATGGAAGTAGTGCTTTATTTTAAAATAAAATGAAAATTAATATAAACTGAAACACATGGAAATAATAAACTTTCTAAATATTATCACAAAAAACAATTATGTTCATTTACCCTTCTCTATACCACTCTGTCTGACTTTCTGTCTACAGGTTATGTGTCAGCCTTCATTTTTTGAAAGACATTTAGGCTCAATTACTAATACTGGACATATTTGCACGCAGGCTTTAAAAATGGATGTGGAGACAAGACTTTGCATCCCCACTGAGAATAAATGATGGTGGTGTCTTGTATCATGGAAACAAATAAAGCAATGCTTGACAAAGGGGCAGTTCTGCCTCGAAACGTTGCATGTTTTTTCCGCAATAAATAATTTTAAGGGCTAAGTCCCATTTGAAGCTCTTGAGTGCCACTGCTATTTGTTTGCTTGGAATCTGTGGAGGGGGTGCCGATCCCCCTAGGCATTGTGCACCGAGCGGTAATTACTTTGGAGAGCTAAGGGTGTGCGGGTTAAGGTTGAATTTGGACACGGTGTCTTGTATCATCACATATGCAAGATACTGAAGCCACATACACAAAAATGTGAATTGGGCACCACAGAGAGTGACCATATATAATTTTCTAATAAATAGGTAAGGCACCTAATTCACATTTGTGTGTGGCTCCTATTTCTACAACTGTTAATCCATAGCAACCAACCACAGTGAAGTGAATATTTTTTGAAAAAGAAAAAGTTGCAGCAAAGATTTTAAACTTGTGGCACAAAGACCAGTGTAAAAATTCCAAAAGAATTTCCAGGGAAGGGAAGGGACATCTGCAATTGTCTTCTACATAACCTCAACAGGTTTAGGTGGAGAGTTTTCATATTCAGAACTGTATAAAACGCATAGTAAATCTTGAAAAAGTTGAATTTTTTTTCCTGAAAAAGTCATGTGTTGGTAAATACCCTCCTAGGAGTTTTATAAGTTAGTATTTCTGCACTTAAGATTGCCATCACTAATGTTAAACGTGCCAGTGGCACAAAATTTATATAGCGAGTGGCACAATATATTGTAACATCTAATGTTTTTACTTTAGCAATACAAATGCATTTTAAGGGAGTGTGAAATAAGAAGAACGGCCAACTGTTAATGTAGCAGGACAGAAAATTCCCTTAGCAGGTTTCAGGCTAGAGTCCCAAGAACAACAAAAACTGCAGTACATTATATTTTAATTAAGCATTGGAACAAAATGCGGCATTCTTACTCGCCTTGTACGGCCAGTCAAGTCCAAAGAAAATATCTCATTTTTAATTGAATAAGAATTGCAATTTCAAATTGGATATGCATGCCAAGACATACAACCGTACATATGTATATATTTTTTATTTTTTTAAAGTGCAAGTACGCATTGCTCTGACTATTACCGAATCCTTTCACATGCTTCACAACCTTCCCTTACCCCAGTAACCCTCAATAAGTTTAGGATGGATTTGAAAATGACATCAGTTTTATTCAAATGATTGTACTATAACACTAAACAAATGTAAAGGTATAACATATTACAACATTACCCTCTGGTGGGCTTTTAAAACCACTAAGTAGTTGGTCCTGTGCTGATCATTTTTAAAGGACAAGGAAAGGCTAAGTCACTGGGGGGTGCCAAAATGTTAGGCACCCCAAGTGACTTAAATCGCTTACCTTGTACCCCAGGCTGGTGCCCCTGTTAGGAGAAAACAACACCAGCCTGGGGTACCTGTAGTGCAGCTCTTCCTTCTTCCGCCTTCGCTTTTGGAAGGACTAAGCACAGGCACATGCGCAGTAGAGTGAAAAGCCGACTTCTCTGTAAAAGTTCGGCTTTTCACTCTACTGCGCATGCGCGCGACAGAAGACGGAAGGAGGAAGCGCTACAGCTACCCCGGGTTGGTGCTGTTCTCCAGCAATTTAAGTCACTTGGGGGTGCCTAACATTTTGGCACGTTTATTTTGCTGAACTAACAATAAAGAAAATAATTTGGAGTTATGTCTTGGGGTGACAGGTCCCCTTTAAAGGTCTGAGAAACAATTAGCACATTTATAGGGCAGATTTACCAAAGCCCTGATATTCTTTACTGAGCAGTAATGATTGTTATCGCTTAGTATTAAAATATTGTCAGTTTAGATTGTTTGGAACAACTACAATATAATTTATTGGAATTATTTAAGCGCAGAAAATAATTGTCCAAATGCAATTTGCATTAGGAAACATGGATTCGGATAGGTGAAAGTACTCGGCACCAAGTACTACATCCCCTTAGCGCATTGAACCCCAACCAGTGGCTCAGGAGCTCAGGTGGCTCACTAACCTCTTCAATGTTTTTTGAATTCCTGGCTTAGAGGCAAGTTTTGGTTGCATTAAAACCCAATGTAATGTCAAACAGAGCCTCTTTTAGGCTCCCAAAATCTTTTTATATATGAATGTGTTTTATGGGTCAAAAAGGTCAGGGACCCCTGCCTTAGAGGATAAGCCTTTTAATTGAAAGTCCCCAAAAATTACTCTGTGCAGCCCCCAGAATATCATACCTTTCTCTCTGCATGCAGATTTATTTTGTTTCTCAAGCAGCTGAACTGCAGTTCTTTTACTTCCTTGTCTAGCATGAAGCTCTGCCCTCTTTTCCTTTATGAGCACTCCTCTCTCTGACTATGAAGATCTCAAAGAGGTGCCTACTGGTTACTGCCTCTGCTCCAATTAATTCAATCAGACATGCGCAGTAGGAACTTCTTAGAAGTCACTATAGTCAGAAAGAGAAGGAGTGCTAAGAACGCAAAAGGGGGTGGAGCGTCACACTAGACAAGGAAGTACCTAAAAGAACTGCTGTTCAGCTGCTTGTAAAAAAAAGAAACACCTGCAGATTTTAATAGATACTGATTTCCTTGGGACCATTTGAAACAACAACTCATTTACTTGGCAATTCAGGTATTTCTTGTTGAAATTTAATTAAAACTCAGTTTATTTCTCATGCCCAACCAAATGTTTTGGCAATAATTAACCGTAGGCTGTTGGCTAATCCTTACCTCCACATATTCTTGTGCAATAGGAGCAATGGTGCTAGGGTATGGTGATCCTAATTACAGAAAGATCGCATATCCTGAAAACCCCAGGTCCCAAGCATTCTGTATAATTAGTCCTATATCTCTATAAGCAGTGAAGAGACACCTCAACCTCATTTGTAAGAAATAAAATTAATATAAATGAATAAAATGTCTATAGTGTGACTAATCATAACCTGGGTAATAAATCTGGATCCTTCACTAATAGTCTTTACCCATCTAAGATTTAGAATTACTATAAGTGCCGATTGATCCTTCATTTAGGGCCGAAGTGTCTGGTAACCAGGCCATATCTAAAAAAACAGATGGTATGACATAGCAAGTTCTACACCGTAAATGGAATGTAAAGTTGTGAGCAGCCTCTTTGAAATCATTCAATACCTGCCACTCTGGTTGTCCAGATGTTAATTGTAAGGCTGCAGCATCCCCTTAATCAGTTAGATTTCCTTTTTCTCCTGAAACCCATTCGCCCCCCCTCAGGCATTTGCTTTGGTTGTTGGCTCCTGGGCATGCTCAGTTTTTCCCAGCTCAGATTACTAAACACACCCTCCAGTCTAGCAGCCAATGACGAGATGGCATTGCTGGTTCCCATAGAAATTTGCTGTCTGCTCCTATTTTTTTCTCTTCTGAGCTTAGCTTGACCACGATTTTTTTCATCAAAGACAGTTCTGCCTGTGTGAGCCTGTATTCTTAATGAAATTTATGCTGAATAAAGGTCTTTGTGCATGTTTGCTGTTTGCAGATTAAAATGTAACTGATGATGTGCCAGAGGGAATATGGCCACCGGGTGAAAGCTGATAGTTGCTTTAGGAAAATGTGGTGATGCTGTCAAACAAAGGGGATATATGCAGTATAAATGATGCCATTTGGGTAGGGGTGACATGCCCAACTGATATACATTGTAGGAAAATGGAAGATTTAAACATTAAATAAACTCCTAAATAGGATTGTTTTACCTGCAATAAGAATTCATGATATCTTAGTTGGAATCAAGTATAAAGTATTGTTTTATAATTACAGAGAAAAAGGAAATTAATTTAAAAAATTGAATTAGATTAAAATGGAGTCTATGGGAAATGGTGTTCCCATAATTTTGAGCTTTGTCAATTATGGGTATGCAGATAACTGATCCCATACCTGTACTTGACTGGGCTGACCACTTTTCTTTATTTTAAACATTTTTTAATCTGAGTTAAGTGCACACAAGCTAGTATTGTTTGCTACTTTTATTTTTCTAAATATTCAAGGGGATTGTTACATGTTTTTCTGTACTGAGCGCAAGCTGTGATATCTGGAGTAACAGAAGCTGCAAACAGATGAATGGCTATATTAGTGGTTTAGTACATCAGTAAGCCTGTCACATAGCTGTGGAATTTTGGACTTGACAAATGTGTGGGAATAGTAGCAATGTACACTTCAAAAAATAAAAGTTATGGTTAGACATCACTAAAAGAACAACTTCGACTGCAAGCCCTTTACATGAATATTTTAAAGAAGAGGGAGAGGATTAAACATTCCACAGTAATGGTAACCCTTAAGTGCCCTTAAGTTTTACTATAATAGGAGGGACTGTGTTAGGCTGATAAAGGAACATAGGTTTGCCCTAGTTACCTTTTTATGTGTCCTTTAAGGTCACAGCAACTCTTCCTGTAGCACCACCATCCTATATTTGGGTAAATATTATACACAGAACATGACACCAGGCAACAATTAGAAACACACTAGTCATTCATCCATTATAATAGACAGTAGGTCTTATATAAGACTCAGGGGTACATTTATTAAACATTAAACTGGAGAATTCATGGAGATTTAAAGCTTTTATTGCTTTGAACAATGAATCAGTTGGTCAGAATGTGTTCAAGTGTTTTGAGGAAGGAAGAGGAAAACAGTTAAAAACTACAAGTCACATGGGACAGATAAATCTTTTTAGGACCTTTAAATACTACAAAAAGTGTTGTAATGCAATAAAGAAGGTAAAAATAGAAAACAATGACTATTCAGAAGTACAGACAGCATAGCTCAAAAAAGTGATAGATGATATGGTACAAAATGTTTTGGCAAATGTGAACTCAGCCCTGGGGCCTGACCCAGACACCCATAAGTACTTAGAAACATAGGAACATTTTTTACCACAGTTTTTCTTGCACTTAATGCATTGTAACCAATGAGTGTTTTTTTCTCAAATTTTTTCTCACAACAAATGCATTGATGTAAATGGGCATTTTTTCTCATGGCAGGTGCACTAAAGTCAATGAGCAGTTTTATTATTCCCATGTGAAAAAAACACAATTTATTTTCCAGCAAAGCAAAACACATGTCAAAATTCTAGAGCAGATTCATGAAAATTTTTCACCCTCCCAAAAACACAAACTTCATCCCTAGCATTGTTCGTGTATTTATCATTGTATTGTTGTAATATACAATACTGTGTAGTGCTACATAACTAAATATACATCCATACATACTTTGAGAGCTTGGTTGTTTTAGCAAGGTCATTATTTCTGATTTTTTCAGTTTCCTTTTCATCTGGTATGACATATATGGGCTGGAGGAAAACTGATATTTCAGTATTTAAAGAGGTATTACAATTTCACCCACACAGTTATAGACCTGTAAAGGTGACTTTGCCAAGCTGGGTAATTAGTAGTAGATATGCTTCGAACTTTTGATTAAATGCTGCATAAATATTTTCATTCTAAACTTAGGTCTGTTGCTCTTAGTAATACTGTTTGTGTATGGATAGGAAACTGACTGTTTTGGAGAATTATAAGCAGTAATCAGCTTGGTTTTATGAAAGATACATCTTATAAAACAAATATACTTGAATGTAGTTAGTAGAGATCTGGGAAAGTGGTGCTGCAGTAGTAGATCTGCTTCAAACGTTTGATTAAATGCTGCATAAATATTTCCATTCTAAACTTAGGTCTGTTGGTCTAGGTAATGCTGTTTGTGTATGGATAGGAAACGGACTCATATGTGGTAGAGAGAGTAGTTGTCAATGGTACATTCTCCAATTGGGCCAGGGTTTAAATATTGTGTAACAAGGTTCTCCTAGTCTGTTTATTATTGACTTGAAAGTAAAGCTGGCCATAAACGCATCACTGATATTGTACGAAACATTGTTTCATACGATATTCAGTGCATGTATAGCTACTTGATGAGGCGACCGATATCGCAAAAGGCTGCGGATATCGGTTGACTCGTCAAAAGATTTTGAAGGCGCCCGGCGCTGAATCTACGTTCAGGGCTGAATCGGCAGAAGGTTGTAGAATTCCTTTTGTTTCTACCTCCATATGTTACGATTCGGCCCTGAATGTCTGTGGAGGGTGGGAACGATCTTTCGTGTGACCAATGGTCACATGAAAGAACGAAAATTGATACGTGTATGGCCACTTTAATGCACTTTTGTTTGCCAACAAAAAATTATGTAAAATAATTAAGTCCATCTAGTATTTTTAATTCTTTCAAAGGGATCTTTGCAGACTGGCAATATGGACAGCTAACTGATAGATGAGAATTCATTTTTGACACATTTAAGATTATGCTTAGGAATTAAAAAATGCAGGATAATTCTACCCTTATTGGCTATGTTAGGCACATCTTTTATAGAGAAGATGCAAGGGGTACTTAAAGTTAGTAAACTTAGCTGTAGCTTGCAATAACAATGATCTAGCCCCTCCATCAATATGTAGTGCAGATAAAGTGCAAAGGAAAGCAGTTAAGCTGATAAAGGGTTTGGAAGGAATCACTTACAAAACCAAGGTGAGACTGTTTAAACACTATTAGATTGGACATATAATAGATAAATAATAGATAACATAAGAGATAAGAGAATTTCATGTGTGTATGGTGGGAGATGAGGTTCATTGACTGGGCAGGACAGCTATTGAAGGTGTCTGAACATCAGTTAATGCACGGGAAACATCATAATTGTAATGTGTATGGTGCCTTTAGAGTGTGTTAAAGGAACAGTAACACCAAAAAAATTCAAGTGTATAAAAGTAATTATAATATAATGTACTGTTGCCCTGCACTGGTACAACTAGTGTGTTTTAGCAATGGGGGCAGCCATTTAAAGGAGAAAAGGCACAGGCACAAATCAAATAACAGATAATACCCCATTGTATTCTACAGAGCTTATGTGCTAAGTAATCTGTGCCTTTTCACCCTATTTCTAGCTTGAATGGCTGCCCCCTTGGTTACACAGCAGCTTATTTATATAAACTATAGAAGCAAACACACCTGTTTTACCAGTGCAGGGCAACAGTACATTATTTTCTAATTAATTTAAAGCACTTTCATTTTTTCCTTTAATGTAGTTGCGGAAGCCACAGTATAATAAGGTATAGCGTATATGTATTACTAACCAACAAGAGAAAACAGAATGAATGAAATTACACTAAAATATATTGAAGGAATTAGGATGAGGTCGAAAAAAGTAAAATAGGGCAGCACTGTCTAACTTCTGTGGTACACATGTGGTGGAGGGCCAATAACGGAAGCCGGTTTTGACCAGTCCCTTTTTTTTAAACCATGTTATCACAAGAGCTTTTAAGACCATGCCCACACCAAGAAAACAAATAATTGGTGCTCACTGCAGGGAACCCTCCTTCACTCATATATGATAGAAGTGTATTAAATCATATTTAGACATACACTTACTTCCATATGGCTCCTCCTCTCTTGTGGATAGCTCAGCAACCCCCAGCACATAATTATACACCACAGGGACCCTCTAACAACTATTTCCAAATGCTAACAAACTCCCAGAACACTGCCAGGTACATTTCTCAGATGCAGCATAGGGCAGACAGAGTATGGCACAGGCAGTATAGAGTACAGCAGAGGAGGGAAGGAGACAGGGAAACCTATCATGTTTATGTAACTAAATGATCATGACCACTCAAACATGAACAGTTTGTAATGCAGTTCATACAGTGACACAATACTAGCACCACTCCTCACTCCTACAGTCTGTCTGAGGTGTAAACAATGTGTGAGCCTACAGTCTGAAGTCTTACAGAAGTGAACAATACAGGGGCTCACATGTGTGAACCATACAGGACCTTACAGCCTAAATCTGAGGTGTGAACAATGCAGGGGGGAAGTTAATCTCAGTACTGATACCATTTAAAGCTTACACAAAGGTAAGCAGTCACAGCAGCCAGACAGATGGGGGGGCAAGGGCTTCCGGTTGGAAAGCACTGAAATACGGTATCAGAGGGAGATAATTAAAATTAAAGCGAGCTTAGAGTACCATGTGTGCAGAAAAATACACAGATATGTCTTAAGGCTTAAGGTTACTATTACACATTGGGCATTCTGACCTCTGATGCCATCAAACTGAAAACATATATATAGAGGTGCTAGTATTTGTGGATCTGGCCACAAGGTTCACAAGCCACACCATCAATTTCAGTTGAAAACAGGGAGTGGCTCTGGTAGCCACATGTACAATTTATACATTACAAGGGGCTTCATTTGTCATCTCATGTATTTCTTACAATTCTAAGTGAAATATTGTTTCATTCTTGCAGCAAAGTCACTTCTGTTTCTTTAATTTAACAATGGTGAATTGAGTCCTCTTCTTACTCTGCATCTCTTGCTGGAACAAAGATTGGACTATTGATTGTACCTGTTCAGATAAAACATAGTAATTTACTTTAATTCCATTTTGGTTGCAATGGGACCTAAGAAACGCCACAATAGGTTTTCTGAAAAAGGCATTTAGATACCTATTGAGCCCTGCAATTCCCCCTCAGATACAGAAGATAACTGATTTTCTATCTGTTGCTTTTAAGTAAGCTGGAACATTTCTTCTTAGCAGATGCTGTCTTCTCATCCTTCCTGAATGCCATCATAATCTTGGACTCAGTTCATAGCAGATATATCAAAGCAGCAGGCTCCCCTGCTAGAAGGGCCCCAGTGATTTGTCCTCTCTGGAATTCAGACAGATTGTTATTTCAGTCCACAAAACAATATAATTTAGAGACTTATTTATTAAAAGACATCCCGGAGCTGTCCGCTAAATAATACATGGAAAATATCAGCGGATAACTTATTTGTCTTTTTCCATTTTCTTACCTAATGTTGGTGAAACCAGCTGTCCTCCTAGCAGTCACTGGCAGTATGTTCTGTAAAAGGGATTTTCATTTTTAAATTAACTTTTAGTATGATGTAGACACAGATATTCTGAAACAATTTGCAATTGCTCTTCATTTTTTATGTTTTGTGTTTTTTGAATTATTTAGCTTTTTGTTCGGCAGCCCTCCAGTTTGGAATTTCAGCAGCTATCTGGTTAACCTAGCAACTAGGTGGTGGTTTGAAAGGGAGACAGGGATATGAATAGAGAAAGGCCAAAATAGAAAGTAAGTAAAAGGTAAGAATAACAATAAAATTGTAGCCTCACAGAGAAATAGTTTTCTGGCTGCTGGGGTTAGTGACCCCCCATTTGAAAGATGGATAGAAAAGAAAAAGAAGGACAATAATTTAAAAACCATAAGAAATACAAAATGAACTTGTTAAGAATAGGCCATTCTAACATACTAAATATACTAAATATTAGCCTGATGGCAACCCACTCTTTTAACTCTGCCATATCTGTATATTTGCTGAAGGAGTTTTCCCTCTGCCCCTGAATGTTAATAAATGTTCTAACAGTGTATAATAGAAAGTACATTTGTCTAAGACTTCTCATAGGTAGCTTACTTTATTAACTTAAATCATGAAATATATTACAGAGAAAATATTGACTTTCAGTTGAGACTGTAGATTCCCCCCCTCAAAAAAAACTAAAACCCTATGAGTGAAGAAGTATTTGAAATTGTACAATTCTCTATGGTGTCCAGGGAAATGGCCATATGTAGAATATGCCTATCATAAACTCATGTCCTGTACTTGATGCTTTTTGTTTTTGTCTGATCATGTAACCGCATTACTTACATTTTCTCCAGTATAAAGCCACTAAGGGAAGCCATTAGCAAATGATATCCCCAGTGTCTATTATATCAAACAGTACTCCATTAAAATAAAAAATACAGTGAAA
This sequence comes from Xenopus tropicalis, assembly GCF_000004195.4. Taxonomy (NCBI): domain Eukaryota; kingdom Metazoa; phylum Chordata; class Amphibia; order Anura; family Pipidae; genus Xenopus; species Xenopus tropicalis. The sequence goes on along the minus strand of NC_030682.2, from coordinate 56,703,562 downwards.
TATTAATCAAATAAACATCTAAACATTTCAATCCCTTAAGAATACAGATTTTATTTGATGGTTTTGGTTTCTAATAATACATATTATTATTGTGTATAATAACTTAGTATTGCACTGATACCCCAAAAGGAATAAATACAAATGAACCCAAAAATGTATGTTTTCTTAATTTGTTGAAAACATTATTTATTTTGATTATTAAAAAATATAGATTTTCATGCACAAGACAACATATTTAATTCTACTTCTATTCCATTACCCTGTCTGCAGATGATAAGTCATGATAAGAAAGGTTGGGACAAGACTTTTGAACTAACTTGGATCCCATTTTATAACACATACTGTAAGCAATGTTTTGGCTTTAGAAGTTTAGAGTTTAGGTTATTACTTTATCAAATCTTATTATCAGGAAGTTCTCTGCCAATGGTTCACACCTGAAGACCCATACAGTGTTAGAACTAGCATAACAAAAGTTGCTTCCCAATATGCTGCTACATTTCTTCACACTGCTGTATTACTTTACGAAGGTAAAAAATTACAACCAAAAAAAGACTTGTTTGACAGATTTGGTCCACAGAAACCCCTGCATGCTCCTCCCAGGAGGATGCCACTACCCTGGCAGAATGAAATTTTCAATTCTAGAGGTACACAGTGTAGTGGTAGTAAGTGGAGACGGCTAATTTACTTTAGTGTGATTTTCCTTTTCTTGTGCCATAAAAATAAATACAAAATGTATCTGATATGCATAATGGTTTCACTCTGTTTAGATAAATAGAAAAATAACTTTGGTTATTGGTTGTGGATGGAAAGAGGGTAATGCCACATCAAAATAACAATGAAAGCCACATCTACTTTGGAAGTAAATTATGGATTTGGTTTCATAACAATTTAATTCACCAGGACTTGCAAATAAGGTTTTCCACATAAAAAAGGGCTTGCAGTCCTTTGCTCTGTTTAGATAAATAGGAAACAGCTCTTTTATTGGTTGTGGATAGAAAGAGGGTAAAGACACATCATAATATCAATTAAAACCAATATTTACTTTGGGAGTAAATGATGGATTTTGTTTCAAATCGATTTAATTTGGAAGGACTTGGAAATAACGTTCTCCACATGAAGCGGCTTGCCAATTGCCTATCTATCTGGCTTGAGTTATAGTGGAATAGGCACTAGACTTTTGAACTAACCCAGAATCCCATTTTATAACATATATGTTATGGCTTTAGAATAATTATTGTGCTAACAAACCTTATTATAAGGAAGTTATCTGCCAATGGTTCACACCTAAAGATTCCCAAAGCAGTAATGATAACTTTCAGCATAATAGATATAAGGTTTCTAGAATACCAATTCTTGTAAAAAACATCTGTAATGTGTTTTCTAGTATGTAAAATTGTGTTAAAGGGGCTGTTCACCTTTACATGAACTTTTAGTATGATGTAGATATTTATATTTTGAGACCATTTGCAACTGCATTTTATTTTTTATTATTTGTGTTTTTTAGTTATCAGTTTTTTGTTCAGCAGCTATCCGTTTTGGAATTTCGGCAGCTATTTGGTTGCTAGGGTCTTGTTTACCTTAGCAACCAGCAATGAATATGAATAATACTAAGCTTACATAGCAATCTATTTTTTGGCTGCTGGGGTAAGTGATCCCCATTTGCAAGCTGGAAAGATGCAGAGGAGCAAGGAAAATAATTCAAAAACTGTAAAAAATAAATAAGGACCAATTGCAAAGCTGCTATGAATAGGATATTCTATAACATACAAAAAAAAGTGAACCACCCCTTTAATGACATTAGAAGATACTCCCAAGTCAATCACTTTCAGTTTCTACGCATGTTACCTCAACCCCCACTGAAGAAAGTTGGGGTTGAGGTAGAATGTTGGCCCCTGAAGGTGAAGTAGTAACAAAAAACTGAGGTATGGTCAGTTTTTTAGATGCAAGTGTTTTGCTCCTATTGACACAGGGCACTTACCTGGTCTTGAGGTTGTGGTACCTCCAAGGGTCCTGTATGTCTATAAGTGCAACTGGGCTTGATTAAGGAAGCTAAGAGCAAGAGTATCTTTAATGAATTAGAGAAGATTATATTGATCTGCTGTCTTTATTGCCATCCTATAAGGACTTTATAAAACCAGATAAAAAGGTTGACCTTCTGTAACTATTAGTTTCAAATACTTTATCTTGCTGTAAATGAAAATTACACCAGAGTCTCAGAGAGTTGCAGAGTATCCCGGGGCACCTTAACTTTTGATAGATATTATTTATCCTGGATTGTGCTCAGAAGGGGCAATCCATTTACACAATTAAAAGTATAACAGCTGGTGTGGACCTTTGGGTTAGATTGCCATATAAAGATAATTTTACAAAGGAATCAGGTTCACCAGGTGCTGAAGCACCTGGTAAACCTGATTCCTTCGTAAAATTATCTTTATATATAGATTTAAGTCACAGAAAGAACAGACATAAGGAATAAGTGATATGCGGGCTGGCCCACGGGTCGGGCACATCACTTTCAGGTTGCGGGGGGGTCCGGGTTGAGGCATTCCGCTCGTCCTACCCTCGCTCTTCCTGCTTCTCTATTTATAGGTGTGCACCTGCCATGCCCCGTCCCTTTTGTGATGTCATTGCAGGTCGGCCACGGGTCTATGAATAGAGGGAGGAAGCCGGGTCGGGTAGGGCTTGGGATGGGAGAGGATGGTTTAGGGTTGGGTGCAGGTCAAACTTTTCTTGACCCGCACATCACTACAAGGATGCCTATTGCTTTAACTTTCTGTGTGAAATTGTCAATATACTAATATACTACCATGGGTGTGTGTAGACAGATATAGAAACTGTTTATTTGGTACACTGTGTGTAAATGAAGTGCTTGCTTCTAACAAATTATCTCAGGAGGATTGATGCAAAGTGACATTGTCATTATTACAAACCAGCTACAAATTAACATTCTGGCATCAAAAATGGAGAGAAAGCGTAGTCGTAGAGGATGTATAATATGGTTGGGGCAATTTATACACCCCCAGTTATGCCCAGTCAGGAAATATCAGGCATTTGGCAATATTCGCCTACAATTACAGGGTACACTCTTTTAACACCATAATGGAGATCTTTTTAGTTTTGTATTAACTGGTTCAGTTAAGAAGGTATGTAGTTACTTATTGTAATTTGAATACCTGCCTACCACTCCCATGCAAAAAAGGGCACCATGTTGAGCTAGAGGAGTTATGTAGGCATCCTCTTTTCTGCCTTCCTACCCAGCTCCCTAGCCTGTGTGCCATGTAGAGCATTATGATTGTTGGTAAGGACAGGGCTGTATTGCACCTGCCAGTGATGTGACCTGTCTAACTGGACATATACACTGGGGGTGGGGAATACCCAGAGCTATGCATTTCTTTTGGATTTTGTAGAGTTTTGACCTCCCCCAGAATAAAAGGGACCATTTAACAAATAAAAAGACCATATAACAAATGTGGCTGGTTGGACATCAGTAGCTGTTTCGTCTATGATTTTTAAAGAAACTAGGTAATCATTGGTAGAAAAAGGTATTGCAGTTTCATATATATATTATGTTCTTTTTCTGTAAGAATGTAATGCCTTAAATAAAGGCTCTTCTTAAAATAGGAGCAATTCCCATTATTTGGATTAAGTTTGTTCTGACTTTTGTTTAGAGTACTATATGATTGATAGTAAGGAGTAAGCATGAGCTGTTACAGTATATTATTCAGTCAAGGACTGTATTGTGTTAGGCTTTAGCCTCGAGTGAGTAGACACACACACACACTCAGTAAGGGAAATGTGCGAGGTTAGTTAACCCAGGTTGAACTTGCCTCCGATAAAGAGATGCTTGTTGATACTGGCTCCCTGTACTGAGACCAAGCACCTGTATTGTATTGTACCTTTTTTGTTTAAGAATGTTGGCCAAGGTTAAAGTGTTATATAGGTTGTGGCCCAAGTAGTTAATGTATAATGCACTGCCTATCCTTGTAAGTGAGGATCATCTGAGCTCAAAAATTGATGTTCCTGATTTGTATGAGTCTGGTACCAATAATTTATACTTTATATAATACCAGTTGTAGTCAGGTGTGTAAGGAGCACCCGATAGTGATCCTCATTTTGCCGGCTGTGCTTCCAAGATGGTGGCGCCCATGGCCTCCGAGTGGGTTGCGGAGCCAACGTGATGACATCAGCACGCAGACACATGAAGCCATTATGCCGTGCCTAGTGCATATTGCAAATAAAAACGCACAGAGAAGTTGGGTTCATCGTCCAAATATAGGGCTTCTTCCTAGAGCCCTTGGGTGTGCTGCTAATTGCATTTTGGACTGATTTGCCTGTTTTGACCCTTTGCCTAATTCTGATTCTGCTGACTGCCACCTAAATTGACCTTTGCCTGTATAACGACTCTCGTTAACCCTTTGGATATCACACTTTGGACTTTCTGTACTGTCTGTACCCAGGCTTCCACCTTGGTCCAACCCAAGCAGGTGTCGAGCAGGCCCTGACAAGGTGGAACGAACAACTGTGGTGCCTGGTAATATATCTCTGGTGTTGCCCATATATAATCATTTTTAATTAATATCCAAATAATGTGTGAATAGCCTTTCTCTGCGTCAGATCCATGTAAGATCTCATTGATACTGGTGATGCAAGAATGACTTTATTAAACAATATTTTTGCCAATATTCTGAACATTCATGCTCATGGCTCCTTGTTTCTGCCATTCCTGTAGTAAGGAGTGAATAGCTTCACACACAAAAATGTAGGCTTCTTCAGGGTTCACTATATAAACTTTCACATTGCAGGGATTAATGGATTCTGCATAATCCAAATTCCAAGGCCCTGTGATCATTCTAGGAAAATGTTAACGTGACAGCAGGTTAAAAAATATTTCAGCTATGGGCAAATTTGAGTCACAGAATTTTAAAAATGTAACGTTGGAATGAATTGTTTAAATGGAGAAAACCGCTAGGAAAAAATAGGAATCCCACACACTTGGTTATTTACCTTCTATACTGGTTTACATGAGGATGCAAGTACAATATAATGGTTTTTATGTTGTTTATTGAAAACCTTACAAAAAATATAAAAGCTGAAGCTCAGGCCAATATTCTGACCAACAGTACAAATATTATGTTCATGGGCTGATGTACAAATACCTGAATATACTAAAGTCCAATGCCATTTTGTAATATTATTCTACACAGACATGCTTATTCATGATAAACACTCCTTGAGACTGTCCAGCTATCCTTTAGTATCATGGGAAAATGTCCACTTTGTTTAATCAGGTATTGATTAAAGTATTTCTGTTTGATATGATTACAGACAGGTTAATTGTCTTACATAGGTGATGACAACACTCCACATATACTAAATCTAATAAATAGTTTGTGGATTTACAAGACAAGTAATTTCTTTCAAATTAAGGATGTTAAACGTTACTTCATTTGTAACCAAAGGGAAAATAAAGGTTATATCAATGTATGCAATAGGCATCCAAACCAGACCCCCTCCCTCCCCACAGAATATAAAGTACATGTGGGCAGAGATGGATGGACAATCTGGAGGTAAAAACAATTCTGCTCCATAGCGAAACCTACCCTCTGAACCCCCACCCACCTAATAATTTTATTTATATATAATATATATGATTATATGTGCATACATAATATATATATGAACATAGTATATATAACAATGCATTAATAGAACAGATGGGAATCTATACAGTGATAGAATTTAAATACAAAAATACATTTACATTCAAGATTTCTTTTTAAAAAGCAAGATGACATCCCTGAGCCTTTAGTGCTAAGATTATACAGTTTATATATATATATATATATATATATATATATATATATATAATCTTTTGGGTAGTTTATTTTCACTTGGAACAAATATTACAAAATAAACAGTTCAAAATAAAATCCTTGCCATTTAATGGGCTCTAACGAACACAGGTCAGTTATCGTAACTAACCGGGAGTAAGCCTACTGCCTGTCTCCCATACAGAAAAAAGAAAAACAAAGTTCCAACCTTGTGGTGATTCCAAGCCTCTCATTGAGCTCACACAGGCAGCTTCCCCCTGCGTCCTTCCCCCAGACTGGAGCCTTATACTTTGGCCTAAGCTGCCTTTTAATTAAACACCTGAGATGCCTCAGGTAGACACAAAACACCCAGACTGGACTAGAAGTCCGTCCTGGACTTTCGCAGGTATCCTGTTAGTGACCTTACTACAATATATATATATTATTAATGATGAGGATGTGCGTGATAAACATAAAGGAAGTCTGATTCTCTATAGTACCATCTCAATTAATGTAACTTTGATAGTACTAAAAACTATTATGTAAAATAGGGGTGATGCTGGAAAGAAATGTTTTATTTATTTAGTATTTGTCAGAGATATATATTTGTATGCATCTGAAGTCTTTTCTGGGATATCGTGGCCAATCACAAGGATAGCTTTGAAGATTTCCCTTATACAGTGAATGGTAACTTTGTTCAAAGGGAAAGGAAAGCTGTTGAAGCATTTTATTGTCAATAGATTAGTCACAATAGTGCAAGCTAAAACACTATATATATTCTGTAGAATTCTTAGTTAACAGCCATAGAAGCTCCCTGTGTTTAAGATGGTAGTTGCCATTTTAGCTTGGTCTCTAGTAACTAGTGATGTGCAGGTTGAGTAAAACTCTACATGCACCTGACCCTGCTCCCAGCCCAAACCCTACCTGACATGGCTAGTCCCCTCTATTTATAGACAGAGCCCGCCCCGCCGATGAGGTCAAGAAAGGGGCATGTGTGCACCTATAAAGCTGGAAGCCAGCAGTATAAGGTCACAAATGGTGTGCCGGGAACCCACAAATGGTGTACCACGGCAGGCCGGACCCACGGGTCCCGCAGATATCGGGGCGGCCTGCACATCACTATTGGTAACTTCTGTGCTGCAGTTCTGGCTGCTGGAAACTCAGATTACAGAACAAAGGGGAGAAAGGGGAGGGGAAGACAGGAGCAACTGAACAGATTCTGCCCTGAAGTTTTTATCTGAGATCTGGAAGTCTGATACTGAAGAAGGACTCAGTGCAGCTTTTCTATGCATGTTTACGGCTGTACCATAAACCTTTCTAAAAAAAGCTTACTTTAACCTTTCCTTCTCCTTTAAATACCAGTCTGGAAAGCACGCCTTGCACTCATTTGAGATAATACACAATAAAGCATGTAAGTTGGGACCCCTAATGGTCTGCAGTATGAAAGAAACTTTCTCAGTCAGTATATTTCTTATCTGCTTTTTTAGGCCTTTAAGCCTTATGCTGCAGCATCTGTTACAACAAGCTGTCTGTGCAAAAACGAGCTTAGAACATTCTGGGATTTGAGATAATGCATAATTTCCTCTTGTTCAGATAAAATGGTTTTCCATTTTCATTTTTTTCTTAGCTGGCACCTTATGTCTCTACTGTGTCTGTTGCAAATATTTCATCTTAAAGTCCTTCTAGAAATGCTTAATGCTCTAAACTTGTCTTGCTTATAAATGACTTTTAGATATGTATGTATTGTTATTTAAAAAAAAAAGTATAGTGTTTTCTGAGCTATGGAAGGTTCTATATACAGCCATGTTCTAGATTGTTCTTTTTATACCCAAAATGGCCACAATTCTGTATGGAGTACAGCCTGAGCCTGAGAAAATCGCACTTGAAGGAACAATGGCAGTAACATTTTCATAGAAGCTAATAGTAAAAGAAAATAACTATTAATCCATGTAAAATAGAGACTTTGCTATTATTTTCTTTCTTTTTATTCTGACAGATATTTTACAGAAATTAAGGGTTGTTGCAGGGCATGGCTTCATTCCCTGCACAGGCGGTTTTCCCATTGAGCGGCTTCTTGCATCACAGTTGATATTGCCTGTTTATCCACTAACTCTGCTGGGCTATGAAGGGAAGGAGCAGACGCTTCTTGATGTATCATACAGAGATTGTATGGTCAATGTTGGATCACGGTTATGACCCAATATCTCAGAGGAGGGATGCTGGCAGTGATTACACTAGTTGGGTATAACAGCTCCTTCTCTTCACAGCCCAGAGATCAGAATGCACTGGCATCTGCCTATGTAACAAGGTTTTCGTAGAAAATAGCTATTAACAATGCTCTTCTTCTCTTAACATAGGAGTTCTATATCCCACTTGGAACTGGACAAATACTATTTGGCACCCCAGGAACAATTTTCATGCTTGCGTCACTCCCCAACTGTTTTTACATTTAAATGTGGCTGAGGGGTAAAAAGATTGGGGATCCACAGCCTCGAACCTTGGCTAGACTGGCTGTCAGAGTGCTCTGCTCAGTTGCTTGAGGCAGTCAAATAAAAGTGAAAAGATAATTAAATAAAAGGGTAAGCAGGACCCAGAGTGTAGAATTTCAGTAGTGTTTTGTGAATGGTCACAAAGCTTCTCTAAATTTGAAATACATCTAGTAGCAGCCAGTGAATTGCCAGAATTACATTTTTTGCATCAGTTGCCAAAAAGAGAAGCAAGTTGTTCTGCAAAGACATGGATGGATGTAAAAGTGTAACCCACCATTCAGCTAAGGGCATTTATATTGTTTCCTAATACCATGATTTTACTGACAACATTTCATTTCCATTAATAACATGAGAAACTGAACAATTTGTTCTGGGCAATTTTAAAACCAGAAAATATCAATATATTTTCACTGTGCAGAATGGTATAAGCCTTCTCTAATTACAGCTAAGTGGTTTCATTTTACAGTTAGCAAAAGAGGGTTGTGCATATTCACTACAGATAACAGAACCTGCAGAACCACAAAGCCACCAAAATGAAAGCATCTTAGCTGCAATTGAAGAAAGTCAGTGCATTAAATGATTGTTGACAGAACCATGAAACAAAAAAAACTTCTAGTCTGACTACTAATTGTTGATGGACTAAAACTTTCTGTTGCGTGCAAGCATGGAGCCAAAGCACATCTCAACAATTCTGTGAGCCAAAGGAGAAATCCATATAAATATCTGCCTAATCAGACTAATTGTGACATATTTACTATTCTGTCTCAAGTTGCAGCGCCGCTCATAAACTGATGTTTTATTAAGGATTCTGAAGAGCATTGCACAAGGGTCCCATTTAAAGAAATGGTAATCAGCACACTGTTATAGCTCAATATAAACATTTGTATCATGGATGAACCAAAGTTTCACAAGAAACTGGGGGAGGGGTTATAATTACTTTGGTTCCACGTGGTGTATTCTAAGTACACCGGAAGAAAAAGAATACCTGCCAACAGGGCTCTACTACAAATCAGCTTTTCCGAGTGGTATCACTCTGCATTAAGTAACTTTTTGGGCACAGGGGCAAGTATAGAACCACTAAGGGGCACACATTTGCTAAATGTTAGCACTGCAGTGCTAACAGGTGACTGATGGGCTAGTAAGTCTGCAAGCCAAGAATAGTGATTCCCATATCGGTAGTATAAGCATAAACCATATATAATATATAAGAACAAATATTTTTACAGTGGGGCAAGCCTACCCCATAAAGCACTGTTCACTTAGACCAAGCCATCAAACTTATCTAAGCAAATGTTTAGTGGCACATCTGGCTTAATAAAGAAATGAATGTAAACAATATTTCAAATTTCAAACCACACAGTATGGAAGAGAACAACCAATCAAATATAGGCTTTTGTTGCAGATAAGGTGTGGGAAGAAGGTACTTGTCCTTTAGCAGATAAACAGCCTGCATAAATTAGTAAAGTCTTAAGGTGGCCATTTACAGGCCAATAAAAGATGCTTACTTTGTGCTTCTTTAACAATTTGGCAAATTATTGTCCCATGTACTGGGGGAGGCTTCCCCACAGCCTGTACTACTAATATCTTGCCACAAAATGTTCAGATATCTATTGGTAAATGATACAAATCCTTCAGATGAGGTTAACTATTGAGTTGATAGCTTCCTCTTTTGATGTTTTTTTCTAGGCCTCTATTTTTACCTGCATGTATATGGCACCACTTGATTATATGGGTGTATTATATGGGTAATTCTGCAAAAATTGTAAAAAATAAAAATTTGATCCACAGCTAATATGTCATTTCAAACAGATTACCCTTTTTCTTCATACCAGTTTTATTCAAGTAGCCAAATCCATTTTTGCACTGAAAAAGATTAATATAAGCTGCTTACTGTGGAGGAGCTTGGTCAATGATGATAGATATTAACTAATGCCATCTAGATATCTTTATTCATTTTATTATTAAAATCTGCTCAATGCAATTTTAAATTCAAAAGTTTTTTTTTCAGACAAAAGATATGATTGATATTCAACTATATATACTAATAAATATGTAGATGTAGATATGTTTCTGCTGCTTGGCAGATAGACGATAGATAGGTAGACATTTATGATGTGCTGTTATTCCTGTAGCTTGCTAACCATAAAGGTTATTTTCCCCAAACCTACATTATGTTGTGGCAGTTGGCACTGTAAAAAATATCTTTAGGAAGAGTTTAGGAAGAGTAGAAACTAATGCAATATTTACTCTCCAAATCTCTAATGAATAAATAGACCAATCTGTGTACCTGTGTATCAAATAAAGATTCTGTGTAGGTATAATAAAAGAAGCAGGTAAAAGTTTGTTATCATTTACTTATATTTACCTTACCCTTAGTTCCATGCACACATCAGTAAAAACAAGCTGCAGAAGTGAATTAAAAGCATTATAATGAATGGTTGGATACTATTACTGTATATACTGTGTGCTGCTGGAAACAAAATCAAATTGTGAGTGTTTTACTTCTCCCATTGCAGACCTCTTTAGTTGATGCAAAATGAGAGTCCTGGGCTGCTGAAAGCCAAAAAAGGAGAATGTCATTTCCCTGATGAAAGTTTCCTACTCCTCTAATATATAAGCTGTCAGGGGTCCGGAGTTCATCATGCAGCAGCAAGCTTATTCTTTCTAAATTAGGACTATTTGGTTAGCTATGGTTCCTGGATAGCATTTCGTAAACTGTCACAGTACAGCATTATGAATGAAAGCCCAACACAAAAATAGACTTAACCTTGTGAAACAGCTTACATAGTATGGATGTGATAATAAGCAATAATATATATGTGCACCAAAAACCCACAATGAAAGAAGTATTTGCAGTTTAATAAATCGGCTAAAAGAAAGAAAAGAAAAAGGAGTGTGCTCAGTAATGGTATATATTCAAACTATGGCATACACAGGGTGTTTGCCACCCGAGATTAACAGAATTAGCAAAGAAGCAAACATTTTAGTGTTTATGCCTTTAAAACATGTAACTTTTATTTCATAAGATTAAAAAGAAATGTATGTACCGAAACCAGTGCAAACTCTGTGAATGGCACACAGAGTACCCACATTAATGAATGTATCCCTATGATGGACTCCCCGTCTCCCCCTCATCTCCACCTCTTTTCAGGGAATAACAGCACTTATGAATGAACCGTTTTCCCTAATATTTGGGATATGAACTTAAATATGGATGCTGATTGTCCCTTTTGGTACTGGCTATATCTTTTATGAACTTTTTCCATTTTGTCCTATTATGGTCAGGTTGGTTTTTAATTATTAAATTAATTAGTAATCAGTGTGATTTTCTTTTTAATCTTATGAAATAAAAGTTACATGTTTTAAAGGCATAAACACTAAAATGTTTGCTTCTTTGCTAATTCTAATAAATCGGCTATTTATTTTTTCTGAAGTTTTCTCTGACACAAGCCATTATTGCCTTCTTTTGCTCTCTAGTAACCAGCATACTCCTGCCCCTTATACAGCAGCTACAAAATGCAAGCATTGATTTAAAGGAACAGTAACATCAAAATATGAAAGCGTATTAAAGTAATTACAATTTAATGCACTGTTAAATTGCACTGGTGTAACTGGTGTGTTTGCTTCAGAAAGACTATTATAGTTTATATATATATAAGCAAAGCTGCTGTGTAGCCATGGGGGCAGCCATTCAAATGAGAAAAGGCACAGGTTACTTAGCAGATAACAGATAAAATGCCATTGTATTCTACAGAGTTTATTTGTTATCTGCTATGTAACCTGTGCCTTTTCTCCTTTTTCCAGCTTGAATGGCTGCCCCCATGGCTACACAGCAGCTTATTTATATAAACTATAGGAGCGTTCTGTAGCAAATACACCAGTTTTACCAGTGCAGGGCAACAGTACATTACATTTTAATTACTTTAAAACACTTTCATATTTTGGTGTTACTGTTCCTTTAACAGAGACCTGTGGCAATTCATTTTTGCAGCAAGGATGTGTACAAAATGCAATGTAATGGCCGGCCGTGACATTCCTCCAAGCGCACAAAGTGTAATTATTGATATAAGGGTGTTGATGTCAGAATTTTAGGCTGCATTTATGGGTCACAATTTTGTGGTTTCTTAATGCCTGGAGTCTATGGGAGTGGGCAGCTAAAGAAATTCTCTTATATTACTTTAAGAGCCCTGTCTTTAACCACTCCAGTCACTGAGAGGCCACAAATAATCTAAGCAGTTAATACAGTGTGAAATGGCAACTGACTGAAACTGATCCTGTCTAACTTGGTAGATAATACATATATTTATAATAATAGATGTGGATCTTTTAAGCATAACATATTGTGACATTACTTTCATGTGCAAAGGTAGACAATGCAAGGGAGCCAAGTACTAGACTTGACATTGACAATGGATAAGACATAAGGCCACTTTGCACTATGCACTGTTTATGTATGCTCTGAAAATAGTATGTTCCTACAATGATCCCATTGCTGGAAAAATTGCATGCAATAGACTAACCAGGAGCAACATTTTTGTAAAAATACTGTTTGCTAATTAAGAGCAAAATTATGCTACAACTTTGGGGGAAAAAAGGCTTTATCATGATGGAAAAATTGCAAATAGGCATAATTATTTTGCACTTTGCGTATGTTAGTAAAAATCCCACATGTTAACAAAAATGCAGAAGAGTTCAAAAGTGCAATAACCAATAAAAAGCATTAAGGAATGGCTTTGCTGGGTTAGTTAATGTTAAACTAATGAATTGGCTGCTATGGGCTGATGCTCATATGCACTTTTCACCTAATATTTGTTTGTAACTGAGCTCCATTGTATCATATTTTTATTCCACCCACATCTGAAACTGCTGTATCAATAAGATATACTTTCACAAAGAAAAACAGTTTAATCTTTACTATTCTTTAAATAAAAAACGAGCAAGTTTCTTACTTATGCCTTCTGTAATACTGGCACAGTACAGTACTTCCCTATGTATAAAGGTCAGACAGAGAATGTAAAAGTATTGCTCTACAATAAGCATTGTCAGGTTTCATACTATATTTATTATGTGTGTACGTGTGTGCATTATTCAGCTCTAGCAAACCATCTGTTCCATCCATTTAGAAGTATAGGGTGCAGCACTGTTACGCCATACAACTAATTAGTCTTCTAATAAATCATAGCAGAAGGACACAGAGATTTGGCTTGGATGGTAGCTCAATAATCCTTCAATTATTTTGGAAAACTGATGTCGGATGCAGATGTGAAATGATTTGCATTTAAGCAGCGTGCTGTAGCTGTAATTGAATTCCCAGAAAATGTACCTAATCCACAAAACTAATCTTGCTGATTGTAGAGGATGTATGGATTGCTGGAAATATACAAATACACATTTTTTTTTTATTATTAATAACCCTACATTATTACGCACAATACCTTAGGTCTAGACAGTTTTTGATGAGGTTACATTTCTGTCAACAGACTACAGTATATTTATCAATACAAGTACATTTATGTCTTGACTACATATTGGGCCTGATTCACAAAAGTGCGATAAAAATTATCGCACACTTTTTTGCGGTAAAAAAGACGCGATAATTAGCACGCGATTTACCATAGTATTATCGCATGCGAAAAGTCGCCATTTTCGCATGCGGTATTTCTCGCGCTAGTTTTACCGCATGCGTGAATTTCCGTGCTGAAAAGAATACGATCGCATGATTCACTATAACTTTGGCGCGCTAAATATTGCATACGGCTATGCGAAAATTAACACCTACTACAGGCAGGCTAAAAATTATAGAAAAGTACAGTAAATGAGTTTTTGGCAATAAAATATGGATCCACAAGGGACCGTCGTCAGGATCCTGACGACGGTCCCTTGTGGATCGAAACGCGTCGATGTGAGTGTGGAGCAATAAAACTACTTTGATATTTTTGAACAATTGGAGCCGTGAGTGCTTTCTGCTGCAGCTATGTGAATATTTTTGGTGAGCAACCGGCGCGTGGTTTGTGATTGGTGAGTGCCGTCATTGGAATAGATATATATATATATATATATATATATATATATATATATATATATATATATATATATATATATATATATATATATATATAGAATCCAAAATGGGGAGCACACCACATGATTGTACTAAACCTCGGTGCCAGAGCAGGGAAATCTTCTAGCCAAGCAAAAGTGTCGGCACTCATAGGATTTGATCATCAAAGCACAAAAACAATAAAGGCTTATTTCAAATGCAAGCGGTGAAGTTCATCATTTCCCTGATGAAAGTCCTAGGTAAGGACTGAAACGTCGGAAATAAACTTCACCGCTTGCATTTGAAATAAGCCTTTATTGTTTTTGTGCTTTGATGATCAAATCCTATGAGTGCCGACACTTTTGCTTGGCTATATATATATATATATATATATATATACACATCTATTTTCAAATACATATGCATAAATAAGTTTAAAAGCAGGGGGGAAGCAGCAGGGAGCGAGTCATTTGGGGGAAGGGCCACAAATGTTTTAGGGGGCCCTGGCTAACAATGTCTGTGTGTACTTTGTATTGATGTGAGGGTTCACAGGGGGATGGGCCATTGGGGGCGTGGGAGGAGGGGGCCCATAAAATGTTGTTGTGAGGGGCCCCGTTATTTATGATGGTGTATGAATGTATATATATATATATAATATAATAATACTGCCCTATCCCAGGCCAAGCAAGCATACTATAACACACTTATAAATAATAATAAATCAAACCCGCGGCGCTTATTCTCCATATTTAACGCGCTACTTCATCCTTCACCTAATGAATCAATCATATCTGAACACACCCCCCAGGACTTTGCTGACTTCTTTAAAAGCAAAGTCGATTCTATCCGCAAACAATTTTCCCAACCCTCAGATACCAGTAATCTCAACCTTCCTAAATCTCCTCTCTCCCTATTCAGCTCCTTCAGTCTCGTAACAGAGTCTGAAGTTTCTCAGCTTCTCCGATCCTCTCCGTCTACTACCTGCTCACTGGATCCTATGCCCTCGTCCCTACTAAAACAGTGTGCCCCTGCCCTTACTCCAGCTCTTACCCACATATTCAATTCCTCTCTGGCTTCTGGTACTTTTCCCTCTCTCTTCAAACAAGCATGTGTCAAACCCATTCTTAAAAAGGCTACACTGGACCCGTCCTGCCTTTCTAACTACCGTCCCGTCTCTCTCCTGCCCCAAGCCTCTAAACTCCTGGAACGTCTTGTCTTTTCTCGTGTAACTAACTTCCTCTGCACCCATAATCTGCTGGACCCTATGCAGTCTGGTTTTCGGCCTGCGCACTCCACTGAGACGGCCTTATGTAGAGTGGCAAATGATCTCCAGACTGCCAAGGCCAAAGGACGCTACTCGGTCCTCATTCTCCTAGACCTTTCCTCTGCTTTTGATACTGTCGACCATTCTATTCTTATGCAAATTCTCTATTCTCTGGGTATCTGGGATCAGGCTGCATCCTGGTTCTCTTCCTATCTCTCTAACCGCTCCTTCTCTGTCGCTCTTACTAACAAATCCTCTACCCCAGTTCCGCTTAGTGTGGGGGTGCCTCAGGGCTCTGTGCTTGGTCCTTTGCTGTTCTCCCTGTACACTCTCTCTCTAGGAGACCTTATTTCTTCTTTTGGTCTTAAATACCACTTATATGCAGATGACATCCAGATATATTTAGACACCCCTGCACTAACTGCTGATGTTCAAACCCAGATTGGTAACTGCCTCCTGGCTATCTCCTCCTGGATGAACCGACGCCAGCTCAAACTTAACCTAGCTAAAAAAGAGCTCGTGGTCTTCCCGCCCAAACCTGGCCCTCCTCCTCCTTTCACCATTACTATTGATGGCATGACCATCAACCCTGTAAATTCTGCATGCTGCCTTCTCTAACCATATTAATAACACTGCCAAAACCTGCCGTTTTTTCCTCCGCAATATTGCCAAGATACGCCCCTTTCTTTCACAAGCAACAGCTAAAACACTAATCTATGCCCTTATCCTTTCCCGCTTAGATTACTGCAATCTCCTACTAACCGGCCTCCCAGACTCCCACCTCTCTCCCCTGCAATCAATCTTAAACTCTGCTGCCAGGATCCTCCTGCTCTCTCCTAAGAGGGATCCTGCTCAGCCTCAATTAAGCTCACTAGCATGGCTGCCTGTCAAGCAAAGGATAGCTTACAAAATCCTTCTGCTGACATTCAAAGCCCTTCACTCCTCTGCTCCTCACTACATTTCTTCACTGGTCTCCCTGCATGTTCCTGGTCGTCTCCTCCGCTCCTCTCAGAGCCTCCGTCTCTTTACACCATCCACACCCACTGCACTCTCTCGTCTTAAACCTTTCTATCTCGCTGCTCCTTACCTCTGGAACTCTATCCCTGAATCCCTCCGTAGGGAAAACTCACCCACTTTCTTTAAGAAAAAGCTCAGCTGTTACCTTCTGGAGCACTAAGACATTATTTTGCCCAGTCCTGCGCTTAAGGGCAAATGCCCATACCTGATGCACTCTTACCTTCCAGTTTGTGCCTGTATGTTACCCAACCACTCAGATTGTAAGCTCTACGGGGCAGGGACCTCCTTCCTGCTGTGTCTCCTACCACATGGCACTTATATATATATATATTTATTGTATTTATTTATTATATCACTTGTCCTCCCTGTGTGTAATTGTGTATATTGTAAGACTGTACAGCGCTGCGTACCCTTGTGGCGCTTTATAAATAAAGTTATACATACATACATAATATATTACACAAAATAACAACTTGCAATACTATTTCACAGAACTTCAGCTGGCGCCTCCTCCCCAGGCCCAACCCCAGGCCCTGCAGGCTCTACCGGCCCCAGCGGCCCGACCTGCCCAAGAACTGGCCCCCGAGGCCCAAGAACTGGCCCCAGAGGCCCCAGGACCATCGGCCCAAGAGCCAGAAGAGGCCCCCGAGGCTGAATATGCCCCGAGGCCCCAGGGTCCCCCGAGGCCCCAGACACCCCCCCCCTTCTTTCCTCCCCCAGTTTTCCCCCAGGCCCTTGGGTTCTCCCCCCAGGCCCCGGACTCCCCCCAGGCCAAGCGCTGGGCGCCAGGTTCTCCTGCGGGACCATCAGTGCAGGAGGACCTGGCCAACATGAAGGCTGAGCTGGCCCAGCTCCGGGGGGAAGTGGATCAGGTAAAGAGGGACATGGAAGAACTCAAGGGCAGCAAGCCCTAAGTTTCCCCCCCCCCCCCTTTTTTCTTTATTTTATTATTATAGTAAAATTTGATATTTTTCTACTTTTGAACTGAGTAATGTCTAATTATTTTTCCTTCCTTGATATGGTATTCTATACTTTCATGTAGTTTCTCCT
Organism: Xenopus tropicalis; assembly: GCF_000004195.4. Taxonomy (NCBI): domain Eukaryota; kingdom Metazoa; phylum Chordata; class Amphibia; order Anura; family Pipidae; genus Xenopus; species Xenopus tropicalis. The sequence continues at coordinate 56,685,892 of NC_030682.2, read as the reverse complement.
ACACTCTTACATTTATCAGTAACAGCATCAATATGCTATATGGGTGAAATTTTTGCAAATTTTCTGGCAACAATTTTGCCTTTAGCCCATTTTGCTGAATAGTAAAACTTGCGTTAATTAGTACGTAGCATATTTTTTGGCGAGTGTGATAACTGCCAATCCAATGTTTTGTTGCCAGAATAATTGCAATATTATATTTGTCCCCGTTTAATAAAGTGCCCATAAAATATTTGCCATTTATTCTGTGTCTAAAATCTCCCACTTAATTTAAGCCACTTTAGCAAACGGACCCCTAAGTATTTGGCTAAATATTCTTAAATGCCCCCCCCCCTTTTTATTATCTCTAGCACTTCTTTTTTTTTCTTACTTATATTTTTATAGGTTTTTTGGGGTTTTTTCTGCAAATAAACATTTATACAGCAACTCTCTAGCACTCTGTGCTCTCCCAGGGCAAAATGTTGCCATTTTTATGCTGCCGATTGTCGCTATTTATCGCGACAAGAATATCGCATGAAATACCGTGCGTAAAATAGCGCAAGTGTACTAATAGTGAATCGTGCGAAAAGTCGCCAAAATTAAGAAGCGGTAAAATTTTTAGCGCACGTTAAATCGCACTTTAGTGAATCGGCCCCATTATGTTTTATGTAGTGGCATCTACAGTAGGCTTCATTAGTCTCACAGATTTCTTTATTATTGTTTGAGCTGGTCACACTCATAATATCAGACAGTTGTGAGGAGTTGTTACCATCTACACATGTTCTGAGCAGTATCAAAATCAGTACAACAAGCTTTTCTATATTTGTGCGCTTGCTTTTGTGGATAAGGTACAAATTGCATTGACACAAGACATGGTTGGAACACACAATTGTTGCATCCTGGGCTCCCTTTGTGTGTTGCACCTACACACACACACACACACAACAGATTTTCAGCTAATGAGTTCTAAACTTATGCCCTCCCAGGGCTACAATTCTCTTTGTACAACTCACTCCACACCAAGAGCGATGCCAGAAAAATACAGCGTTTAGTAAATTACTGATGTGGACACCAATATGTGTCCACACTATTAAATTCCCACACTTTGCTGTGTACCTTATTTAGCAGACACCTACAATTGTAACGTAATGTACAATTGTGGTGTAAGTAGATGTCACTGGGCCAGAGAGCTTCTGAAAATCCAAACTGGAGATTTGCTGAACAAATTGTGATTTTTATGTTTTTATTACTAAATGACACTGTGTACATTACAAATAAACAAACTCCACCATTTCAAATTTTATTCTTGGACCAGTAAATTTATTTTTTTTAGCTGTAATATTGGTGTGTAGGCAGCCATCTCAGTGCATTGTGCCTGAGTCTGAGCTTTCAGAAGGAGCCAGCGCTACACATTAGAACTGCTTTCAGGTAACTTATTGTTTCTCCTACTCAGTGTAACTGGAGGATTCATGAGCCAGATTTGGATTTTTACTATTACGTGCTATTCTGATATCTACCGATTTACATTTTCGCCGGTGGGATGGCATTTCGGGGAGATTAGATGCCCGCGAACAGGGAGTTTTGTCGCGGGCGACTAATCTCCCTGTGTGCCAGAGCCCTTAGGGTAAAGACACACACAGCTAGTGTTAGCAGCTACTTGTTGTGGCTACTAAAACAGACAATGCTAATCATTTACTGATAACTTGACGTGTGTTTTAGCAGAGGCAATTCTCAATATTGTCTATGGCGTGGTATTTTCTGGAGTTCAGTAACCATGAAAAAGAAGCTGCTACTAGTAGCTCAGTGTGTCCTCTCCTTAGGGCAGTGGCACGCGGGGAGATTAGTCGGCCCGCGACAAATCTTCGTTATCGCGGGTGACTAATCTCCCCACAATGCCATCCCATCCCATCAGTGATTTACATTCTTGCCGGTGGGATGGTATTGTGGGGAAATTGTTCTACCTTTCCATTGTTCTGCTGATTGGCTGCCGGGGGGGAAATGAAGGGGGATGATATCACTCCGACTAGCAGCACAGCAGTAAAAAGTTTATCAGAGCACAATCGCATGGCTGAGGGCACCTGGGAATCGTTTTAGACATGATGATTCTCTGTGCAGCAAATAAAGAATCTTTGGACATTTTGTTGCCTGTCATACAAGTGACAAAACATCTGTGTATTCTTACCCTAAAAAGTGCAGGAAGTGTAAGTGCAGTTTAGGAGAAATTAGGCATGTAATTGGTTACAGAAGTAAAGCAAAGTACAAAAAGAAGCAGTAGGAAGTGCTGTGGGGAAAGCCGATCCCCAATGGAACAGTATCCAACCACTCACTCTTTACAGTAGAACTGGTGGTTTAGCAGGATATGGTAAAAATGTGACCTGGGAGTTTGAACAGACAGAAATCAGGATCAATGCAAAACTGAATAGTGGTAATCTCTACATTTGCAAGAATTACATTTTTGTAATTTTGTAACTAGTTTCCGCCTGTAAATGACAAATATATTGTGAATGCTTGTAATATAGTGGTTTGGCTGACATAGGCAATTCAGTTGAAAAGATCTCAAGTTCTTTAAAGTCATGAAACTAAAGCCAATGTGTATTTGTCAGTGTACAAATTGTTAGCAAACAAAGAAAGAAAAGTAAAAGGAATCCAGCAGCTTTATCTTAGCATTAACATTAACATTTTTCAGCAAATGCATTTTTGGCAGAATATCATATCACTTAGCTGTAAGAAATGTTGTCCTACATCAAGAATTTTAGCATCTGAAATTGCTTAAAGCAAAAAGGAGAATAAAAATTTCTTTATAATAATATAATAGTACCTTGTAACTAAATTGCATGAATCTATATTGGTGGCAAAACAATCCTATTGGGTTTAAAGTTTAAATGATTTTTATCAGTTTGTTGATCCTCATAACATATAGATCCCTTTTAACTCCAGATCCCAAGCAGTTCAGTAGGTTCAGGAAGACTGAAAATTTTCAGGCCTCATTTGCGAAGCCAAACGCAGTGTGGAGAGTGAAAAAAAGGCTTTTTATTGGCACTTTGCCACAGGCCTTTGTGCTCCATTTCAGAAGAAGGGAGGTACAGTACAGTATGTAGGCATCCACTTGCCCTACCTTGTACAAGATAGGGAGAGGCAGCAAATGCAGCCTATAGGCAGGTCTGTATTTGCCTGCCTGGACTGGCGCCTTGGTGCTCTTCCACTTGCTCCCCCTGGTGTGAACAATTACCCCTTTCATCTGTCCTTGGACCACGTCAGGCAGGGCATGCCGCTTTGGCAGATGACAAAGTAAAGAGGAGCTGCAGGGACTGGAACAATAGAAACAAAATCATAATGTGTGTGGCCCCTCTTATGCGCTCCAACTATTTGGCCTGTTGGCCAATTGGGGTGGGGAGTATACCTAGTCAGCCTGCGTATACCTGCCTTAAGCAGCATAAAATTCAAATGATAATAAAAAGTGCAACTTCTGGGTTATATTGTAGAGCCTTTTCAGCATAGGAAAATATTTCCAGAAAATAAAAGATAAATGATATCTCTTACTAGTATGGTGTGCAACCTGACTGTTTTCCCACAAGGCACAGGTTTTTTTTCCAGAAGTCACACATACTTGCACTTGTCACAAACAGGCACACAATGTTAAGGCCATATAATGCAGACACATTTTGCACCAGTTAGTAAATTGTATTCAAATAGGTGCAAGTTGAGAAGCAACAAAATGGTTGGCACATCATAAAATGAAACATTGTACACTTGATCACGTATAAAGCACAGGACTCCCTCACTACTTTGTATATTTTTCCTTCCACCTTATTCCCAATAATAGATGAATCAGTATATTGGAAACAAGCACAGGATGATTTAGAAGGAGAAAAAAACCAAAGGGGAGTTTATCAAAACTAAAAAATTATTCTTCTGAAATGTAGCAGGCCATTTCATTACTTATTTTGTTCTGAGGTATTTATCATTTCTCTCCTGAATTTGCTCATGTGGGAAATTGTACAAACAATGGTAAAGGAAATTGGCCATACATAGGCTGATAAAAGCTGTCAAGTCAGTTCCTGCAGTTAGCTGCTTATTGGTCCATTTTGGGGCACATGCATGTGCATGAGCGAGTGCACCGCTCCTACGTCAGACACAGACGTAGAAAGCGAGTGGGGAGATTGCTTATCATGCTCATGCACGCCAACCAACATGGCTGCCACCGGGAGCTCCCTCATGGTGCGGGTAGCCCAGTACTGGCGGGGGGAGTTTTTAAAAAAAAAAAAATATATATATATATTTATATATATTGTTTCCCCCAATTGGAGTGAGGGCTTTATTAGCCATGATTGACAGTTTCTTAGCCAAACAAACAAGAATGCTCATATTGGTTTCAATGTATCTTAGAAAATTTCAGCACCAGAAACCTTTTGTCAAACAAGATTCCAGCAAGAATGTGGTAGAAAACAATTTTTTTCTAGAAAATGAAAATAAATTTCACTGTCACCTTTACAAAAAAAATTAGCCCATTATTGTTTGCCATATTTGTATTCACACCATAAGTAGTAAATACAATTTCACAAATCTGACGATTTCTCTCTTCCAAAACCTCTTAAACTGATCCAGGAAAAGACATGGAAAATATTGCAAAACACTGCAGAAGGTTTTACTCATATGGTAGGTACATTATGTATTAGGATAAAAGTATTGCTTAATTTGCGAGAATCATTTAGCAACTCAACATACGGTATAAGGTTATCTCAGTATTCTTTCTAAAATTTGGCTTTAATCCTAGAGTGTATTATAAATATCATTCTGTTGGATTAATATCATCAGTGCTAGGTAAAAATGATCTCATTCAGTACATTCTTACTGGAGCTTCTGTTTTATATCTCTTTGAACAAAAATTCCTCTATTACAAAGGCATCTTTGCTTCCTTCTTCTTTTTCCACTCCAGTAAAATAGGAATAGTGCCATATTTCTGGGAAAGCTGAAACATATATTAAATGCTTGACCCAGCAATCCCAATGGCGTCAAAGTGAAGCGTGAATTTTTTATACTTTCAATTAAATATGCCACATATAATACACCCCCACCTCCCTATGAATAACTGGCATTTTCTACTCCTCAATCAGGGTCTTGGCAAGCACCCAAGGAACAACTGTATCCCATATACAACATTTGGGGCAGATTATAATAAAATTATGATATCTTACAAAGAAGATCTGGGAAGAGTAATGACTAAATGTCTTGGAGAACTTTTTAGCGTTCATGGGCCTCCAAAATAAAAACCCAGAAAAAACAAATTACCGTATCCAAGTTCAGTTAGGAATTAGTAATTACATTTTAAATTCAAAAACATTTATTGTACGTCCATTCAGTTTTGACTAAAAAGAATGAGCTAGTCATAGCTTAAGAAACAACATGACTGATTGCCAAAGCACACATGATGCCAGCTTTGCGGTGTAATTTTAAATGTTTTGATATTCAAAGTGCTTTATATTCCCACGTCTATATATTTTTTATAACAACAGAGAAAAAAATAGAGATGATAATTATGTGAAAAGGGGAGTGCAAAAGTGTTTTTTAGAATAACCTGAGGGATTCTTTTTTTTCCCATGAGATCATGCCCAATATATTCCTGTGTTTTTATATGCCTAGAAAATGAAAGGAGGCAAGTTACAGCAAAGCTTTTATTATTTCAAATTCTGTTGTATATACATCGGAATTATCTACCTTCTGCTCAACGGATTTCTTGCTCTTGCATAAAATAGAGGTTATAATGCAATAGAAAGATCCTGTGTATTTATAGACATTTTATAATTCCCTAACTGTATTACCATGTTATCTATACTGCCTTCCATTAACACTGTTGCTAAAATGGAACATAAATATTGACCTGAGATTAGTTCTACTACTTTGGAACTCAGTTTATAGTCCATTTAGGCCATTTTGTGCCATTGGATTTTATCTCTGTCACTTTCCAGGTGGGCCTTGGAGCCCAAGTATGTATCAAAGGTGTCATGAAGCTGGCATGGGTGGTAACATTTTTGTATTTATTTGCCTATATGAAAGCTGTATTTACAAAGGAATTTAGGTGCCCATACACATGAAGATCCGCTCGGTCCAAGGGAACGATATCGGCAGCTACAATCGGCCCGTGTATGGCTACCTTTACTTACAGTGTGCAAAGTACAATTTTAGACGCAATGCATTGTGTTTCTTCCCCATGATGCAGCATCTTTTCCCAATTCCCAAGCCTAATTGTGGCCCTGCACCAAGTTACGTCCAGCACAAGTGAGTTTTTGCAAGTCTGCTCCGTGTGCCTGCACCCAGGCCGACACAATGGCTCTCGTTGTAGGCACAGGAAAAGCGTTATTGAACAGGGTGAGAATCAGCCGCTCTGGCATTAGTCTACTGTTTAAACAGACAGTCCTGGGTCAGTGATGACTGACATATATAATGTTATGTACGACAACACAAAATAAATGAAATTCTTGTGATAATATCCTTTGGTATAGATAATACTATAGATGAGCATTATTAATATTTTAATTATAAGTATTAATCAGAAAAAACATCTTTATCAAGTTCAACCCCTCCAAATAAACCCAAAGATTCCAATATTCTAATAGCCTTGAATATTATGATCATAATATGAGATAATTGTACCAGCAGTTACCGATATCTATAACTATATATATATATAAATAGAAATCTTTGATTCTGCTGATACAAATATTGTTAGCGGCATTGGCGTGTCGGCTTCCGTGAATATGGTGTACAACGATTGTGTACACCGTCTCCATAGTTACCCGCCGCGTCACTTCCGCTTCTAGGTTATACAAGGAACTGAGATGTATGCGTATCACTGTTTGTGATTGCCACGAGGTACGCTTGAGAATGGGGGTGGGATGCCCCCGAAACGTCGCGTTTATGTGGCTCATGGGACTGATAAGTATTGACTTTTATTGTATTTGTGAACATTGCTGGCATTTTTTAACCATGCTTTAATAAAAGCTACGTTTTACAATTGGGGAGTGCGGCTCAGTTGGACGGTATATATATATATATATATATATATACAGTATATATAGTCAAGTTATATCATTCTTACGCCTAAAGAAATATGCCCAAGGTGCAAAACTTTATTATTGCATGCAATTTATGCTTTATCAGTTTGTCAGGTTTAGTTTGGAACCTGATAGTAGCTTCACCACCTTTAACATTCAGCCCACTGAGGTTCAGCTGGGGAATGAATAGTAAATTAAGCAAGAGCCTAAAACCCCAAAACTAAAGGATTAAGATTACTGTATGATACTGAACGGGCAGGAGTTGAACTTGATGCACGTCCTAAAACTGCGAAATCCCCATTTTGCTGTAAGATCAATTTGTGAACTGTTAAGGTGGCCATACACGCACCGATATTATCGTACGAAACCTCGTTTCGTACGATAATCGGTGCGTGTATGGCATGTCGGTGAGTCGACCGATATCGCAGGAAGCTGCTGATATCGGACGACTCGCCGATCGGACCAGTTTGAAAATTTTGATCAGGCGCCATAGAAGGCGCCTGACCAAAATTCTCCCTTCAGAGCTGAATCGGCAGAAGGAGGTAGAAATCCTATTGTTTCTACCTCCTTACCTGCCGATTCAGCCCTGAATGGTGTGTGGCGGATCTTACGATGTTTCGTGCGACCGATGGTCGTACGAAACATCGTCAGATCGCCACGTGTATGGCCACCTTTAGGCTAATGTCCCAGAGAGCAAGTTAGTCACCCTCAATAGATCTTTGCTACTGTGGGCAACTAACTACAGGTATGGGATCCCTTATCCGGAAACCCGTTATCCAGAAAGCTCCGAATTACGGAAAGCCTGTCTCCCATAGACTCCATTATAATCCAATAATTCAGAATTTTAAAACTGATTTCCTTTTTCTCTGTAGTAATAAAACAGTAACTTGTAGTTAAGCCCAACTAAGATATAATTAATCCTTATTGAAGGCAAAACAATCCTATTGGGTTTATTTAATGTTTTATTGATTTTTTAGTAGACTTAAGGTATGGAGATCCAAATTACAGAAAGACCCCTTATCCAGAATACCCTTGGTCCCGAGCATTCTGGATAACGGGTCCTATACCTGTAATATGAGTCGCTGGTGGAGAGGCCTACACATTGCTTCGGCTTTCTGAAGTTGTGTGAAGTTGCCTGCAGAAGGAAACTTTGCACGACTTCAGAGATTACATTTCCATTTTCAGTATTTGCAAGAAACAATTGCAAAATGAAATAAAAATCAGAAATGCTCAGCAGTGCAAAGTTTGTTATTACAAGAAGGTGCGGAAATTCATGATAAGGTTGAGATTAAATATCAGTGTCTCTCATCAAGTCAATAGGTCTCTGTAATGCAAATAGTTTTAAAAGCTCAGTCATGTTGCTTGCAAAAAGCAGTTGTTAAAGAATGGACGGTTCTAACCCAGTAACTATACTTATCATAGAAGATCTGAATTATGATTGTGCTAATTAGGAGTGCAAATTCTTCATCTCTTCCTACAGTAAAATGCTTATCATTGTTACGACAGTGGTGACACTTCAAAGCACATCTTGTAGCCATTTGTCAACAAGTGCTTTATCTTAATTTTATATAATGTGTTTGATCTATCTGAATGCTACACTCTCTTGTAATTACTAGCAGCTCCACAAGAATTTGGCAGGGGATAGCTTGGAAATAGTGCTTCATCTAGCACAATTACTTTCTTCTCTCTCAGTCTCATGTGACCTGTGCTGAAAGTAGCCCTGTCATGACCAAACGTGGTACCAAAGGTAACCATATGGATAGAGAGCAGGCAAAACAGGTGTGTAAAAATGTAAGTAGAATTTATTTATGTAGCGTGTAGGCTACCTCTGCTACATACTTTTTACACGCCTGTTTTGAACACTGCTCACTGAGCGCCTGCTGTCTATTCATTGGGTTTTGCTACTGTAGCTGAATAATCAGGGTGGTGCACATGGGGTTCTATATACATTTAACAAAGGGACTGAGTTTTACCTGCAACCTTGAAACCTTCCAAGGTTAAAACCCCAAACCCCCTTTGGTAAATGTATATTGAAGCAGTAGAATTCCTAATGAATCAGATAAAAGTAAGTGTAGGACTGGCCAGACAGGGGATGACTTTGACATAGTTGGCCAGCTTAAAGTATAATGCAATAAATGGTCAAACAATCCCTTTTTGTCCCAATGTCCTATATATATATTGATAATAAGTGAGTGCAGAGGATCTCTTGTTGTCTGTAACTCTTAAACCTGCTTGCCTGCCTTGAAACCCCACCCACTGGAAACCATCAGCGATGAGATCGGTATGGCATCCCACACCTATGAATAAATATGAGTTATTTGTTACAGTATGCATGTATTCACCTCACATCACAGGCCTAAATTCAATCTCATCTCTGATGTACCCCAGAGTATTTACACCTCTGGGGTACATATTAAAATGAATTGTAACTGTGACCCCTCAAAAGGTTTAGTACTTTGCTCCTAGTATGATAGCTGTTTCTATGAAAGATTATATTAAGTCAGGAGCATTCTTTTGACATATCTAGAATAATAGTCCTTTATAGCATAGTGCAAACATATTGATGCACCAAAACTGACTCCAGCATAATACGCATGACCTACAGTGCATGCAGGTTGCTGTTTAATGGATGTCAAGGGTTATTTACCAGGAATGGTAGTAAGGGTATAAACAAAATAATCACCCATTAGCACTTAATAATAAAAGTTTTTAAAAGGCAGAAAATATTTTAAATACAAGCCATATTCTTTAATGAGAACCTTAATATTAATGAGAACTTTAATATTAGGAATTTGTACCTTTCAGACCTTTTTAGGATTTTACATCAAGGAAGTAGTTTGTAATTTCACTTACATGTGAGCAGAGGATCAGCTACTTACAAAGGTTTACAAATACTGCTTACCATAAATTCGATTCACTTTGACAGAAATCTGTGCATTTCATGTGGGTTTTTAATAGGATTCTTTAGTGATAAAATTCTGTTTAGGTTATTTTATGACTTGCCAAACCATTGTTTCATCATTTGTTTTCCAAATACTGAGAACAAAGTGAGAACAAAAGGTTGGCAAACTATCAGTTCTCCTTTCAGCTTCTTAATACAAACATATTAGAGAATGTTTTCTGCTTACCAATACAATTCCCACCATTCCCACCTATCAATGGCTCTTATATTCTTTGTGGGTGACATTCATATAACTATGTTTGTCTCTGGGGGACCCAAACAATGCTGGAGCAGTGGGGCGACACTGAGACAGATTTCAAAATTTTAAATGTATTTTAAATTAGCAAAACACATTTGCAGATATTTATTACTTTCTAGCAGCACTTATGCACTTATCTTATTTATCTCTGTTAGCTGCCCACCCCATACATAGTAAGCTCAACAGGGCAGGGGCCTCCTTCCTTTTGCATCTTTTAACACTTGGCAAGTAATTTTATTTGTATATATTGTACTCTATATCATTATTTATGATCCATTATTATAGTATTGTTTCTTGTCTATTTTATTAAAGGGGAATTCTGGCTTCCAAACCAAACTTCGTTAAAGAGCCCCACATAACACCTCTCACTGTAATCTATTCCTTCAAAAAAATAAATACCATTTTTATATGCTGAAATCCATTTGCAAAACAGTTCTTCTCTGCATAATTTAAAATCCTGGCAGGGATGGACAAAAACATTGATGTTACAAATTATAAGAACTTATCCACAGCTTACAGACAATATGAAGGAACAACATTACCCACAATGCATTGCACTGTGATGTTCCTTTTCTTAAAGACATCATGTGTGCATGCATGCTGAGTACAGTTGACCATTGTTAATTTTTTTTACTGTTGTGTGGTAATAAAAATGCCACACTAGCAGTGCACTTAGCATCTTACCTGGGCTTGTGTAGTACTGCTTTTTTTATATTGCCTGGATCTGTTACTGTGTAACTCTGGATTTGCTTGTTCCACTGTCGCCACATTCAAAATGACGGCACTCATGGATGTTAAGTGGGACGTGGCGCTGGTCAAGGGACATCAGCGTGCTAGTACATGAAGTGCATCGCGCACAAAAATTCAAATAAATAGATGCTGTTTTTTTACGTATTGTTTACAGGTTTGTTGATTATATATTTAGAATTTAATAGATGCAAACTTTGTTAAGTCACCACACAGCACAACATGTCATAGCTATACATACATTTATGTTAATGTAAAGTGGGATAATGATTTGTTCCAATGGAGCAATGTGGTGAGACCGCTATCTAATATCCTGATAGAGTTGATTCCATCAGTGAAATGTTAACATTGTTCCTCCAAAGATGGTTGGTTAACCCATAATGCCATATGTGGCGCACTTATATCTATTGAAACAAATCAATAAATATGATGTAATTAAAGTTTTCATTTATTTAAATAAAATTAAAATGTAATGTTATTTTTCTACAGTAGGATCAGCCTGACATTTCCGCATAGGCCTACATACTTTTGCAAGATGATATATTATCCATGCATTGTATGAACATAAATGTGCTTTTTATAGATGTTTGATGCCTTACTATGTCTCAAACAAAAACACCAATAAAAAATTCTCACTGTGTCCCTTTAAATGACGCATTATTGCTGGTATGCAGTGCAGCTAACTCACATGAGGATAAGGACACTTTATACTATTAAAATGTACAAAACAGCATAACACCCAGTCATGTGTGGCAGTAAGTTAATATTTTATATGTTCTGTGCCTGACTGTTACTTAAAAGCAAGATTCCAATAGTTAGCTGCTTCTAATTCTGCTCCCAGGCAATATCGTAGCTGAATAATACACCAAGAAAGTGATCTCCTTTCTCACTAGTTCTGTACTTTGCATTCTCCTTGAAGGCCAGGGGCCAGGGAAATTAATAGCTGCTGTAGACAAAACATATCTAATAGCCTGAGAAATCTGGAACCTTGAGCAATACAAAGCCTCCATTTACATAGCTATGAGAACACAACATTAGATCCTTACCGTTTATTTTTGTACTTTGCTAAGGAAAACAAAAGCACCGGTTGATTTTTTTTAATGTGGGAGAATGTTTCACTCCAGGAAGCAATTGTGTAGAAGTTTGATTAGGATTAAACAGATACGGGCTATTTGCTTATTAGGATTAGTTGCCCTAATTAATTAGGGAAGATCTCAAGGCCTATGGTGTTTAAATTTATTCTTCATGTTTAACTATTTATAATCACTTCGATATAAAAATGTTATCCTGACTTAATGTAAAGAGGTAGTGCATCTTAAAATTAATGTTTAGCATGATATATATATATATATATATATATATATATATATATATGTGTTTTTTATTTTTTTTGTGGTATTGTTTTTGCTTAATTTTTGTATTCAGCTGCTCCCATTTACCCTAGCACCCCAGCCATTGTTTGAATGACATACAAATGGGCAGAAGGGCCTGGATAGAAATATAAGTAATAATAAGTAACCTAATGAGATATCTAGTATAAATAAATTTAAAGCAACTGGACTTGTTTGGTAATCATTGAAGACGTTTCACTACTCATCCGAGCAGCTTCTTCAGTTCAACTGACTGGTATGGGAAGTCCTCAGCATATATACTCTTCCACTAATGACCATGACCTAGATGAATGAAAATCTTCATAGACATAACCTAATGAGAATTAGTTATTTTGGTTGCAGTGAGGTGGGTCAGTGACCCCAACAATTAGATAGCTGAAAAGATGTAGAATCAAAATGGCAAACCATTTTTGTATTCACCAGCTCTCCAGTTTGGAATTTCAGTAGTTATCTAGTTGCTACAGTCATATTTACCCTAGCAAACAGGCCATTGTTTGAATGGCAGACAGATGAACCGCAGAGGGCCTGGATAGATAGAAAGATAAGTAATACAAAAGTAACTCACAGAAATTTCAGTGACCCCAACAACCAGATATAATTTTAAATTGCAAGTTGAAATGATGTAGAAGAGGAAGGCAACCATTTGTTAAAATGAAAAGAAGTAACTAAACTTAACTTAAAGTTGAACTACCCCTGTTCATTACAGGGCATTAATCTAATTAATATCCACTGCACATATGACAATAATTTCTCCCAAATCTATTTGGCATTCAGAATAGATGCCTCTTTCAAAAAAAATTAATTTCATACATTTCAAAAATCCAAACATTCCATTTTCAGCTTTCTTACATCTCCTACTCTCCTTATAGCACCTACTCCTACCTTAGGTTATATTATAGGCCACTGCACTCAGCAGTGACTCTTTGAGAAGACGGGGGATTTATATATCCATGCCCTAATCGAGAATCTATTTCTATAAATCCTCTAAAAGGGCAAATATGCGATTTCCCCCATGCAAGCAGAAAAACTATACTATGGGGCAGATTTAATAAAATGTGAGTATAGAACTAATACATAAAAACTCACCCACATTCTATTAATATCTATGGGATTCTTAGAAGCATATTCATCAAATGGTAAACTTTCCCACCCATTGATAAGTTCACTTCTAAAACTACCATAGGAATGAATAGAATGTGGGTGATTTTTTATGTATTAAGCTCTAAACTCACATCTTCCCCCATGTCTATATATTTTAGGATACAAGATAAATACATTTTTTCCAAAACTACAAATGTAACATGGACAGAACAAGGAAAGCTGTTCTTTAAAAATAGTATCACTTCTTATATTTTTATAATTAACAATCAATTCACAAAAAGGCCACTTGTCTGACTTAAGAAGCAATTTTATTGTCGTTATTTTTCATGCAATGCCATATTGTAAGTGATATTATATATATGTTTTATAGCACGTGATATTATCATACGCTATTATTACCCAGTAGTAACCCAAGTACTACTGCTCTGAAAACTCGAGGATGCATCACTCTAGGGCAATCACTTACAGTACTTGATTCTCTTGTTCACATTCAAGAAAAAATCTGACTGAAAACTCCACCTTGTCACCACAGGCAATCACAAACTGCAATGTTGTTTACTAACGTCCACTCCTAGGAGGTGTTAAGTTTTACAGTAATTGTCACAACATTTTATGCTTTTAATGCTTAAAATAAGTCTGTAAATCATACATTAGGACTATTTCTATTAGATAATTATTGCAATGCGATGGACATAGCACTAAGCGATAGAGATTTTTGCGCATGCGATATAAGTAGTAACGCATGCAAAATGACTTTGATGAATCGTTACTTAATTAAAACACTTTTTAACACAAAAAACTATGCGTTTAGTGATAACGATCTTTTGTGAATCAGCCCCTTCTTCCTCTAAATAAACCATTTTTGTAAAAATATACTTTTTTTTAGTAGTATGTGCTATTGGGTAATCCTAAATAGAAAATTGCCATTTTAGATACAAAGGGATCATACAATTCACGGTGCACACAAACAAACCAAGGGCACACATACATGCTAGGCCACATCAGCCAATTAATGGACAGAGTTCTGTCTTTTGTTCCCACACTTCTTCCTGTTACAGTTGGTGCTGCATTATTTCTGGTCATGTGATCTCTGAGGGAGCACACAGCCCATCACTAAATGGTGGCTCAAGTTAAAAGATATAAAAGGGCAATATTTACTGATATATATTCCAGTTTGGAATTTTCATTTATTTTTGAAGGCGATGGAATGTTTTTGATGGTTGTCTTTATAACAAGACATTTTGCTGCACCAATATTCCTGGTGAGGGTTACTGTATATAAACAATTTGAAACTTCATGTAGAGCACCAAATCTGAATCCTTTTAAGAGCAAAAGCTTCTTTCTATGTTAGTTTTGGAAATCAGTTGTTCGTGCCTTTGATTTACAATATCCGACCTTCAATTTTCTCTTTTCAGCAGTATACCTATCCTGGGGCTAAACATGTATATTCTTTAGTTACAAAAATTCAATTAGTGTAAAAAATGCATATGCAATTATTTTCTGAAACCTCAAATAGTCAGTTTTTAATAAAGGAAAAAAATTGCAAAAAGCTGCCAGAAAAAAAGTAAAATTGGCAAGTTTCTATAGAAGTCATTGGGAATTGTCTCTAAAAACTTCATTTATTTTGCTAGTTTATTAAAACATTTTCAGCCTCATTGAAAATGAATAGAACAATGTGATTCTTGCTTGTGCGTGAGTTTTTTCCATAGAAAAATACAATATTCTGCGAATATTTAAATTTTTTTTTTCGGTCAGTATTTCTAAGATAGGAAGGATTGACCATTAATTCAAATACAAGCCAAATTCTGGGGATTTTTGAGTGACTGATTGTTGTTTTATGTAACACACAAAGATGGTGAGCTTACACAAAAGAATGATTCATGTATCTGCCAACGAAAACAGCAATCATAAAGCCAAAGTAATTAAGTCAAAGCTAAAGTAAGTCAGTACATGTTTCACAATGGTACAGTAGTGGAACATTCTTTATGATTTAGGAAACTCTTAGTGTTTTGTTAAGTACATAGTTCCCCTAGCTACAAAGCAATTGCAAGATCATACAGCCAGTTGCCCGATTCATCTGTGCTCAGTTATCCTTTCTCAGAGCTAAAAACTGACTCGGATAAATTTTAAGAGACATTTATGAGTATACATAGTGTCACTGATCACAAATTACAGGAATCGAATTACATAATACCTCTGGAAAGTATGCTATGTATACTAGCAGAACCTATGCAAACCAGTATCCTGTATTGGTCCATAATTTTCAGGCTGCAAACCTTCAGCACTGGTGCTTTCAGGCAGATGGCATTTTGATTAGGGTGAGGTGTCAGGGACATTTATATAGTGTTTCTCTGCCATCATGCTTTGTGTGCCACCTTTGTCACTCTGTTTATCTAGAAGACATCAAAAACAGAATGATTCATTAAATCTGTGAGATCAAAGGCATGCTCCATTACTGTTGACTGCGATTCATATTTATTATTAACACGCATTTATAAAGTGCCAACATATTCCATTGTGCAGAACAATAAATGCATACATAGAACATAAAAGATTACATACATAAACAACCAATAGCTGATTACT
Source organism: Xenopus tropicalis (assembly GCF_000004195.4). Lineage (NCBI taxonomy): Eukaryota > Metazoa > Chordata > Amphibia > Anura > Pipidae > Xenopus > Xenopus tropicalis. The sequence continues at coordinate 56,669,839 of NC_030682.2, read as the reverse complement.
AATTACTTTTTTAATAACATAGAACTAGGGATGCACCGAATCCACTTTTTTGGGTTCGGCCGAACCCCCGAATCCTCCCTGAAGGATTCTGCCAAATCCTTAACCGAATCCTATTAAATAAATAGTAAATCATGTACTAAAGTTACAGAAAACACATGTAGAGCAGGGCTGTGGTATTACCGACAGCAAGCCTTTGCCTACAGCTTGTTTAATTATTGTAATATATGGTAAACAATTTTTAGTTGGCAAAAGAATAAAAATGTATGTGTCTAACTGTAACTGAAATTGATTTTACATTTTTTATTATGATATACTTTATAAAATAAAATGAAAAAGAGAGATGTTTGATGTGTTACTGCTGTCTTTTTATTGATTGATGAGTTGTAGAAGACATTTTGAATTGAATAAGTCCAGAATTCACACAGACTGTACATGCCATACTGAGTTGAAGACTGTTCTAAAAAGGCATCACGCATAATGAAATACTAGTAATACTATACTAGTAGTAGCCACAGACACTATTATGGGTATATTTATCATGCTATGTAAAAAGTAGAGTGAAACATTACTGGTGATGTTGCTCATAAGCAGCCAATGAAAAGCTTTATTTTGGTTTTCTAACTGTTGAAATCTAGTTGCTGATTGGTTGCCCAGGGCAACATCACCGTTAACGTTTCACTCTACTTTTTACACAGCATAATAAATATATCGCCTAGCACAGTAAAAGCTTTAGCACAGTAAAAGCTTTGCCATTTTTTACGTGCACATCAACATCATCATCATTTATTCAGTGAGGGAAACCCAGCAGTTGCAGTACCACAAACAATACCCAATAACAACAGCAATGATTCTGTATTGAACTAACAACACAAAAAAGCAAATAAGCAATACCACTAAGGACATAGCGATGTGCATTCTCTTAGAGAGCAGTGGCACACAGAACATTGAAAGCAGTAAAACTGTCAAAAGGGTTAATTGCATTTTTGTGTAGTTTTAATATATGGAATTTCTCCTGGTAGTGGCAAGTTGGCAACTTGAACTAATGATAACTAACTTAAACTTACACTCATTTTGCACAGTCACATAGTAGTAGTCTGTGTCATAAACTTGACATTTGTTTTCAGGAAAATAAGCCATTCAGCATTTTGAGGAGACAGTCTAGAGCGACTTTGAGAACAAACACCCCCAGCTGTACTAAAAAGCTGTTCACTTTGAACTGGTGTAGATGGATAGCAGAGATAGATCTGGGACGGTTTTTGCTAAATTTGGGAAGATAATTCTATTTCTTTTCCACCATTGAACAGGATCTTCTGAGCGATCAATATTTTGATCTAGATAAAAAGCATTTATTTCCTTTTTAACAGTAAACAGCCAAACTTGGTAACAATCAGCAAAGCACTATTGGTAATTATCAGCACAGGAACAACGCCGACAGGACTGAGTAGTATTGTTTCTGACTGTAATATATATTACAAAAACAAACACAATGATAAATATATGCTAATGTCATTCCAGCTATCATTTGGGCACGCATTGAATAACCACATTCCCACCTGCCACTTTTTTGCCATTATTGCCATTTAATTAGCTTTTTAAAAAATTGATAAAAAAATAAGTATCATGTTCACCATCACTAATGCCAATTAATTCCCTCCAGCTCCACTCCCCAGCATCCTCCAGCTCCCCCCCTCAGCATCCTCCAGCTCCACTCCCCAGCATCCTCCAGCTCCCCCCCATCAGGATCCTCCAGCTACCCCCCCTCAGCATCCTCCAGCTCCAATCTCCAGCATCCTCCAGCTCCCCCCCTCATCATCCTCCAACTCCCCCCTCAGCATCCTCCAACACCACTCCCCAGCATTTTTCAGCTCCCGCAGCTCACCCCATCAGCTTCCTCAAGCTCCACTCACCAGCATCCTGTAACTCCCCTCAGGGTCCTTCCCAGCATCCACCCCCGGCTCCAACCTTCTGCTTCCTCTGTCTGGCTGCGTCTGTCTCCCTGCTCCCCGCTGCAGCCCACACTTTTATACGGTTGCACCCCGTGCATCATGATGTCACGCGCATGCACGGGGCGCAACCAATCAGGGCCCGGAATTCTTTAAGGGGGCCCGAGCTTTCAGCAGGAAGCAGGCGAGCAGCAGGCGCGAGAAGCCAGGCAGGCAAGCAAGCAAGGTAAGCTTCAGCGGCTGCTGCTTCAGGTGAGCGTTCCCCCACTCATCGGCACAGAGGAAGGATTCGGCCGAAACCAAATACTTAAAAAAATTGCTGTATTCGGCCTGAACCGAATCCAGGATTTGGTGCATCCCTACATAGAACATGCCAACACAAAGAAACCACCCTAATTCACTGGCTATCATGAAATCAAAAATATGGTGGACCTGTAAAAATAATGTTGACATGTGGTATTGTCGGGTACAAAAAGAACCTTCACCCGCACTCCAATAAAAAATTCCCGCTCGGTGCACAGTGCTTAGAGGGATCGGCACCCTTCCACAGACTCCAAAGAAACAAATAGCAACGGCACTCAAGAGCTACATACGGGATTTGGCCTTAGAAAATCCTTTATTGCGGAGATGCAATTTTGTCCGTTTGTCCGTTGCACACATCCTGCTGCCACCCTCTATTATCCTTTCATGTGACAGAAGCAGCAAAATAAAAATAACTGAAGACCCCCAATCCTAAGGAGGATCTTATTGGAAGGGTGTTGAATGTTTCGATCTGAGTACAGAGGTTGTCCTGTGGTTGGACTACGGGTAAGAGATTTTGCCCTGTTACCCCTATCTATTGGCTCTCTTAATTATTGCTTGGGCATAGTAAAAAAAACAATGGGCCATATGTTGTGCCTCCCTACAGTTTTAGGGGTACAACGCCCTTCGTCCTATAGCAGAGCAGGTTTCTTTTGCTTTTCTAAGTTGTCCCTTCCCCCATCTTTTTGACAGGGAAGATTTTCAAACTGCTGCCACTCTTACAGCTTTGAAGCTACACTCCCCAAACTACACCCTCAAATAACATAATCATGGGGTCACCCCGAATGAAACAGTGACATTTGTTGGATGACCCCCAAAGTGGGAGGAGCCAACAACAGCCAATCAAATTTCACCTATTGATTTTTATGGGGAAATTGAAACTGCTGCAAATCTTACAGCTTTTAGGCTACACTCCCCAAACTTGAATCACATAGTCACGGGGTCAGCCTGAATGAAAATATGATGATTGTTTGATGCCCAAAAGTGGTGGAGCTGTGAAAAGCCAATCAGTTTTACCTTGACTTGGCAGATATTTAACCTGCTGCCATTCTCACAGTAATAATGCCGGGGCCCCAAACTTTGTAGGGTTAGGTACCAGGTAACTGCAGTTCAAGGTTAGAACAAGTGGGCGGAGCCACCAACAGCCAATTGGATTTTACCACCTTTTGACTTTCAATAGGGAAATCCAACCTGCTGCCATTCTCACAGTATTAACATCAGGGTCCCCAAACTTTTCACAGTTGGTCACTAGGGGACTGCAGTTTTAGTTTTAAAAACTGGGCGGAGCCACCAACAGCCAATCAGATTTCACCAATTGAATTTTATTGGTTTGATGTCAATTACTGGGTGACTTTGTAGTCAAGGCTAGAAAAAGTGGGCGGGGCAGCCAAAAGCCAATCACATTTCTTTCATTGTTTTCAGTGGGCAAATTTAAACTGCTGCCATTCTCACATGTTTAATGTCAGGGTCCACAAACTTCGCACAGTTTGTCACTGGGTGACTTTGTTCCATGTTTAGAAAAGTGGGCGGGACCAACAACAGCCAATCAGATTTCACCTATAGACTTCATATGATTACATTTAAACTGTTGCCATTCTATAAATATTAATACTAAGGTCCCCAAACTTTGCAGAACTAGTCACCAGGTAACTGCAGTTCACAGTTAGAAAAAGTGGGTGGAGCCACCAACAGCCAATCAGATTTTAACTATTGATTTTGAATGGGAAAATTCAACCTGCTGCCATTCTTACCGTATTAACACCAGGGTCACTAGGGGAATGCATTAGGTTTTAAAATGTATGTATGTAGTACAGGTATGGGATCCCTTATCCGGAAACCCATTATCCAGAAAGCTCCGAATTACGGAAAGCCTGTCTCCCATAGACTCCATTTTAATCAAATAATTCAGAATTTTAAAACTGATTTCCTTTTTCTCTGTAGTAATAAAACAGAACCTTGTAACTGATCCCAACTAAGATATAAATAATCCTTATTGGATGCAAAACAATCCTATTGGGTTTAATTATTGTTTTATTGATTTTTTAATAGATTTAATGTATGGAGATCCAAATTACGGAAAAACCCCTTATCCGGAATACCCTTGGTCCCGAGCATTCTGGATAATGGGTCCTATACCTGTATATCCTTATTTATAAAGCACTACTTATGTACGCAGCGTTGTACAGTAGAATACATTAATACAAACAGGGTTATTAAGATAATTATAGATAAATACAAAGTACAACAATAAATACAGATAGATACAAGATAAATACAGCTGCAATAAGTTAAGAGTCAAAGACACAAGAGGATGGAGGTCCCTGCCCCGTAGAGCTTACAATCTATATAAAAAGTGGGTGGAGCCACCAACAGCCAATTAGACTTCACCTATTGAATTGTTTTGTGTTTAAATTTAAAATGCTGTCTTTCTCACACTATTTATGTCAGGGTTCCCAAACTTTGCATAGTCAGTCACTGGCTAACTACATATTCAGGGTTAGAACAAGTGGGTGGAGCCACTAACAGCCAAATTTCATTGGTTTATATTTAAACTGATGCCATTATTTAAGTATTAATTCCAGGGTTGTTAAACTTTCCAGAGTTAGTTACTGGGTATTTGCTGTTCAAAGTTAAAAAAAAGTGGTTTAAATTTAAAATGCTGCCATTCTCACACTATTTATGCCAGGGTGCCCACTGTTTGTCACTGGGTGACTACAACTCAAGGTTAGAAAAAGGGGGCACACCCACCAACCACAATTTACCTATTGACTTTTATTGGATTAAATTTAAACTGCTGCCGGTCTTTAACTATTAATCCTAGGGTCCATAAACTTTGCAGAGTTAGTCACTGGGTAACTGCAGTTCCAGGTTAGAAAAAGGGGGTGGAGCCACCAACCGCCAATCAGATGTCACTCATTGACTTTCAGTGGGGAAATTTAAATTGCTACAATACAAAAAAGTTCCACCAGCACACCCTTACCTACTCCAATGCTTAGTACTTGGTGCATGGCCCAGAGAGTCGGCGCTCCCAACAAAGTCCAATGAAAAATTATCAGCCAGCACAACAAGTATAGTGCAAGCGGGGCTTAGCCCCTGCGTGTTTATTCAAGACAGCAACGTTTCGGGGGCGTACCCCTTCGTCAGGCATGAACGTAAATGAAATAAATAGGGCTTGAATTAAAATTGTGTTTTTTATTATTATTATTTCAATTATTTTTCATTAAATAGACATTAGTGGATTATTGCTTGGTTTTTACCCCTGCTCTCTCTCCTCCCCTGGAAACAGTAGTTAGTTTAAACAGAGATGGAAGAGCTTCTTCCTTACCACAATAGTTGTTTTTGTTTCAGTTTTACACATAAGGAGGAGTTCATTACACATAGACATAGGCAAATAACTGTTTTGCGCACACTTTTCAAAAACTGAATGTACAACATGCTGGATGTTTGCCAAGCACTGTATTATGTGTGTGCACAAAAAAGTTTATTTGCCCTCCACAATTATTTGTATTTGTTGATATCATAACTCATGTGTGTGTGTGTGTGCACAGCTATAAGGGAACATTGATGAGTGTGTCTGCATAAATATTGCCCAGTAATCCCCAACAGCTGTTGTTGTCCACAGATATATTTTTACACTTTCAGCTGCTATGTTTAAATATTTTCTCTTTGACTGTGAGTCCTTCTCTTGGGGCATGCTGGGAGTTCAGTAATATGTTTAGGAACATTGCCCTGCTCGAAAGAAGTCTATAATCACCTTTTATAGAAAAGTACAATTCATCAGCTTTTAGCAACACAACATGGACTTTGCAGTGTGATTTATTCAAGTATGTGTTGGCCCTAGAGTGATGCAGCCGCCAGTTTGCAGGTGTGAAATGGTCATTTTCAAAAAAAGTAGTTTTACGAACGTAATAGTGTGTATGGCTAATATGGCGTGCGCGTGATACATAGTGCACGTGCGTTAATTAGCGCGCGCGACAAGTAGCGTGCTGCATTAATTAGTGTGCGTTGCGTCAAATACCACACGAAAATAGTCTTCACAACTTAAATAGCACAAACAGCATCGCGTCTAAATTAATGCGTATCCTTTTAGTGAATCATGCATTAAGACGCGGAAAATGAGATGCGATAAAATTTTTAACGCATGCTATAAATAGCGCTCGTTTTATCGCATTTTAGTGAATCAACCCTTTTGTGTCATTTTTGCCATTCAGAGCAGGAGGTCAAAAGGAAATTTTTTTCAATAAGAATAAGGGACTGTGGGTTCAGCTGTCAAAGTCGGGACTGTCCCACAACAATTGGGATAGTTGGAGGTATGCCTAATGTACAACATTTCTGCCCTACTTCTTTAGTTAGGCGTTACTTCTCCTTTAAGCTCTATTGTCTCGATAAACTGTAGCCTTACCCTGTATTGATATGTTTTCGTTATGCTGGAATTCATGTAGCCAGCGCTATGCAGGTAGTGTGCACATTTTCCAGCAGGTTATTGAGGCCTTGTTATTTGTATTATCTATTTACAAAATCAAAATAGCTGTCACATTGGGTTTCACTAGTTTGAGTTAAAAACAAAACACCTTAAAGGGGAAATATTCTTCAACATATGCAGTTCCCATTAATTATTTGCATGACTGCATAAACAAAAGTCATGGCAGGTGAAGGTTAATACGCCCTAAGGTATAGTTAATGACTTATATCTCTTAATGACAATAGTTGTGTTTTTTTTATTCCTCTCAATGGAAAAGTGATTCTCCTTTTATAGCAATGGCAAGATTTACAGCAGCTCGGCAGCAGGCTGAATATCCTGTTTAGCTTCCTCATATCATGGAAGTCCCTGGTAAGTGGATTTCTCTCATGCAAGAAATGCCTCTACTGTATGCAAGTAGGGTTGAGATCATGCTTGCAAAGCAAACCATTCCTTTCATTGTACAATTGTTGCCACCCTTATTGACATATTATGACTGATTCTGTTGAATTTTCCATGATTTAAGTCAACACATCTTTCCCAGCAGATTTGCACAGTCCCACAAGCTGCAACTTGCTCGGAACAAGATATTTTACATTTAACAGACTCGTGTCTCTCTGTCTCGCCCTGAAAACACAAAGATGAAAAATCTACATACTACATAAAAATCATACACCAGTATCGTGTTGAGTCTGCATTGCTGAATGTGAGCCTAGTTTAAAGTCAAGGAACATTTATCAAAATGTGGCTCATAAACACAGAGAGCTCAGATTTAGATTTCATTCCTGGGGAAAGGCCACATGTTTCTTAGTTAAAAAGTAAGCTAAATATTCATTATTAGTGATCGGCCTATTATTTGCTTTACAAATGGGGAAAGGCGCAGTTACACGTGTAATATTTATATGTGTATTATTTAATTTATCATTGCTACAGGGCTACATCATGGCTGTGAATTGGAAATAAATATAAGCTAGCAAAGCAACTGGATTTTATTTTTATTACAACAAATGGAGCATACTGTATTTCTCTCTCTGAACCTATATCCATGAAGGGTAAATAGCACTTGTAGGTTACATACATACAGCTGTTAATGGATTTAGCTTTACTGAGGCACTGGGCAAGAAAACCTGGAAACAAAGTACTGCAATACCTACCTTTACCTACATTCCAACATTCTTTCTCAGAATGGCAGGCAGTTTATCAGAAAATTGTGCACAAATAGGCACAACATATATCTGCGTAGCAAAGGGTGGAGCATGGCTCAGTTGGATTTAACATCAAGAACCTATTGGCACAACACAAAAAGTCCTGTATTTACTACCTGATTAAGACTGGTATTAGGTACAGGCCTCCCTTACACCTGACAGCAATGTGCCTTGTGCCAAATGGCACTAGAGAATAGGCAACCTGCATAATTCAGCACAGCAGTAGTATGATTAGCTCAGTGTCAAATGTTTTTGCACATAGCTCTGCAACAAGTGATTGTAATTTTGTCCTTTTTTACTTAGAATGTATGGAAACTGGGTGGCGTTATGTCAGGCCTGGAGTGTAATTCAAAACTGGCCCAGGCGTTTAGTGACTGTCAGTAGCATCTTACAGCAGCCCCTCTGGCATGTGCAGGATCCACAGATTGCCAGTCTGGGACTGTGTTACATATAAAGGCTTTAAAGGAGACATTTTATATAAAGTTCATATTCAGTTATAATATTTATCCAACCTCAAAATGTGAAATGAAGCATTTTACCTTCTAAAACTGTCATTATATGACAGCTGCTTACACAACCGCTCTAATCAGAAGCCAGAGTGAAATGAAACATTGGAGTGCTGCTTCAGTCTCCCACAGGAAGTGGTCACAGCACTAACTGAAAGGCTTTACTCAGCAGTAGCAGGGAAAACCCCTCCCAGTTTCCTCCTTCTGTGTCTCTCTGCTTGTGCTGCTGCCAGGGGAGGGGGGGGGGAGCGAGTAGAGCAGGAAAGGACTGCCTGTGAAAGCCCCGCCCAACCTATGCATATTCACTGCACTTTAAGTAGCTCTGCTGTGTCAGTGAAGTCTATCAGGGCCAGCAGCTCAGAGCCACATACTGAAGAGTCTAAACCGGAAGCTGGCAAAAGGTCTGGGAAGAGCACAGTTTTCAAGCAGTTATGGACATATTTGAACCCAAAGGTATTAAAATAAAAGCACTTATTTCTATTTTACATTATTTTACATGGTTTAGTGCATTGTAAAAAATTATGGTATATATCCCCTTTAATAGGTGATAATAATAATATCTCCATTACATTATTTTGGTAGCCCAAAGACAGAACTTTCTTTAATGAACCATGGTTATTTAAAGAGAATTTAGTTAGAACACCAATTGCACAGCTATCAAGAATTTTTGTCTCTATAACAATGCCACTTTCTCCCTTCCCACAGAGAGCCCATTTGTCAACTGTCTCATTTAATTTGGAATAAAAGAGATTCAACATCAATTCAATAACATTATGGCCATGCCTTAAGTGGGAAGGGAGAGTGCTGCTACACTGGGAAGTCTATGTAGTAACATTCATGTCCATCAAGTTCAACATTTTTTAAGTCAGCCTGCCTTCAGAAAAGGCGAAAACCACCATCTGATGCCTCTGCAATATGCCCCAGAGGGGGAAATTCTTCCTGTCTCCAACACTGCTATTGGACCAATCCATGTATCAACTTTGTACTAATGATTGATTTCATTAACCCTGTGTTTTCCCACTTGAAGCTATCTAATGTATCAGCCAGTACAACAACTTCAGGGAGAGAATTCCACAACGTTCAAACCTTCACTTTAAAAAACCCTTTTCCCATCCTGGCAGTATAATATATTGGGTAGGATTCCCACACATACCTAAGAATGGCATGCTCTATGGCCTACTTGCAAGCACAGGCTACAGCTTCAAATAGAACAGAAGTAAGCATGCACTCATACAAAGTGAAAGGGCTGATGAGATCAATCCCTTAATTTTTATTAATGGGTGAGGAATTCCACTATTTTTTTTCTTGAGACTTCCATTTTTCAACATTGGATCAGGGTTAATAAACACGATCAAATGATCATTGCTCTCAACACATCTGGCCCGAGCCATATTCACCAAAAACAGGCCAACCCTTTCTGACATTAATAAACGTGCAGAGAAGGTAATACTAAGCTATTCATTTCTAATAAAACATCTTGGTTCAGGGTACTAAACTAAAAATCAGAAAGGACTCAATTTGTACAGATTTTGTACAGGGTATATCAGGTATTCTGGTAACGGCTAATCCATCTTAGGTCAAGGGCATGCATTTGCTCTGTTTATTATTGTGTTACATTGGTTCACATGTAGGTCCTTCTGTTTAGCAAAAGGTATAAACCCATCACCTACAACCAGTGTTTACAAATGAGTCCCACTAGTCTGTGTTCAAATAAGCTAGAGCTCCTTTCCTTCTTTGGCCAGACCATCCATATAAAGTCTTTGAAAACATCAGACAGGTCAACATGGGTTTTCATTGTAAAAATCCCATTATAATCTACGTGCCTCCCATCTAACAGATGCAGCATTCTATATATTTAAAATGCCATTTAAAATATAGTTTAGCCTGCCATTTAGAATCTAGTAATGCCAAATGCTCTTAACCTATTCTTTATGTAAACCTAACTTTAATGTTATCACAGCTTTAATGTCTGGCGTTTCTACAACACTGAATCAGCAGCTGTGGGAACAATGTCTCCTTTCAGGTGAAAGTAAGTATCATATTACTAAGCATTGCACTGTGCCAAAATAGCTTCAAGCTCTATGATTTATGTAATAAATCTATGTATAATATATGGATAAATATATAAATACAAATTCTGCTCTGGTTACCATGTGTTGTATTCATGTTTTTACAGCTTTTATATATTTAAATTTTTTAAATATGTGTCCATGTAAAGAGGATAAAAAGTGCTTAGGCAAGAAATGGCTACTAGAAAGGGGAACTCAATTAAAGGCTGAGACTTATTGTGGTAGGCAAGGAGTTTTGGTAGAAAATAATTTTGGTAGAATAAGAAAGACAAATCAAATGTATTATTTGGGTGAGCATAATTGATCAAATTGCAAAAAAAGCAATATTCTTAGGCAGCTATGCTTTCTGTTTGGCAGCTATATATTATACTCTGATCTAGAGAAAACAAATAAGAGGTAACTTACATTACCCCAGGGTACAAATATTAAAGTTCTCACTTAGCAAGCACTTGTGCCCCAGGGTTAGCTGCACAGAGCGCAGCATGAGGAGGCACAGCTAATCATAGTATGAGGAGGTGCAGATGAGACCTGTCCTTACCGCCAGCCATAGGACAGGCTGTAAAGACACTACAGCTAACTGGGCAAATTTGCCTGTGGGCAGCAACCCATAGCAACCAATCAGTGATTCTCTTTTTTTCTGCTAGCTGCAAGAAGAACAATAAAAGCAACAATATGATTGGTTACCATGGTTTACTGCCTACGGGCAAATTTGTACAGTGTTGATGAATTACCCCCACTGGGTTACGCTTTGCAAATTGCCCCTATAACAAACATGTTAAACCAATTATTAATTTGGTGCAAATACCATAAAACTATTGTCATTACCATTTCAAAATATTGCATACCACATGCCAAAGGTGCTACATGTATTTTGCACAGAAGAGGTGTCGCTTTTTAAAAGGATATCCTTTATATACTCTCCCTTATTAAAATAAGTATATTTTAGATATTTTCTGTAATATCTAATCCCCCCCATTCCGCAATTTTGATTTAGACTGATATTGTAGTGAAATGAAAATCTATCTAAAACCATAGGATTAGAAAGAATATACACCTTGACACAAATTAAAAAGAAAACAAATCCCTGGCACTTATTAAAAGTGCAACAAAATATGCTGAAGAAAACAGATAAACAATGTTTTTTTAATGTAATAAGCAAAGTAGTTTCAAATACTTAAATATGCATTATGGGTAATGCATATGGAAGCTCTAGTTTCATGTGTATCAAACATCCCCAAAGGTTAATAGTTTGTTATTGTTAGTTCAGTATTACAGTCATTATTACAGTCATTTGGGAACAAGACGTACAACATTTTAAAAAATACATGGAACAAAATTGTCCACAAACACTCCAGCCCACAAATCTATAATCGCTTCCCACTCTGAATTCCTTTTTATAAATGATAAAAGGGATTATACGGAGTAAGGAGTCAAGAGGACAGACAGAATAGGCCTGTATGGCCCATCCCTAACTATCTCATATGGACTAGTGATTATAAACAGGACAAATCCCATGTTAGTGGTATGAAGCTCCTGTAGGATACAGTATATAGTAGAATTAAGTCTAAAAACAACTGGACTTTTCTGAGTTTTTCTTGAAAACGTTTCACCACTCATCCGAGTGGCTTCTTCAGTTCAAATGACTGGTAGGGAATTCCCCGGTATTTAAACCCTTGATGGTAGTACAGAAACAGACATCCAATCACAATGTTTTGACAAAACAACCTCTCTGTAAGGGAATGGCCCAACATAGGCGGGCGAACTCCTCAGGACAAGACTCAGAAGTCTATCTACACCTCAAAGAAAAAGGACACTCTTTTGAGGACAGTAACGTGCATATTTTGGACAGATGGTTTAAAAGAGGCTATTTATGCCAGCCTGGAAAAACCATCCCTAAACAGAGGAGGGGGCCTGCAACACCGCTTGTCATCAACATACAATGCCGCTTTGGCATCCTTACCCCGGCAGTTTCACAACAGTTCACACTTCCATGTACTTTGAAGGATAAACACCTTCATCAATGAGAATCATAGTACCATTGTGACTGGATCACTGGACCTTCTTACACCTCTCAGTTCCAGTTAACACGTAACTGAATAAGTTCAATGGAACCATTGTGATTGGATGTCTGTGTCTGTACTACCATCAAGGGTTTAAATACCGGGGAATTCCCTACCAGTCATTTGAACTGAAGAAGCCACTCGGATGAGTGGTGAAACATTTTCAAGAAAAACTCAGAAAAGTCCAGTTGTTTTTAGACTTAATTCTACTATATACTGTATATCATGACCTAGATGAATGAGAATCTTCATAGACATACTCCTGCAGGATGCTATGGAGAGCAATAATGGTAAGAGGGATCACGTACCTTCAAGGCCACCCAGGGATTTGTATATCCTTTATTCTGTGAAATTAGAATATTGAGAGAAGTCATGTGCTTATCTTAAATACCTAGGGCAGTGCTGCCCAACTTCTGTGGTACCGGGGGACGGAATTTCTCTAGCATACATAGTGGAGGGCAGCTAATGGAAGCCAGTTTTGACCATTCCCCCTTTTTAAACCACACCCACTTCAAACCACACCCATGTTATCATAAGAGCTTTTAAGACCATGCCCACATTAATGGTGGTAGTGCAGCAAAAACCCAAATGGTTGGTGCTCACTGTGGGGATATCAACCATCATTCATATGTAAAAGAATTATATTATGTCATATTAAGACAAACCCTTAAATCTATATGACTCCTCCTCCCCTGTGGGTAGCACAGCAACCCCCAGTGCATAGTTACACACCTTAGGGACCATTTAATGGCTATATCCAACTGCTAACAAACTCCCAGAACAAACCCCTGCCAGGTTCACTTCCCACAGGCAGGATAGGGCAGGCAGAGTAAGGCACACACAGGCAGCATAGGGCAGGCAGGGTATGGCACACACAGGCAGCATAGGGCAGGAAGAGTAAGGCACACACAGGCAGTACTCTGCCTGCACTATGCTGTCATATGCTGTCATATGCTGCCTGTGTGTGCCATAATCTACCTGCCCTACCCTGCCTGTATGTGCCATACTCTTCCTGCCCTATTCTATTTGTGTGTGCCATATTCTGCCTGCCATATGCTGCCTGTGTGTGCCATACTCTTTCTGCCCTATGCTTCTGTGTGTGCCATAATCTACCTGCCCTACCCTGCCTGTGTGTGCCATACTCTGCCTGCCCTATGCTGCCTGTGTGTTCCATACTCTGCCTGCCCTATCCTGCCTGTGTGCGCCATACTCTGCCTGCTCTATCCTGCCTGTGTGTGCCATACTCTGCCTGCCCTATCCTGCCTGTGTGTGCCATACTCTGCTTTCTCTACCCTGCCTGTGTGGGCTATGCTCTGTCTGCCCTATGCTGTTTGTGCCATAGGTCAGGCAGTACATACAGTGACACAATGCTGAGGTGTGAGCAGGTGAACAATGTGGGGTTTACAGTCTGAGCCTGAGGTGTGAACAATGCATGGGTGAACAATGCAGAGATTAAAAGGTGTGAACAGTACAGGGATTACATATTTAAACAATACAGGGGGATTACAGCCTGAATTTGAGGTGTGAGCAATACAGGGGCCCGGGTAATCTCAGTATTGATACCATTTAAATTTTACACAAAGGTAAGCCACACAGAGGCAGGCCGCCAGTTGGACAGCGCTGACCTAGGGAATCCTTGACTGTTTTTGTAAATAACCCTATAATTTCCTAGTTAGAGCAGATAAGAAACATTATTAGTTTGTTTCAGCCTGTAATGACAATGACACATGGGGAGATTTGTGGCATTTCCTTGAGATTAAACTGAATCGCTGTGAGTAATGGAATTTACTTGCAACAATTACAATGTTAGTGAAGGGCAAGGCATTTTCAGGGAAATTTGTCGCCCATGGTAGCAAATTATCAACGCAGGCAACTGTGTGTCATTCCTCTAAGGCAGGGATCCCCAACCTTTCTTACTCGTGAGCCACAGTCAAATGTAAAAAGACTTGGGGAGCAACATAAGCACCATAAAAGTTCATGGAGGAACCAAATAAGGGCTGTGATTGGCTATTAGGGGCCTCTATGCACCCTATCAGGTTACAGGGGGCTTTATTTGGTAGGAAATCTTGTTTTTATCCAACCAAAACTTGCCCCCAAGTCAGGAATTCAAAAATAACTCCCTGGTTTGGGGGCACTGAGAGCAACATCCAAGGGGTTGGGGAGCAACATGTTGCCCCTGAGCCACTGGTTGGGGATCACTGCTCTAAGGAGATACTTCCCCAGTCTGACTGGCACCCAACCTGAACCTGCAATGGGTTGCCCGAAATTTCAACCCTAACCCACCTGAACTAGGGGTAAACCCGTACATCACTACTTCCAATGCAAGGGCCTAGCACTCAACAAGGTTCTGTTCTTGCAAAAATACTATTGTTTCCCCATCTTGAGCTCAATCTCTGCCCTAACAGAAAACTGTTTTTTTACAGGTGTAAATATGCAAGTGATCACAAGCTGAGAGGAACAGCTAAATAATACAGGAAGATTGGAAATGAATCAAAGTCCATTAAATCGTTCAAACTGCTTTACATATGGAGATGTGATATTTGTTTTGGATCCAGACTTGGGACATAAATGGGTTGCTAGGTATATCATGCCATCCAGCCATGAAGCAGGGCCTCCAGCGCCACATAAACACATGTGAAGAACCAAAACAGTGGGTTAGTTTCGGCTAACTGCCTCACAGCAGGACTATTCATCTCTATTCATCAGTCTGTCAGTTCCACGCATTTATGGAATGAAAAAATAGTCTCTGTGATTCCAAATTCTGCAGCATTGAATCCATATTTTCACATTTTCAGTTAAGTTCCTTCAAGAGATAAAACCTTCACTCACCCAGAAACCAAAGTGAGCCTCTACTGCTAAAAGAGCAACAACAATACAGTCAGTATCACTTATTTGGCGTGATTCCTGTTTGAGCATGTGGCTGAAACTTTTATTCTACCCTCTGTGGGATTAGCCATTACTGTATGCAATCGGTTTCCCTATTGTCTCCATCCAGGTGTTTCACTCAGCTTCCAGGTAAGCCTTTTTATTATTCCCTCTGAAAAGGGTTGCTTCTTTAGTTAGTTCATAAACTGTCACTTCAGTTTAGTGAATGATAAGTAAATTATCTTTCGATGACTGATGCAAGCTACACGCTTTATGTGTCTAATGAATGGCAGGCGAACCAGTAAGTACACAACACAGATAATGCCAGCCCCTATTAAATGACACAATTGCCTTTAATTTTCCAGTGTATCTTTTGTGATTCTACTATCATTACTGCAGTAACATACGCAAAGCTATATACATTATATAAACAGCTAATCCCACTTGTGTGCGATGCACACTGTGCTTATGCAAACCAATAGCTGTATACAGTAACATGGATAAGTTTGGCCTCGCTCCAGTTAGCCATACCCACCTACCATTATACCACCCAGCAATTAGCTTTTCCAGTTCTACTGTTTAGAGCCAATAAAAGGAAAAAAGTTCTTGCTTGTCATGTACTGTAATGGGACACACTATGCCCATATTGAGACATGCATTCTGAAACATTGCTTATACTTGGTAAGGCACCATAAAATATTATGTAAGAAATGGAGGCTATATTCACCATTAGCAGAAACATCAGTAAAGGTGGCCATACACGGGCCGATTGTAGCTGCCGATATCGGTCCCTTGGACAGATTCGGCAGCTTATCGACCCGTGTAGGGGCAACAACTACTGGCCTTCCCGACCGATATCTGGCCTGAAATCAGGCAGATATCGATTAGGCAGGTTAAAAAATTCAGTTAGATCGGGGACCGCATTGGCTCGTTGATGGGGTCCCTGCACCGACTGCGCCCATCACAGTCGTTATAATTCAATCGTTTGGCCCCTGGGTTAAACAACCGACTTAGCCTAAATTCCCCCGATATCGCCCACCCGTAGGTGGGGATATCGGGAGAAGATCCGCTCGCTTGGCGACCTCGCCAGGCGAGCGGATCTTTACGTGTATGGCCACCTTTAGAGTGAAAAGCTTGCAAATGTGCACACACTATTTTTTTGCTTCTATTGTAACCCACTAATGCTCTGAAGCATAGGTGCAAATACACTGTCCCCTTATGAACAGGTTACTAAACCGGGTCTGCGTGTGCTTTAGGCATGGGATACTCGCCAGACCAGGTGTGACTTTGACATAGTTGGTCAGCTTGAATATACTGCAATATATGGACAAACATTCCCTGTTGTTTAAAGGGGAAGAAATTGTTAGCAGCTTTACACAAAGGGCCATATTCAGGTCAGTGAGAAAAAAGGCTTATCACATGTAAACGTATGGACAACATGTTGAGATGCAATTCAATGCAGAAAAAGTTATCTTACAGTTTATCATATTTATTCAGAATGCTTAGGACCTGGGTTTTTCCATATAAGGAATCTTTCTGTAATTTGGATCACCATACTTAGTCTACAAAAAAACTATTTAAACATTAAATAAACCCAATAGGATTGTTTTGCCCCCAATTATAATTAATTGTATCTTAGTTGGGATCAAGTACAAGATAATGTTTTATTAAAGAGAAAAAGGAAATCATTTTTTTAAATGTTAATTATTTGATTAAAACAAAGTCTATGGAAGATGGCCTTTCCAGATTTACGGGTTTCTGGATAATGGATCTTATGCCTATCCAGACATATAGGGGCAGATTTATTAAAAAGTAAGTATAGAGCTTAATACATAAAAACTATTCTATTCTTATTCACATTCTATTCATTCCTATGGGATTTTAAGAAATGTATTTATCAATCGGCGAACTCTAATTTTCACCCATTGAAAAATACGACTCCAATAGGAATAAATGCGTGGGTAAAATTTATGTATTAAACTCTAAGCTCACATTTTGATTTCTGCCCCTTATACTATGGGGCTGATTTACTAACCCACGAATCCGACCCGAATTGGAAAAGTTCCGACTTGAAAACGAACATTTTGCGACTTTTTCGTATTTTTTGCGATTTTTTCGGCATCTTTACGAATTTTTCGTTACCAATATGATTTTTGCGTAAAAACGCGAGTTTTTCGTAGCCATTACGAAAGTTGCGTAAAATCGCCCGATTTTTCCGTAGCGTTAAAACTTACGCGAAAAGTTGCGCCTTTTTCGTAGCGTTAAAACTTAAAAGGTGCGAAGTTTCGCGTAAGTTTTAATGCTACGAAAAAAGCGCAACTTTTTGCGCAAGTTTTAACGCTACGAAAAATCGCCAGATTTTACGCAACTTTCGTAATGGCTACGAAAAACTCGAGTTTTTACGCAAAAATCGTATTGGTAACGAAAAATTCGTAAAGACGCCGAAAAAATCGCAAAAAATACGAAAAAAATCGCAAAATACCGATCATTACGAAAAAAACGCAATCAGACTCATTTCGACCCGTTCGTGGGTTAGTAAATGTGCCCCTATATGTTTGCACACTAAGCATTCTCTGTTTTTTGCACAGATGCACAGTCAAAGGTATGTACAATTTTGCAGGTAGGACCAACACAGTCTAAAAAAACAAAAAATAAAAATGATCAATTCTGTGTATGCAGATTTCCCCACAGACCCCCACTGACTTAGATTGATTCTTTACGCAAGCTAGCCTTGGTTACTACTGCCCTGCCCTTGAGGGAAGAGCCACCTGTTTGGCTTTAAGAGCAGTTCTTTGGTTTTCTGTGCTGTAGAGCAATATCTCTTTGCTCTCCCACCAGTAACTCTCATATTTACACGTTCTCATGTCGCAGGTTCTCATGTAACAAAGTTATAAAATCCTGTTGTAACAGTACCTTGTTGCCCAACTTAGTTTCTGCTTCATAGTTCCCGGGTGTGATTATTCTGATTGTCCTTTCGTGTTTTGACCCTTGCCTAACCGCCGATTGCTGCCTGTACCGACCCACTGCCCGTTTACTGACTACGCCTTTTTTATCTCGATTCTGTACCTGTACCTTACTTGCACGGATTTGACTTCGGTCTGTTTCGCTTTCACCTCGACTCCATGACTCTGCTCAAATGCTAGCCTGCCCAGAACTTTTGCCCTGGTTCTCTCATGTTAAGTCATGGCAGCACCCAAGTAGCGGAGGGCTCCTCCCAAAGCGAAAGGTGGCTGTTACAGGCGGAAGAGCTCAGACCAGGGACCTTGGCTTTTGTTCTGGGTTTGGGAGACTGTGCGTGACACCTGTGCTGTCTTTGTTCTGAATTTTGGTTTTGCTCAGAACCCACAAAGTTTGTGTCAAATAAACTTTATCTTACACCTCAAGTGGTTTCCGGTAACTGAATTTCCACAATAGCAGCACCCAGATAAATGAATTTTTTAAATATGTTTTTATTTAACTTTAACGTTTTAAAATAAATTTTTTATATACTCGCGTAAATACTGTACATTGGCATTTGCATTATTAGTGGTTTGCGTTTAGGTATCATTACATGAATGTACCCTCTGCTTATAGTTTAGCATAGTTAAGAGAGACTTCCGTTTAATGCATGAAGTATCTCTCTGTAATCTTATAGAAAACAATTTTGAATGTCTGAGATTTACTGGACATTTGCTTAAACACTTGTAGATCTAGAGAAGGATTTAGGGTAAGCAAACGGGTACTTGCTTAAATCCAAAGCAGATGTGCTGATATGAGTCAGCTGGTCCATAGACGCACTTGAGCTGCATATGAGTTTTGCTTATTTGTGTATAGATAATATATTTAGGTACTCGGTGAACTCAGTCTATAGACTTAGAGGCAGATTTATCAATATTTACCTTCAAGTCTTTTCTGTGATTCGCGTTTTTTGTAATAAAACTCACAAATTCAAATTTAGGGTTTCACAAACTTGAATGTTCCTGATTTAGTGCAAAAAAAATCTGTCAAAATTCATCATCTAAAAAATAGCAAGTTCATTTAGAAGTCAGCGTGGGTTGTCCTATTTAAATTCAAGCAATTTTTACAATGAGTTTTTTGAAAGTTGGTAGGCTCATTAAAAATGATTAGTAGAATTCAATTGTGCTACATACAAGGTTCTTTTTTCTAGGGATGCACCAAATCCACTATTTTTGGATTCGGCTGAACCCCAAATCTTTTGTAAAAGATTTAGGTAAATACTGTGCGCGGTGAATTTTCAACTATTTTAGTTGATGGAGTTTTTGAGAATCAAGTTTTTTTAATACATGAGTGCACATTCGAGTTAGGGAAGTTTTTTCGATTGAAAGAAAACTCGAAATTTCACAAACTCCAATTTTGATGAACAGGCCTCATAACTGTGCAGACTAATGGAACATTCTGAAGGGATAAAGACCACATAGTACTGTCACACTCACTGGAAGGGTTCCCAAAGCATGATTCTCTGACAGTGCAAGTTCATAGATACCAACGATTGTAACATTCCACTGAACCAGTGCATGGTTTTCTTTGTAACATTTACCTCCAGATGTGGCAAAACGCTGTTTGTGTATGCACATTCTTTTCTTTCAGCAAAGCTCACTCAGAACGCTCTGTTTCATGTCAGTAAACATCCTGCCCTATCATCTTGCTTTGAGAAATCTTGCAAAGTCGGCTTGGCTTCAGTATATATATATATTGCAATATTTTGCGATAGTGAGCAATGCATTACAAACAAAAATTTAAAGTGACACCTTTTTATATAAGGTAATTCCACTCAGAATAGTGCACACCTTGTGTGTATTAGTATCACCACGAAGGGGGTAATGTGATAAAACTTACCAAGTTTGCTCCAGCTCTAGTACCTGCTAGAGACCACTCACATGTTTGCTTTTAGACAGAAAGCAGTATGTGCTACCTGCAGATTGGCTGCTTTAAGTTACTAGACCTGGAACCTTGCAACCTTTATTACATTACCCACCTAGTGTACTATGTAACAAAAGTCACTGAACACTGAACATTTACTGTAACAGTCAGCTGTTTAAAACCAAAATGTTATTGGTTGATTTGGGTTCAATACCTGGTGCAAACATTTTACCCCAATTGTGTTGCACTGAGCCATATAGATGTCTTTGGGGAAATAGGAATCCCTGCACAGGTTAAACATGTATTGGGGAATCTAGATTATGGGGCTGATGGGATTTGCAGAATAGCATAATATAAGCACATTATACTCATCTTTGCAGTGGTTGTTATGCTATGGACTTCCAATGTACTGTGCTGTAATTTAAGGCAGGTTATGTGTTTTAAAATTACACTTGCACTTGCAACTTTTTGTTTAGTCAGTATGACCCTCAGCTAGGAAGGTATAAAATATATTTTTAATTTGACATATAGAGCAGCTAAAAAATACATTCCCAGACAAATGTATTTAAACTAAATAAACTAAGCTGCTTATGAATCAAAATCAATTACACTTTACATTGATTGTAGCAAGTAATACAACATATTTATTGATTTCATGGGTTAGATTTTTAACCTACTTTAGTTGCTGATTGTGTGGGAAAACATATATACAGTGTATCAAGCAAAAAGGCCGACCTTGATTATAAATGATCTTGAAGATACAGCATGTGTTTTTATGCTTCAAGTTTTAGCAGCATTGAAATGAAAGCCCTGTATGGTTTTGTAAAGTTATAAAATATAATTAGTAAAACATTCTAAAATTTTGGCTGGGTTCCTAGAATTCAGGGCCAAACATTTAATATGAGGTGAGAAAATATAAAGCAGCTGGTCGAACCATTTTCTTTGCACTGTGAGAATGATCAAAGTTAGTATTCATAGGAATACAGTGCTTTTTCATATTTAGATTAAATAAAATGATTCAACCAAAAACAAAAGAAGATCCTGTTGGGCAAAGACTGCATAGTCCTGCTGATGTGGTCCTCTCTAAACAGATACAAATAGGCCTATATCATGATTTGATGGTTGGCTTTGGGGCCACGTGACCTCATCATTTCACTAGCACATGGGTGGACACATTGGGCAAGAATTTGCTTGTTTAGTGGCCCAAACAAGAGGAGTAATTATTATCACCCTACATGTATACTCTTTATTTTTTAGCACTGTAGCTTCCATTTCATTAAAGGACAATGAAAGGTTAATATAAATTAAAAGCAAGTCTAAAGGCATTCTTTTTAAGTACTTACTGCATATCTAAATTCCCAGATCCCTGCTTGCTTCTCTGAGATATGGTGCTGGCAGCCTACAGCAGTGTGAAGACTACAGTGACATCACTGAAATCTCTCTGCCCTTCCTGTAGGCTGCCAGCGGCAGCCTTCCTATTCTCTGAGCATGTGTGTAACTTGATCCTGTCTCCTGTTCTGAGCTACACATGCCCACCAGCCAATCAGAAGCGGATCTGGCAGAGGGGAGGGGGGGAGGGAATGAAACACATGTGCAGTATGAAGCAAGGAGGGAAAGGAAGGGAGAATACCTTTTTAGAGATGGCTGCCTGTTCTAGAAAATGTGAAGTAAGTGTGACTGAGTAAATATATGATTAGGTGAGCCAAAAGTGTGGCGTTTTTACTAAACAATAGGAGGACTATTGGGCAGTATGCTTTTTAAATTTTGACTTGCATTCTCCTTTAAAGGGTGGAAAAAAGCATGTAACCAAACTAACAGTAAGCCTAATTAGACTAAACAACTACAGGCTCCAAGCTTTCCTTCTTAAGTAACTCCCCATAAATCCACAATCTTTTCTCTTTAACTGTAGACCCACTCAGGAGCATACAACAAAAGTCCAGCACAAGGGCATTTATGATGCACCAATAACACCATCTTTAGCTTTTTGGGGTTAGCACAACCTGGGGAGACTTAGAAAGTGGTCTCTTTCATTTTGGCAGATGAAGGCCGAGGCACTTTCCCCAATAATGGACTACAACTTGGTGGAACCTAGGTGAGCTACAGCAGCCACTAAGTCTGTACACTTGCATCCCTATCCTGAAGATGGTACACCCAGGACTCTAATGCTTCTCATTCTCTTCAGTAGAGATTCGGGCTCACTAGCTATCTAATCCTTCTGGATGAGCTATTAAAAAAAGTATCCTTACGTCCCCTCCCAACTGCAAACCTTAAGAGACCTTCAGTCCCCTACACTATAATAGCTATTATATAAATATATCTTTTCGAACAAATCTGTCCCTAATGGCTACGGTTGTTGGCCAAAAATGTCCTCTGTGGTGTGGTTTCTTTTAATGTGCAGGAAATACCCCAAGGGTAAGTTATTCAACTGTTTGATTATGGCAACTATTGCTTATTATAATAGTTGCTAAAATTAGGAGAGAATAGAAATATACTAGATCTGGTACACTTTTCCACCTTTAGATGTACGTTATTATCTATAAGCTTCTAATGTTTGATTTATGACTCCCAGCAGTAGACAATTTGTATTAGTTTGATAAAGGAAGGGCCTATTGTTTGTTAAAATCTACATTTCATTAGGGACTGATTTATTTAGAGTTCAGATGAGGATACTACTGCAATTTGGGAAAGTCACAAAGATATAAAATCGGAAAGGTCATAATCTAGAAAAGTCATGTTGAAAAAAATATAATAGAAAAAAATGCTACTTTTAGGGATGTTCATTGCAGTTGGAAAAATAATAAACAACTTTACTACTTAAAACTTGCTGAGATATCATAGAAGTCTATTGGAAGTGAAGTTTGAGTGGTATTCAGAGTTTTCCCTACACCCCCCAGCAATCCATTTTGGTCACTGCCACATAACTTTTTTGCTATTAACTGAACATATATTTTTCATAGATATGAAAAACACAATTGCAGGAAATGTTAAAAACCAGTTTTGTCACGATTATGCACTTTTTTAATTGAAAACTTGATTTTTAATAAGTATGTCCCTTAGTGATAAAATAAAACATTTAGCAAATAATATCCACTTCTATGGTGGCTACTATTTACTGACATTCATCATTTTTTTCACGATTTGCGGTTTTCCTGTGCTAAAACTCAATTTTTTTTTCGTGTAAAAAAAAAATTTTTTGGCCATTTATTATACGTCAAAACCACGAAAACCGCACAAATACACCATCTAAAAGCAGTCATGGTCATATAGAAGTTAATGAGAGGTATCCAAATTGTAACAATCTTTATTTAATTTGGGGTTTTAGAGGTTTCTGGGATTTTTTTTCATGTGTAAGTCCACACAAATTCTTGAATTCTTGTGGAAATTAGTTTATTCTTGGTTTCAAAAACTCTAATGCCACTAAAGCCATTTTGTCATATAATAAGGCCCCAACATTTTACATTTGGCAATCCAACCTAATTGCAGGGAAACGCAGGCTGTGGAGTTTCCCTATAATTTTACTGGATCACTGTGTTTTAAAAGCAGTGATCATTATTATTCAATAGGAAAAGGTATTTTCGTGCTATTAACTTCCAAGTAAGAGACAGTTTCCTGTGGATGACAAATTGGTCCATCTGTCATTGCCCTTTATTGTTATTCCAAATCGAGTCAAAGGCAGTTATATCAGAGCTGTCAACTTGACAGCACGCGTGTCGCCGAAAATTTCTCCCAACACCCGTAACTGACATCACGCACACTTACGGAAGTGATGTCACGAGCATGCACAAGATCTCCGCTGAAGCCAAAAAATTCTCCCCACACACCAACAAATGCATTACACAGCGTCATCAAACACTTAGGGGCATATTTATTATGCTGTGTAAAAAATGGCGAGAAAATTCGCCACACATCACCAGGCTTTGCCGTGTAAAAACGGCGTAATTTTTTTACTCGTTTTCTCTTCCACCGGAACTTATGGAAAATAACGGCGTAATATCCGGCATTCAGACGGCGATCTTTTCCATTTATTTTACATAGCTTTTTACTCCGTTTTTTTGGCGAATTAGTTTTACACAGCATAATAAATACCCTTACTGTGCATGTGCGCCTGAAATTCACAGCAGGGCATTGTGGGACTTCGGAAAAATCGGGAGAATGCTGCTGGGGAACAGAAGAACGGGGGAGAGCCTTTAAAATCAGATAACTCCTGAAATATAGGGGGGGGGGTTGAAAGCTCTGTTATACTGTATGTACTAGCACTTATATGTAAACTAAAAATACTATTAGTTCTTTATAAAAGGCAAAAAACTAGTAAAGTATTAAAAATTGATAGAAAAAGCAAAATGCATTTTTACTTGTCTAATCAGTCCTATTTATTTTGTTCACTTTTAGCAAAAGTGTTTATACAGTAGCTGAAGCATATGTATAGAATTTTTCTAGCAAAACATTTTGAAAGAGTCGAACTGTATCTACCCATATCCATTAAATGGGACATTTAAAACATTAGAGCTAAATGATTCTGTCAGCTTTAAAGCACAATTCTTTCTCTGTTAGAAAACTTCTCTCCCAACATCTGTAGTGGTGAAATCTGTTTTCACTAAGCAATGCTTTCCTTGTCGTATTACTGTCCAGAGGACAAACCTTTTGGCAAACACAGTTAGTTTTAAGATATACAAGATACAATGAAGAAAAAATTATGGCATGCTAGAATGAAAACCTATGTACTTTCTGGGTGGTCTACAAAAACTGACATAACATTTTAATATATAAACTAAAATGTTCTATCTAAGCCTGCAAAATATCCACCAGAACAAGCCATAGTGTATCTGCTGAGTCAATGTCCTCAATGTATGTTAGGGTAAAATTGCAGATGTTGATTTTTTCGTTTTCCGGGGTAGTTTGAAATATCTGTCTAACATTTACTGCTGGATTTGTAAATGATAGATATGACCACCCTGTGAAATAACACAAGCCTTTGTTTACTGCAGAATAAAACTTTTGCCTACCATAATGTATTATGGTGCGTAAATGTGTATCTACTTTAATATTGTGGATCTGCAGCCAGGGACAATAACTGGGTGGGGACCAAAGGAAATGTAGGGGAATAACATCAGCCCCAGCTAAGGTGTAGTCATGGAGGTGTCACAGATATCTTGTGTTTTACTCCCATAATCACCAATAAATGCAGTTGTAGAACACTTTTTGGTACCCTCAGGCACAGAGGTCCAAGAAAATATTTTTATTATAATGCAGTGTTGGATCAGTTTGCAGAAATACAGCTATATCAGCATTTTGTTTTGAGCACAGTAGTGCAAAAAAAAAAAAAAGATATATGTGTACGTCAGCCCTTTAAGTTTGCTAACTCTTCAGCCGCTCATTAATTGCCCATATTATTGGATGCCAAACCCCAACATAAGCTAGTGCCCACTATACCCACTGTCAATATACTGGATTTATGCAGAATGCCAGAGACCAGGCAAGTGCATATCTATCAAAGACTCTTCCCTGAACCTAATTTTCACAGTTGTTTTTCACTGGCCATTGGGTACACAGGCTGTCAGATAAACATCACAAGTTCCAGTATAAATCAGCAATGATATTCCAAGGAAAAGCTTGAAAATGACCTGCCAAATGTTATAGCGTTCTAGGCACAGATAATTCCACGAAAGCTTGCTTGCATTGGATTGAATTCTAAAAATCTGGTTCATATAAATTCTGAGTAAAACACTCTGAGGAAAATAAATGAAATATTATGAAGAGAACAAAATTGTCTCAAAATGTTCATTTTCTGAACCCATAGCAAAAAAGAGAATTTTACTGTGCAAAGCAGTTGATTTAACACCAGCGAATAATCACATTTCATCATTATGTTATGTCATGCAATGGACTTTGGGCAATTTTAAATTCAGAGTTTTTACAATCATTTTTATTGGTATAGGATCTATTATCTGGAAACCCATTAAAGGGGACCTGTCACCCTAAGAAATAATTCCAAATTCACTTATGCTATATAAACTATTTTAATCTTATTTTCTTCAGCATTGGAATTCACAATTGCAGCAAGCAGGCAGGCGACATTTTGTGGCACTGTTATTAAGGCAAACTGTGCATCCTGCTAAAATCTTGTTTCTGTGCCAGTATGGGGGGGCCGGATACCCATATCCATGCACTGGTTACACAATTAGATGGTGAGGAGGGAGGGGGAATGTGAGGTGAGCAGCAGCATCTAAGAAGTTCTGAATTGAAAGTGAAAGTAACTGCCTAAAGCATAGAGGCGGGGCAGGCCAGTATTGACAGACAGTATTTTTAAATGCTTTTATAATGGGAAATGAGTTTGAGTTTCAGGTTTAATTTGAAAAGGACTTTTATTATACAACTCTGTGACAGGTCCACTTTAAAGAACTCTGAAATATGGAAAGACCGTCTACCATAAAGTCCATTTTTTTTTTTAGCAAAACATTAAAATAAAATACCTTGTACAGGTATGGGACCTGAATGGTAGGAACCTGAGGGTTTACCAGATAAGGGATCTTTCTTTAATTAGGATCACCATACTTTGTGCTAAAAAAAGTAGTTTAAACATTAAGGGGCTCATATACTAACCATTGATTTTGTATTTCAAACTCTATTCCGATTTTTTTCAAAAAAGACAAAAACACTGCAACTTTTCCGAGATTTACTATGCATTAAGACGGCTAAAAATCTAAATTTGACAATTAAGCAGATTAAACTCGTGGAGTTCATGTAGAAGTCAATGGCAAAGGTCCTTTCCCTGTACAGTATGTATTGTCCTTTGATTTTTTTTTTAGAGAGCAAAATGCCCCTGTAAGAACTGTTGATCTAAACGTGGCACATTTTTCTATGGTTTTACAGCTTGTATATAAATGCAATATGGTTGTAGACAAACCAGCTGGTTGATTCAGGGGTGAGGTACATTTCTAAATATAGGCTGTTTATACTGTTGCAAGTGTACAACTACAGGCGCTCAACTGTGGCTTGCTGTGTGGGCCTTGTAATTATTCATGTGTGAGATTATATAACTACAGCTGGACAGACTTACAGTGGCTACTGAAACACTGAAAATTCCCTTATTATGCAGCACATCTCCTCATAGATCTCCTTATGCCAAAAACTCCTGGAAAAGGATAAACTTAAACCAAGTGATGAATGGGGATAATATCATTTAAAGTCCAAAACAAAGTCCAAAACAGAAAGTGTGATCCCTTGTACACAAATGTATTTTGGACGTTATAAGCTACATTGCCATTATGATCACAGGAACTGAGATTAGCCCATCAGGTTGGCACCCCAGTAATTGTTGTTTATATGTCACATTATGAATCTGATTAAAAAAATCAACATGCTTTAACTGATGTTGATTTTAAAGCATTTTGATCCAATAGCGAATTACCTAAAATTAATTCAAGTCAAGGCCAAAATGTATAAAATGACAAAAATAAGTAATACCAGATAAAGAAAACTAAATGCACCATCAATTAGAAAATAATTTGTAATCAGGTCTTATTT
Source organism: Xenopus tropicalis (assembly GCF_000004195.4). Lineage (NCBI taxonomy): Eukaryota > Metazoa > Chordata > Amphibia > Anura > Pipidae > Xenopus > Xenopus tropicalis. The sequence continues at coordinate 56,642,048 of NC_030682.2, read as the reverse complement.
TTTATTTCTTGTGGTGTGTATCATTCTATTCTGTAGCCCGCCCAGCTTGGAATTTACCATGCTATCTTCTGACTGCCAGTTTGTCAGTCAGAATTAAAAATGAATAGATGAAAGTGTAACACTTGTTTGGCTATGGAATGGTTAAACCAGGCTAGTATTAGGTCAGCATGGGTTACATGCGACTCCCTTGGGATGGGCCTTCGCTTAGGTGGAAGAGACCTGAACGGAGCTGAGGGTGTAGTTGAACTACAACTCACTGTAGCTGTGTAGTGCAGGTGTAGAAATATGAACGCCAGAGAGGTTCTTCAGTTGAACTAGGGTACATGTTTATTGTCAGAGACAATGCAATGCAGGGTTATCTTACTTACTTACTTATACTTACACACAAGCAGAGGTAGATGTTAAGTAATAGTGCACTCTGAGGAAGAAGAGAGGTTGTATACCGTTTTATCCCACTTCTCGATAGAGTCTGGGCAGGGTAAATACACCTGTCAGATCAATGCCCCCTGTGGAGGTAGTCTGGGTAGATATCTGATCCTTCAGATTGATAACCTCTAGTATATGAGTCCTCCGGGTGAGCAGGGATCAGGGTTGATTCTATGCCTGTCACTATCTCTACTCTGTGGCCCTACACTGAGGCAGCAATGCCGGATAGGAGAAATACTCCCAGAACTAAGCTCTCCTTTGTTGGGGCTATTAAACTGCCCTTTCTTACTAGGTGCTAACTATGTCACTTTCCTAGAAAGTGCTGCTGTGCTTACTAGACCTCGTTCAAGGGACCCTGTCCCCGACCTCTCCAATGGGATGGTGTCCTCTGGGGTAAAATGGCTTCTGGGGCCTATGTTCTGCTCCCAGGCTCAATGGAGCTTTGCACTGGAAGACAGACTGCAGCCAAAGAGAAAGTCACACTCTCCTGCTAGACACTATATCAGTCTGCAGGGGGCGTGTACAACCAGACTAACCAATAAGGGATAGTTACATAACTGAAACCTGTACAAAGGCTTTGCCCAATAACAGTAGAGATGTGAAGAGGTAGGGTTGTAAAGCCATAGGGAGCTTAACCCTATGGGTCCCTACAAAAACATCAAAAATAAGATAAGCAAAACACTACAAGAATAACAATAAAAAATTAAGAATAATGAAAATCACATTAAAACATATTAAAATGCCATCTAAGGTTAACTCCCCTGTTAAAGGGGATCTAAATCCCAAAATATGAATTGGTAGAAACTTGCACAGTTTTATATGGCTAGGCAGGCTTAGACTGTGACCATGTGAGCTGACAAATTTCTAATTGGTCATACAACATGGTGTCTAATTTGAAAGTGATTTTGCAAGTGATTTGTATAGAAACCACTGTCAGCAGTAGGCATTAGGGTAACAGTTATAGTTAAAGGGATTCTGTCATGATTTTTATGGGGTACTTTTTATTTCTAAATTACATATTTACATAGCAAAAATTCACTCTACCATTTAAAATTTTATTCTTGAACCAACAAATGTACAAACCGGATTTTAAAGTTGGGACACTAAACAAATTGTGAATAAAAACTGAATGCAATGATGTGGAGGTGCCAACTTCTAATATTTTATTCAGAATAGAACATAAATCACAGAACAAAAGTTTAAACTGAGAAAATGTACCATTTTAAGGGAAAAATATGTTGATTCAGAATTTCATGGTGTCAACAAATCCCAAAAAAGTTGGGACAAGTAGCAATAAGAGGCTGGAAGAAGTAAATTTGAGCATAACGAAGAGCTGGAAGACCAAATAACACTAATTAGGTCAATTGGCAACATGATTGGGTATAAAAAGAGCTTCTCAGAGTGGCAGTGTCTCTCAGAAGCCAAGATGGGTAGAGGATCACCAATTCCCACAATGTTGCGCAGAAAGATAGTGGAGCAATATCAGAAAGGTGTTACCCAGTGAAAAATCTATCATCATCAACTGTGCATAACATCATCCGAAGATTCAGAGAATCTGGAACAATCTCTGTGCGTAAGGGTCAAGGCCGTAAAACCATACTGGATGCCCGTGATCTCCGGGCCCTTAAACGACACTGCACCACAAACAGGAATGCTACTGTAAAGGAAATCACAGAATGGGCTCAGGAATACTTCCAGAAACCATTGTCAGTGAACACAATCCACCGTGCCATCCGCCGTTGCCAGCTGAAACTCTACAGTGCAAAGGGATCATTTAAAGTGCCAGGGATCATTTAAAATGGAGTGTGGCAAAATGGAAGACTGTTCTGTGGTCAGGCGAGTCACGATTTGAAGTTCTTTTTGGAAATCTGGGACGCCATGTCATCTGGACCAAAGAGGACAAGGACAACCCAAGTTGTTATTAATGCTCAGTTCAGAAACCTGCATCTCTGATGGTATGGGGTTGCATGAGTGTGTGTGGCATGGGCAGCTTGCATGTCTGGAAAGGCAGCATCAATGCAGAAAAAATATATTTGGGTTCTAGAGCAACATATGCTCCCATCCAGACGTCATCTCTTTCAGGGAAGACCCTGCATATTTCAACAAGATAATGCCAGACCACATTCTGCATCAATCACAACATCATGGCTGCGTAGGAGAAGGATCCGGGTACTGAAATGGCCAGTCTGCAGTCCAGATCTTTCACCTATAGAGAACATTTGGCGCATCATAAAGAGGAAGGTGCGACAAAGAAGGCCCAAGACGATTGAACAGTTAGAGGCCTGTATTAGACAAGAATGGGAGAGCATTCCTATTCCTAAACTTGAGAAACTGGTCTCCTCGGTCCCCAGACGTCTGTTGAGTGTTGTAAGAAGAAGGGGAGATGCCACACAGTGGTGAAAATGGCCTTGTCCCAACTTTTTTGGGATTTGTTGACACCATGAAATTCTGAATCAACATATTTTTCCCTTAAAATGGTACATTTTCTCAGTTTAAACTTTTGTTCCATGATTTATGTTCTATTCTGAATAAAATATTAGAAGTTGGCACCTCCACATCATTGCATTCAGTTTTTATTCACAATTTGTTTAGTGTCCCAACTTTTTTGGAATCCGGGTTGTATTTTTTTAGCTGTAATATTGGTGTGAAAAAAATCGCAAGAATACAGATCATTATGAAAAGACGCATTCGGTTGCCTTTGGACCGTTCGTGGATTAGTAAATCTCCCCCAAAGTGTTTAACCTCAGTTAAAAAGTCTTTATTGTTAAGTCAGTAGTTAACACCTGGTGAAATATTTAGTTTTGCTGCTAGAAAATATCTAGGTAAATCTGTTATTTAGGATAAATTAATTACTTATTCATTCTGCTAATCTACTTTTGCCTGACATTGGTGCTTGCACAGGCTACAGCAGTACATGGTATAAACCCAAATAAAATAACTTACAGAAATACAATATGTATCACAAAAATGAGGCTTTTTAAAGCCTTGCGCTACCTCTAGGGCAAATGCTGTTTAAACAATCTGCTACTCCTTAACAGAAATGTGTATCCCCTCAAGCCACATCCCCTTCCTGGTATATTTTTCATTGTAAAATAATGATGCTTTTTTCTTTCTTTCATTTTCGGACTGGAGGAAATCCTTTGTGGAATAAGATAAATATTTAACTGTACTGTACATGATGACTTTAACACAAAAGTCTTTCATCCATTCAAAGAACATTTGAGATTGAGATTCTTCATGAAAATCTGGAAAGTACACTGTATTACCTAAAGTATCTGGACACCTGCCTGCCCAACATCTTGGTCCCAAGCTAGGTGTATTAATATGAAATCAGTCTGGTCTTTGTACTGTGACAGCCTATACCCTTTTGTGAAAGCTGTCACTAGTATAGATGACTGAAACTGCCCGTTTCACTTCACCAACATTTTTTTAAAATTACAGAAAACCATTCCACCACTCACAAAACTGAAAATTTCACCACAAATCTGTATGAGGAGAAAAAGCTTTCCATACACACTAGATATTGGAACATTATTGATGGGATTCAGCTATTAGAGTATTAGTGAGGTTGGTGAGTTGATTTCACAGGTGTTCAGTTGGGTTGAAGGTCAGGATCTTTGCAAGCCAGTCATGTTCTTTCTTTGGCACCTACAGTATTTAAGAAAGTCTGCTTGGTGAAAAATACCTCAGTTGACAAGTTTTTTTTTCCCAACTCACAACTTCCGAAACACGGAATCCGATCATTTCTGATGATCGCAAATGTTTGAATACGAAAATTTCGTACTTATGATCCGAAAGTTCTGAAATTTTCGTATTGAAAACATTTTTGCGAATGGACATCCAATAGTCGCAAAATTTTCATATCCAAACGACTGTAAATGGCGTGAAAACCTTTCTGACTTTTAACCTTCAGTGCATGATTTTGCAATCCTTCCATAGGACTCAGTGGCACTCTGCAGCTCCAACCTGGCCCAAGGAAAGTGTCCCATAGGGCTCAATGGCACTCTGTAGCTCCAACCTGGCCCAAGGAAAGTCTCCCATAGGGCTCAATGGCACTCTGCAGCTCCAACCTGGCCCAAGGAAAGTCTCCCATAGGGCTCAATGGCACTCTGCAGCTCCAACCTGGCCCAAGGAAAGTCTCCCATAGGGCTCAATGGCACTCTGCAGCTCCAACCCGACCCAAGGAAAGTCTCCCATAGGGCTCAATGGCACTCTGCAGCTCCATCCTGGCCCAAGGAAAGTCTCCCATAGGGCTCAATGGCACTCTGCAGCTCCAACCCGGCCCAAGGAAAGTCTCCCATAGGGCTCAATGGCACTCTGCAGCTCCAACCTGGCCCAAGGAAAGTCTCCCATAGGGCTCAATGGCACTCTGCAGCTCCAACCTGGCCCAAGGAAAGTCTCCCATAGGGCTCAATGGCACTCTGCAGCTCCAACCCGACCCAAGGAAAGTCTCCCATAGGGCTCAATGGCACTCTGCAGCTCCATCCTGGCCCAAGGAAAGTCTCCCATAGGGCTCAATGGCACTCTGCAGCTCCAACCCGACCCAAGGAAAGTCTCCCATAGGGCTCAATGGCACTCTGCAGCTCCATCCTGGCCCAAGGAAAGTCTCCCATAGGGCTCAATGGCACTCTGCAGCTCCAACCTGGCCCAAGGAAAGTCTCCCATAGGGCTCAATGGCACTCTGCAGCTCCAACCTGGCCCAAGAAAAGTCACGATAACAAACTAAACTTTCGTACTCATTGCGACAAATATGATTTTGTCGCACAAAATGTAAGATAAACAGCTATAGACCAGATTATCCATACAATTATATAGGGATGCACCAAATCCACTATTTTAGGATCTGACTGAACCCCAAATCCTTTGCAAAAGATTCGGCTAAATACCGAACTGAATCCAAATCCTAATTTGCATGTGCAAATTAGGATACAGAAAGGCTAAAGAGTAGGATTCTCAGTTTCCGTGTTTATGTGACAAAAAGTCACATGATTTTAAGGATTCAGATTCAGTTGGGCAAGAGGCATGGATTCCGCCGAATCCTGCTGAAAAAGGCGGAATCCTGGATTCGGGGCATCCCTACAACTCTCCAAGGCCAAACGTCATGCTTTATTTCTTTTCAACTAAAGGGGAGCATAATAAATGATCATGTAATTCTAAGCAACTTTACAATATACAGTACATTTAATATTGATTTTCAATGGCTTTAAAGTTAATTGCTAATGTAATTTCAAATGAAAGTTTCTGCTTGTCCCTTGTTTTTTTCTGGCTGGTTCGAACTATTAAAACAATGTAGCAAAAAGGTATTTCTCCCCAGCCAAGAATCCAAAAGTGCAGAAGAATAGAAAGGGACTGCCAAATGCTGCTTTTGATAGCAATTACATTTACAAACAATTTGAACCAATAAACATTTTTCTTAATGTATACTGAATACTTGCTTGAAATTACTTTTTCTTTTACTATGCAAGGAAAAACAAATATGTGCATAGAAAAAAATAAGGTATTAGGGTATAATCTCTAGGTTGAAGACAACTACTCTGATTTATTACCTGTTCCGTGCATATATATGTTCTAATTAGGTTTAACAAGATCTGTATTTTATTCATGATAACTCCGAGGGGTATTTCTTCCCAGGAGTGCCTTGCATTAAATCTGCTGGCGTGGGTGGGGGACCTTGCAGGTCTCTATTTTATGCTTGCACTTACGGGTGAACATCTGGTGAAATTGCTGTTAAAGGCCTCACTCCAGTTTTATGAATGTGGTACTTTTGTACATTAGCCATTAAATTGTCATTGTGTGACAGGTTTATGAATCTGGAGCACCCTTTGTAAATCTGACAAACAACTTAAGAAAATGTAAAAGTTGTATAAGGTTTTTGGCATCTTTATCTCCATTTGGCTTGCAATAATGTCAAATTCTGAAACAAGGATTTCAATTGGCAGAAACAGTCACTACAATATATTAATGTTAAAAAAATAAAACTGAAGTTTGTGAAATGGATGTTAGATGATTTTCTGACATAGACAAATATTTTACTCCACTTTGACTTTCGTTTTGGCATAGTGCCACTTTTGTGATTCCCTCTAGACAGGAATTTCAAAACAGAACCCATAGCAACCTGTCTGCAATTAGCTCTAATTCCTAATCAGCAGCATTAATGAAAGCAACATTCTTATTGGTTATCAGACATTGCCTCTCGAGAATACAATTTACCCCAGTATTATGAATTCTACCCCATGTTCTTTTGAGCCAGTTTAACAACCAACTTAATAGGCAACCATGAATAAACCACGAATAAACACTGCACTGCTCTCAGCTTAATAACAGCAATGTCCATAATGGAACAGAATGGGAATGGAACTCATTAGGTTTTCTGTCTATTTTGATTGCAGAGAAACCGCTCATTTTTTAATACAACTTGCTTTCCCATTTCCAGCTGTGTAAATGAATCCTGTGCTGCCCACATAGTGTCGTTAAGAAATTATTTGTTGCTGGTCAGCACTCCTGACAATTCACCTTCTGCCTTACAACGCACTGAAACAAACCCTCCTAGTGTTTCTGCTCTCAGATTCACTGAATTACTTACAGCTGGTTCCAATCATTCACTCCCCCAGTTTCCTTTTTGTGCTCCCCTTCCTGAAAACCATGCATAGTATAATGTACTTTCTTTTGAGAAATGTTTTCTCTTTTTCTAGAATACTACTTGTCTTTTTTTCATTGAAAGAAGGTATATAAGAAGATTCAGTTAATTAGTTATGAAAATGAAATTTTTTTAATTTAAGAATGCTAGAGTGTGTATATTAACTAAGTTTAGCAATATAGACAAATTCTACTAGAAAATACATAATTAGCAGGAGGGTGCTGGGAGTTGTATTTGTGTTACAGCTTTTGTGGCATTATGACATTATGATCACAACATTTTCCATTCACCATTTCTCCAGTTTAAAAATTTCAGTAGTTATCCGGTTTACTAGGATCCCAATTACCCTAGCAACCCAGCCATTGTTTGAATGACGAATAGCAGAGGGCCTGAATAGAAAGAAAAACAATAAAAAGCAACTCACAGGGAATCCTTTCCTTAACAACCAGATAGCATTTTAGGCTAATGTCACACCAGGCGCCTGGTGTATATTTTCAGCAAGCGGAAAAGCGCTTGCCAAAAATATCGCCATCCGCCTCCTACCCATGCCTGCACCAGAATGAATGAGATACGCTTGTGTGCAGGCACATGTAGCCGAAATATGCATAAAAACGGGAGAGAATGCAACTTTTTGCATTTTTATGCATATTTCGGCTATATCTGTCTGCACCGGAGCGTATCTCATTCATTTGGGTGCAAGCACAGGTAGGGGGTGGATGGCGATATTTTCGGCAAACGCTTTTCCACTTGCCAAAAATATACGCCAGACGCCTTGTCTGACATTAGCCTTAAACTGCAAACTAAAAAAGGTGTAGAAGAAGTCATTTTAAAAGGATAACATTTGTGTATGCACGCCAGATGCAGGTCTGTAGGGTACCTATGTGCAATGCATGTATGCGAGAAGAATCCAACACACTTGGTTAATATACTGTTCATATATTGATTAAAATCTCTTCCAGTTCCCATTCCCTTAGGGTTTTTTTGTTTAACAAAAAAAAAAAAGTTTTAAGGTCTTGTGAGTCAGCTGAACATGTCACAGATACAGTAACAAAGATTCACATTAAGCAATCGGTAATGGTTTGGGACTTTTCTAACCTAACTTAAACATAATTTGTCTTTCCCAGAAATATGGCTGAGCTCAAGATAATTTTAGGATCTCTTGTTGGCATTAGGCTTAGAAAAAGAAACACAATTGCAGGGTTGCTTACTCTGTCCCAGCTACATCACACTTCCGTTCCATTATGAGTAAGTACAAGAATAAACTAGCAGTATATTTTTTCCTTTGTATGTGATGGCATACCTCTCCATGCAGAGGATCTGCCTTACATTCTGTACCTTAGAATAAAAGGTCATAAGCTGGCCTATACTACTGTAATGGGCAAATAAAACAAACAGAAATAGATATAGAGACTACTTAAACCAATCCTTTCATAATTTTGAATTCTTCAAAACATTTAACAAGAATGATCCTCTGTAAATTACAACCTAAATATTTAATTTTTCAAACTCATTTTCAGAACTATAAAATCTATTATGCATCACAGCTGCCCAACTATTATAAGTACTTGGGTATAACTGCTAATTATGTCTTTTCTTACTTTATATCATGGATAACTGACACCTTTAAATAACCACTGTTGTGCTATTAAATATTAAAATGATATATATTTATCTCTGTAAATAACATTCCTTTAGCTATCCTGTAATTAGCTGGCAGACACTTAGGGGCCTATATGCTGCCAAAGTTTTCCTTTGTTACAAAAAAACATTCAGGTAAAATTACATACCATGAGATAGAAAACTTGCATCGGGTTGTCTTAAACTAAAAAGCAAAATTAATCTTAAATAGGCCCCTAAGGATAAAGGCAGAGTGGGCAGACATACTGTGCAGTGACAGACAAACCACCTCTTGGAAAAACCTACTTGAGCATTTCTGAGCAGAGGTCTGTCTGTCACCGCCATTTGTGCTTAAGGCAGCATGTTTTCCTATAGATCATTATGAGAAACTGTAGCAAGAGGGAAGGGGCATTTCAAAGTGTCATTTGAAATGCAGCCTTAACTAAATTAGGTGATATATTAATGAATGAACAAATGAGGATAAGATTGAATTAGGTATTTCTGAACAAAAATGTATAACAAATTAGTAATGAGTGGCTTTGCTGAAAATTTCACAAAATGCATTAAAGTAAATGGGCATTTTTTCACGGTGAAACTGGTGAAACATTTTGCTCATCAAAAGTATAAATCATAATTGCAGTTTTTATGCTTTAATGAAAAAGGGAGTTCTGTAAGATTCATTTTAGATGCAATACCCTTGACTATAAGCACTCCTGTTAGGGGTCCTTCCACCGTTATCATCAGAACTGACAACAGACAAATATTTTAGTGCATTGTTGTCTTATTTTTCTAAAAGAAATGCGAGATAATTTTAAACTGCTATCATCCAGAAATCATTTGCACAGATGTTAAAGACAGCAAATGTAGAAAGGCAGGAAAATCAGCATGATGTTTGCCTTTCTACAACTGATCCCAAAGCTGCCAAGTTTCCAATTACATTCCATTTATAGCCCAAAATGTTCAGCGTCCATACAATTTTGCCATATCTGACTGTTAATGAGTAAATATACCCTATTAATAATGCAAGTACGGCTATCTTCCCTGGGATGGGTTGTAAACTATGAGGGCATCATGGCATAGTGAGGTGTTCTTGAAAAGGAGATAAGTGGCAGCTTGAGTCTTGCTGTCATCAAGACCTTTGCTATACTGTTCTAATAAACTTGGCTAAGAGTGCAGCCGGTGTGTTCCTCATAGTGTTGTGATTTGCCTGCCACAATGCTACATAAAGATGACTCAGTGCCTAAAAGCAAAAAAAAATACATTTAGTATGGTGTTGACAGCAAAATTGTAAGACTATTTGCAATGGGTCTTCATTTTTATGGTTTTTAATTATTCACATTTTTCCTGCCGCTCTCAGGGCTGATATGATATAGAACAGTAAAATGGATTCTCATTTGAGCAAATTGCTGACCCTGATGCATTCTTTGGGAGTGTTTGGTGGACTATATGGCTAAAAAAGCAGAGAAGCACAAAGGAACTGGTGGGCACCACCTCGTGCCACTTTAGGTTCTCTTACCTGTGACTGCCGACCTAGAGCATATGCATTCGAAGCCAGGTCTGAATTGGCTTCAAAAGTGCATGTTCCTGTAGCAAGATCACAGACAAAAGAAGCTGAAGTGAAGCAAAATGGCATTGACTAGTACTGTACAACAAAGGGCAGTTTTGTGAGTCAAGGGTGGTACAATTTGGGAAGCGGGAAGTACGATTGGGTCCGAATACTAAAAATGTGCATATTTTCTGTGATTTTTTTGTACCTTTCGACAAAATCGTATTTGTCACAACGAGTACGAAAGTTTCGGATTCATTCAAGCTTCGTTATCGTGACTTTCCTTGGGCCATGTTGAAGCTGCAGAGTGCCATTGAGTCCTATGGAAGGCTTCCAAAAACATGCACAGAAGGTTCAAAGTTAGAAAGTTTTTTGCACCTTTTACGATTTTTATACGACCACAATCCAAAATTTTCGTACTTTTAGCGCACATGAGAAAATATCGGATTTAATCCGATTTTTTTGTATCATACTTTTAGAAGTCTGAAATTCGGACTTTAATAAATGGGCCCCTATGTATATATTTTATATATCCATTGTGATTTGTGTATTTGAGAATCAGGATTCAACAAATGCAAGCTTCAAACACATCCTATTTCGCACACAGTTGCTAAGCCCCCTCCCCTTTGACCAACGGTAGTTGGAGAATCTTTTTGTGTTATTATTTTTTATTATTTTATGTATTATTACTGTAGATATGTGTCAATAGCTTTTGTTAATATATGTATATTTCAATTAAACTATTTGTTTTATTAATGATTCCTCATAACTAGGAATATGTATGTACTTATGAGAATACATTTACATATTTACGTAAATATATCCTTGGGCAACAGTCACTTTCCCTTCCCCTAACAGACCATAACAATGCAATAAAACATAACAATGTGAATGTTTCTTTAGATTGTATGCAAATACACACTATTTGGTTGTATAAAACATATATATAAAACTCTGCACTTTAGCCATGAATAGTGGTGAGTACTCTAATTTAATAATGCCACTAAGCACCAAAAGGTGCAGCTTTCACCCTGCACTCACCTATGTTGTGTCCATATATAAAATACATATTATCCTTTTAAATCCAGTGTACAAAAATAGGAGAAAAAGATGCTTGGCCCCTTAGATCAGTGTTGGACTGGCCCACCAGGATACCAGGAGAACTCCCAGTGGGCCCAGGTGTACAGTAAGTGGGCCGTCCTGCTCCTGAACATTTGGGCTGTTTCATGGTCATTCCCTATTTCTGAATGGGAAGAGAAAGTAGAAATAGATGGAGAATAGATGCTAGCTTGTAAATAAAAGGGACTAGGAGAATAAAATGGTTGGGTGAGGAAAGGAGAAAAATTTTTGGGAAAGCAGGCCCATAAGGTTTTCTGGTGGGCCCAGTACTGCAAAATAATATTTGACTAATAGCTCAAAAAAGTGCTCTGTGCAGTTGGTCAGTTTGAAAAAATAAAGGGACATATCCAGGGGCAAAAATTTCTAGGAACAAAGAGTGAAAGCCAGGGACTGAGCCTGGGAAATAAGTGACAGGCACCATGGATTTGACTGTTTAACAGTTTGTGTGGTCTGGGCAAAGGATAACTACTGTGGTACATTCCCTTTTCCTATTCCTCAGCCAAAAACATAATGTATATGTTGTCTTCTTAGAATTCCAAAGTCTAACAAACGATGATCCCAAATGTTCTGTTTAAAATTCAGGAACGCATTAAAGGATGTGAAATCCAGTTCTTAAGTTAAATGTAGTCTCAGTACAAATAAAGAAATAATATATTTATATTTTATGCAATAACATATGTTGAACTATAGCATTACCCCAATACAGAGTTGAAAGTAAAGTAAAGAAAAACAGTCTGAGGTATGGAATTGTCTATAAAAGAGTCTAAATTAACTTTGTTGATACTGAACTGGACTCCAGGCCGACCCCTCTTTCCCCACACTTTACATTCCAGTGCCTGAAATACTTGTCTCTGATGCACATCCAAGTCATACTTTTGTCTTAGAAATGTAAATACTAAGAAGTGTTATTAAAATGAGATCTTTCCTTCTTCTCAAAGGAAAACAGAACAATATTTAGAAAGTAAATATATCTATCTTTCTCTCATCTTTATTTAGGCTATTACATAATAGATGGGCAGCTCTCTTTGTAAAATGGCCTAATTTATATGTCTGCATCTCACCTATGGCATATGGGATTTTGGCTAAGGAAGGGGGTACAAAATGTTTCCCCTTAAGGTGGCCACACACGTGGCGATCTGACGATCTTTCGAAACATCGTCAGATCCGCCACACACCGTTCAGGGCTGAAACAGCAGATAAGGAGGTAGAAACAATAGGATTTCTACCTCCTTCTGCCGATTCAGCCCTGATGGCAGATTTTGGTCAGGTGCCTTCTATGGCGCCCGATCAAAATCTTTTAACCGGTCCGATCGGTGAGTCGACCGATATCAGTAGCTTCCTGAGATATCTGTCAACTCGCCAACATGCCATACAGGCACCGAATATCGTATGAAACGAGGTTTCGTACAATATTATCGGTGCGTGTATGGCCAGCTTTAACCATTCTGTGTTCCGTTAATCTCTGCAACTAAAATCTCTAGTCAAGAAAACAGAACACCGTCCATAAGTAAGTATGGAGAGACAGCTTGAAGCCCAAAAAGGAATTGGGACAGGACCTGAGGGAACTGCAGACTCCCTCTTAAAAAGAGTGGATGTGCATCTCCGAACTAGATCATATATAGATTGTTAGTAGACAGATGTCCCTCCAAAACCTGACACAGGGGCTGCCCTACTGTAACAATGCATTTGATTGATAAATTCAAACATTACCCAGCCTGGAACAGCATCCCAGGGAACCTGATAAGTAAAGGCAGCTAAAGTGATTCTCAGAATTTGTAAATCATTCATTTCTGTTGGGGAGAGAAGTAGGTAGTTGTTATTGTTGTTGAATATACCTGTAAAGGACCTTTGCGACTGACTGCAATCCTGTTTGAATTTTAGCCAAACAAAGAGAACCAGGTCTGGAGTTGATTAAAAATGTAAATGAGAAGCCAATCATAGGGGAGTTTTCCAAGTCCCCTTCTAGGTCGGTGCAGCATCAGCTCTTTTTACATTTATTTTAATGGAATTGATCTTAGGAATTCGTGTGGTGGAGCAGAGGAATTTACTACATCGAAAGAGCAATTTATGGCAGCAATTTTTCTTTCTTTTTAAAGGTAGAGGGGCACCTGTGACCACACTGGCAAAGTATCTAATCCGGAGGACCCACAAACAAAAGTAATACAATCAGTAACTTTAGGATAGGATACTTCTTATGTTACTGGAATTCCCAAGCCAGCTGGCTGATATATTATTATTAATAATAAAATATCCCCCTACTCCCTGCCTACCTGAGGTTTAATTGTTATTGTCTACTAAATTTTGTAACAATATTTATAAAGAGTTATAAATATGATAATATATAAAACCTTTTTGATTCAAGCATCACCAAAAGTATCCAAATATCTGCCATGTCCATCACTCCCAAACCAAGATTATTAAGGCACATGTGTTGTATTTTCTGCTGCCATATATGCAGCAGTCTCTGCTAGTCACTTTTTTTGCTGTATACTGTACCGGTGGGGCAGACGTTAGCAGACATCAGCACTAGTGAAACATTACTGTGGTGTTTGTCACAAGCAGAGTGACCTGTAAAGAGTTTCTTTGTAGGGTGGCATGGTGGTTAGTATTGCTGCCTTACAGTGCTGGAGTCTGAGGATTGATCAGTTAGATGTAGGCTAGACAGAGCCAGGGCACTTTCTGCAAAGAGTTTGTAGCCTGGTTTGCATATGCTCCGTGTACTTGCATGGGTTTCCTCTGAGTACTCCAATTTCCTCCCACACTCCAAAAAAAAAAACAGACAGGTTGATTGACTCCTGATTAAATTGACCATCGTGTGTATAGGATGGAGACCTTAGATGTCAAAGATACTGTTAAGAATTCCTTATTATGTTGGGCTATATTAATAAAAGATAATAATTGCCTCACGTGCTATTTATTCATTCTATAAGCAGTCTTATTTTTACTGTAGGATGATAAAGGGTTTTAGCCCCACCTGGTGGCATAGAGGAGTAACTAAAAGAGATATATACTGTTTAAGATTCTTTTAAGGGTTTACTTCTTACTGTTTTATAAAAAATCTGTGTTTAATACTAAAATAATCAACAACAAAACACTGAAGTTACAAAGGCTAGGTCTTTCAAAAGAATTGTATCCTAAAACAGTATTCTCAAATTAAGCAGTTTTGTGGCTTTTAAACTATTTACCTGCAAAGCAAGTGCAATCTGCTTGGAGGAGAAAATATTGCTTGCCAGTTTGTATTCCTTTTTTGTTACTTATTCAGGCAAATGCATATAATTTGCACTCAAAAAAATTAAATGTACTGAAAAAAGGTTCAGTCATGCACAGATGTCCATCAGCACATAGTGGGTGGAGGAAGTGGTGTAAAATCCATTAAATGGAATACAACCATTCCATAAAACTGTTCCAGTGCTCCCCCAGCTCTCCACAGTCAGTGACCCAGAGCCTAATAAAAATCCTACCTGCTCAGTGTGTGCCCATTGCCCTTTTTTGTGTATGTGTTTGGAGCATGCATCTGTGCTAATAAAATAGCAGTCCCCAAAGGATAGTTGAGATAATTGACTTACAGGCACACTTTCCTAAATAAGGGCTATATTCCTTCAATTCTGAATTTGTATCGTAATCCTATCGGTATAGCAGCTTGAAAAACTTGTGACTTGAATAACCTGTGACTCATTTTAGCAGGAAAACTATGGTAGAAAATAAAGGTAATTACAGTCGCTTGCAAAAGTTCAGGCCCAAGGCCAATGGTTTCATTTACAGTGAAATGGTTTATGTTAGAAAATACTTAAATGTGTTTGCATACTTTTGCAGTGTCCAGCAGCTTTGCACAAGTGATTTCTGTAGATTGTTCCATTTTGGCTTTGTTTTTATGACCAATGTCCTGCTAAAAGATAAACTAAAAACAGGTTTTCTTGCAGTATTCCCTTGTATTTAGGGCCATCTAGCCTTCATTCTATCTACCTAGTTCCTGCTTATGAATTATGTTTGGGCCCCTACTCTACCCTGGTAACACCCAATTACACTCAGACATGCCAATGATCTACTGGACTCCTGTCTAGTTATTAGTAAATCCCAACAGCACTGGGGGTCCAATAATCGACAATTTTTTGATCAAATGGGGACAACTGGGATGTACTGTATATAAACACACACCCATTTTCCATGATGTACATTCCTTTTTTTTACTTTAATTATAGATAAAATATATTCGTTGCATTGGATAAGCAAAACATTTCTAGCGAGGAAAGCACATACACATACCAAAGTATTAAAATATAATACTATAAAATAAACTTTAAGGGTGAAGACACATGGAGCTAGTAGTAGCAGCTACTTGTCATAGCTACAAAAATAGACAATGCTGATTACTGATAATTGTCTCTACGTGTGTTTTATCAGAGGCAATTCTCAGCACTGTCTATGGCAGGGGATTTTCTAGCATTTAGTAGCTGTGAGAAGTAGCTGCTACTAAGTAGCTCCATGTGACTAGCGCCCCCGAGTTTGACGCAGCGCCACAGAATAAGGTAGGCGTCCCTGCCGGGAAGACACACCCGCTGCCTCACTAGGCCACAAGGGGCAGGTAATATTACAGTAACCCACATACAAACAATTATTGTTTTACAAAAATAACAACAATTTGGACACCAAAGGAATAGAAAGGCAAGAGCTGCTGAAAACTCAGAATGGTGATGACTGATTAATATCAATGTAACTTATACACACCAGCTATTTCATTTTTCCTTTGTTTTGATTTATCATAATGGTGTAAAACTGCCAGTAAAAAGCAGTTGGCAAATAAACTCCCTAAAGAAGAAATATTGCAATGAGAGTTCAGAATATTCTATATAATTTATAAACTGACTGCTGGGAATAATAAAAAAGAAAAGCAAACAAGGATGGGGCGGAAACAAAATATGTCCGAGAGGCAAATCCACTGATTAGTCAGAGATAAGAGAGAAAACTCTCAGTACACAAAACAGAGTTTGCTGGGTTTGTAAACATTTTTGGTGTGTAAGTAACAGAGATGACTGTGAAAACAAAGGCCTTCAGATGCTTATGTCAATATACAATCAGAAAAAGCAACACTGGAGTATTTCAAGGCCAATATTTGCAATTTGTTTATTTCTACTCATAATCATAAATGCTAAATAATGAGCACATGTAGGAGAGACCCTGGAACCAGAAGACATCAGACTGTGAAGTGTAGTCGCTATCTGATGGTGTGTTGAAGAACAGCAGCAAACAAAGTAAGAAAAAGTTATATTATTGATTAATGGCAAAAAGATGTACAGTATAAAGGATATTTAAAAAAGCTATTGATGCCATTACAGGAAATATTTGGACAGTAAAGCTATAAAATAGCAAAAGAAAGCTGTACTGAAAAGTTGTGGGGATTGTGCCATCACTTTTAAGATGATCTTGGGGTTATTTTTCCACTTTATAGAGCGCTGGTAAAGCCCCATCTAGAATATGCTGTCCAGTTCTGGTCTCCAGTGCTCACCACTTCCAACTGACACAATACCCAATAAGAAGGAGGGAGGTTCTGTTTAAATATTCGGAAAGGATTTTTTACAGTGAGAGCTGTGAAGTTGTGGAATTCCCTCCCCGAATCAGTCAGACTGGCTGATACATTATACAGCTTCAAGTATGAGCTGGATGGCTTTTTAGTAAGTGAGGGAATACAGGGTTATGGGAGATAGCTCTTGTACAAGTTGATCCAGGGACTGGTCCGATTGCCACCTTGGAGTCAGGAAGGAATTTTTCCACCTCTGCGGCAAATTAGGGTGAAAACATATGGAGCAGCTAGTAGCAGCTACTTTTGTGGCTACTAAAATAGACAATGCTGATCATTTACTAATAATTGTCTCTATGTGTGTTTTAGCAGAGTTAGCAGTATTGTCTGTGGTAGGGGATTTTCTTCACCCTTAGGGGCTGATTTACTTACCCACGAACGGGTCGAAATGAGTCCGATTGAGTTTTTTTCGTAATGATCGGTATTTTGCGATTTTTTCGTATGTTTTGCGATTTTTTCGGATTCTTTACGAATTTTTCGTTACCAATACGATTTTTGCGTAAAAACGCGAGTTTTTCGTATCCATTACGAAAGTTGCGTAAAAAGTTGCGCATTTTTCGTAGCGTTAAAACTTACGCGAAAAGTTGCGCATTTTTCGTAGCGTTAAAACTTAAAAGGTGCAAAGTTTCGCATAAGTTTTAACGCTACGAAAAATGCGCAACTTTTTACGCAACTTTCGTAATGGATACGAAAAACTCGCGTTTTTACGCAAAAATCGTATTGGTAACGAAAAATTCGTAAAGAATCCGAAAAAATCGCAAAACATACGAAAAAGTCGCAAAATGTTCGTTTTCAAGTCGGAACTTTTCCAATTCGGGTCGGATTCGTGGGTTAGTAAATCAGCCCCTTAGAGAGGCTTCAGATGGGTTTTTTTACATGTCTTTTTTCTACCTAACTTACTATGTTACTATCTACCCCCGTTTGTAGATACAAATCTGCTATGTCAATTGAGGCAGCCCGGAGAGGTGGCAGTAGCTCCAGGGTTCCCCTGTGTCAGCAGGCACATTTTCACTCGATTAATCTGAACAGACTTGGCAGGTGCAATGTAGCCTGGTGCAGATAAAGTGCCAATGTGTGGGATGGCTGTGTCCATTTTTGGACTACGTCTGCAGCCGTAAATGAGTCCTATATCTGTCTACAATCTACAATCATATTAATTATGTTTGCCAATTAATTATTGCTGCAATTTGTGCTTGATTTTATAGGGTTGATTTAACATTTACATTTATAAAAAAATATATTTTTATGAATGTAAATGTAAAATCAATAATAATATGATTACTACAGTTAGAACTTTATCCTCATATGCATCAAGTACAGATGTTTGTATTTAAAGGTTGTGATGTTTACAATATGCAACAATATCCAGCACTTCCCAGTAGTCACTAAAATGGTTTTACCAACTTAAAGGAAGGAACAGGGAAAGTTACTATAATTTCAAAGACATATAGTTCAGATGTCTATGGAATACAGGTATGGGACCTGTTATCCTGAATGCTCTGGACCTGGGGGTTTTCTGGATAAGGGATCTTACCATAATTTGGATCTCCTACCTTAAAAAATCATTTAAATTTTAAATAAACCCAATAGGACTGTTTTGCCTTCAATATAGGTACTGTTTTATTATTACAGAGAAAAGGGAATCATTTAACCATTAAATAAACCCAATAGGGCTGTTCTGCCCCCAATAAGGGGTAATTATATCTTAGTTGGGATCAAGTACAGGTACTGTTTTATTTCTACAGAGAAAGGGAAATCATTTTCAATAATTAGAATTATTTGCTGATAACGGAATCTATGGGAGATGGGCTTTCTGCAATTCTGAACTTTCTGGATAATGGGCTTCTGGATAATGGATCCCATACCTGTATATTTCCAGAACAAATGTGTTGGAATTTCCTTAGGCACTGGATACTTGTGCAATGAAAACAATTTTTTTTATGTACACATTGTAACTAAAAAGATTACTGTTTCCTTTGGTAGTTGTACTTACTGCTAAAAGAGAAACTACTAATATAAGGGAAAGGCAGCTCTAGAAATATATGCCCTTTAATATAAGTAAAAATACAAATACATAATAACATTAAAATAAAACCTTTAGTGGTGCCAACAGACTAAACCTGATCCAATATCTAATATACATGATCATTTATTTGAACTGTCATACTGCTACATATGAGATGCAAAGTGCATGAATGTGACCTCCCAAATGCCCACGCGTGACATACTATTTGTAACAAATGGGATCCAATAGACTTGTTGACATGATATTCCATGCAATATATGGGGTGCAATGAGGGTGACCAAAAAGTAAAGATATCTTCTTTAATTTTCAAAATATTTAATATACAGTACCACATTAATGTATGCAGCAATTGGTGCCATACATGTTCACATAAAAATTGCTATGTTTACTTCCCACTGCGATCACAAAGATGCCATAACCCATCGATGTTAATAACAGTACTTGTGTTTGTTGAATTTGTTTGTGACTGTTGACACAACCTTCCATGCAAACCCTGAAATTACTGATACATTCAAGGCAACATTAATTCCAGGATGCCCTTGTATCAGTGTGTGCTTACAAATCATAAGGACAGGCAGGGTGGAAGTCTACAAATACACAGAAGTGCAGGGAGCATGTTTGGGTGCAAGTGATAAATGGTATGAACAAAAGAACAACTTTGGGTCCATTACAGGCAGCACACTATAGAACTAACCGACATGTATTAGAGCTATCACTGATGGCACACTCGAGACACAACCCTATGCACACACAAATGCAGCACACACATTGGGGAATCACATGTGATTTGTGCCACATTTATGTAGCGATTTAGCAGGCAACCACAATTTCTTTTGATTGCCGAACACATTTTGCACATTGAATTAGCCATTACGAGTTCAACTTTGAATCTAAATGCAAGATTTTAAATAAGAATTGTTTCCAAACAGGTTAAAGAGTTATAAACCTAACACACTTTCCAGACTGAAATGTTTATTTTACAAAAGCTATATATTTTTTGTATTGTTGTGACACTGTGTATTGTTTTTTCCCACTTGGTACAACTTGATTTCACTAAAACTGACCACTGATCTACCCACTCACTATACAAATCCATGCAGCATACATTCAATATATCACTCTGGCTCTATTTTCTATCTACTTATTCTCCCAGTCATTCCCCTGAGAGAGCTGGAAAAAAAATTAGCTACTGCACATTTAAAACCACTAATACAAAGGATAAATCTTTGGGTAGGAGTTGTTTCAAAGTGAATAGGTTTTCCAGAGATCTTTTCCCTTTTCCTTTTATTAGCATGTCACATAATACAAACCCATGTAATGCAGACATTATTTAATCTGCTTATTTTGGTTTTCTGTGTTAAAAAAAGTAAAGTTTGAACCTCCAATTTTACTAATTTATCTGATCTAAAAAGTACAAAAACACATGAATATTCATATATTATTTCAGAGAAAACATTATCATTTATCTAAGTTTCACCTGATCAATAGTAATGAGCAAATCTCAAAAACATTCACGAAATGGCGAAAAATTCACGAAACGTGGCTATCGCGCAAAATGTGCGCAACTTTTTTGACATTAAAATACACAAGTTTCAGTGAGTCATGTGACACAAATGACATCAATAAGCACTGATTAGAACTGATGACATCACTAAGTACTGTTTATAAGGATTAGAAAAAAAAATAAGCACATTTACATTTTGTAACTGGATAACAAATTTATCTGGTCCTAAACTTCATAAATAATTATTCCACACAGGGTGGAGATCTCCTTTAATAGTGGATCACTATGTATAGTTGCAATCACTTTGCCACAAAAACAGAAACCAGATGATCACAAATACAATGAAACCTTCATTTTACACCTTGATTTTAAGCTTTTCCTTATTTGACACCATTTTGTGTGGTTGCACCAATATATAATGCATAATGTGTTTCTCCAATTTTACATTTTCCTGGCTTTTCCACCGTTTTTTTCTGGTCCCCTGAAAAACAGAAATGGGAGTTCTACTGTTATAGGTTTTTGAGGGGCCTGGCGTGTACTTCAGCCATTACCGACCATCTGCCCTACCTCTCTGCTGCCCACCGCACACCCTCTCTGTTTTGTGCCAGCTCTCTGCCACTAGCGGTGCGGTTTTATTTAAACAATTAGGAACAATTGGTTTTCAGAATAAATTTAAGTGGACTCTCCCTTTAAACTCTCCTGCCGCATTTTAAAATGCAATAACTTGGATAACCTTTATCTATCAACCTTACCTTGATGAAATCAGACTGACACCTATAATCCTCATTCCTTGAGCTATTCCTCCATGGGGACAATATGGCGATTATTTTGTAATTCCTTCAATACACTTGAGGGGGTATATTTCCCCTTTAAGTCACAATAAGCAGCAGATTTATCAAATTGTGAGTTTAGAGCTTAATACATAAAAACTCACATTCTATTCATTTCTTTGGGATTTTTAGAAGCGTATTTATCACATGATAACTCTAAATTTCACCCATTGATAAATACTCTTCTAAAAATCCCATAGGATGGAAAACAACGTGGGTGAGTTGTTATGAGCTCTAAACTCATATTCTGATATATCTGCCCCTAAGTTCCATCTCCATATTATCTGATTTCATTCTTCCGCCATCTATCTGTTACAACTCTCATGCACATTTTCTAGCAGGTTGTATCCATTTGTTGCAAAATATATTTATTTGCTTCCATGAGCTAAATTTGTTTTTTAAAGTAATCTAATAGGGTATGCGGAATAAATGTGATGTAAGATATTTAAATGCCCCACATTTAATATATGGCAAAATAAAATGCTTATATAAGAAGCAGAAATGTCAAAAATATCTAAACCCATATCTAATGGTCAAAATACTCTATATTATTCCTTAACTGTGTTATTTAAAATCTTTAAGTAAAATGCACAGCCTATTCTGAACTTCATAATTAATGGTTTAAGCATTCTCACCGAAAGCAGAGTATTTGAGTTGCTGTCAGACTGCTGTATCCATGCTAGTTCAAAGGAAAGCTGTCATTATATATAAACCTATTATTAAAGTCCTTGCATTTTTTTGCTACTTGAAGCGGAATTACCAACGCTTCTAAAAACATGTTTTCCTTAAAATGTAAATCAATAAATCCAGATTAATTGCTTGATAGTGTAAATAAATGTCACCATTTCTTGCCACAGGCTCTTCTTTCCAAAGAAGATTTTTTCTAATAGTCACTAATATGGGGGGACTAGGACTAGTGATGTCCAACTAGTGCTCTATTTGTTGCAACTACCATCCTATATGAAGCGGAAAAACAAAGCATTTAAATATATGATTTGCTACGTCATATTTAAAAAAATTCCAAACATTACAGTTTTATTGCTTATCATGATTTTCTCATAGAAATGTCAGCAAGTGGTAATTACAGTTTTAAAAATATATGTCATTTATACAGAGTCAAGAAGCTTGTTTATTTGCCTCTCTCTCTTACTTTAATTACTCAGGAAACTCAGAGTGACTGCATATGAACTGAACCACCTGAAATAACACAATGTCAACCCTCAAACCCCTTGTAGTAGAAATGTGACTAGAGGCCCAGACATAAAGATAATAAGATACAGTCAGCCAAATAGTGATATTTATATCAGAAATGTAATCTAGGATATTCAATAATGAAGAAATAATTTTCAGAAAAGCATTAAACTACATACTATACCAAATGCCTAAAATGGATGTAATAAAGTCTGACGTCAAATTGAGTACAGCTAAATCAACATTATTAGGAGCTACAGTTTCCCCTGAAACATTCTTAGCTTTCTTTGTGTAGAGATAAAAGATGTATAAGGAATAAGCCTGGCTAAGCTGGAAATGTAGCACCTGTAGTCTGGTAATGCAATGACTAAAAGTCCTATCACTATTCATCATATTGAATTATCACTGATAGTAAAGGTGCCAAGCAAAAATGTATAAAACAAGATTTTTTATTTATAAATGCAAAAGACAGATGAACAAATAACTAACAGTATAACATAGGAAATGTTGAGAGTGAAATCCTGCACATACAGAAACTGTATCCACATTTGTTTGCAATAGGTTGTATAGGGCTGCTCACTAGCTCACTGTCACTGTCAATGTCACTATTATATAGAGTGTAATCATGATTGATAATTGGGATTCACCCTTGTGGTCCCTTCATTCAATTCATTATTAATGTTTTGTATTCTTGAGCTTCTGAAAAAAGATAATAAAACCTGCATAGATGTATTGTATTATTTAATAGTCCCTTACTGCATCCATATTGAAGCCATCTTGAAAATGTTCCTATTAATTTATTGGCACATACAAGGATTGTGGGACAGAATTCTGACACATGATTTAAACCTAAACCTGGTTGTAAGGGTTAATCTTTTTAACTCCGTCTGTGCTTCTCTGCACTGTAAAGACAAGATAGTGAGGATAATCATAACAATTGAAGTAACACATTCACAGGCCTTCATGATTGAAAACAAAATTGTGTAAATTCAGCATTAAGCAATTTAAACCCCTATCACTGGTGGTGATATGGGGGCTGATACTTAATAGTAAACAGTGATGTAAATATTGAGGCTACAATTGTAATAGGGTTTTGGATGGACATCTAAAATGTAATAAAATATTAATTTTAACCCCTTGTAAAAAAACATACTGTAAAGCAGAATTCCCCAACCATTTTGACTTGTGAGCAAACTTTAAAAGTTAGGGAGCAATGCAAGAATAAGAAACATTTGCTAGGGGGTGACTAATAAAGGCTGTGATTGGTTATTAGGTATCCCAATACTAGCAGTACAAATGGCCTTTATGCCTTCAAGTCAGAAACTTAAAAATCGGCACCTGGGGCAACTTCAAAGGGTTGGATGAGCAACAAGTTGTTCACAAGGCACTGGTTGGGGATCACTGCTGTTAAGTAATGCATATGTAACATTTTTCACCTTGTTTTTAAAAAAAGATGGCACACTGTAACATGTATATACAAAATAATGGAATAAACCATATACAAAAACCAAGGTCATTTGCTTGGGCTGAAAGTAGCTCCTTAACACCACAATGTACATTTGCATATGGGACCCAATGCCATCGCTAACACAGACTGCAGTTGTACTCTGCACTAATGCTGACCAAACATGTACCTACCATATGAAACAAAGGTATTCGGTACATTTACTGTATGGTGGCCAACAGATCCCAATGGATATTCATGCACAATGGGCCACTCCTGGTATTGTCACCTCACAGTACTGGCATTTTTAGTCTGGTGTGAATGATTCAAAACTATGAAGGACAAACACCATGTGTGACACTAGTCAAAAAAGAATGTTGTTTTCCACAAACATTCAGTGTGCAGAAATCACACATTTAGGACAAGTTCCTACTGTAGCTCCATTGAGCACTTACAGGACTTACACCTCACCCAAATTTAATCTCTTCCATTCAGGGAAGTATGACAATGCAATACAGGTGTTGCTTTTTCCATTACTGAACTTAGAACAAATTAAGTTCTTTTTGGCCAAGGTTGTATTGCACATTGTTGGACTTAGGTTCATTTATTTTCTGTTATTTATATACCACCTTTCTTCAGTCTACCTTGAGTCATGATGCATTTAACACACAAAACAAGGTGGTATCACCTTTGTGTATTCCAAGCTAATTAGCAGGAGCCAAATCTGTACTGACCAATTCTGGACTGGACAATAAATATTTGTTTGATTTTATATTCTTATAAATAAAATAAACATATCTTTGGTATATGAAATATATTGTGTTCAGTTAATGCTTGATAAAACAATGCAAGCAATTAAATTTTTATGACATTTTCAGCAATGCCTTCTCTACAGTAAGCCCTACCTGTATTCCAGCTTCTAAACATATTTGTAAAACTAAATTCATTTATGGCTTACATTCTATAACTAGAAAAACATGAAGTCACTGAATGAAATTTTTGTTGGAGGGGGGGTTGGACCGTACTATTTTGTTGGGGGGGGGGTTGGACCATACCATTTTGTTGGGGGGCTTGGACCGTATCATTTTGTTTGAGGGTGGGTTGGACCGTACCACTTTAAGGGGACAGGGGGTGATAATGATACAGTTTCATGACCCCCTGTAACTAAAGATCGGACTGTACCATTCACTTTACTTTCCCCTCCAGGCTCACCCTGGCATCAAACCAAT
The DNA here is from genome assembly GCF_000004195.4 of Xenopus tropicalis. NCBI lineage: Eukaryota > Metazoa > Chordata > Amphibia > Anura > Pipidae > Xenopus > Xenopus tropicalis. The sequence goes on along the minus strand of NC_030682.2, from coordinate 56,616,904 downwards.
AAAATTCTATAGGTGAAATATAATTGGCTGCTGGCGATCTCACCCCAGGGGCCACTCGTTCCCCCCCTGTGCTCGTTGCCCAGGGGCTGGGGAACAAGTGGGGAGCGAAGGAGCGGCTCCTCCGCTCCCAAACCCGGAAGTGCAGCAGGACGTAGATTCTACGTCATGTGGCACTTAAAGGGTTAAAACTCCCAGTCAAAGTCAATGGAACAATTGGGGTGTTCAGAGTGTTGCCACAAAAAGACGGGGGGCGGGATCGCTTAGAAAAGCACATGCAACCTGCTCCGCTATAGGGCGAAGAAGTGTGGAGAGTTTGGGTGTTGTACCCCTAAAACTGTAGGAGGAGTAGCGTTTAGAAAATGGGGGGCGCTAAGAATAAGAAAAAGCGGAAGAATAAGCTGAAGTCAAAGAACAGTATGTTGGGTTTTTAAACCCAACATAATAATCTAATATTTATCCCAATACTTCACAGAACAGTTACAGAAAAAATGGTTAAAATGTTTTCCCTTTAAACTTCAGAACAGACAAATCCCTCACACTGTGCCCAGATGAGAAAGCCAGGCCAGAAACAAATAAAATATATTTGAAATATAAGTAGCTGTGTGGAAGCACAACAAGAGGAAATGAAGATAGCAGATTGTCCCAAAGTATTGCTGTGCCTGTGTTCCAGCTTTAAATGGAACTTCCGGTTTCTGGGGAAAAAGATGGAGTGGGAGTATTTACATTGGATCTATCACACACACATAGTGATTCACTGAATCTGATTACCAGCAGAGCAAGGATAAAAGCAAACAATGCTGAGTTTTACTGTCTCTAAGAAAAGAACTTATACTCTTTTATCCTCCTTGGTCTGTATACAGCGTTGGTGTCCACTTAATGTCAAGTAAAATGTTTCTTGCAGTGCTCAGGAATGCATGAAGACCACTACATGGCAAACATACGTAAAAAACCCTTATCCTTAGAGTTCCATATCCTTGGTTTTTTTTTCAATTTATACCCGCCACACTTCATGATGATGTAGGTTTTAACGATTTTATTCTGCCATTTGTTCTGATTTTAGCATTGTTCTCTGTTAGCATATTTATGTGTAATTTTTTATTGCCCACATTAAAGACCTCCAAACTCTCATCTCAGAGTTAGGAAGGAAATGAGGGGTCATAGCCCAGGTGTTTCCTCAACTGTCCAAAATGCAATTTCATGTGTGTGACAAAATGCCCCATGTGCCATTATTATTAAGCTGCAGTAATGTTAGAAATACAAGATGCTACATACAGGTAACATCCAGTACTGTTTTCATTTCTGATAGTAAGCATTGTTTTCATTTACTAACATAAATGCAAAGGCCCCTTTGTGGTTATTCAGAGGACAATTCTGTCCAGGTGTGGCTGTGATCTGCACTGCCTGCTTGTGTGCACCTGCAAGTCAGGTGTTGGGCAGAAGTGGGGCTTGTAGGCACCACCCATGCCACAGTGCTCCCGAATGCAGGCAGTGCTGTATTCCTGGGGAAATATAGGTCTAAGCCATCCAGATAATGTGACAAGACGTGCAAGAGCAATGTGCAAAAAAGGTGGATTGCATTTGTTTTGTTTTTTTTGCACTTTGCACCCTGCCCATGAAGGTAGCAAACAACTCCTATGATGTTGGTATTATTAAGCCAATGCAGTGCAGCCTCAGTGAAACACTCATCTGACAACAGATAACTTATAGAACCCAAAGCTGGCAATGGGCACACGCATGTCTCAAAAAGACTAATTAGTTTATGCATTTATGGACATAATTCATTAAAATTTACCTTTCCATTGTGTTTGTGGTGGGGATTAACAAATAAATTAAGGGTAACTAAACAAAAAAGTCCCCCATCCCTGCCTAAGGTTTTTCCTCCCCTTACACTTCTTTGGTTAAGTGCTCAATAGTTACTCCCAATGGTTCTTATCTGAAGACAGAGCCAAGCAAAAAAAAAAAAAAACATTTAAGCTGGGGTGCGGCTGCAAAGCCACATATAAGACAAGGGAACTTGTTTTGAATCCAGTCAAGTTAGTAAAATTGCTTAAATACATAACTGTAAGTTCATAAGCAAATTCACTAACCGAGTCACTGCCAAAGGGTATATTTATCATGCTGTGTAAAAAGTTGAGTAAAACATTACATGTTGCTCATAGCAGCCAATTGGATGCTTTGCTTTGGTTTTCTAACTATTGAAATCTAATTGCTGATTGGTTGCCCTGGGCAATGGTAATACTTCACTCGACTTTTTACACAGCATGATAAATATGCCCCCAAGTCTATGGTGGCGTGATTATAAATGAGCCATTATTCTGAAATATGCGGGTAGCAAAGAAAAACTTTGCTAAGCTCATGACCCTAGGTAATGTGAACTGGCCTGTTTTCTTTCCGACAGTTCAGTGTCTGTTTCTCCAATATTATTTACAATGGTTGAATCAGAACAGGCCAGTAACAATTTTGTCACTATATACAGTATTAAAGCAAACTGGGGAAACCCCGGGGAACAGCCCTTTAAATAAAATGTTCTATTGCTCACTTTACATTAAAAAAATTTCTGCAGTTTACAAAATAGCTCAGACAATGCAGTTGCAGACCATTAGACGGTAGTTCTTCTTTCTTTTTGAAAGTCATTTTCACCCCGCTTACCAGCAATTCCACTTGGTAAATCTTTGCAAGTGAATAAATCCTGATGACTGTAATTGCTAAAGACATATAGTGCCATCTGGTGGTACAAAAAGGTTACAGTATTCAAACATTTTGTGCTTTTCAGTTGACAAAAACGTGATGTGGGAAAATGTAAAATCAGGTAAATGGATTAAAGTAATTTAAGTGTCAAGAAAACCAATGATAATAAGCAAAGGTGTCAGTTTTTCTTTAGGATCCAACATTTTACTGTGTTAGTGGCAAGGTTAAAGCAGTGCAGCATTAATGTGTAACACTATGAGGACGTCTTTGACAGATCTCTCAGAAAGTCAGATGCACAACCTAATGCAATAAGTGATTTGTGGATTGCCATTGGAGGTGTAAACTAAATGAATTTACTATTTTAAGAAGGGCCCATTGTTAGTATTTTAAACTATTTCCCACAAAAAAATAACATTCACAGTGGACAAATTGGCATTTTGATGGAAAACTGGAATCAAATTTTGTGTAAAATGCAGGAAAACAAGGTGTAATATACAGAAAAAGCACCCAGTAATATTCATAAGAATTAGGGTCGCTGTCTTTTCTAGAAAAAAAATACAGTCCTTTTTTCTTTCTTTCCTATAATTTTTACCGGCCAGGAGACAACCCTAATTGGAACTGCAGTGTAAAATAAGGGAGTGATTATAATGGGGGCATTATATTAGGGTGTGATTGTGTTATAAATATATATTATACATTTTTCCTAGATTTATAAACCAGCATCTATTAACACTATGGGGCCGATTCACTAAAGGTCGATAAAACGAGCGCTATTTGTAGCATGTGTTAAAAATGTTATCGCTTCTTATTTTTTGCGACTTAACGCTCGATTCACTAAAAGGACAGGCATCATAATTAAGACGCAATATTGTTTGCGTTATTTAACTTGTGATGAGCGTTTTTCGTGCATTATTTCCCACTGCGCGTGATATATTTCACCGCGTGCTATATAAGTGCACGATTTTACGCAGGTAACCATTACTTTTGGAAAATTACTGTTCTGAAAATGACCATAGGGCCGATTTACTAAAGTGCGTTAATTTTTATCGCACGCTTTTTTGAGTTAAAATAGACACGAAAATTAACGCACGATTCGCTAAAGTATTATCATATGTGTTAAGTCGCATATTGCATGCGTTAAATTTCGCGCTACAGCATGCGTTAATTTGAAATAATACTAACGCATGATTCACAAACACTTACACGTGCTAAATATCGCATTAGTCTGTGCGAAAATTAACACCTACTTGGGGCAGGCAGTAATTATAGAAAAGTACAGTTCATGAGCTTTTGGCAACACAATATGGACTTGGCAGTGGGATTTATTCAAGTAGGGGGGGTGAATTATTAATATATGTAGGCTCCTAGCGTAATTTCTGCAATTTTTCATACTTTTCGAGAAAATTTCGTACTTTGCGACAAAATTATCGCTTAAAAATCGTATTGTTGCGCCGAGTACGAAAGATTTGGATTCATTCAAGCTTGAGTATTGTGACTTTCCTTTGGCCAGGTTGGAGCTGCAGAGTGTCATTTATTCCTATGGGAGGCTTCCAAAATTATGTACAGTAGGATCAAAGTCGGAATCCAGGATCCAGCCGTGTCCGATTGTTAATACACACATTTCGTGATTTTCCGATTGCAAATATGAAATTATAAGCGAAATACTCGCTTATCGCGAGTTAAATAACGCAAACCACATCGGGTCTAAATTAACGCAAGTATCTTATAGTGAATCGAGCGTTAAGTCGCAAAAAATAAGAAGCGATAAAAATTTTAATGCATGCTATAATTAGCGCTCGAAATATCAACCTTTAGTGAATCGGCCCCCATTTCTCTGAAAACTGAAGGATGCATCTCTCTAGGGCCAACACATACTTGAAAAAATCCCACTGCAAAGTCCATGTTGTGTTGCCAAAAGCTCACCAACCACAATTTTCTCTAAGTACCGCCTGCCCCAAGTAGGTGTTAATCTTCGCACAGACTAATGAGATATTTAGTGCGTTTAACACTTCTTATGTGTTTGTGAATCATGCTAATTAACGCAATGCGAGGTAAATAACGCATTGTGATAGTGCGTTTTTTTTGCGCATGCGATATGCGTCTTAACGAATGCGAAATGACTTTGATGAATCGGGGCTTAATTATCGCATGCTTTTTAACGAAAAAAAAGCATGCAATAAGCGTTATCTCCCTTTAGTGAATCGGCCCCATAGTTTTATGCATTAAAAAGTGTTTGTTAATAAAGTAACGATTCATCAAAGTAATTTTGCATGCGTTACTACTCATATCGCATGCGCAAAAACCACAATTATCGCAACGCGTAATGTCCATCTCATTGCAATAATATTGTGTGCTATGAAATAACGCATAATCTTGAAAGCTAGAACAAATAGGATGAGAAATAGCTTCTATTCAAAAGCAATTATGGCCCTAAATATGAAAGACTGATGTATTGCCGGTATTGTTGCTAAATGCTTTTCGCTTTGAGTTGTCCTTTTTTGCTTCTGTAAATCTCGTTGTTCTCGTAACAATGACAATAAAGATATTCTATTCTATTCTATAAATATATTACATGCTTTAATATATCTTTAAAAAAATGTCATCTCAACATAAATAACGACAATAAAATTGCTTCTTAATTCAGACAAGTGTCTTTTTTGTGAATCGATCGTTAATTCTCCAAATATAAAAAGTGATAATATTTTTAACGCATGCTAAAAAATAACACTCGTTTTTCCAGCCTTTAGTGAATCGGCCCCTATAAATTCATATGAGTCAATTGTTGTTATAACATTTGTCTATAGTATACATTTGTGCCGGAGGGTATTTCTTGTGGACACTGACTTCTACGTGCTACCTTTCATCAAGCAGGAGTGTAATTAAGAAGAGGGTATCCAATTCAGGTAATGCTGGCCATACACAAACCATTGTGCACTGTACATAGTTTTGTATGATTTTCAGACTGTGTGTGGGCTCCAAAATTATCGTCCCGATAATCAGTCGTTTAGTCAATTGGACAGGTTAAAAAATTTGGTTGGATAACGACATGACTATATCCATGGGGGACCTACAGTGAATTTCCGGGATGTCACTTTCGTACGATTGTTGTCTGCCAATTACTTCAGGTTCAGAACATTCTCCGATGTGTTATTTCTAGGACTTTATCCACAATTTCAATCTGAATGTTAGTTTTAGGTCTTTGCATTTAAACAAACAATTGATATCAGAACTTTCAGTGCAAGAAAACTAAAATTTGAACATGTATGGCCAGTTTAAATGGAAATTTGAGAAAGTGGGAAGAAGGAGATTGATTGTTGCAAGTTTTTCTAGCAAGGGCCATTTTAAATAATCTGTATTAAAAGAATTACATTATTGACAGTGCTTTTAATCTGCTGTGAGATACATGTTATGCCTGCGATTTCCCTTACATGTCTTAATGTGTCTTTGGAGCACCTAAATAACCACAGTAACAAGTTCAATAATGTATATAATGTATAATGGTCAATTAGATCAACAGTAACCAGGAACAGGGACTGAAGCAGATTGTGAGCCTACTTCGGTGGGCAGGGAATATTACAAACACATTGCTGAAAATCTGTACTATCAGACAAGTTTTGGTTGGCGGTTTACCGGCTAGGCCAGGAAAATAGCAACATGGTGGCAATCCTAATTACAGCAGGGCTAACCTACTGTATTGGTTGGCTATGCTCAGCTCTTCATGGGAAATATATGGCCTTGGCCCTGCCCATGGTCTCCACCTCTTGCATGACTTCACACATTTAATTTAGCCAAATGTAGTCTATTGTATGACTGGCTCCCTGCACTGAAAAAAATGGACAGCACTGCAATATCAGTGTTAGACTGGGTGCCACGGACCCACCAGAAACCCTCTCTGCAGACCAAATGTACTACTTTCTTTTTACTCACCTTATTTATTTTCTTAGTAGTCTCTTCCTTTGGCTTACTCTTTTTATCTTTGTTCTCATATATAAATTAGTAATTGCAATGGTATAGCCATATATGGCCAAATGGTTGGGTAAGCGGGAGGGCCCATTGGCACCTGGGAGTTTTCCTAGTATCCTGGTGGGCCAGTCCAACACTGTGCAGAATACAGTCACATATTATACATATTTATATTAACAGTGAGTGCAGTGTTCACAAGGTCATTTGTTTCTTTATTATGGTACAAAAAGTCAGGAAGGAGTACCCTGGGGGGGTCATATTTACTTGTCTAAAGACACAGTGAAATTTTCATTTTACAAAAACTGCTTAGCAAATAAGTAAACTGCTTATTAAATTATTTTATCTATTTGTATCCTTACTGAAAGGAGAAGATTCAAATGAAAAAAAAATACATTTTTATAACACTGTTGTCCCTTCATAAAAATATACCTATTTTATTGTGCAGAGTTTGGAAAACTATGGTCTCTTGTTAAATATCAGAAAAATATTCGGGAACTGTAAAATATCTTTCTCTTTACATGCCACCAGCTGTGGAATCACTAAAGTACCATTGTGCCATTGTCATTTTACAGTTTTGGGAGAGTTTCTTTGATCTGTGCTGCACCGCATGTTTACTGGAAACATCTTATGCAGAAAGATCAAATACTGACAGCATGAAAATGGTTTATATTGCAGGTCATTTACCCCATTAATGTTACTAAACAATGGCACTACAAGTTAGCCATGTCTTTGAGGCTCACTTTGTGCCAAGCACTAGCACGTCAGGGGAACACAGTTTTCAAATACAATCCCTTTAATTTAATCCAACCCTTGCCCTATTCTTTTGTTCTGGGTGCTGGACATTGTGCAACTTTACTCAAGAAAAATATACAGCACAATTTCACTTTGGGCTAAATATGAACCCTATCTGTAAAAATGGCCCCTTTATTGGAGCTTCCTATAGATCCTATCAGTTCTCTGTCCTTGTTTGAAATGAAGAGTGGGCGTGTCCTAACGGTCCCTGCCAGATGCACAGTAGGAGGGGGATAGCCAATCACAGCCCTGCATTCAAACAAGCAAAGACAGGCATCAGTTCCCTATCAGGTCAGCCTAGCTGCCGATTGGTTCCTATCCTACAGTGCAATGTACAGAGAGCCGCTGGCCCCCCTGCACATCCAGAGAATTCAGCCAGCAGGAAGTGGAACAGATGGGCGGGGCTAGTGGGGTTTTGGTGGAAATTCTTAATAAATCAGTCTAAAACACAACTTTTTTAAGCACAATCCTTCGATATTTAGAGTATAATTCACTGGTACATTCTTAATTTTTATATATGTCTCCTTTAAGGGAAGGATATCAGAAATAAAGAAATATGCCCAGTGTCGGACTGGCCCACAGGGATACCAGGAAACCTCCCCGTGGGCCCAGGAGTCAGTGGGCCCTCCTGCTTCTAACCATTTGGCCTAATTCATGGTCATTCCCTATTTCTCTATGGGAACAAAGAGACTGAATATAAAGAATAGATTTTAGTAAGTAAAGATAAAAAACTATGAAAATATAGAGGCTGAGTGAGAACTGATTGAAAAATAGTTTGGAGTGTGGACCCATGGTGTAGGGTATTCTGGTGAGCCCCTGGCATCCCAGGCCGACACTGAATATACCACAATGCACAGACAATATGGGCAGATCAGCAGCAGTGAAAGTATATAGGAGCTGGTACTGAGGGCTTAAAAGGCACAAAAACAGTGCAGTCAGGACTGACTAATGAAGTTCCCAGTGTGTGTAACACAATAAGAGGGGCAAGCCATAAGCCAATGAGACATGATGTTTCACATATTTCAATGAGCCCTAAATAAGTATGTATTGAATACTTTTTATTGACTTGTGGGCCTGTCCCATTACTCACACTGCAATACAGCTACATTCTAAAATATTTCTTTTTGTAACCTCAATACCAGCCAGGGCTCCAGCTACACATGTACCAGGTAGGATGCGCCCCTAATCACACAGGAGAAACGTCTAATTACTCCCAACACGGACTAGGCTGCTTTACCCATGTTCTGCACCTTGCACTATCCATCAACTTATAGTCAAACTCCCATTTTACGTTCCATCATCTAAACCCATTTTTTGCAAGTATTTTCATCAGCGCTTTTCCAAATTTGACCCTCCGCCTTCCCACGTTTAACTTTTTTCTCGTTTTATTTTTTTCGATGTGACCTGAGAAATGTAAACAACACAAATACGGTCCCGGCTGCGCCTTAATTAGCCACATCAACAAACTGCGGGCCCTATAGTTTCACTACAACATAACAGGAAGCCCCTCCCGTCCCACTCCAGAGCCAGCTCAGCTAAACTGAATGGAACACACCTCCGAGAGCATTAGAGAATGGGCGAAAATAAATAGATCGTCGGCGTGTCCTTCCGCATTCCTTTCATGTGCTGACGTACCAAGCAGTAATTGGGTGGAAATGCTACAGTTTCCGGTGACGTTAGTCTCGTTGAAGTAAGTAGTCTGCTGTGCTACGTGTCCTAGTCGGAGTCTGCAGCTGAGCATAGCAGGTCGTGGAATAGATTTGACCGGTTAGCTCCCAGGAGTAGGTAAGTTCTCACAGCAGAATGATTTAAGATGACTCCTTCTGGAGACTAAATATTATTTGGTTGTACTGTCGTCAGGGTATCTTTCCTACAGCCACAAGTATATGTGCTTACTATCCATGATGGCTTTGTCCGTTCGGTATATGGTTTTTGCCATTGCATGCTGCAATTAATTGTGTAATAAAGCTGCCTAGTATTGTCATGGTCTCACTGCTGCAAACCTGAGAATTCATTGGTTCTCATTTTAACACTCAGCAGGGTATATATTTCCAGCCATTTATTTTAGTGCTTTGTCAGTTCCAGTCCTATCCTGATTGCCAGAGAAGCTGAAGTTAGAACTGGAGTCTTCCTAAATATTCTGCTGGCACAAGCTTCTGTATTTGGGTAACCATTAGGCCTTATAGAGAAGAAATGCATACATGCCCCCACCCATGTAAAATGAAATACTTTGGGTCATATCCACCAAATCCTACATTTCATAATGGGCAGTAGTAGATACATTTACAGATAAGCTATATCTATAAAGCAAAATGCTGTAAATATGCAGCCAGTCCACTGACTTTTATGTTCATTCATTGGCAGCAAAAGGTAACATTACAATGACTGTATAATTTGAAACTTTAGCTTCATAAAACTTAATGTATGTATCATGAATTCTGCTTTAAAGTAGAATCAAAGGTGCTGAACTGCAGTGGCCCAGGGTGCTACTGTAAGAGCAGCAGGCAAGTGGCGATGTGGCACTCCTACAGTAGTACCCAGGCCAGAAGCAAATATAACAACAGAAGCGAATATAATCACTTAGGACACCATAATCATTTTGGTACCCTTCCCCTCAGTGATTATATCTTTCCTTCTCCATTAAGAATAGATAATGCTAAAAAGCATACATAACATTCTCTTTTAAATTTAAATCAAATGGGAATTAGGGGTGTCTGGCATGATATTAATTGTCAGTGGGACTGACTGCTTGTGCAACAGCCAGACACTAGTTTAGCTTGTGCTTTGCTGAAGAACAGCTGGCAGTTTACCAGCATCTTCTTAGCAACCAATGGATATTTATAGGAGACTGCCAGTAGCTAGACTTATTTACTTGTGTGTGGTAGATTTATCTTAGAATGGGTAACCTTTCTGTTGCCCAACTTTCAATAAATATGCTGCCTGTTTAAACCTGGCCATGTGTGGCATTGTCTGTGTAGAACCTGGATTCAGATGTAAAGGTTATTTTCTCCCTTTTTTATCATGTTGCTGCTTGATGAATACAGGTTAATAAAAATAATATATTACATTTTTGTTTGCAGTCATGGATCAGGTTATGCAGTTTGTTGAGCCCAGCCGGCAATTTGTGAAGGATTCAATCAGACTTGTCAAAAGATGTACCAAACCAGACAGAAAAGGTATGTTTATCTTCTAAGGCAGTGCTGTCCAACTGGCGGCCCGCGGGCGGCCCGCGACCCCCCTCTGTGTGGCCCCCCACCTGTCTGGCTGCTTTGATGGCTTGCTCTTGTGTAAGCTTCAATTGGTATCAGTACTGTGATTAACTGCCCCCCTGCATTGCTCACACCTTAGATTTAGGCTGTAATCCTACTGTATTGTTTAAATATGTAATCCCCTGTGTTGTTCACCCCTTTTAATCTCTGCATTGTTCACCCCCTGCAGTGTTCACACCTCAGGCTCAGGCTGTAATCACCCCCATTGTTCCCCTGTTCACACCTCAGACAAGACTGTAGGAGCAGTAGAAACCCACAAATATTCCCTGCACACTACAAAAAGAACATATACTGTGGTGGTACTGCAATTAAAAAGTTTTTTTTAATAGGCAGGCAGAATATGGCACACACAGGCAGCATAGGGCAGGCAGAGTATGGCACACACAGGCAGCATAGGGCAGGCAGAGTATGGCACACACAGGTAGGGCAGGGCAGGCAGAGTATGGCACACACAAGCCAAGTATGGCACAAACCAGCCAAGAATGGCACACACAGTCAAAGGATGGCACACGCAGGCAGGGTAGGGAAGGCAGAGTATGGCACACACAGGCAGGGTAGGGAAGGCAGAGTATGGCACACACAGGCAGGGTGGGGAGGCAGAGTATGGCACACACAGGCAGAGTGGGGAGGCAGAGTATGGCACACACAGGCAGGGTAGGGAAGGCAGAGTATGGCACACACAGGCACTCAGGCAGGGTAGGGAAGGCAGAGTATGGCACACACAGGCACTCAGGCAGGGTAGGGAAGGCAGAGTATGGCACACACAGGCACTCAGGCAGGGTAGGGAAGGCAGAGTATGGCACACACAGGCACTCAGGCAGGGTAGGGAAGGCAGAGTATGGCACACACAGGCACTCAGGCAGGGTGGGGAGGCAGAGTATGGCACACACAGGCAGGGTGGGGAGGCAGAGTATGGCACACACAGGCAGGGTAGGGAAGGCAGAGTATGGCACACACAGGCAGGGTGGGGAGGCAGAGTATGGCACACACAGCCAGGGTAGGGAAGGCAGAGTATGGTACACATGGGCAGGCAGAGTATGGCACACACAGGCAGGGTAGGGAAGGCAGAGAATGGCAGGTTTTTGCTGTACTACAACCATTAATATGGGTATGGTCATGTGATAACATGGATGTGGTTTCAAGTGGGTGTGGTTTAAAAAAGGGGAGTGGTCAAAACTGGCTTCCATTATCGGCCCACCACCACGTAGGTTGGAAAAATTTCGGCCCTCGGTACCACAGAAGTTGGACAGCACTGTTCTAAGGGATATATACTGTTTTCTTAAAAGTGGTCACTTTTTATGTTCTTGTTATTTATTTTCTTCCAAGTTTTAAAATGTTCCTATAGTTGACTCCTGAGCATGGTGTAATTGCTGAGCTCATTCTAAAGACCTGAGGTAGTCTTTATCAGCCCAGAACTAATGGCAGAGAAGTTACATAGTTACATAGGGTTGAAAAAAGACCAGAGTTCATCAAGTTCAACCCATCCAAGTAAACCCATCACACACAACCCACACCTACCAATCTATACACTCACATACATAAACTATATATACAACCACTAAAACTAACTGTAGATATTAGTATCACAATAGCCTTGGATATTCTGCTTGTTCAAAAACTTATCCAGGCCCCTCTTAAAGGCATTAACAGAGTCTGCCATTACCACATCTCTAGGAAGGGCATTCCGGAGCCTCACTGCCCTCACCGTGAAAAACCACCTACGCTGCTTCAAATGGAAGCTCCGTTCCTCTAATCTAAAGGGGTGACCTCTGGTGCGTTGATTGTTTTTATGGGAAAAAAGAACATCCCCCATCTGCCTATAATCCCCTCTAATGTACTTGTACAGAGTAATCATGTCCCCTCGCAAGCGCCTCTTTTCCAGAGAAAACCAGTTATTGGACTGCTACTGTGTTTTCAGAGCAGTTGTAGAAATGATCAGTGCTTAAGTAGTGCAGTATAAATAAAGATTATGCATTCATGTGCCTTTCATATATTTTGTGCCTGGAGTTAGTTATCTATCCTAGCTCTCACCACTCTTAAGATAATTGTATTCATTTTTTATTGCAGAGTTCCAGAAAATCGCAATGGCAACTGCAATTGGCTTTGCAATTATGGGATTTATTGGTTTCTTTGTAAAGCTCATCCATATCCCTATTAACAATATCATTGTGTAAGTATATATTTTATCCTTTGAAATATTATTTTAGATCTGAAAGACTGTTAAATAATGCATATTCTGCACTACTGAATACTATGGTAGCAGACACCATTAAGTACCAAGTAAAAAAAGACAAAGAATATATCTGAAAATTGGCAATCACTAGGAGAAATCTCTGACATTATGAGCATAGTGCTCATGAGGGGGTGCTTTCTTAAAGAAATACTGTTGTTCCCCACTGCAGGAGCGTGGGATCTGTAAGCACATAACTTTGGCAGGGGAAACTATTTTGATGTCATAGGTGCCCTTTAAGGTAGAGTAGTAACACCCAAGGCATGTTATCACAGGCTAGATTATGCTAAATGTCATTTTGTTTGTTTCTGTTTCTTCAGCTTATTAGCCCTACTATCACTTTGTACCTCTGTTCTACTGCAACTCTTGGTAACCATGTTTATATTTCGTTTTAGTGGAAGCTAAACGGATGGCGACTGGGATCTGCAATAATGGCATTCTGATAAAGAACAAGTCTTAGGTTGTTTTTGTTTAATGTATATTTTTTATTTGTCACAGTTCACATAATAAACATACACATTTCTGTATTTTCCACTGTACAGCTGCATTCATTAAAATTGGCTTTCCAATCAGTCTTAATGTGTAGGAATGAATTTAAAATCTTTGGGAATTATTTTTTACATAAGTATTATAGATATGTGGCTTTTGTTGCCTGGACTTTATTCTCTTTGTAGCAAATTTACAAGTTCTGGCTTATCCCATTGATATTCAAGGTGCTCTAGGAATGGCTATACATAGAATGTAATGTATATGATATACTTATACAGTTATTGTTTTCAAAAGAAGACAAATACAGTTATTGTACAATCTGCAAATGTTTGACACATAGTATATTTAGAACTTTGGGCTTTGTTTATAAAATATTTGTAATATTATATATTTGGCAGATGAATGGCTATTGTCTCCACTAGTTTCCAATTTGCAGCATGATAGATTTCCTTTCTGGAAGATTGGAGCATGAGAGATAAGCCTGAAACCTATTATAAGTTTTGAGAGCTTGGGCATCTTTACTATATTTTTCTCAGAATCAAGCAAAGACTATTAAAGTAGTAATGCCATGAACGGTTAGTCCAGTGAAAAAGAGCCAATGGGACATATATCAACGACAGAAGAGCTTATCTCATAAGCTTATTGATTTTGTATAAAATATTTACTTCAGATTAATATACTCCTAATATTAAAACACCCTTTGCTGGAATTCATTTCCTATTTTGAATATGATATTCCTTATGTAGTTCTGGCCTGCTCAGATTGGTGAGATAGATATCTAAGGAAACCTGATTAGATATCCATCAGGACAGACTAAGCATGACAGGCTTATATATCTAAGCAGGCTTCTTCAGATATAAAAAAAGAGAATGAGGGAAGATGCACAGAACCATATACAGGGCAATTCTAAAGTAAAACCTGTTTTTACTCTATTGGGTAGAGGTTCACCTTCCAGAAGGACAAAGTTCATAGACGTATAGTCGAAGCTGTGGTGGTTTCAACCTAAATGTCTTTGACTGGCCAAGACAAAGGCTAGACTACAATATGAATGAGAAGCTGTTGCAAAACTTTAAAATGTAAAGGTAAGGGGCCCTTAAGGGCTCTGGCACACGAGGAGATTTGTTGCCGGCGATTTTTAAAAGAGCAATTTGGCGACAAGACGCCAATGCTAAACCAATGGAAGTCGCCAGCGTCAAAACACACGAGGCTACTTCAAGTCGCCTGCTGTTTCAAATCGCACACAGACTCTTTTCTGAGCAACTCGAGTAAACGTGGGAGGGGTAACTGTTGAGTGGTACCATGGGTAGCAGATCGCCTGGAGCTCAACTCGCATATTACACAGCTTAGGTAGGCTTAACAGGGAAAGATCTGCTCGTTTGGCGACTCATGCGAAATAAGCAGATCTTATGTTCCGCCAGATTAATTTGATACTCTACAGTAGCCTTTTTGGCTAGAGTGTCCACGTGTAACCAACCTTTAGCCTACAACACTATATATAATTATATATAATTTACAGGACTAGGGAATACCTGTAGTTAATTATGGTTACTTTAAGCAAGGGAAGCAGTATATATTTAGATAGATTTATATGTAAATTACATTGGCAGCCTGAGCAACCACAGTTCCAGCAAACAGTCAATTATCCAACACACGTGCAAGGTAAAATAATACTTTTTAGAGGGGTGCTCGCAACAAAATATATGTTCCCCATCACATACCTTCCAGCTGATTGCAACGCTCCCTTGCCATAATCATAAAACTGCCTTTTGGCTGTGCCTCATATAAAATAATGGCGGTTTAATGAGTATGGAATGGGATGCTGCAGTCTTTACAACCACAGTTCCAGTTCATACAATAGCCGAAGGTGGAATATAAAAGCTTAATTTAATGAGAACAAGTAAGAATTAAAAAATGATTTATTTATTTAAGTCCACAACCCCATGGTAAAGCTATAGTGCTTTTATAGACATAATATAATGACAAGTTAATTAGAAAACAATAAAATACTATTAAAGCTTATGTAAAAAAGTGAATAAAATAAAAAAGTAATATGTGACCGTAACATACATAACACAGAGGTGCCCGGATTGTACTGCTGTGGGGTCTACTTTTAGTAAAGCTACAGCGCCTACCACCTAATATGTTTAACTGCCACATCAAATGTTACTTCATTGCATTACACTGAAAAATAGGGAGAATGTATAAATTACACCCAGTCTTCAGCCATTTTAATGAAAATTTAAATGAATAGATAAATGGATAGAGTTGAGCAGTGGGAAGTAAGGATCCAACAGGGCAGTATGGCTTCACTTGCTTATGTATATAACTGGCCTCATACCCATTTGTTTCTATAGTATTAATTACGATGAGAGCCAACAGGGTTAATGGTATGCCAATGAGTGGGCACTGCGGAGGCTATGCTGTCTTGATCCTTGCTACTTGCTCTTGATTTGTTTGCTAATGAAATGACAAGAAAACCCAGATTCACTGGTGGGGGGGGCGAAGTCCTACTGAATTAACAAGATGGACAATTCTTCATATTGATATAAACATTTCATAAAATAAAACTTTTGCCTCTCTGTCAGAAGAATTAATGCAGAAAACTCAAACACATGCAACAGAGAAACAGGGTGAGAATCAGCCTTCAAGTCAGATGTAGTCACATGGGTCACAGTATAATGGGATTGAAAAATCTGATGTGTAAACTACATGAAAGAATTGTCATCCGATGCCTGTCTGAAGGGAACACTGCGTGCTGCGTCTTCATCTGACAAGATAAAATCTTATCCTACAAAATCTTGTGCTGTTTCATGACAAGATCAAATAAAATCTGACCCACAAATCTGATCAATCTCCCACGCAGTTTAGACCCAAATCTACAAACTGGGAGCACAGTAGTAGATATATATAGTTTTGGCACTGCAACGTAACTGTTCATGTCCTATCATAAACATTGTCACCTGACCCAGTAAGGCCAAATGATAAATAAGACAAAGTATGCTATTATTTTGAGGACATTTATAAGGTTATTTTGCCAAGTCTCCACATTTTAAGAGACTCACTGGGTTCATTTTTACGTATATTCTAAAATATTGGGTTTATAAAATTCTAATTCATTTACTGCTTACGGTACCAATTAGTTATGGCAAGGAACCTGGAGTTACAAATGTTGCCAAAACATTAAAAAACCTTGAACTTATACTAAAATGTTAAACATCAGATAATTTCCTTTGAACCAATCACCATTACAAAAACATTGGCCATAGCAATAAGGCACTAAAATATATTAATAGTTGTCAGTTTGCTCCTTTATCAGTGATCGTTCATTTTCTTGATACCCATTGTCCAAACTAGAGGATTGTCTGTTTCCACTGTGACAACTCCTGTTCCATCATAGCTATTTGATGTGCTGACCAATGTTCCAAATTTCAACACACCGGCAGCTGAAAAAAAAGAAAAAATGTAATTAGTTCGACACAATCAGGCAGGGAATTTTATTATAACAGATATGGGCTATGTGGGAGGATTGGAACACCCTAATTGCCTTTTATTTCCCTTTATGCTGCAGCATTTTCAAAGTAGAATTAGAAGTGCAAAAAATCCATCATTTTTGGATACGGGTGAATAATGCCACAATGTAAAGTACAATACTTTATGATACCCATTGAACTATATGCTATATACTTATCCCCTTTTCCTTCTGACTCTGGACAAGGCTACTATGAGTAGGCTATAAATTATTTTGTTGGTAGAGGGCATTCACTGAATCACGGTGGTTCCCTCAGTTCATTTGTGCACTGCACTAAAGCTGGTTTCTATACAGTTCTAATCTCAGCCAGAAGGAGGAGCCATTTACCTTTTTATACAAATCTTTATTTTCTAGCTTAAAAAAAAACCCAACTTTTCTAAGCCCAAGCTTTATCATAGAGAGAGTCCAAGCCAATACACCATGTTTTTGTTCCCTGACCTCAGTAGTTGTGTAGTTCATGCAGTCAAGTTTCCATGCATTCAAAGTTACAGACTGCTTTTCTCTGCTAAAGAAGGTAAAAACTAATATAGACAGCCATATTCCGAGACTGTGCAGCGCTCTGATGGAGGGTTACCATAATCATAATACTCCACCCGCCTGGAGCCAGTTAACTGAATGGGCAATGCTCTGCCTATGGCAGATGCTGTAGTTGTGCTGCTGGCAGACAGTTTAGTTAATTTAAGTTTGCACACTGCACCAGAGAATCCTGTCACACAGTAACTCCATTGTAACAAATGAAGCTTAATGCCATTCTCAGGTTCAGAGGTTTTATGACTCTTGTAATGCAAAATAATTCTCTGTGCTCTTGTGCTGTGATTCTCTTTATGCTTTAAGCTAAAGCCACACGGGGTGGATTCTCAGCCTGCATTTATCTGCAGGCCAAGAATCAACCTTGGGTGGCTTCATCTTTTGGGATGTTTTTGTAACAAATGGATCTGGGTACCTTGATGAGGATTTTTAGGCACTTTCATAGCAATCAAAAGTCCCAGACTGTGAAAACTGTCATTTTCTGGGAAACTCCTTAGGAAAGAATCTAGCCAGAAACCCCACTTCTGACTAGAGGGAGTACAAAAAAAAAATTGCGCGACAAATGCATTTCACTTATTTTTCGCCGTTTTGCGAATTTTCTTGCAGATACGCTTATCACTACATGACAAATATAACAAGATGCGAGGGGGGAAACTTAAAAGCATTTTGACAAAATTACCAACATGCTGGAAAACAGAAGAATAATTTAAGTCTCTTGCTCTTAATTTGTAATTGTATTCCCCTGGCTATTAGGATTACCCAGCAGATAATTCCATTGAGATGACTAAAGGTGGTGTAAGCAACCCCAACAGTTTGTTTTGTGTACTTGTCCCATAGTACTAGGCTAAACAATATTACCAGACCATGAAAGCCAGATTAGATGGACCAAGTGTTTCTGCAGTCACTTTATATTCTATTTCTATTAAAGGAGAAGGAAAGGTACAATCACTGGGGTGTGCCAAAGTGAAAAGGATTGCTCTTTCACAGGGCAGTTTTCTCCAGCCTGGGGTACCAGGTAAGTGATTACAATCCCAGGGGGGTGCCTAACATTTTGGCACCCCCCCAGCAATTGTACCTTACCTTCTCTTTTAAAATAGCAATATTTTCTGTTGCAAAATGCAATCAAAATAAGAAAATATCTAATTATGAAAGATATTAAATAGAGAACATGAAAGGTAACTGTTGGTGTTAAACATAAACAAACTAAGATCACATAATAATGGCAAGACTCCAGGCTCATTATGAGCACGCAAAATGAATTAATGACTTATATATGCGGATTCAGCACATAAACTATTCTTATTATTTAGATGAATCCATCTTGTACTATGATTTATTATTGTGAGATTTGCTGAGTCAGTAGCAGTGTTTGTAGACACTAAGTCAAGTGGCATCCAGGTGCAAGCTGCCGGCTGCAGAACTGCAGGGTACAGCTACATGAAACTGGAACTGAATGGCCAGCGATGCCTGTAGGAACATATCGGGGCTATAAAGTATAGACCTGGCTTCCAGGTCAGAAACATACATGCAGACCCCAGGGACTTATTCTGTTTAAAGATATTTTATAATGTGTAACTCTGCATGTATTTCCAAACAATACGAACCTAAAGCAATCCAGTACACTGGGAATACAGTGGGAATATTCAGTCTCAGAATAAAAGGAAGCAGCATGGGTGGCAGCATGTCAACAGTCTGCCTCAAAGATAAACATGGTATTTTTTTTCTTCTCAAAGAAAAACAACAGTTCTGTCCTGTATATTGTAACAGTTAGAGGATCTTTAGTGAACGCTGAGAACCATTGCTTAAAAATCCAGGAGCTTTGAATTTATGAAGATTAATGTTTTATGTTGAGGCTCTTTTCCAATGGGTTGGCACAGAGTCCCCATGTGATCTTGTCTTCTAGAACAGTAGCACAAAGGGTCACATACCCTCTAACTTGGGATTCGCAAACTGATAAAGAAATACCATATCTTTTTTGAGGAAATAAATGTTTACTACATTATACCAAAGAGGGCTGCCCTATACTCACAGCAGAGGAATGGATTATGGGGGACAGGGCTGTTTGGCACCCTGCATGTATGGTATCATTCTACCTATCAACCACAGACTGCCCATGTTTTGCATTGTCCAGGTCCAGCAACTAGGCTGCTGTCTAGCAGTGACCCAGAAAATTACATAGTTTCCTTTACCCCCCAAAGTGAAAGTGAGAGGGCAGAACAAAATGCATGATTGGAAGCAAAAGGCTAAAACTAAACAGAGTTACTTCAGTACAGTGAGTCAGTTTATTAAAAAGATGTGTCACCGTGCCAGATGCCTCTCGCTGTGTGGCCTAACTACAACCAACACATTGATTTTCTGCTGATTCCATTCTTTTTGCTTTCACTCCAAAAGTCATACCCACAGTGTACATTCCCAGATTTGGCCAAGCATGTTTGGCCACATTTCGAGAATCTTGTCTTATTATCAGGCCATTACTGGGACTCTCCCTTGGGGGGTGCAGATTCGTCAGATCATTTTCTGGTCTTATGGGATCGCAGTCAGTCTAAAATGAAACTCTCTGCAGATCCTGCTTAGCAGGTGGATGGGGCATTGGCAGATGTAAAGTCCACTTTTGTGGGCATTCGCCTACCCCTTATCAGAGCCGTTAGTGATTATACATTAGTGAGTGACAAGGAAGGGTGCAACGTTGTTAGCACTACATCTGGCAAATGAATAATATACATATAAATGTACATAAACAAGATCACTAGGCCTTCTGTTATATACTTTTTTTTATAAGTTCAAATGAACAGAAAGTAAGTTTTGGTGCTAGTTGAAAGTAAGGCTCAAGAAACACAGGGTGACCTTGCACTGAAAAGAAACTAGATGCCCTTTATACAGTATAAAAAAAAAAAAAACAGCTCACGTCAACATTAAAGCTCTGGTACAGTTGGAGGGCAAAGCTTTAACCAATGGCTGCAGATTAAGTACAAGGCCCAGAAGTAAAAAAATAAAATATCATTCTGAGCGCTCAGCACTTTTAAAGCATTTCTGTTTTAGTGCGTATATCAAATACTTTCAAGGGACTAGTACAGAAACTAATTCTTTACTAAGCCATTTCTGAAAGGAAAGTGCACATCCCTCCCCACTCTCTGCAGCGAGAGAAGAAATTTGGCTAGCTCAAGTATGATAAGTGGCTGCTGCATAATCCTGAAATTAGACGGGGTAAGCTTTAATCAAACATAACTCCATAACAAACAGCTCTATTATGTAGGTCCTAAAAGTAAAAGTCATTTTTATTGAGCCCAAAGAAATACTGCATTTATTTAAAGTTTGCATAAGATAAAAAATGCAGCAGTATTTCTCCTTGAGCACACAAGACACAGCAACTTAAAATTACAATCCTTTATCTTAATATTGCCTGGCCAAATAGTTTATTATATGAAGCAAACTGTACACTTGAGAGCTCCCGGAGTGAAAATCCTTTCTGGTTTGATGACAAATAATCATCTCCTGACAGCAATAAAGACACTTTCCAGGAATATGTATACGGCATTACTATATACACACACTGTGGTGTATCCAGCCTTCCATGCACAGCACAGACCCGCAATTGATTCATGTTATAGAATTCAATCTGGAGCTGTATGTATGTACCATTTTGGATTGTATGTTTGCCTTTTGTTCATTCTGGCTCTAGATATACCTAGTAGGAAATAGAGGGGCTATTTTGAGACGTGCATGTATTTTTTTGTCCTGTAACAGGAAAAGAAAAAATACAAAAGAATAGGAAAAGAATATGCAGCACTTTTCCCTTTCTTAATCCATGTTATTGTTCAGAAGGTTATAAAACGATTCTAGAGTCTCCACTCCCCTTCTCAAGTCAATATTAAACAACACAACTCACAAATATTTAAATCATCACAGGTTACATTACCTATCAGTCACATGGTAAAATGTCCACAATTTTGTATACATTTTTTTCATAACATAGAACTCTATGGGTAAATACACCCGAGCAATGTCTCCACAATTACACCATGGACAAAATATCTATAATCTAAAGCATAATCTTAACAATTTTATATCAGTTGTATAACTCTGATATATCTGAAGTAAATCATAATCCTTATACAGACTCCTAGGTTGGATGGTTCTTGGCATATTGTGTTCTGTAATTTGATTTTGATCTGTGGTACATGTAGAGTGCCCACCAATTTCAGCATCATAACCCCCCCAGAGTTATTTCACTTCAGAAATAGTACATGTTCTGTGCCTTAACAACATGAAACCCAGGTATTCCGTTTAACTCATAAGGTAGATTAGATGCTAAGTAAAACAACTAAGTAACTGCAATAGGGAATGCCAAATGCAGAGAGCATAATACCTGGTGCGACACTGCATTTAAGGGCGCGTCAGCTTATGCGTATTTTGTACAAACCATGTAACTAAATGTGTCTGTCAGACATTTACATATGTAAAACCCTGCTTCATCTAAATAAACCATTTTCATAAAAATATATATTTTTTAGCAGTATGTACCATTGGGTAATCCAAAATAGAAAACTGCCATTTCAAGTACTAAGTGCCGCCTCCTGGGATCATAGGATTCACAGTGCACACAAACAAACCAAGGGCACACATATTTGTTAGTTCACATCAGCAAATTAATAGACAAACTTCTGTCTTTTACTTCCACACTTCTTCCTGTTACAGTTAGAGCTGCATTATTTCTGGTCAGGTGATCTCTGAGGGAGCACACAGCCCAGCACTAAATGGTGGCTCAAGGCAAAAGATATAAAATAGCAACATCATTTGGTAAGATTCTTTTTTTTGTTTAGTAAAAGTCTTGTGCTGCTAGAGTATGTAAGTCCTAAGCTATTAGAGTGTGTAATTTAAATGGCAAATCCCATGGATGGAAAAATGTTGGCACTCTTTCCATTCCTCATGCCATGGAACACATAAGGGCAGATTTATAAAATATGTACATAGTTAAGATTCCCATCCATTTGATCAAACTGTCCTACCAAACTAATTCATTTGATAGGCCAATTCAATTGATTTATCCGTTTTCATAAAAATTTATCATAGTCCAAACCCTTGTTATCCACATTATTGTACATTATTTGTTTTTTCATTAGGCTGATGCCACACCAGGCGTAGGGCTGATTTTTTCGGCAAGCGGAAAAACGCTTGCCGAAAATTCAGCCCTACGCCTGCTACTTGTGCCTGCACCCGAATGAATGGGATACGCTCGGGTGAAGGCACAAGTAGCCGATATACGCAAGAAAACGCGAGACTTTGCATTCTCTCGCGTTTTCGTGCGTATATCGGCTACATGTGCCTGCACCCGAGCGTATTCCATTCATTCGGGTGCAGGCACAAGTAGCAGGCGTAGGGCTGAATTTTCGGCAATCGTTTTTCCACTTGCCGAAAAAATCAGCCCTACGCCTGGTGTGGCATCAGCCTTAGATTAGTTCAGAGTTCACTTAAACTCAGCACATACCTGCTTTCAGAACTGGTCAATCAGGATCACATGTAGAATGAGTCAACTGATTACTTATTTGGTAAAAGAAATCCAAAAACAGTAAAGGATCAGTCCATAACTATTGTCTGCAAATCTGCTCTGTAGTGCAAGTGTAAAACATAGCTACATTAGTATTTCTTTCCAGCACTAACTGATTTGTAGACAGTGACAAGTGTGACAGAAAAGCAATGGCTTCTTTCTGCCATGGAATTGAAGGGTTTCTGAGTCAGTCTCAATTTGTCAGAAATGTTATATCTTCAGAAAACACAGTTTTCTGCTGTCTGCTTAATGCTTTTTAGCTTCCCTAAACTATATCACTTTACCTGCCACAAGGAGATTGGGAAGAATCCCATGGCATTTGAAAACAAAGACTGTTCCTATTATTATATCTAGTATGCATACAGACCTTTGAGAGGGCTTAATGGCATCTGTCTTCAGGAAGCAGGGGCTTCTAGTCTTAATGGGATTCAAACTTGGGGGTTTATAACTACATTAAAGGTCCAGTAACATAGACAAAGTTTTTATCTTTTGGTAAATAACCTATAAACAAACAATTTCTTTTATATAAAAGAGGTATTCATTATATTATTCTGTACAGAGTCATGTATGATGTTTGGCCCCTGTTTATCTTCGTGTGTAAGAACTAAACCCATTGTATACTATGCAGCTTACCTGATATCTGCTATGTAACTTTATATTAATACTTTAAAATGCTTTTTTTTTGGTGTAAGTAATCACAACACCAATGGTATAGAGGCTTATTTATCAAACGTCATATTTGTGTATTTTCATATTTTTTCCTACTTTGATTAAACTCTGATTAAACAAACGTGAAGGTATGTCATTAAACTTAACATTCTAAAGACATTTATTGTCAACTGAAAACTGACAGGTTCTCTTTAAAAGCTTCTGAGAGGCAGCACATGTATGAGACCATTAATATGTGCAGTGACGTGACCTCCTCAAGTAACAGACAGGGGAATGCTTGGTAAAAGCAATTACACAAAGAATAGATAGCTAGCAAACCAATGTAAAAGACACTGAACTCAAAATTTATAGCATGCAGCACAATAAAACTATATCCATATATTTATTTCTAAGTACATAAAAGAGTTTTATGAGGAAAATATGAAAGTAGAGTTAATTAGTTAAAGTATATATGACAATACACAGATAAGAAAGCTTTGATATGTTGCTAGTAATAAATTCTTTATAGAAGCAATGAAGCTAATGAAGAGAGGGTTGATAGAATTCTGATGTAGGAGGGGGGGTTAATGCTGTTGAAGATAGAAGAGGCCAAAGAGGATACAAAGATACATGAATTGATTGGAGTGAGAGAGTAGTACAACAGTTTATCAATGACAGGAGGTAGGAAGCTGATGGGGAAAATGGTTTGGTTCTTTAATATACTGCAGGGCTAACATTTGTATTCATTCTAGTGTATCTAGAGCATATGCTGATTAATATCATTCTTCAAATCTGTCTTGCTTCTCTTCATCTGAAGATTCACACAATGCATTTTAACATACAGAGAGCACAAATTGTAGTAAAGTTCTAAGCAATTAATTAATGAAATAAATGCTAAAAGTTCCATTCCCTATATAAATATTTGCAAACAGTATCCCTCGGAAATAATGGCAAATCACTCGTCTGGACAAGATGATGCTTCCAGAGACAACTCCCACTGAACCATTTCTTAAGAAACCTTGATCTCTCTGAGGGACATGTACTAAGCCCTCCATATACAGTCACTAATGATTAGATGGGCCCTGAGTGTGCACTTTCCTTAGATACAAGCAGTTCCTAATTGTCAGCTCCACTACAAATGGCAGCTTTGCGAAGCGCATGATGTTGCTGAGACTGGGTCACAGAAGTGCCCCTTCAGTTCTGTGGTAAGTTTTGAGGCCAATAGTTTTGCCTCTGTTGCAATTATCACATTAAGAGGCAGATTTACTAAAACTCAAATTTAAAAAAAAAAAAAAAAAGAATTCAAATAAACTATATTTCCATGAATGTCTGACATTTATCAAAAAATCTGAACTGAAAAAGCAAGCGTGGGGAAAAAGTTACAAAATCTTCATATTTTTCGACTTGTCACACAATGGCCGCAACTTTTTGGTATTGTTGCACAAAAGCCAGCATCAAAAATCCGAAAACCTCTAAGGGTGAAGACACACAGAGCTACTTAGTAGCAGCTACTTGTCGTGGCTACTAAACTAGACAAGGCTGATCATTTACTGATAATTGTCTCTAGGTGTATTTTAGCAGAGGCAATTCTCAGTATTGTCTATTGCAGGGGATTTTCTGGCGTTTAGTAGCTGTGAAAAAGTAGCTGCTACAAGTAGCCCAGTGTGTCTTCACCCTAAAGATTCTGTAAACCTTTCTTTGCACACTGAATTCTTTGGGCTGTACACTTGCTTAGACAGGAGATTTTTTTGTTCTCTTTGCAATGAATGTGAAAGACACTGGGAACTGGGTTTTTAGCGCAGTGCCTCCACCTAGTGGACACTGAGGAGCACACCTCAGGGGATTTCCACTAGGAAATAATTACACACACTTTGCAGCAAGGATAACTTTTTTTAAAACAGTTAAAATAGTATAAACACAACTTTATGGATAACTGATTAACCTGCCCTGAGGAACCCGTGCAGTCTATCCACTCCTGGCACAGTATCAGGTGCCCAGTCCCAACTTGGATCTGGATAGACCACAACCCACTTTATTCAGTTCAGACCCTTCCCCAAGAGCTCTAAGTCCCCCCGGGTAGCGCGACCTGCCCCAGAGTACCTTCCCCTTTGGAAAGGTGGCTGCTCCCACACAGCAGGCACTCGAGCAATACCTGTCCTCACCAGGGACACACACAGAGATTCCACAGAGGACTTTGTAATCACCAGCACCCAGCAGACTTCAGTCTTTGCAGTCTGAACACACAGTAAGTGGCACTGGTTACTCACTCTGGATCTCTCTTCCAAAAGCTGGAAAAACAACAGGGGCTCCCTTCATAAACTGCTGGGCTCGACCCTGATTTTTGGCTTCAAACTTAGGCACGCCTTCTCTCTCCCAACAGTGCACTGGGGCATCCAGCCAATCGCGTTCCTCCCCAGCCTGTAGCTGGGCTGGATGATGTCACAGACAAAAAAACGGGAAAGAGTTCCCTGATCCCCTACAATTCAAAGCAAAGAAAGATCTTCCAGGGAAGAGACATCTGCCATTGACTTCTACATGATCTCGACAAGTTTAAGTTGAGTATTTTTGGATTCAGGAATTGTCATAGTTCTGTAACATAGTAAATCTTGAAAAAGTTGCAACTTTTTTCGGGAACTTTTAGCGCTAAAAACTCTGCGCTCATTTCAGTGAGCTTTATCTTGCAGCCACTATTTCTCTTTACTGTCTCTGTTTTCTTGTTTCAATATACTGTTATTATATTGTTGTTACTTTTAAATTGTCCCTCTTGATACCATAATTCATTTTGCAAATTTTTGGGATGATACACCACCAATACATGCACTGATACATCAAAGTGTCAGTTGTCAACCCAACCTTAAATGGTTCACCACTATAGATGTCTTTGTACCTATCATGTATGTAATCCTAACTCCCTTTTCCACTGGTGTTTCCATTATTTTGTCTACCACCTGTATAAAAATAGCTGTAGGGAGCAAAGTTAAGAAATGCCATGTCAATGCATAAAGCTCAAACAATGTACAGGTACTTAGTAACTTTATTTATTTTATATCCCATCCAGTTCCTATTCTCGTAGTTTGTTATGAGTTTCACAACAGACAGCTTAGAGGCTGGAAGAAATGTTGCTCAAACATAGAACTAAAAGTGACAGAATTGTAATAGTGTTTCATTCTGGGATAGAATCGATGTGTCATTCAAACTAAACTCAATTACCCGCCACCCAGAAAACCTGGTTACATTTGATACATCAGAGAAGTAGTGTTGTATGCACAGATGAAATGCCATTACACTGATACAGCATTAATATGTCTTGTTTTTTTTTAAATTCACAAAAACCACAACAAAAATATAAGGCTTACAATACATTTTTACCACCTGCTAGGGCTTCTTTGCATCCTGCTCCAGAATACTCTATGTTCTTTATTAGTGCAAAAAAATTTGATGTTTCGGTCACAACTCCTGGACCTCACTCAAGATGCCTCTAGAGTGTATAACCCCCATCTAAATACCCTAAGTACAAGAAATGGTGCCAAATGACGTCACAACGTGTAGTATACATTCCAATGTGGTAAGTATGATATATATATATAGATATATATTTTATATATATATATATATATATATATATATATATATACACACATACATACATACATACATAAAGTCCAAAAAAATCCCACTGGGATTTTTACTGAAAAACCGAATGTGTATTCAGTAGGAACATACAGCCAATGTTACGTTTCGGTCCCAATATCTATATACTGCTGTTGTTTCTTAAATTATTGCACGTATCATGCCCTATTAAACCCAAATCAGCTACCATAGGAGAGCCTCCCCTATAAAAATAGTGCATTAATGCAATCACCAAAAAACTGTGGCTCACCTGTGACCACATTCTTGTGGGCCCCCTGTTGCTCTGTTTTCCTGCTCCCTCTGTAGCTACACCACTGCTATACTCCAGCATAAATTACTTGCCCAACAGACAATTTTATGTCCCCAAACTCGCTTACATTTAGGGGTGTATTTATTTACACTGGTGATGTTTCCCATAGCAACCAATCAGATCTTTGCTTTTGTTTTCTAACTTGTAGGTGACTGTTCAAATCTAATTGCTGATTAGTTGTTATGAGCAACATCACTGGTGACGTCTGTCTCCAATCTTAATAAATACGCCTATTTACTGTCTTCCTGCTTTTAGAGCTCTCAACCCAAGTAGCAGATCCCATCTGTGCAAGTGACAATACTTCATGTTTTGGGGGCGACCTGGCAATTAAGATGGTAGGTGAAAGAAAAAGAAAATGTTCTATAGCTTTGTATATCTGTGTACTGCAGTACTGTGACCTAAAACAGAATATGCTTAAACTGAAGGGTTTTGGTTGCCCTTTTGGCACTGAGCCTAAAAAAACCTTAAAAAAGGGCACATTTACTTACTTTATAACAAGTGCCCTTGGTGCAGTAATTAAAAAAAAAAAAAAAAAAACACATTGGCATTGATCTAAGGTAATTTTTTCCTGTGAGTGAATGTAATGGCACAAAGTTTAATCTCTAGATATAAACCTGAAAGATTTGGAGAACTGCAGTTATTTGTACTGCATGCACATATGCACAGCAAATTACATTATATTGAAGCAGTTTTTGCCAAAGGATCCTTTGCACATTAAGGGTTATGGTACAAGTACCAGTTACTGGGTAGCAAAATAGCATCGCTGTAACTACTCTCTTTTTTTGTTAATAACTGTCTGCCATACCTAGCTGCCATAGTATTTGATACTTGGGCCAGAAATAGTTATAGGTTCTGCTGGAAACTACGTAAAAGAAAGATTGGTTGAAATTGCAGGAATCAGGCTATGCGGGTAACAGAGTAGGTTTTAGGGAGAGCGGTTCCTAGTTCAAGAATGCCTCTTCCTTCTCTGAGACCGGCCATGACAAGACATTGCAATATCCAGTTACTCAGCTTTTGCCATATCATCTCTGACTGCATGTGACAGTAAAGCTGGCCATACACGCACCGATAATATCATACGAAACCTCGTGCGTGTATGGCAAGTCGGCGAGTCGACCGGTATCGCAGGAGGCTGTTGATATCGCTGTTGACTCGCCGATTGGCCAGGTCAAAAGATTTTGATCAGGCACCACAGAAGGCACCTGAGCAAAATCTGCCATCAGGGCTGAATCGGCAGAAGGGGGTAGAAATCCTATTGTTTCTACCTCCTTATCTGCTGTTTCAGCCCTGAGGGTTAGTGGCGGGTCTGACGATCTTTCGTGCGACCAATGGTCGCATGAAAGATTGCAGATCGCCACATGTTTGGCCACCTTAAGGGACAATTATGCCCATCCTCCTACTCTTAACCTGTATCTTAACTCGCCAGCTTCCATCCCATCCTTAGGTTCCTTTGCTTCCTTTCCTTCTTGGAACCACTCACCATCCTTTTGCTTCTTTATAAACTTCTTGTTTCCCTATTTACACCAAACTCATGTGCACAAATTACTCCTTGCCCACAATATATATTTAAAAGAGCTAGGCATTTAAAGGGTAACACATTCCAATATCTGAAGCTACTGTATTAACCCATAGAAACCAATCAGCAGGTAGAATTTACTGATCACCTGTATAAAGGCAAACATCTTATTGTTTACTATGATTAGTGCTCCTGGGCAAACTTAGTGCCTTTAATTTCATAAGAGGGTATGCTGTTTGGAGGGACACAAGTGACCGTTCTGATTAAGACTCCTTTTAAAATGTACAGTTCAAGAATGTTTTTTTTTCAGCATGTAGCATTGCATTACACTAGGCACAGCATGTATACTATAAACACATAAAACAGGCTACTTTATAAGAGCAAAAAAAAGTATTTATTCGGTTCATTGTAAAGTAGCAGTATTCTTTTCCCTGGAGCTCATGCAATGTTTCTTTGAACTACAAAACAGGAAAAGAAATAATGTGCACAAAAAATGCTTAAAATTAATGAGATGTCCAGAATAAACAGCATCCAATTTATATTCATGTGTATTTGCATGTGGTCAATTGAGAAACTGTAATTTGTCAGCAGCAAAAAGTTACCTTTTTTGTCATTGTTGCTTTGTCTTTTTTGTGACTTTTTGTAGCTCCATAAAAAGAAAAATAATGATTCTGTGCATGTAACTATCAGTATCTTGGGGCTGCCTCCATAATGACAGAGCCATAACAAGGACATAAAGATCTATAAAATTCTGCTCCTTAGATTTTTTTTGCTTGATAAAAAGTATTCACAAAGCAGGTTAACTTTTAACAATGGGTTTTCTACAATAAGAAAAACGGTAGGAAAATCAGAAAATCTTTTAAATGACCAGTCAAACCCAAGTAACAACATGAGAGAAACAAAGAACAGGATTCAAGATAAAATCCAAAAGGACTAGTTTTTTTTCTAATGTTTTATATTTCTTTTCCTAAGGATAATGTGATACCCACAGCAAGTTTCACACACTATTTTTTTGTTATTATTTTATTGTTGCCAGTCTGCTGTACAAAAGGAATACTTGGTACAAAACCTCTAACCTAACTTTATTAGTTATCATTATTTTACTTTACCATTCACCATTACATTTTCAGTGCATGTAATTATGTATGCAATCCATTCAGGGAAGGTATATGTCCATGACAGGGCATTTATTTTCTGAATTTGCCTATAAATCTGGATATATAATGGGATGTTTATTTCAGAGAATAAAGACAGGTTTAATCATTAAGTTTATATTGTACATTTTCAAAGTAAATAAAAATACACAACGTTGTCTATCACACAACTTGATAAACTACACCAGTTTATACAACTATCTTCTTTCTCCTACCAGTTTTAACTTTGTCATTCTCAAAAATGGGAATAGATAGTGCTGAAACAGTAAGTAAGCAGAGCAACAAGGCTTAATAAATATCACTTATATATAAAACACCACTTCATACACTGTTTCTTGGTGTAAAACATTTTATAAAGAGTTATAAATACAGCACATCTGTAATGGTGTGTAAACTATTTTATACCTAAAAAGGTATGAAAAGTAAAGTAAAAGAAAAAAAGATATATTTACAACTGTGTTGTTCTACTAACTTACGAAGAAATTATTGAGTAAATTTCCGAGTGGTTTCACAGCGTAGCATTGTGTTCAAATAGTGAAGTATGGAGTATTCTAATTCACTTACACACTTTTAGTACTATGCCCCTATATAGGGGCTAAAAACACCATTTTGTTGTAGGGAAAAAAAAAACATTTTTTTTTTTTTTTTTGCAATTATCCAACAAATCCAAATTTAAAATACGCCAACTAAAATTAGTTGAGATCATGTAGAAGCCAGTGGCAGATATCCTTTTTTACAACCGGAAGCTCTTTCTTTGCTTCAGGGTTTTAGAGGCTGACGCTGGCTTTTAACCGTCCATACGAAAAAAAGTTGCGTTTTTCACATTTTCCCATTACTTTTTTTCATTTGTTGTTTTTTAATTCAGATTTTTTGATGAATAACTGATATTTGTGGAAAAAAGTTTAGTCGTGTTTTTTTTATAAAAAAAAAAAGAAACACGAAAACCCAAATGTTAATAAATCCGCCCCTAAATCTTGACTTAGATATTAACTGACTTGTCTTAAGGACCTGCATTCTGTATCCAAAATTCTTAAAATGGCAATTTTCTATTTAGGAGTACCCAATAGCACATACTACTAAATGATGAAGCAGGGTTTCACATATGAGTCTGGTTACACAATATATTTTTATAGAGACCTACATTGTTTGGGGGTATAGTTTTCCTTCAATCTAACTGAAACTGATGAAACATATATGGATGTTTTTTTGTGATAGTGTAAACTGCATTCTCTACTGTGGCTGTCTTGACATCCAGTAACTTATCTATCAGCATTACCTTTATATAAAGATTAATAGAATTCAGGGGTGGATGGCACCGCAGCCTCCTACTTAGGTTAGTGCATCTTGTTTGTTTATAAACACAGAAGAAAGGCAGGATTTGTGTTTTTGTCTGATAACAATGAGACCATATGATCATCTAACCAAAAAAAACTTGTGGTTATATGCATTCCATTAAACTTGCAAGAAGCACAGATTTCCTGGTTGCAACAATGTGGATACATATGGTACTGTACTTCCTGAAAACTCCAGGGTGCTGAAGCATAAGTGAGCCTTGGCATAACCAATTGCCTTAGGCAGGAAGTAACATAGTAACATAATAAGTTAC
This sequence comes from Xenopus tropicalis, assembly GCF_000004195.4. Taxonomy (NCBI): domain Eukaryota; kingdom Metazoa; phylum Chordata; class Amphibia; order Anura; family Pipidae; genus Xenopus; species Xenopus tropicalis. The sequence goes on along the minus strand of NC_030682.2, from coordinate 56,585,007 downwards.
AGTAGGTGGAAAAAAGACATGTCCATCAAGTTCAGACATTTATGCCTATATATAACTGCTAGTTGATCCAGAGGAAGGCAAAAATGTTCTGAAGCCTCTCTAATATCCCTTGGAGGGGGAAACCATCCCTCCTGACTCCAAGATGGCAATTAGACCAGTCCGTGGATCAAATATTGCCCACAACCCTGTATTCCCTCACTTGCTTAAAAGTCATCCAACCCCTTCTTAAAGCTATATAATGTATCTGCCAGTACGACTGATTTAGGGAGAGAATTCCTCAACATCACAGCTGTCACTGAAAAACCTTTCCAAATATTAAGATGAAACCTCTTTTCTTCTATTGGAATGGTTGCCATTGTGTAAAATGGAAGCACCTATTGTTAAATAAAGCATTATTTAATTATAGTTATAATATCCCCCCTTAAGCGCCTCTTCTCCAATGTAAATAACACCAATGTAGCCAGTCTTTCTTTATAACTAAGGCTTTCCATACCCTTTACCAGGTTATAACAAGGATCCCTTAGCATGTGAGCCTTTAGGCCTCCCACTTATACAAGCTAAACCAGATGGCACTATTGACATCACACACCCTAGCATGCACACTGACACTGTTTCAATTTGCAACTGATTTATCAAACAAGTCAAAGTTTGATGAATCAAGCACAAGCTGTATCACAATCCAGCATGCTGAAATTCTCTACTTTGCAGGCAATTCCAGCTTAGCAAATATGCCATCATGTTCTGAAACACCTCACTCTTAGGATTAAAACTTCTGTATCTTTTGGTGCAGTCAGTGCTGTGACAAAAAATAAACCTTAGTAAAGATTTTGGGTAAAGTACAGCTACCATTATCATAGCGAGTCAAAACCTGCATGTTCTAAAAATAAGGAATTATAACTATATATACTATATAAATAGTTCCCTATGTATTTAATAAATGTGTGTTTTCTTTATATTAAGATGGACAGACCATCTGTCTGTCTATATATGTGAGGGTCTATTGAAACAGGAAGCATGGTTTTCTCAGCATATACAAACTTAATGGGTGCCATGAAATACATCTCATAAAGTGCTTTGGACATACTGACAGCTGCAATTTATCAACATAAATTACTGTGCTTAGCTGAAGAGCTCTTGTCATCCAACAACAGTGAACCTCTGAAATTGTCTCTTGCCCTCTTCAATGATTTCTTTTTCTTTTAAAGTTCAAGATCGAGTTGTCCAAAGATAAAAGACATAGTAGCAAATAAATATGTGGGAAAAACAGCTTCACTGTGTTCTATATATCTCAGCAGCAGGGCCATTCTGCAGTGCAGGTCAGGTAATAGATCAGTTAGTGAAAGAGGAGTAAGAGGCTTGTGTGTGTAGTGGCAATAAAATATACCTCCTGTTTTGTCTTTCTTTTCGTTTAATCACAGCAAACGTCCATTTCTTTAAATGCTTGACTGGCAAACATAAGTGGCAGTTTGTAGTAGGAGACCTCTGATGTTTTCTCTGAGCTGTGCTCCAAGTTTCAATGCCAAATTGTTATTAACAGCATCTTAATAGCAGTAACGTTGAATTGATTTCTCTTGAGTGGTTGAACAATTGGCAGCCCTTACACGCAGAATAACTAAATGGCTTTAGTAAGATGACTTACAGAGGCATAGCACCATTCTTTCCAACTGATCATTTACTCAGTACAAAGTATTTTCTTTCTTCGAAAAAGTGTTTATTATTTTATTTTTTTTAATTTATTACCTATGTTACTGTATCATTTATATAGTTTTCTTTTAGTGATAATGCACAGTGTGCAAATAACTAAACTGCATTGATTCTATATTCTCTAGACATATATTTATTGTTTTAAATTCCATTCAAAAGAAGTTCTAAATAATGGGCTCCACTGTAGTTCTTTTATATTGATTATGAAATAGTTTTTAAATTAATGTGAATTAATACAAGTACGTGGTGGTTTAATAAAGAGCACAGCACAGTAACAGACAACTTAGGGTACTGACACATGGGGAGATTAGTCATCAGTGATACTCTACCCTACCGCAGGCAACTGATCTCTCCAACGTTTTCCCACAGGCAATAAAGTGAATCTCTTGTGGAATTGCAGTGGAACAGTCCAGTCTTTTTGCCTTCTGCATTTAGAGGTGCAGGGTGTGGAAAGCAGATAGTCTGGTGATAGAAGTGCCCAGGAGAACTATCCTCTCTATAGAATGGGTCCACAGGATGTAAGAGATGCTCTGAAAGCATAAAACAGGCAGGGCTGCAAGTAAGTCTGACCCCCAGTAGTGGGGCTACTCATAAGGACTGAGTGTAGAGAATACATTGAGCACAGAAATATCCTTAGTTGCATGAAAACCCCTCTGAAGTTAGCTTACACTTGGGTGACTTAAGTCTATATTTTAAAATATGACAATTACATACTTTCCATGCTGTAAACATGAAAATTTATACCATCTAACATTTCTTTTAAGCAGGAAAGTCTCAGTTTAAGTATCCATGAAAGGGATCGAGACTAAAGGATGCAGTGGTGCTTGACCTAATCCATGCTAAATTGTGAAAGTTGGGTTATATGGGAGCACTCTAAATATCTTTAAATCAATTTATTTTTGGGGGTTTTTAAATTAATAAAAAGTACTAAAAGAACTCCAACAGTATGTTACAGAAACAAAACATCAATACAAATCAAGAAATACAAAGTAAAAGTTTCCTGATGACTAAATAATTAGTCTTGAAAGCATTTATCTTATTGCCCCTTGGGCCCTAGATGAAATAAATGCAATTTTGCCATAAAGAAGCAGGGAATTATTGCAAATCTGTTTTTCATGTTACTTTTTTTGCCCCATTTTTTAATTAAGAGCTGTGACAGCGCGTGATGCCTGTAGCAAAACAGAACTGCACTTTATGAAGGACATAAATCCAAGCCATTAATCGTACTCAATGCATCTGACATATTTCTCCACAATTGTAATTGATCTGCAGTAGGGTACTTGGATATAATGCCAATGTGAATTACATTCTTTTCATTGTCTTACAAGAGGGCTTTAATCTTAGCCAAAAGCTTTTAGATTTTTCTTTCCCGTCAGGCAAAATGTAATAGCTTGATTCAATTGCTGAGAAAACAAGATTATATATATATATATATATATATATATAAATTTAAAAAAAAAAACCCAGAAAGTCTAAAAAATAGAATTATTTTACTAGATAACATGTCAGGCTAAAAAACTGCTTTATATTCCTTTTGATCATTTGTTAATAAAGGTACATCTCTAAGAGCTGAGAAACCAACAAAGTAATATTTGTCATAACAAATGTTCAACTGTACTTTCAGTTTCCCACAGTGCTCTATCGCATATGTCCCATTAAATCACATAACATTTTTGGGTAAAGATGAGTTGCAAAAAAATGAAGTGAAAAATAAAATAAAAGCTTCCCAAATGTGAGGGGATAAATGATGCTTAACAATCAGCATAGGGAGTCATTTACTAACTGAATGCTAAACGTTCAGTCAGTACCTATTTTTAAAGGACATGTAAGCCCAAAACATTATTCTTGCCTAAGAAAACAAAACATAAGCAACTTTCCAATATGAATTTATTACACATTTTTAGTGGCTCTAAAAGTTATTTGTATATGTATTTGCTATTGAAAGCAGCATTTAGCACAAGGTTATGACTTTTTAAACAATGTTGCAAAAGCCAATCTCCTCCAACAAGACAGGTCTTAAATTGTCTGGTTGAAAACTCCTGATAGTTGTTATTTTTAGCACTTACTTGGTGTCTGCTATTAGCTGAGTCTGCACTGAATGCAGTTCTGCCCTTTCTACTTTGAGTTTGTACATATGTGCGAGGTATGGGACCTGTTTTCCAGAATGCTGGGGATCTGGAGTTCTCCAGATAAAGGATGTTTCCGTAATGAGACTGTGGTAATGTATCACACTATTCACAAAGGATATCAGTGGCCACAGAGACACTCCTCAGTGCCATACTGCACAAATGGATAACCAGTATTAGACTAAAAAAAAAAAACAGTTTCACAATGATAATTATGAACTTCAAACAATTTACCTCTAGGTGGCAATAACATCATAGTTCATGATGTATAAATATTTCACTTAAAAAAACCTTTACTGAAAGGAACATTAGCAGAGAAAGAACACATAGGAACTAAATCATCTTAAACTTTTCATGCTGATTAGAATTGTGATTGTTGGCTACTGCATCCTATGAGATCTGTTAAAGCAGCATTAAAAAATGGCTGAAGTATTTCCTGTTAGTGTGCTGGCAGCTTTTGAGAATTGATAACATTGCATTTATTGCTGCATAGCACAGTTAAACCTTTTTTATGACAAGGCTTAATGAAAATATGTATTCTTTCTCTTAGTTACTTAGTTATATATGGGATTCCTTATCCAGAATGGCCATCTCCTATTATAAACAAATAATTATAATGTTTAAAAAAGATTTCCCTTTTCTCTATATTAATAATAAGACAGTACCTTGTACTTAATGGCAACTAAGCTGAATGAATCTATATTGGTGGCAAAACATTGCTATTGGGTTTATTTAATGTTTTAGCAGACTTTAGGCATGGTTATCCAAATGACAAAAAGATCCCTTAACCAGAAAACTCCTAGTCCCAAGCATTCTGGACAACAGATCCAACACCTGTACAAACGTATTGATAAATATTCAGGTAAGTTGTATATTCTAATAAATATCTACAATCAATAGAGAAAAACAGTATTTATACCATTTTGCGGTAAAATGGTAGTCTAAATTACAAAGAGACCCTTTATCCAGAAACCTCCAGGTCCCAAGCATTCTGAAAAATATATTATTTTACCTCTATTTGTAATGTCAACAAATCAAACTGGGAATTCCTCAGGATTAAATGTGAGCCACAGAAAGTAGATATTTCTATAAGATACAACCAATCAGAAAAAAATTATATGTTTTTTCTGATTGGTTGTATCTTCTATAAATATCTACATCCTGTGGCTCACATTTAGCCCATGATTAAGTGCCCCCCAGGGCATGAAACACGCAGGGTTTATGGAGATGTTTTAATGTAACTTTGAATGAAGTCTTTGTGGTGATTTCTGAGTGCCTATATGCCCACGGTGGTTGCTGTTTTTTGCTTTATGCACCCTATGCTGAGGGTGTGGTGCACCTGGACCACCAGTTTTGCTTGGTGAGTTCTGATTACTGTTGGTCTTTTTGTGCCTTTATTTTTTGGTTCTGAATCCTTCAGGACAGGCAGCCAATCAATCTATGAAGATTTGTTTTTAAAAAATCAAACCAACCAGCCTATTTATTCTAACAATTTTATAGGCCCATAAATTGTCTTTAACAAATTCATTAGTTATAACTGTGCGAGCTTTCAAGCATTTATTCTCTCGGGCCCCCACAATATAACAAATAATCTGTGATACTGAATGTCACAGGAAGATATAGGATATAAAGGTAATTGCATTTGAATTAATTGATTGTATTTGAAATAGTTGAATTACTTTAATATGAAATGTATGCATTTATACAGAAGAGAATTCAGTGTATAAAAATATCTTTGTTTGTGGATCATGGCAATCCTCTGTTCCAAGTCTTTCCTAGTAAAGGGATGGCTGTGTGAAGCCACATGCAGACCAGAAGTGCAAAGAACTTTTGTTAGCCCCAGTTTTTTTTTATATATATAAATGAATGAAAGTGTTTTAAAAGAGCTTACATGTTGAGGATATGGATTTCAGTTGGGTGCATGCAGCAGGACTGACCATCTGGAAGGAAGCAATATTGTTGGCTGGAGCTGAATAGGATTGGACGCAGAAAGGCTCATCACAACACACTGCATTGACTCATTATCAGAGTTTATATTCCTGCTAATGATAATTGCTAGTTCATTGCCATCATTACAAATCATGTGTGAGTGTTTGGATTCCCGGGCACTGCTCCATATGTGAATGGCTTTCAGGAAATATTTCTATATTTCAGCTGCCTTTTTATTAAAAATATCAACCTTGAGTGTGTTTTTGAAAAATATTACTTTAAATAGTTTTGGCTATTCCACACACTGCGGGATGTCAGAAAGACTAAAATAAGGAGAGAGGAAAAGATCTCCCTTAATTACCCAAACACAACGTAAGCTTAGAAAAGTAAACATAATTTCAACCAACTTATATCAGTTAAAAAATATGCAGCCTTTTTGTGATTTTTAATGTTTTTGGAACAGTAACCTCAGACTGGCCCCCTGTTCTCCTGCTGATCTGGCTGACTACTTTAAGACTCAATTAAAATGGAACAGTAGTCGACTGTCCTCAGCCTGCCTTCTCACACAATTCCCTGCACACATGATGTCAAAAAGGAAAGGAACATCACAGTGCAATGCATTGTGGGTTATGTAGTTCCTGCATGCTGTCTACAAGCTGTGGAGAAATTGTTACAATATGTAATATTTTTTTAGTCCCTCTTCCCCTGCTAGCATTTGAAATAATGCAGAAAGAGAACTTTGTGCAGCTGGATTTCAGCATATAAAAATTGTATTTATTCATACTTTTTTAAGAAACAGGTTACAGTGATAGGTTTATTAGGGGGTTCTGTGTTGTGTGGGGCTCTTTAACGAGATCAAAGAAAAAAGTGCCCGAAGGACAAAACCACTTAACTCCTCCCGGCTTAAATAAATAAATAATAAGTAAGCAGGACAAATACCCAGTATATAGCAGAGGCTCGGGTGTCAAGACCCCGACACTCAAAATCAGAAGGTCCCTATTTCACATTTAGTTTTCGTAAAAGCAGGGAAAGGAGTGTGCTCACCGATATCCAGTAGTGGTCCGGGTGCTCAAGGCCCCGAACCCGTAGCTGAAGGGCAGATATCATCAAAAAACGAAGTAGGACATGAAGCACGCTGGACTGCCAGGGTCTGCTAAAACATGGTCTTTATTTCTTCACATTAAAAACAAATGATTAAGTGCACTAACGCACGAAACGCGTTAGGCACATGTTTGTTTTTAATGTGAAGAAATAAAGACCATGTTTTAGCAGACCCTGGCAGTCCGGCGTGCTTCATGTCCTACTTCGTTTTTTGATGATATATGCTCTTTAAAGAGATACTAATTCCATCCTGATACCAGTAAACCTTTGTTTTTTCATGTTATTTACAATGTTGCCTTAAAAGTATTGGCCAGATACTTTTACATTACCTATCTGATCCCCCAAGTTCCTCTATGAGGGGGCTGCCATATTTGTGCAGCAGGAATCCATCAGCATTAGAAGCTATAACTGACAGGCTGAGAAGGGACAGTCAGGTTGGCAAAACAGTCAGGTTTAGGAACTTAAAGTAACAATTACTTACAAAAGCAGCCCTATTAGGAAAAAATTATCTACATGACTTATAGGTAGCTTTATATGTACGTTTAAATGTTGAAGAGTAGTTTTTTAGTGTCAGTATCACTAACAAATTTTGGTTCGGAAGCCGGTGTTCCCCTTTAAAGATAACCAATTGGAACAATTAAATGCAATCACACAGAATCTATCATCGTAAAATCCTTAAGTAATAGAACACTTTACTGTACTAATTAAGGTACTCCAAATTAGAGGAGTGCAAGTGGCACTACATAAAGTTGCAGATTAATAAGGGTCCTTTAAATAATGTTCAGTAATAACTTAGTAGATGCTCATAAGGGACATTTTCAAGGGCAACTATTTATTATAGATTTGGTCCCTCTTGTTCACAAATGAAAAATACAATTATTATACATAGATGTGATATATTCTACATAAATACCTGTATATTCTGTAAACCTGTAAAATTATCAACAAAACACTACAATTTATTGAAAAACACAGAATAAATTGACCAGCAGACGCTGAGATAACCAACTACCCATGTTGGGAAAAAGCAGCATTTACAATAGTAATGTGGTTATGTAAAGCATGCTCTCATATACAAGCAATATCCAATTCTGACAAAAAGAATATAGAAGAATTACTTTCTTCAAATGCTGTCCTGAAAGAATTTTATTTTATTATGAGATACTGTCACGGTACTCCATATAAATCCTCCCTATTGCTTTGGCATAATATTCTCACACACTTGCTGTTAATCCATCATTGTTTCCATCCATCAACTGCTCCATGTCCCAATGGCCTATAGCATGACTAAATATAAAACTGACGTTTTTGCAGAACATACACATTCTGCTGCTTGCCTGGATTTAAAAGAAAAAGGAGAAACACAAGAGATAGTACAGGTATGGGATTCCCTTATGCATTCCTGCACATAAACACAGCCCAGGTTAGCTGCAAAGGATCCGTGAGACAGCTGAGAAGTCTAAACTTAACCCCTTTTCTTCACCTTAAGGCTGATGCCACACGTGGCGTTTATCCGCTGCGTTTTTTCTCAGCCTAAAAAACGCCGCACAAGCCACGCAGCCCCTGACTATGGCATTTTTCAGCCTAGTACTGGTGACATCAGCAAATCCCGTTTCCATGGTGCTAATAGTGCGAAATAGCAAAAAACGCCACGTATTTCCGCTAGGTCTGGCAGCTGCCTTTGCGTATACATAGGAATAGCTTGCTTTGCAAACACTGGCGTATTTCGGCCAACGCTTCAAAAATCCGTGCTAAGGCGTTTTCTAGCGTATTTCCGCATTGTGTGGTTTGCTTTGCGTCTTTTCAAGTTATTTCTATGGATGATGATATCGGGCGTTTTTCAGCCGCCGAGAGAATTAGAAAATATGCAGCGGAAAAACGCCATGTGTGGCATCAGCCTAAGGGCTCTTACACACAGGCATTTTGCCCTGCATTTCCCTGCAGTGGATTTCTCTTGCATTCCACCACAGGACAAAACACAGGCCATTCTTCCTTTTCTGCCCATACTGACACTTGATGTAACTTTAGCAAGGCAGGAAGGCATTCTGTAGTAGCAGTAGGACCCCTAGATCCAGAAGAGGGATGCCACAATGGGCAAGATTATGCATGGATGACTCTAAGGAGCACATCAACCTTTGACCCTTTATCCACAGACTATAACTCAATTAAATGTGGCTCTATTTTGGTTAAATACAGAGCGCTCAGACATACTGATGTACAAAAGAAAAGACCACACGAATGTAAGATAGATTTTGAGGACCTTGTTTAAAAAGGTTTATTTGGTTAACTTTTTTTTTATATATAATTTTTTTAACTCAGCTGATCTAGATATAATGAAAAACTATTGTTTATATATTATTATTAGATAATTATAGTAAAACCTTTTTCTTTTTTTTTTTAAAGATGTTACTGAAAAGCAGACATATTAAATACCTTGGAGCAAGCAGCCTACATAAAATCTATATAAAATAGTTTGTGCTTAAGAATGCTAAAACTGTGAAGGGAGCAATGTCATTCAGCCGAGGATAATAACCGTAGATCAGTGCCTCCGTAACATTCTGACACAGAAGAGAAGAAGATAAAGCAGAGGGCAAAAGCAGATTTCTCACACACGCAAAATCAATACTCTTGTCACTGGAAATATGATGAATGAATATTTTTTGGTAAAGCTGTAAAACCCTAGAGGATAGCAATATAACTTTTTCTAATAATTAGGGTATGATGTGTTATTCTGCTAGAAATTATTGAAGGATAATGCTGGCAATATATAAAGACAAATACTGTAAGTCTGGTTTTAAATCCATAAGCAGATGCGACAGTGTAAGATTTGCCACTAATACAACCTGACTGTAAATTTCATACATACTGTACATCTGTCTTTCTCTCTCCTTCCTGCTCTTTACTTACTGCAAAACTTATATTGTTTAATGTAAAAAAAATTCAGTTATTAAAGGAGAATGCAAGTCAAAATTTTAAAAGCATACTGCCCAATAGTCCTCCTATAGTTTAGTAAAAACGCCACACTTTTGGCTCACCTAATCAAATATTTACTCAGTCACACTTACGTCACATTTTCTAGAACAGGCAGCCATCTCTAAAAAGGTATTCTCCCTTCCTTTACCTCCTTGCTTCATACTGCACATGTGTTTCATTCCCCCCCCCCCCCGGCAGATCCGCTTCTGATTGGCTGGTGGGCATGTGTAGCTCAGAACAGAAGACAGGATCAAGTTACACACATGCTCAGAGAATAGGAAGGCTGCCGCTGGCACCTACAGGAAGGGGAGAGAGATTTCAGTGATGTCACTGTAGTCTTCACACTGCTGTAGGCTGCCAGCACCATATCTCAGAGAAGCAAGCAGGGATCTGGGGATTTAGATATGCAGTAAGTACTTAAAAAGAATGCCTTTAGACTTACTTTTAATTTATATTAACCTTTCATTGTCCTTTAAAAGAAGTGAGGACAGTTCCAGATGGGGCAGAGTACTGTAGCTAGCCATTTTATTTTTAAGTTGTTGTTATGAAAGCAAAAATGATTTTCATGATAAACTATCACCAGCCAGCAGGATACCAGGAAAAAACACATTTGGCCCCACCAACCTAAACCCAATCCAAAACTCCTTTGCTGACCTCCCTGTGGCGGAGGTCCATGATTCTTCTGTTGTAACCCATTTAGGAGTAGAGTTAGCATACACAAAAGAGGAACCACCAATAGTTTAGAGGTTTGGTAATACATTATTAAGTCAAAGACTCCAAGTCCACCTTTTGATCTAGCAGTGATCATAGTTATTTTTGACATTCTAGGTGCCTGGATACCCAGATAGATTGCGCTGTCTGTTCCTGCAGAGTAACTACTTCTGTTTTGGGAATTTGGACTGGCAAGAGTCCGAAAGTAATGGAAGATCCTAGAGTGAAGGGTCATTCATGTATTCTTCCTATCCAGGGGATTTCATACTTAGACCAGTTTTATAACTTTCCATATAGTTCTGATAAGTTCAGTATTTTAAATGGGATGGTTGCCTTTAAAGCAATGTTTAAATTGCTTGACAATTTTAGAGGTTTTTTAATCATAAGGGGACACTAGTGCTTCATTTTTATGTTCTTTATTTGTGTAAAGCAAATAGTATGTCAAGATATTCTCTACATTAAATGCTATGAAGGTGCTACTGATATTAATTATGATGTCACTGAATGCAAAGCCAGGCAGAAACATACATAGTGGTTTTAAAGTGATACTGACACTGCAGAGAAACAGATAGGTACAGTGAGGAACATACGTATTTGAACACCCTGTGATTTTGCAAGTTCTCCAACTTAGAAATCAAGGAGGGGTCTGAAATTCACATTGTAGGTGCATTCCCACTGTGAGAGACAGCATTTAAAAAAAAAATTCAGGAAATCACATTGTATGATTTTTAAAGAATGTATTTGTATTGCACTGCTGCACATAAGTATTTGAACACCTGGCAATCAGCAAGAATTCTGGCTCTCAAAGACCTGTTACTCTGCCTTTAAAAAGTCCACCTCTGCTCCACTCATTAATCTAAATTAGTAGCACCTGTCTGAGCTTTTAAAGACACCTGTAAACCCCACAGTCAGTCAGACTCCAACTACTACCATGGGCAAGACCAAAGAGCTGTCAGAAGACACTAGAAACAAAATTGTGGACCTCCACAAGGCTGGAGAGGGCTACGGGGCAATTGCCAAGCAGCTTGGTGAAAATAGATCAACTGTTGGAGCAATTGTTAGAAAATGGAAGAGGCTAAAGCAGACTGTCAGTCTCCCTAGGACTGGGGCTCCATGCAAGATCTCACCTCATGGGGTATCACTGATGAAAGGTGAGGAATCAGCCCAGAACTACAAGGGAGGAGCTGGTCAATGACATGAAGAGAGCTGGGACCACACAGTTTCAAAGGTCACTGACGGTAGGACACTACGCCGTCATGGTTTTAAATCATGCATTGCACGGAAGGTTCCCCTGCTCAAGTCATCACATGTCCAGGCCCATCTGAAATTGCAATCTGAGGAGGCATGGGAGAAAGTCATGTGGTCAGATGAGACCAAAGTAGAACTTTTTAGTCTAAACTTCACTCGCCATGTGGAAAAATAATGATGAGTTGCATCCCAAGAACACCATTCCTACAATGAAGCATAGGGGTGGTAACATCATGCTTTCCTTTCTGCGAAGGGGACAGGACGACTGCACTGTATTAAGGAGAGGATGAATGGCACCATGTATTGTGAGATTTTGAGCAACAACCTCCTTCCCTCAGTCAGAGCATTGAAGATGGGTCGTGGCTGGGTCTTCCAACATGACAATGACCCGAAGCACACAGCCAGGATAACCAAGGAGTGGCTCAGTAAGAGGCATATCAAGGTTCTTGAGTGGCCTAGCCAGTCTCCAGACCTAACTCCAATAGAAAATCTTTGGAGGGAGCTGAGACCCCATGTAGCTCAGCGACAGCCCCGAAACCTGACATATATAGAGGAGATCTGTGTGGAGGAGTGGGCCAAAATCCCTGTTGCAGTGTGTGCAAACCTGGTCAAGAACTACAGGAAACGTTTGGCCTCTGTAATTGCAAACAAAGGCTTCTGTACCAAATATTAACACTGATTTTCTCAGGAGTTCAAATACTTACGTGCAGCAGTGCAATACAAATACATTCTTTAAAAATCAAACAATGTGATTTCCTGATTTTTTTTTAAATGCTGTCTCTCACAGTGGGAATGCACCTACAATGTGAATTTTAGACCCCTCAATGATTTCAAAGTGGGAGAACTTGCAAAATCACAGGGTGTTCAGATACTTATGTTCCTCACTGTAATGTAATAGGTAATGTAAAAAACATTGGACAAAATTATAAATAGCATGCAAAGACAATGTTATGATTCTGATGTCAGTATCTCTTTAAGTAGCACTATTTCAACAACTTTTAAAAAGATACACCATAAAACTATGGCAGACTATGATTTGCTTTGTAAAGTGTATTGTATTAATCACAAATGAACAGAATAAAGTTCAGGAGTTAGTGGACTTTTTTTTTATCTTTGAGATAAAATAAACCACTTCAGATAGGTATGGATCTTCTGCATTCTATAAACAATATCCTGTATCTCAATGTATAAAACTGTGATATGTTTAAGAGTATTGAGAAAAATACAGGCCTCTACACCACAACAATACACATATTATGAATATCGAGTGAAGAGGTAAGGTAATAAAAAATGGAATACAAATTTTTGCTGCTTGTCTAATAACCCATAGCAATACATCAACAGGTAGCATTTACCAGCTTGGGCTGCTAGATGTGAGCAGACTTTTTATTACATGAGACTGTAAATAGGAAAGAGTACAAGAATCCTGGTGCAAAGCGGAGGGTACCATATTGTCTTATTGTCTGAGGTGCAATTTGCTCTAATGCCCTCCGAAGTGGAGTGCTATGCCATGTAGATGCCCCATAATAAAGATGGGTAAGGAGCTATTACATAAAGCTATTTGCTTCCTTACAACAGTACTTTTATATGTGTAAACTCACATAATATTGTAAGGGGAGAAAGAGAAAGTTGACAGGCTTCAAATAAAAAGATTTACATTTATAAACAATCCAAAACACAATAATGAAGCCATACTGTTTTATATGATTATATAGCATCTGCAGGGGCAATTTCGCTCTCTTGGCTGCCCTGAGGCAGCCTTCCGATGCTTCCCTCACCCCTACCTTTGGCCTGAGCTTCAGTGCGTGTCAAGCACCCCGAGCAATTAAAATGCTACCATTCTTATACTGTTTACGCCAGGGCCCCTAAACTTTGCAGAGTTAGTCACGATGTGACAATAATTCAAGGTTTACAGAAAGTGGGTAGAGCCACAGACAGCCAATCTGATTTATTTCATTGATTTTAATGGGGAAATTTAAAGTGCTGCCATTCTCACACGTTTAATTTAGTTGCCTTTTATGAGGAGGTGAGCAGGAACCTTGATGCTGGAATGGCAGTTGATGTCATCTACTTAGATTTTGCTAAAGCGTTTGATACAGTACCGCACAGAAGGTTAATGATCAAATTGAGGAATATTGGCCTAGAACATAATATTTGTAATTGGATAGAAAACTGGCTGAAGGATAGAGTACAAAGAGTGGTGGTAAATGGAACATTTTCTAATTGGGCCAGTGTGGTTAGTGGAGTACCGCAGTGGTCAGTCCTTGGTCCTTTGCTTTTTAACTTGTTTATTAATGACCTGGAGGTGGGCATAGAGAGTACTGTTTCTATTTTTGCTGATGACACTAAATTGTGCAAAACTATAAGTTCCATGCAGGATGCTGCCGCTTTGCAGAGCGATTTGACAAAATTGGAAAACTGGGCAGCAAACTGGAAAATGAGGTTCAATGTTGACAAGTGCAAAGTTATGCACTTTGGTAGGAATAATATAAACGCAAACTATCTACTGAATGGTAGTGTGTTGGGGGCATCCTTAATGGAGAAGGATCTAGGGGTTTTTGTAGATCACAAGTTGTCTAATTCCAGGCAGTGTCATTCTGTGGCTACTACAGCAAATAAAGTGCTGTCTTGTATAAAAAAGGGCATTGACTCAAGGGATGAGAACATATTTTTGCCGCTTTATAGGTCCCTGGTAAGGCCTCACCTTGAGTATGCAGTGCAGTTTTGGGCTCCAGTCCTTAAGAAGGATATTAATGAGCTGGAGAGAGTGCAGAGACGTGCAACTAAACTGGTAAAGGGGATGGAAGATTTAAGCTATGAGGTTAGACTGTCGAGGTTGGGGTTGTTTTCTCTGGAAAAGAGGCGCTTGCGAGGGGACATGATTACTCTGTACAAGTACATTAGAGGGGATTATAGGCAGTTGGGGGATGTTCTTTTTTCCCATAAAAACAATCAGCGCACCAGAGGTCACCCCTATAGATTAGAGGAACAGAGCTTCCATTTGAAGCAGCGTAGGTGGTTTTTCACGGTGAGGGCAGTGAGGCTGTGGAATGCCCTTCCTAGTGATGTGGTAATGGCAGACTCTGTTAATGCCTTTAAGAGGGGCCTGGATGAGTTTTTGAACAAGCAGAATATCCAAGGCTATTGTGATACTAATATCTACAGTTAGTATTACTGGTTGTATATATATAGTTTATGTATGTGAGTGTATAGATTGGTTAGTATAGGTTGTGTGCTGGGTTTACTCGGATGGGTTGAACTTGATGGACAATGGTCTTTTTTCAACCCTATGTAACTATGTAACTATGTAACTATGTAACGCCAGTTGGCCACTGGGGGATAAATGTTTATATTTATACTGCTGCCTTTCTCACACTATTTATGTCAGGGTCCCCAAACTTTTCACAGTTTGTCACTGGGGGGCTAAGGTTAAAGGTTTAAAAAAGTGGGCAGAGCCACCAACAGCCGATCACATTTCTTTAATTGATTTCAGTGGGGAAATTTTAACTGGTGCCATTCTCACACGTTTAATGCCAGTGTCCCCAAACTTTTCACAGTTTGTCACTGGGGGACTAAGGTTAAAGGTTAGGAAAAGTGGGTGGAGCCACCAACAGCCAATCCATTTCCATCCATTAAATTTTATTGGTTTATATTTAAACTGATGCCATTATTTAAGTATTAATTCCAGGGTTGTCAAACATCGCAAAGTTAGTTACTGGGTATTTGCAGTTAAAAGTTAGAAAGAGTGAGCAGGCCGCCAACAGCCGATCACATTTACTTTCAATGGTGAAATGTAAAATGCTGACTTTGCAGAGTTGGTCACTGTGGGACTGTCACTCATTGACTTTCCGTGGGGAAATTTAAATTGCTGCCATTCAGACACTATTAAAACCAGGGGTCCCAAATTTTGCACAGTGATTTTTACTATATATAACTGTGGTCCAAGTTTAGAAAAATTGGGTGGAGCCAACAAGAGTTAATCAGAATACATTCAGTGGCTTCATGTTTTTCAAACCAACATGAAGTTTGTTTTCAAACTTCCCTTTTTAGTTCACAATTGAAATTTTGGTCCAGCCAGGCATGACATAATAGTACATTAAAACTAAACAAAACAAGAAAAAATAAAGTGCAATGCAGGCACACAGGGCACTAGTTTATTTCTCACTGACCACCACCCTACATTCAGCAGACTGCATAAAACACTATTTGACTGTGTGAGAGTGTTACTTTTAATTGGATGCTTTCTCCTTAACTGGCATCTAGTACCTTATGTCATTTTGGAAAAGCCCAAATGATAGAAAATATACAGCTTAACCAACAAAAAAAAAGTTCTAAACAAGGATACAATAAAAACGAGGCATTCTATTACATTTCTTTACGACTTATTAAAACATATGCCTCTGCAATGCAACTGGTGTAGAATTATAGAAGCCATTACCAAGTAATTAGGTTTTTAGTAATAACTGTCAGGAAATGTTTAAACACATGATTAGTATGGGGCTAGATTTAGTTAAAGTTATTTGCATACTGAAAGAGGAAATTAATAAAATGGACACAGTGATAAAAACATACAGTGGAGCCGGTAGTAATAATAATATGCTGTTAATTAACATATTGATGCCAACACAAACACACACACACACACACAGCAGCAGCAGCATTTGTGAAAAGAAAATTCTTACATTCCTTTTTTCCTAAAATAATGATACAAGAACTGTTCGGTATGATAAAGTAACTAGTGGCAGTAAAATGCAAATGGTTTAGGACAGCACTGGATGAGATGAATACAAATTGAAAGGAAGAAATCTAAATTGCACCTAATTTTGCTCAAATACAACAATATTCAACAAATAAAACAATGGAATTCTATTTGTGCTTTTTTTCTCAAAATGCAAATAGCAAAAAAGCATAGTAAAATACTGGGTAAAAATGTGACTGAGTATTAAGACCTATTGCACCTACCTTTAGCTCAAAAAGGCTCTAGTGGAAAAGCAGGGAGCTTTTAAGCCCCAGCTCATTAGCACACACATGAAAGTGATTCATTGGTTTAAAGGCTACATAGCAGCTAGAAGCAAAATTTGGCTACAATTTGTACACAAAACGCAGAAAGAAATCGCCAGCGCTCGGTCTAACCCACGCTGTAGTGTTGACCAGCTGCTAGAAACACACTATTGTGCCAGCGCTCGGTCTAACCCACAATCTGGAGTTGACCAGCTGCTATAAACGATAAAAAGCCATTAATTATACACAAAGAGAAAGAAAGTTTGCCAGCGCTTAGTTTGCCTTTAAAAATAATTTTTACAAAAAATGAGGTGTTAGTACCACACTTTGGCCAAAATTTTCAGCCACTGTTGCATACTCAACTAAACATTCTAATAAAACTGTAATAGATTTATAAATACATATGACTTTATTGCGTGTATATTGTTGAAATTATACCATTTTATCACACCTTTATAAAGACGTAATATGCCCAAATATATCCAGATACACTATATGGAAGGGTAAACTCACATGTATCCAGCGGAAATAGTCCGTGCAAAGTTCTAAATTTCTTGTAAAAGCAACATCAGTTGCCCAGGGACGGAACTAGGATGTACTTTTTATTTCTAAATTACACTGTTTACATAGCAAACACTTCACTCTACTATTTAAGCTTGAACCAACAAATGCATTTTTTTTGGTGTGTAGGCAGCCATCTCAGTGCATTGTGTCAGATTCTGAGCTTTCAGAAGGAGCCAGTGCTACACATTTGAACTGCTTCAAATAACTTATTGTTTCTCCTACTCCCATGTAACTGGACGAGTCCTAAGCTGGAGTTGGATTTCTTACTATCGAGTGCTATTCTCATATCAACTGGGAGTTGTTATCTTGCTACCTACCTACCGTTCTGCTGATCGGCTGCTGGGAGGAAAGGGAGGTGGGGTGATATCACTCCAACTTGCAGTGCAGCAGTAAAGTTAAACTGAAATTTATCAGAGCATAGGTCACATTGCTATGGCACCTAGGGAAAAGAAGAATATGGCTAGCCCCATGTGAAATTTCAAAATTAAATCTAAAAAAACTTCAATGCAGGATTCTGCTGGAAAAGCTCTATTAACTGATGTTTTTTGAAAAAAACATGGAATAAAAAAATAGTACCTTGTACTTGATCCCAGCCGAGATTTAATTAATCTTTATATGGGTCAAAACAATCCTTTTGGGTTTACTTAATGTTTAAATGTTTTTATAGTAGACTAAAAATATGACCCTGAAAAACCCTAGTTTCTGAGAATTCTGGAACATTTTGGATTGGACCCCATATCTGTATGTATATACTCTCTATTTTATATATATTTTTATATATATAAATTTTTTATTGTAGATATATTGTTAAAACCAACGTTTCGGTCCTCATTAGGACCTTTCTCAATATATATATATATATATATATATATATGTAAAAAATGCTGATGCACACCAGGAAAATTTAATTAAAAAAAATACTTTAGATAGATAGATAGTTTATTTAGAAAAAAGAGAGTGTGTGTGATATGTGAAAAAAAAACCCATATATAAATATATACATATACTGATACTGTATATAGATACATACAAACCATTTTTAGAGATGCTTTATCCTCTAACATCTCTTGTATACATTTACTGATTTCCTCCCGTACAATTATGGGTTAATGTATATACTCTGAGTGAAAACTCTCCGTTTTTAAAAGGGAACACACAAATCTAAAATCAATTATGTGATGAACCTGTCAAGCAACATAAAAGAAAACTAATCATAATCATATATCCCTAAAGCACTATAGAGTAATACCGGAGTCAAAGATGAATTATTGCTATGGTGATATTGTTTGTGATAGGCTTTAATGATGAATTCCTTTTTGCACTGATATTGTTTATGACGGTATTTAATGATAAACTATCTGTCATCAGTCGTTCATCAGTCACAATTACAATTAGCATCCATTTCTCTGAACCCATTCTAAACTGTCATTATAAAGTTCTTAAAAAAACACTTGAAGACTGAAATGAAATTGCAAAGTACATAATCAAGAGAACCTTAAAAAAATGAAGACTCTCCAAAGTTCTCCAGTGGTACTATAAACTGTACATCCAGTCTTTTAAGCACAACTTTGCTGCATATACCTGCAGTAAGAGCTGTTTCCATTTGTATAATACAGTCCCTAGGGTGGTAATATTCTTTCCTGAAACATGGCCTGCTTTTTTTTCTATGTAAAAACCATTGCTTAGAAAAGAAAACTCCAGTAAGAGAAATAAAATTGCATTATTCGTGCGGATATATATGACAGAAGAAGCTGCCCAAAAGAGAAATACATTGCTTATATGTGGGTGGAATTCTGTCTTAAAAATAAAAATATAGCTTATAAATTTGCAATTAGCTGAATTCTCATTCATTTATTTTATAATTAGACAAATGACTTGTACAGCTAGTTGTATGCAGAATATATCCCTTCTTAATATAATTCTATTTCATCACCTGGGTAAAGCTTGTTATCAATAGAATACAGCAAGTTCTCTAAGTAAGCTGTCATTGCTTTCCATGATGAAAGCCTAAGCAGAGGCAACAATAAAACAGCTACATGTACAGTCATCTTGCTGAGACAAATACCTACATTTGCAATGGAGGCCACACTGCTTTCTCTACCCAGTTAACAGCTCTGCTATCAGACAGAGAAAACAGTGGTCACTCTCTTATGAAAGACTGTAGAATGCTTTTACTTGATTAACAAAGCAGTGCCTTTTGAAGTAAGCACTTGAACATGAGAGCTCCACAGTTTTACTGGCAAGAAAAGCCACATACTGTACAACATGCATTCATTTTCAAAGGGCACAGCTGGCCTGTGTGTCACTGGCACATTGTGAGCAGCATGTTTACAAAAGCTTACAAAAGGACATTGTAAGTGTAAACAATTGAGACAATAAATTGTTGTGGTCCCTGCTAAAGAACGGCTCTCTGACGGCTCTTTATATCCCCTTGTATTACAAAAGGTACCTTTTGTAATACAAGGGGATATAAGGAGCCGTCAGAGAAGCAATGTTGTTCTAGTCAGGCATTTTTAACATCTCTACAAGGGGCAGTTTTGGTTACTTTAGCCACTACATTTTAGGCCTACTTAAAGGAAAACTAAACCCTAAAAATGAATGGGGCGAGACATGCCATATTTTATATAATGAACTTATTGAATCAGCCTAAAGGCTCAATAGCTCTATAATAGTAATGATCCAGTACTCTGAAGTTGTCTGCGACACTTACATGCTTAGTACGCTATGAGCAGCTGTTGAGAAGCTAAGCTTAGGTGTTGTCAGATATTATAAAGCAAAGAAAATTATGTTTGTCTGTCATATAGGCTGATCCTAAGGGGCTGATGATTAAAGTCTGATGGTAATAGCACTGGTTTCAGAGCTGCCATGCAATAATCAGCCTTATATTGTAACATTAATATTCTGTATGTACATTATATTGTGCGTCAGTCCCTTAACTCAGTAACTGACAGCAGCACAGAGCAGGGAATCAGCAGAAAGAAGATGGGGCATCTTTGGAGGCAAAGATCTCACCTACTGAAGGGCTGTGGTTGCCTTGAGCTAGTACAGAAGCCCAAAACATAATGTACAGCATTTCTAACCTACATCTTTAGTTGGGCTTTAGTTCTCCTTTTAGAACATAGAACTCAAAGTACCCAAAACAGCCCTGTGTGCCATACTCTTAAAGGTGTAGTTCCCCTTTAAGTTGACTTTTAGTAAGTCATATAATGGCCAATTCTTAGCAAATTTCCATTTGGTCTTTATTTTTTATTTGTTAAAGTTTTTTTTTACTTGTTTGCCACCTTCTTTTTCCAGCTTTCAAATTGGGGTCACTGACCAGGCAGCCAAAAAACAATAATTTTTTGAGGCTGCAATTTTATTGTTACTTTATATGTTATCTGTCTATTTAGGCCTCTTTTATTTATTATTCAGTCTCTCATTTACACCACCATCTGGTTGCTGGGGTCATTTGTAGCCTACAAACCAGATAGCTGTTGAAATTCCAAACTGGAGAGCTGCTGGAGAGTTAAATCATTGAAAAACCTCTAATTATAAAAAATTAAGACATATTGCAGATCATCAGAGAATTTCCCTCTCTACTTAGTACTAAAACTTAATTTTAAGGTGAAAAACACCTTAATGCTTACTTAATTAGAACTGAAAAATAAATTTTAGATGTAGCCATAACTTTTCTAGTTGTAAGAAAGATATCTCATTGTTTCCTACCAATGATCACATTATGTCTGTCTGTAGAGCAGAAAAATAGCCAGTAATGGTGCTTATCTATATTACTAATAACTGCTTTAAGATTAATGGCACAAGACCAGAGGCACAGGGGAAGGGCTGATACATGCCATCAATGAAATGCCTAATGGCACAAAGAAAGTTTTGACCACCAAAGTCATCTAGCAAAACACAGCAGCGGTCAATTTGCTTGGCCACTACTTAATATAATTTTTGGCAGTATAAAATAGAAAGTGTGCTGATGCATTAGGGGTGGTGACAGGCAGAATTCCATGCATTTTAGTTCCAATGTCTGTCTGTCAGCAATTCAGGTGCTTCAGCCATTGCTCTTTCCATTTTAAACTATGAGCAGTGGTGACAGGCATAGAGGCACCTTTTATCCACCCCTGTTTACTGCAAGATGGCAGATAAAAAGTTTTCTGTGCCATAAGCCTTGTCCTAAAGTTAAGCATAGAAAGCCCATCAAAACTGTAAATGGCTGCTATTATCATATGCCTTTGTTTTCTCATTTTAAAGGTTTTGATTTAAAGAAAAATTAACACAAACATTTTTTGAGTGAAAAAGCTATTCTACCCTGCACAAATAACTGCCATATCCTGCAAACCCCTTAGTATTTTGAATGCTTTAAAAGAAAATACCTGTTAAAACTTGGCTTCCTGTCAATTGAACTATGGCGATACGGCGAGGATCGATTGATCGAGCCTAGCCTTCCTTCTGTATAGGAAGGAGTCAGGCTAGACTCGATCAATCGATCCTCTCATAGTTGATGCCTGCTCCTTCCTTCTCGGTATCGGCTTAGTTCAATTGACAGGAAGCCAAGTTTTAACAGGTATTTTCTTTTAAAGCATTCAAAATACTAAGGTGTTTGCAGGATATGGCAGTTATTGGTGCAGGGTAGAATAGCTTTTTCCCTTAAAAAATTTTAGTGTTACTTTTCCTTTAAGAGAACAAAAGCATTTTAGACCAACAAAACATTTTGGGGAAAATGTTTGGACTGATTTATAAACTATCAAACTTGCAGTTCCTGAATGGATTCCCAGCAAATCGATACTTTGCCAAATTATCAGTCAGAAAAGTTTACGTAACTTTTTATCATGTTATAATTTGCCAGAATGTTCAGTTGCTTTGAGCAGTCAAGTGCCATAGCACTATGCACCCCTCTAAGTGCTGGCTCAACAATGTGTATCACAACAATATCAAATACCGACCCCCCCCCCCCCCCATGGAATCCTTAGAATTTATTATAATAATGAAAAAACTATTTTTCTTCACATGGTCTCACCTATTCTCTACCTAGTGAAACATGAAAGACTGCTGAGTTTGTTTATAATATTATATATATATATATATATATATATATATATATATATATATACACAGACTGTTACATGTATCCTTACTGATATCGGTGTCATGTGACTGAAAATTGTACATTATATAAAAAAATCCAATAATGTAAAATATCATACAAAATGTCAATGGCTATAAAGCCATAAGTAAACTATATAGCAAATGCTAAGTATAAGTGATTTAATATATCTGCTTATGAAAAGTCTCCATTTCTTAAATAATGATATTTTTTTAGTACAAACCCTGTTACCAAATGGTTATCAGTAGGTGGTGCTGTATACCAAGCTTTTGCTGAATGAGCTGGGAAAGAAATGGCCGTGAAACATATATGTTTCCAAAAGACTTAAAGATATTCACTCTCCTTTTAAATTAGAGTTTACCCTGCAGTACTAATCTTTTAACACTGCACTGGAGAGTATATTTAATTTGCAATTTAATTACCCAGCTCTCTATGTGCTGCAGAAATGCTGCATATCTATTTATTGCACTCTTTTTATTAGCTCACTGCTGGAAAGGTTCAGGTGCTGTTATTTATTTGAGAATTTAACATCGTATTAAGCAGAATGCCTCTTGGATTTGCATTGTCCTAATGATGTATTACTAAAATAATGCACAAATCGGAGAGAGTCTTATACACCACAGGAGCATTTACGGTCTAACAAATGCGCTGTAATTAATTGTTCGGCCTACTGCGCACAGAATACACTTTGCATCTCCATAGGAAATGCCAAACTGACAAAACATCAACACTCTTATGTGTTATCTGTTCAACTGTTATTAATATACAGTAATTAAAAAGCAATGTTAAGTATGGAGCTGTATTTAAACAACACACTGCCCATTACAATATTTTAACTCAAATAAAGTACAGTCTTTATCTGCTGTACACATTTTAAAGAAAAGTTAATCTCTGTAAGTGCATTCCTTCTCTAGACAGACTGTACAGGGGCCGTTTAAATCTGTAAGTGCAGTTGCAGTCCACACAATTTCTTGCAGTCAACTGCCCATAAAACCACTTTATTTAAAGACACTTGTGTCAATGTACTCCTTGCACTTCCATATAGTTGCATTTGGTTCCACTAGGTCCTTCCTGCTCCCTATTCCAAATCAATCACTGCTGCAACTTTTGATGCAGGGGAACCAGGCGGTAGCTCCAGGGTTCTCTTCACTTCCAGCATCAATACACACAGCACACTTGCACCTACAGAAAGGGGAACAGGCATCACTTCATGCCAAACAATGGAAATGATGCCAGACTTCCATGCAACTGCATCTGATTTGTGGCAAGCTGCATGCAATTGTAAAATTTGTTAAAATTGGATGCAACTGTGGTAGGCGTTGCGCAACTGTGCTAAGTGCCCTCCTAAAAATAAATGGCTATTGCACTTGAAACAGCAGTAAATAAACCTTTATATGTCCAAGGGTTTGTCTGGTGCAAACTGGATGCTGCAAGATTGCTAGTACAGAGTATCCAGTTGTGTTCATTACACTAAAAGACCTGAATTTCTGGTTTACAAAAATTTAAACTCTGCCCAGGGCCGGCCTGAGACAGGATTCTGACCTTGCAGCATTACAGAAAAAGCTATATAGTTTTACACTAGTTAATTAGGGCAGAAAATCTGACAAGAAAAATACATACATTCCAACCAACCTATGGACTACTGTCCTTAAAAGGACTGTTCACCTTTAAATGAATACTATTTGTAAAATAATACTTTTAGTATGATGTAGAGAGCGATATTCTCAAACAATTTGCAGCTGGTCTTCATTTTTTATTATTGCCAGCTTTTTGATGATTTTACTTTTTGTTCTGCAGCTCTCCAGTTTGGAATTTCAGCAGTTATCTGGTTGCTAGGGTTCAATATACCTTAGTAACCAGAGAGTAATTTGAGGGAGTGACAGATATATGAATAGTAGAGGGACTAAAAAGAAAGAAAAGTAATAAAAATTAAAAAACAAACAAACAAAAAAAAACAACCAATAAAACTGTAGCCTCACAGAGCAATAGTTTTTGGCTACTGGGTCAGTGACCCCCATTTAAAAGCTGGAAAGAGGCAAAAGAAAAGGCAAATAATCCAAAAACTTTAAACGATAAAAAATTAAGACTAATTGAAAAGTTGTTTAAAATTAGCCATTCTATAGCATATTAAAAGTTTACTTTTAATCTTAATATACCATTCATGGCTTAAGTTTTGAACAAGACACACCGCTACATCAGCATTACCCATTTCCCTGCCCTTCCAAAGCAAAAAGCAACTCCTGCTGCCTATGAACGTGCATCCCTATACACAACATGTCAACTTAAAGCCAACCAAACTAGTTCTACAAAATTCTGTGTTTTCAGGATCCAAGCTGACACAAAATATTTGGTTGGTGTATTGTATGTGCCCTGAAAACGTGTTTCGCCATAAAAATAAAATACTTTTTGGAAGTCTTGGAAGTCACAAGACACACTTAAACACCTTGAGGCAGATTTACTAAAACTCTAAATTTCTAATTTTTTTAAACTTGGAATAAAAAGCACACGCGAGAAAAAAGATGTGGAAAAGACGTGAAAACTGACTTTGTTGACTTGTCACACGATAACAGAATTTTTTTCCAATTGTTGCACAAAAGCCAGCGTCAAAATACAGAAAACCTTTAAGATTTGAAACAAAGAAAGATCTTCCAGGGAAAGGACATCAGCCATTGATCTATAATACATGATCTTGACAAGAACTGTCACATAATTGACCATTGGTGATGTGGTATTGCAAATGTTTACTAAAGTGCTCTCTATTTTCTATTTCTTTAATATTTTATATATATATATATATATATATATATATATATATATATATATATATATATAATAGGCTAAATAATAATATAATAAAGGCTGTGGATACAGCCGAAACGTTAGTTTGACACAATAAATTTTCTTTATTTTTCACTAAGACCTGTGAGTGCGGCATCTACTTTTTTCTGTACTATACGATTTTGTATACTGCACCCAGGCACCTGTGACCCTATTGAGACGTGAGTGCCTGCTTCCCCTCCTTTTGAGATATATATATATATATATACAGTATATATATATATATATATATACACATACACACACACAAAGATCACACAAGCTATTTTTTTTTTTTTTTCTTTTAGTCTTGATAACATTTGGTTTTTGCAATAGGAATAGGTATGACCGAAGCCCTGGGTGTATTTAAATTATCTGCCCAGCAGGGTATCCCTTTACAGAAGAACATATGTTCTAGAAATTAATGTGTTCATCTATGGGATACAGAAGATTAGGATGAAGTTCTTTTACACCATGATCAGATCAAAAGGCAACAGCTCTTTCAATAAAGATCAAAAACAGAGAAAACCACAATTCTGTTCCAGCATGACTAATGTAGTATTAACAGCCAAGCTCCCCTGAAATATTTAGATGGGAAAAAAAATGTAAGACATGCGAATATTATGCAGTTTTGCTATTAGTAATGGCTTCAATAAAAATTGGCAATATTTTAGCTAATAATTAACAATGTTCTCATATGACATGTTACATCTGAAATTCATTTCTGTGCTGATTCAACCAACAGGGCCATTTATGCTTTTCTTTTAATCTGTTGGCCATGTTATTTTAAAACCTATATATAGTAGAACATGTATGTAGCAGAGGAGCATCAGTAATTATGATGTATTTAAAAAGTCTGTTCATTAAAAAGTTTCCAATGTGTCAATTTCGTGGATGGCAAATGGCTACATCTCAGTATGTAATATCTAAGGGCTGCACAAAAGTAGGTAAAAGTATAGAATCTTTTATCCCGAAAAACCCATTATCCGGAAAGATTAGAATTATGGGAAGGCCATGTCCAATACAGTTTATTTAAATCCAATCATTTACATTTTCAAAAAAAGTACCTTTTTCTCTGAAACAATGAAATTGTAACTTGTACTTGATCCTAACTAACTGCATTAATCCATATTGGTGGCAAACAATCCTATTGGGTTTATTTAATGCTTAAATGACCTTTTAGGAGATTTAAAATATAGTGATTTAAATTTTGGCAAGGCCCTTATCAAGACGACACCAGGTTCCAAGGATTCCAGATAACAGGTCTATCTACAGTTTTCTCTAGTCTGCGTGCTTATGATCACAAACAGGTTATAACACCAGCCCATACTCACACAGCTGCTGTGTGAAGAAAACTAGAATGTTTTGTTGAAAATGTTATATGTACTGTACGTTCAAGCCTTTCATTATTATAGTACTGTTATATTTTAAAAGAAAAAAGTAAATTCCAAATTCAACGTAGCTTTGTTTTATTATAGGTTGTCATATGCCTTTTAAATAACAATCACCAATAAGTCATAACTCATCTTACAAGTTCCTGGCTTGGTATTCAGGGTGCTAGAAGGTAGCACATGTGCAGTGAGGCTAGCATAAGCACTAATATAAGCTATATCATGGACTCCTGAAGGCCCATACTCATGTAACCCAGACAGTAAGGAGTGGCAGATGGGAGCAGGATGGCTGCTATATTCCATAGTATTTAAAAAAAAAAAGTCTTTAATTATATCAACTCAATATAATGCCATATAAGCTGATTGCAAGTAAAATGCACAAGCAACTGGGTTTAAAATGACTCTATGGGTAAATGATACAAAAATCAATGACCAGTTATTATTAGGGTCTTTTCTATGGCCTTCCCCCTGATTCACCCAATCACCACTTCAAGAGCTTGGGCTCTTTTCTTTCGTACTTCTATCACCCTACAGTACCCACCCAATTCCCTTCCAATCTACTCCTACACCACACCACCCCTTTTATATTACTACTCCACCCTATCACCTTTTTATAGGGAATTGGTGCCATCTGGAGTCTAAAGAGGCAGAACCATCTGCTCCTTTCCCTTTCACAAACTAGGAAGCAGGAACTACATTCACTATCCCTGAGGCCAAAGGTATTACCTCCCACCCAAGTGCATAGGTAACATCTCCTCACAAAAGGGATGCTTGATTCCTTCACATTCCCTACAATAGCGATACAAACATACAGTATGAAAGGTTTCATTAAAGGATATGTTCCAGAAAATTACAGTAACAGCAAATAAAGACAGAGATCAGGATAGCTCAGGTAACTACATACCATGTATAGATACAGATAAAAACACAATTCTTTACATTGATTAAATAAAATAAAAGGACTTGATGGTCAACAGATGTTTTCAAACATTATAAAGGCTTCTAAAGTCTCATTCCCATGTACAGGTTGCATTGAAGCCTTTTGTGCACTATATTATTTACCATTTCAATTCCTCTATGAGTACAATTGTTCAAAACAGAAAACTGCAAAGCACAAAATAATATGGCCTTTCTTAATAAACAATCAACAAAGCATAGTAATTATCACAACCTCAAAGTTGTTTAATTTATAATAATAACAAGATGGTCCATCAAGTGCTGACAATAAATGATGACAGGGGGATTTAATTATCAAACTGATTAATTAAAAAAAGCAGCACATTTTTGCATTTATATCACAACGTACTAAAGCTGCTTGTTGGAATCATGCAGATACCACTGATAGGTTAGTGAATTCCAGGTTAAACATTCCTTTTTCTGTGGGATGGCACAGGGTAAGCAAAGCATTGATTACATGGGAGATTGTTTCTCTTTTTTCCTTCTATTTTAAATGAACATCATGCTGTTTTATGTTACAGAAATGTACTGTTAAAATCCAACATCATTATTAGTGTCATTAGGTGAAAGAGTACACAGTAAAACACTGCTTAGAATTCTCTAGGTCCTTTGCACTATAGGAAACCAGTGTATGCATTTTCCAACAAAAGTAAGCTTTTATTCCCAGCCATATTTGTAAATCAATATTTTGTATTTTCATTTGCACCGCAAATGAGACTCCCATTTCATTTCCATAAACAATTATTGTCTGCAAACATTTATCTTTTCAATATTGCCCTCATCTTAAAAAAAGAACACAAGAGGGCCCTTAGAAAAAAAAGGTAATTGGCTAAAAGTAAATATGATATCATTAAAGAGTCTCTGAACCTTTAAAGATTTCCCTGGGCTGTGTGTGTTGCACGCAAAGACTCTGTGAAAGAAAAGTATTGTAATTCCTGCTTCTTGAGATTTAGAGAAGCCTTGACTGCTTTGAATTTCTTCTCTGTTAATGTTCCTCAAGGGCTTTTTGCCACAAAACCTGTTATTTGTAGGTCTATAAATTTTTACTCCCCACAGAACCATTTGAATTAGCAAAAATCACTAAGGGTGACTAAATTTACAGAAGGTTTTCTATCTTTTCACCGATTTTAAAATCAGTGTCATAGGGTAAGAAATCACAGCTCTGCAAAAAGTATTGGGGGAAAAGTTTCCTTTCTAGAGGATAAGGGTCAATAAATATAAACTAAGCCTAAATACTACACTATCTATCTGTTGCAAGGTTTACATCTAATACAGGTATCCAAGGTTGATATCTAATATAGGTATCCATTATCAAGAAACCTGTTTTCTTTTTCTTTATAATAATAAAACAGTACCCTGCACTTGATCCCAACTGAGATATAATTAATCCATATTGGAAGCAAAAATCTTTTTGGATTTATTTAATTTTATAATTATTTTTTTTAGTATGGAGATCCAAATTACGGAAAGATGCCTTATTCAGAAAATCCCAGGACCCAAGCATTCTGGATATTAGATCCCACACCTTTACAGGGTTGACTTTTTCTGATTAGCTGATCATACAGACCAAGCCTTGGTCTCATCAGCTTACTTATTTGAGGTGACACTAAAAACCATCTTTTAGCAGCCCGGTGGTTTTGTGCTACATTTATCAGTACACAAGATTAGCTGTTACATATTCAGGCAAATGAATGCCAAATATTTGCTACATGGTGGAGACACAATGGAGACTGCTCTTTAGGAAGCAGCAAGTGTCAAAAATCTAGACATTTTTGTAATGAAAATAAATGCAGCCTGTTGCATCATGGTGTTTTATGTGATGTAAAAACATGATTTGAACATCTGTATATGCATTGTGCCTTAAAGGGACAGTAACAAAAAAAAAATGAAATTGTAACTAAAATATAATGTACTGTTGCCCTGCACCGGAAACACTGGTATTTTTGCTTCAGGAACCCTACTATAATTTATATAAATACCATGCTGTGTAGCCATGGGGGCAGCCATTCAAGCTGGAAAATAAGGAGAAAGGGCACAGGTTACACAGCAGATAACAGATAAGCTCTTTAGAGTACAATGGAAATTTATCACCCATGGCTACAAAGCAGGGTATTTATATAAACTATTGTAGAGTTTCTAAAGCAAACACACAGATTTTACCAATGCAGGGCATCAGTACGTAATATTTGAATTACTTTCATACATTTTCTTTTTTTGGTGTTACTGTTCCTTTAACTCTGTACACTATACATTTATTATACATTTATTGACTTTTACAGCTGCTGTTGGACAACCCCCAGAATGATAGGTCGTACAATTATCAGAATGCAAACACTGTGTTTCATGTTCTTAATTTAAGTGGGACATACACAGCACAGCACAGTTCATTTATAAATAAAGAACAACTGATTATGCAATTAAGAAAGATAGACTAGTACTCTAAGGGGCACATTTACTAACCCACGAACGGGCCGAATATGTCCGATTGCGTTTTTTTCGTAATGATCGGTAATTTTGCGATTTTTTCGGCGTCTTTACGACTTTTTCGTATTTTTTCGGCGTCTTTACGATTTTTGCGTAAAAATGCGAATTTTTCGGCGTCTTTACGATTTTTGTGTAAAAACGTGAGTTTTTCGTAGCCATTACGAAAGTTGCGCAAAGTCGCGATTTTTTTCGTAGCGTTAAAACTTGTGCGAAAACGTTGCGCCTTTTAAGTTTTAACGCTACGAAAAAGGCGCAACTTTGTGCGCAAGTGTTAACGCTACGAAAAAATCACGACTTTGCGCAACTTTCGTAATGGCTACGAAAAACTCGCGTTTTTACGCAAAAATCGTAAAGACGCCGAAAAACTCGCGTTTTACGCAAAAATCGTAAAGACGCCGAAAAAAATCGCAAAAAATACGAAAAAGTCGCAAAATGTTCGTTTCCAATCGGAATTTTTCCAATTCGGATTCGAAATCGTGTCTTAGTAAATCAGCCCCTAAGTGAACCTGCAAAGAGTAAAACAAATAAAGTTAATAATCTTATTTCATTACTATAAGGCTAATATCTGTTAGACTGATGTCACATGGGGTTGATTCTTGGCCTGCAGAAAAATGTAGGCCAGCTCCTAAACTGGTATCAGCCCAAGAGATACCATGACTGCAACACGTCATTGAACTACTTATTGAGATTTTCATTTGGGGATGAAATACTATGACCGGGACTTGTTTTTATGAAATATTTGGCCACAATTCCACAAAAATAACTGTAAATATTAAGCTTCTATTGTCTAATAAACAATTTGGTCTCAGGGGAAGATTTATTTCATTCAGTAAAGCGTTAATATGGTGCTAGGAATCCCTCTGAATTCCCCACGTTAGCACTGTGTACATATGAGCATACATTTTGGAGGAGCTTACTCTGTTTTTTTATGTAACATCTCCGAACACAAATCCCTATTTCTATAAGCAAAAATAAAGCAGAATCAGGGTTTTATGGTGGTATACAATTATGAAGGTGATGTGATCTATAAACCCTTTACATTTGGCTGCATACCCTCTGTGTCTCTTATAATGTCACACTTAACAGTCAGTGTTCATGTTCATTGAAGTTTACGGCTCAGAGACAGGTGGAACATTTTCGCCAATAATCTCACACTCCATCTGTCAGTACCATCGGCTACTGCATCTCTCTAGCACCTGGTGAAACCTAGTTATCATAACAAGCCCTTCTGTAATAGTAAGTGCTTAGATGAGCAGTTTATAGGGTTCATTTATTAACACAGATGCTCATTTGCACAAATACAGGTACTCATAAATTAGCTTTGAAAAGTAAACTTAATTAAAGATCTGGTTGGTTTCTATGGGCAACTGCACTGCTACTTTGTTCACAATTTAACCTCAGTTGCGGTCATGCAAGGTTTCTCTCAGTAGTTGCAGCAGGGGCGCTGCTGCCATGAGGCAAGTTCAGAAACTCGCCTCAGACGGCAGTGTCCTTGCAGATACCAGGAGCCACAAAAAAGCCACTTCTGGTAACTTCAACAGTCAAAATTCCAATTTTAGTGCAATTGCTCTCCCTAGGTCGCCTCAGGGTTATATGTACCGTTGGTTTGCACATAGTTGAAATTGGTGCTGCTTAAATAAATAAATGCACAGTGTGCCTATTGACGCAATGGAACTCACAGCAACCTTTGTCAATTGATACAGCGAACAGTGTTCATGTCCCCTCGCAAGCGCCTTCTTTTCCTGGAGAAAATAACCCCAACCTTGACAGTCTGTTCTAATACTGTAGTTTAACTGTTCCATTCCTTTTTCCAGTTTAAGTGCATGACTACAAGTCATTAATATACTTCTTAAGGCCAGGGGCCAAAACTGCACCGCATACTCAAGGTGAAGACTTACCACAGATCTATAAAGAAGCAAAAATATGAAAAAACTTCCACCCCTACACTGTACATAATGACACTGCAAATTCTCACCCAAGACTAAACTTGCTGTGAATGAATGCAGTTTCTTGTTTTCTCCTACACAGTGCAGAAATATCAAATGTTATGAATATGCACTTTACTAAAAAAAAACTGGCCCTATTTCATAAATATTTTTTGCTCAGATATCTTACTAGTATTAGCTCAGGCATTGTTCCCTTACTTTAACAAGACGCTTTGCAGTAGCTGCTGCCAAATGTACAGCAGCAATTAGCCTTCTCTCAAAGTGCTAGTCTCTAGTGATAGGAACCAAAACATTAGGCATCCCAACATTTTCACTCACAGTTCTAAGCACGATGGGATGTTTGTTGCTTAATTAATGCAGGCATTAGCACCTGGTTTAACACAATTTCTATGTATAATTAATGATAGAGAGAATTGGACCACTGGATACCTAGGATAGCTAAGAAAATGCAAAAATGACTTTTTCTCCAGAATAATCGTGGTAACTGAAACTTTCCACCTCTATGATTTGACATTTTAAGCTGGATGAGCTCACTATCTTTATATGCACACCACACATTCAAAAGTGTAATCATGCTGTTTCTTGCAAATCAGGAGGCTCACTTCCGAGACCAAGGAAAAAACATAACCACAACCCAATATGTGGTTTAATATAAATGTCTGGAATATAATGAAACAAAACTGTTCTCAATAGATTTTACCTTACACCTAGCTTCTGATCCCTTGTAATTTGCACATCTTTGTATATAAAAGCAATTCAATAATTCTTCTGCAAGAGTTCATTAACACTGTTTACACAATATTTTATTTTAGCTTACCCATTCACAATATGTTGGGCCAGAGGCTATTCTGTTTACAAAATTGATGGTAACATATCACAGAGAGAGAGATTCAGAATGGTCTGTCTGAATGATCAAATACAATCATTTTAGTGTTCTGCTTCATTGAAAATGTAGTATAGTCACTGCACGCAAGCTGGTGTTGAGTGTACAATTTAGGACCCTTAAAAGAGAAAATATACCCCCCTTTTTGACATGAGCACATTCAGTTGGGCTTATGTAAAAAAGGTGCACAAACACTATCTGAACTTCCAGATATAAATATAAATGTGTTTGTTTTACACAAACATACCTGATTCCACAGATTGAAGGACACAATGATAACTCCAAAGAGATGTTTTTTCAGGCTCTTGGCTCTTATGGTTTCCTTTAAATCTGTGGAATCCGGTATGTATTTCTAAAAATAAAATACAGTTATATTTATGTGCCTTTTCTTATTTTCACTTTAAGAAGTGCTCAAAAACCCCCCCAAAAAAACGTAACATAGTAAGAAGCCAAGATCTCTGGTTATAAAATATTTAAATTGCACAAATTACCAGATATTTGTTATATACACTGGAATGATCATCCTTTATTCTGACATTCAAAATGACTATACTAGGGGCACTGGGTTTAGCAACCAGACAGCAATCTAACTGTCTAATCAGAGATTATAATTTCAAAATATTTTCCAATTATTTCCCATTGTAGTAACACTGAAGTTTAACATTTTATTGTATGTCTTTGTGCAGCAGCAAATGAATCTAACAAGTAGACAGTGGTCAGAATTTCAGAACGTGGGTTGAACTGAAATGACAAAAAAATAAAAACCTTGCAATGAATAGGTTTTTAGGTTTGTACATATTGTTTTGGCCTTTAAGGTAATCTCTACATCTGATGAAAACAGCAAATTCACCAAAATAAGAAGATCAGAAGTCAATAAAAAGTAAAAAGAGACGATTTCATATAAATCACACCCACACCCAATTCACATGTACATGTATTTTCATAAGAGTTTTGTTGACTATTGCCTTCTTGCACAGTTCAACACTGATAAATATTCCATCAAAGAAATGAGTCTTCTTTCTTATTGTGATAAATTTAATGCAACTAGAGCATAATCTATAGAGTGATTTTTTTCAAAGAAATCAGTTCAATAAAAAAAATTGTAAAAATGTGTAGGATTACTTTTCCAGGGAGTCTTATATCTCTGTCCTTGTTTAAGATAATTTAATGGGCACAAAAATTGGCACACGTCAAAAAAATGATGCACGAGTCAAAAAAGTTGTGTTCCGCTAATTGTCAACCTCCAATTTTTTCCCAGTTTCACGAATTTTACGGCAAGTGAAATGGGATAGATTCGCTCATCATTACTGATGATAACTGAGGCAGATGTTGCAGTAAAGGTATGGGACATATTATCCATAATACTTGGAACCTGGGGTTTTCTGGATAAGGGGTCTTTCTGTAGTTTAAATCCCCATAACTTAAGCCTACTAATATATCATTTAAATACTGAATAAACCCAATATCTTAGTTGGAATCAAGTACAAGGTACTGTTTTATTATTACAGAGAAAAGGAAAACATTTTTAAAAATTAGAATTACTTGCTTATAAAAGGAGTCTATGGGAGATGACCTTTCCGTAATTCAGAACTTTCTGGATAACGGGTTTCCAGATAACAGATCCCATACCTGCATATCAATTGGGAAGTAAAGTTCAGCATACACAAGAGAAATGGCCAACATGTGACTCATAAGTGTCGTATTATAATAAGGTGCTTAAATATTCTGTAGTTGTATAGAATAAAAGGGGGCACAAAATAATGACACAGATTACATACAAATAGTGAACAAAATAGGAAACAGAGAGAGTCTTGCTCTTTACAACCTTTCTATTGGGGCCATTTACCAAAGGGAATGCAATGTGAATTAAATTAATATTTCATATACCAAATATATCTTGACAATTCTTTGCTGAATAAGTTAAAGTACAGTAACAGAAATGAAATATTCATCAAAAAGAGCGCCTGTGATCTCAGCAAGCATGGAATATTCAATCAGATTCTATTATAAAATACCAGTCTTTCACCTCTCTCCGATTTTACAGGAAATAGTGAGAGGAAAAAATGGCAAAGCACAGATAAAGAGACACTCCTCTATGCTTTGACCAGTGTTGCACTTACTCTGCTCTGCCTTGGCTCTTGTCTTATCTGGTAGATCAAATGTCTATAAATATCTATTTTCTTCAATACCTATCTGCCATAAGGACGATACTAATGCTTGCTTTTATTTCCCTTACTCCTGAATCCTAATGTATGTTTTCATGCTTCACTGTTAATTATTGCAGTAGCTGAACTGCTGTTTAACGAATGCCCCCAAAGAGAACAGCAGGGCCGCTGACATTATTACAAAACTCTTCTCTGGTCTCTGCACTGATAGCATAACTGGAGGTAAAAAACAAATTAAGGCTCCATAACAAACAGGGAACGAGGCTATAGAGTCCAAAAAGTTAAAAAATACATTTGATAAGTTATCTTAATAGAAATGTTTATAAAAACATTGCAGCTAAGTATTTTATTGGAAATTAACATTTCATATAGATTATTAAAATTATTATTTGAATGGAACTATAGAATTATAAGGCATCTGTCACCCCAAATTTGTTTACCCCGCTAAAGTTGTTGGCTAATAAAATAAATTGCCCCCTGCGGGTGCTCCCTCCTGGGGTGGGTGGACATGTGCATAATGAGTGTTTCTCCCAGCACGCTGTTCTCAGTGCCACAACACAGCGGCCCACAGCAAGAGCTAGTGCTTAGACGGGGAAGGGAATTTAAAAAAAAACAACTGTTTCATCCAATCAGAGTGCAGATGTTTTTAAGTTAGCAGTTCTGGTGGGAGAAACAATTTTGGGGATGACAGGTTAATGAGAAAACAAATTTTCTGTTATATTCCCTCTCCTCAGGTGTGCTGCCCATTATTTTTGCTGTTCAATCTTCTACATCCTTTAGTCTTTTATCCCTTAGTTTCAATCAAAGAAGTGATCTTAAAAGATCAGTGCTAGGTATTGTAATGTAACCTGTTGTTTTGTTTGTTTGAAGTAAATTGTAGTAGAAACCTGTTTTAATCTGAATATTAATGAAATTTGACAAAAATAGGTTTTTAAATAAGATTATTATTATTAATAATAGAGGGTTGATTATTCTTTTCCTTATAGAATGTATGTTATGCAATGCAGCAAGATGCAAAGTGCCATGTTTTTGTCTATTTTTGCCTCTCACAAGTACAACACAGGTGCAAAAAACAGTAGTCAGAGGACCCAAGGAACTTCGCAGCCCTATACGAAGAGGAAAAAATGCCCCTAAACCACTCTCTTTAAACACTTTTGCATATAGATAATGCCTTTAAGAAAACATTTTGTATGATATTATGAAAATGATTATACAAATTTGAGTTTAAAACATCTCAGAACAAAAAGACCTTGATCATGTTTTTACTACAACATTTTTTTAAACATGAATGCAAAATTGAAAAGTTGATTTCATGAAGAAACAATTGAAAGTGTAAAAAAATGACATTATCCTGTTCATTTTCATAAAACGGACTTGTTACAAACTTGAATTTTAAAATAGCATGAATGCTGAAAACAAATCTTCATTAAACCTACATACAAGCTCACACAGTTTTAGCTGCTACATTTATGAATTTAAAAATGGTTCCAACTGCAAAATCCTGAGTTCCAAAAAACGTCCGATTTCGGATTGTGAAAAGAGGAATTTATTTTTTTTTTAAAATAAATGAGCCCCTTTGTGTCACTGGATTATTATCCAAAAATTATTTAATTTTCTTTCATGGTGAAAAACCTAACAAAAAAATTAACTTATCACTAGTGCTGGTAATAGTTTTTGTAACCCGCACACCACTAGTCCCTATGACTGATTCAGATAAAAAAATACAGTCTGTATTTTATTAGAATCTGAGTATATATGTACAGGTATGGGATCTGTTATCCAGAAACCTGTTATCCAGAAAGCTCCAAATTACAGAATGCCTCCCATAGACTTCATTTTGATCAAATAATTCAGGTTTTTAAAATTGATTTCCTTTTTCTCTATAAAAATAAGAGTACCTTGTATTTAATCCCAACTAAGATATAATTAATCCGTATTGGATGCAAAACAATCCCATTGGGTTTAATTAATGTTTTATTGATTATTTAGTAGACTTAAGGTATGAAGATCTAAATTACAGAAAGACCTCTTATCTGGAAAACCCTTGGTCCTGAGCATTCTGGATAACGGGTCCTATACCTGTACTTGTTTTTTTTTTTTGCCCAAAAAAAAAAAAGGTTTGAGATGCATAGGTAGTTTAAATATTATACAGTAAGTACGTTTACTTTTGAGTGTGCTATTTTTACTTACAAACATGAGACATCTGCAGAAGTACCTTTAATTTAATATCAACATAAGTAAGTATTCCTTAATTTGTGTGTAAGGTTGACTGTAGGAAAATTAGGAGGGAAAATATGGGAGGAGAAGGAAATGTTCTGAACATATACAAATATTTCTCTTAAAAATAAATCATTTTGTTTAGTTCTGATGAATTATAAGAATGTGGTGCTCTTTCACACCTATGGTCTGTTCCTCCATGGCTAGAAACATTGTTTATTTCAAGGGATGCTTGATGTTCAAAGCATTTTCCTGACACCCTGCTGTGTGCTATTTATTTTACTTCACAAGAAAAGAAAAACCCTTATGTTAAAATGTTAACGGTGGAAGAGAAATTGAAGAACAAAAGAAATTTAACTCTATAACTTTTTTGCATGTATCTTTACGTTATCATTTAATTGTTACAGGAAAAAATATACAAACTGCCCATTATCTATCTGTCTGACAGTATTCATTTCTATACAGGAAATAATATACCTCCAGCTGAAAAATATTTTTTATAACCTTCTATAAAAAGCACAAACTGCATTCAAACTGCAGATACAGGTCATAGAACCTGGGGTAATTTCTAATATATTAAGGTAAAGGGTGCATTGTTTCTTATACGTTGTATTATACATGCTCAATTTGTATGACATTAATTATATCTCTAAATAGATTATAACATATAACATTACTATTCAATTTTTATAAATAATAAATAATATTTTAAACATTAAAGGCTATGGGAAGTAATAGAGGCCATAACGAAAGTAAAAAACTCAAGGGGTTTAATATAAAGTATATATTACTCCTTGAAGTAGAAAGACCTACAGTATATACTTTAGGTTTTACTAATAAATAAGCTGAACTGACAACAGTACATATTTTAGAACTCAGAGGTTAAACACATATATACACATGATAAGAATAATTATTATTTCACTTTGTGTGCAAACTGTTTTATATCTTAATCACCTTCCTGTGAAACAAACTGAAGAGTTTGAACTAAGTAAATGAACTTCACAACCAAGATTTATGTGTTTATTTGTAATCCCACCCCACTTGACCAAGGAGGACTGTTGACTTCCTTTAAGTCATTAAACCCTCTCCATGTACAATGAATCACAAATGGTCAAAACACTTTACTACGGGCCTTGGCCTTAGTTTTCAAACTAATAGAGCAAGATTACTATATTTCAGCAGACTAACTAAAAATTAAGAGAAATAACTTACAGAGATTCCATTTCAGTCCAGTAGTTGTTACTGAATTGCATGCTGATCCTACAGGTATGAGGCCACACCATTTTGCTTCTTTTCCTGTTGCCACGTGGAGAATATGTTTACCCTGTGTTACATGAAAATTTAAATAAATCAGGAAGCAGTAAAGCAGTATAAACAGGAAAAAACAATAATTCTCCTAACATCTGGAAATAACCACAAATAATTGACACACTACAGAAAATAATTGTCATCTCTTAGTAACTGTAGTAAACAGAAGAATTGCCAATGATGACAGAATTTAATGAAATGCTCAAATCACTACTACTGTATGCAGCTTCAAAACAATTTTATTGTATCCAGGCTCTTTAAATTTATACCCTACACTGATGTCCTAGATCTCTGTCTTGCTGCTTGTGGAAACATGTGTTTTCAAACAAAAACAAAATTTGCCACTTGTCATTTCAGCATCCAGTCAATCAACACCAATCTCCAAACACATTTGCTTCCTGTTAACCAGATGTTTTCTATTGACATGTTGCAACTGAATGGCTTCTCGTTCACAAAATACCTTGTCGTTCAGCCATTCTTTTAAACAGCATTAGATTTTAATGTTGAATCAGTCACATTTACAAACCTTGTTGTCTTTTGCCTAAGGAATATTGTCTTACCAGGCAATGCCAGCCTTTCATATGGGTTTATTATCACTAGTGTAACTGACTGAGTACAAAGGACTAAAGAGAATATTTATGCTGAAATGCTGCAAGTCTGGTGTCAAATGACTTTAGAATTAACATCTCGGCAGACAGCAAATACAACTAAGATGAAGGCAGATAATTATATTATAATTATTATAATCAGTAACACTACATACTCTTTTGATTAGTGAAGCATTATATAGAATGTGTTAATCTAACATCTACAAATAAACAGAAAACTTTTCTACATTAATGGACCTGCCAAAAAATAGACATTAAATGGATAAACTGATGTCTTTCTAACATAGATCCTGCTTCTGATTAAATATTCTTTATCAACTTATAATTATGTCAACATTTTAACAGCTAAAACCATTTAACGCCATTTCAAAATACTATTTTATCAGTGTCTTGTTAATAAAAAAGGAGGTCAACTTGGCTGTCTGCAAAAATGTTTCTGTTAATATATCAATATTACTTTTTCAGAGACATTTTAGAAAGCAATTTACGAAAAATATGTGAATGTTGGCAAAGTTAGTGAATAAACAATCTCAGTATAATTATATAAATGTATACATGTTAATGTATTTTACAAATTACACTTTTCTCTCCTACAATACTTGTGCCTAATGAAAGTTCATTAACCAAGGCTCCTGGGAACTAGGGGGATTCCTATATACTGTGAGGAGTATTAACTAGTTTCTATGTGCAAAGGGAACAGGTTGTTAAATGAGGGGAGAGTTCACAATTATATGCAGCCGGAGCTAGTGAGGCTATGGTCCTCCTATTTGGCAACAATGATTAATTGTGAGCTAATATTGCCTCAAAGGCAACACAGACCAACTTGAGAAAATCATTATCAAGTTAACTGGCCATTCTTTGAATTGTTTGTATCCCAATGATTTTTTAAGCCATTTATGGAAACTGTGTAATCATTTAGCATAAATAAATTTAGGCTTAGACTTGTTAAGCCCTAAGATAAAAAAGATTCACCTACAGTATTTAAGACCATTTTACTGGATAGTTGAATCTATCCACTGAGGACAAGCAGGTTAATTGCAGCTACCCCCTTCCTTTCCTCCTTTGTTGTGTTTTGTAAACATATAAACAGGGGTCCATTATACAAGTAGATTATCTGTGCATTGGTAAACTTATTATCTGCCTTGTATGCATTTAATCTAGCATATGGAAAGTGCCCCCCTTTTTATTATGCTTAATGATAATTAAGTCCCAGACTGTTGAATATGTGCTATAATTTATTTTATGGATATTATAAACATATATTAAATATATTACCACCACAATTGTAACATGTTGATTTTGTGGGTGCATCCATAAACTTGAAGTCAGTTCTGCCTCTTTGTGCTTGTTATAGACATTTGTGTTGCACAGAAAAATACAAGGGGCCTCATTTGCAAAATGCTGTGACAGGAGCAAAGTGCAGAAAAAAGCTCAAACTAAGATGTCATTATTTGCAGGGCATACAGGCATTCCCTATCCAACCCCCAAACTTGATTATATGCAAATTAACCTCAGATATTCCACTTACGGTACTAATTATGTTTCTGGAGCTGGTCATTTTGGTTGTTTTTTTTTGTTGCACCTTTAAATGTGGATGCAAACTAAAAAGCAACCAAGCCGATTTGCAAAAAGTTTATTTTTGTATATTAATGCAAGTTTTTATGCTACAGTCCAAACTAATTGCATTATCATCAACCCAGTATTTTAATTTTTATAGAAGTGTTCCCATATTTTCCACATGATCTGGTAACCCTAGCTCATCTTCTCCTCATACCCATTTTGGTTAAAGGGTTAACAAGTTCTACAATTGGATATTCAAAATACAACTGCTGTCAACCATTTCATGTACTTTGGGAAACATGTAAAATGTTAACAGCAAAACAGTTGGACCTTTGATACCTGAAGTCTGTTAAAAATAATTTAAACATTAAAATAAAACCAACAGGATTGTTTTTTCTCCAAAGTAGATTCACACAACTTAGCTGGAATCAAGTAA
This sequence comes from Xenopus tropicalis, assembly GCF_000004195.4. Lineage (NCBI taxonomy): Eukaryota > Metazoa > Chordata > Amphibia > Anura > Pipidae > Xenopus > Xenopus tropicalis. The sequence goes on along the minus strand of NC_030682.2, from coordinate 56,543,783 downwards.
CAACTACTGTTTTATTATAACAGGGAAAAAGTAAAACATTTTTAAAATTAGAATTACTTGAAAAAAATGAGTCTTTGGAAGATAGGCTTCATGTAATTTGGAGATTTCTGAATAATGGGTTTCATAATAAGGAATTATTGCACTTGCATCTCATTAATTTCTTAATCTATTTTAAGATTATTATTAACAAAGGAATTTAAACCCACAACCCTCCATGTGTAATAAAATTTCATTTATAGCTCACTACAAGCTGACAGAATAACAAACCCCAAATGTAAAAAGACTTGTCATGGAAACGAACTGTGGAAAATACAAACTGTCTTAATCATTGCAGCATTTAAAATCCAATTAATATAACTTGCTATAAATGTTTAAACTAAGCAATTATATCCTTCTCTAGATTGTAAGCTCTTGTAAATAGAGCCCTCTGGTCCTATTTTTATATCTATAAAAATATTAAATTATTGAACTGCGTAACTTGGTGAGGCTATATAAATAAATAAAGATGATTATCAGTGTTTCCACAAATGCATGTATCCTTCTGTGTAAAGTAAAAGGTCACGAGTCAATAAAATAAAAAATTTGTTGTAAAAAACAAACAAACAAACAAACCCCATACGTGCTATAACCGGAAATCATGAATAAAATGTTTGTGTCTAAAACCAGCTTTGATTCAAATAGGTAAATACATTTTTACATTATAAGAAGTCTTTTCCAGTTCCTATACATTGTCATCAATGAAAGGAAAGATAACTTCATATTCTATGCACACAATGGGAAGGAAAAAGCTCACATTGCAGGTAAACAACAGCTTTGCCCCAGAGAAAAACTCAACAGGAGAGAAATGGCAAATCAGGTCACACTCACCAATTAAAACGGTTTCTTTCTATTTCTTGCTATCGCTTTATTCTCCAGATAAAATAGAAATCCTTATGATTGCACCATTCACACATTCAGACTGGCTCAGTGTGATAATTTGCCACAACACCACATGTATCCTTTCACTAGCAAACACAGCTGAAGCAACCACATTTAACAACAAAACTACTTCAACATAAAAACACTGCCTTTTGAACAGCACAAATAAATATATGTAATGTTCATTTATTACTTAGAACTATTTTGAAAAAAGAATGTACTTCAATTTAAACAGCCTCTTCTTTTTGCTATTCATATAAGAAATTGAAAAAATGGGCAATTTACTACCTGCAAGGCAGGGTGCAAAAAAAACAGCTGCAACTCGCCATGTTTTTTTCACTTTGCTCTCTATCCCATAGGTGGCAGAACTGCTGCAGGTGTCAGTGCTCCTTTTCAGAGTATAAAGACCCCATAAATACAGGGTTGCCAGCTTTGTGTTCATTAGAGGCAGGAACTCCTATATTGCCTTCCTTCCTCATTATTTTTAGTATTTTTTAAGTTAGTTAATGCATGCAGGCTGCATCAGTTACCTGTACTTACTGTCTGCCCTGTGGCATGCAATAAGGATAGGGCTGCCTTACACTGAAAAAAACTGCAGTCCACACACTGGATTTGGCACAACATGAAAAGCTTAGCCAGACTATGTACAGAAGTACTCTCTGAATGAGTATTAAGGGCACACTTTTGCACTCCTTAGTGTTTGTGTACTGTTTGGTTTGTTGAAAATGACCCCTATAAAGTTTTGATGAATAAACCATGAAAGCAAACCTATCCAGCTGTCTTTAATAGCTTCAGGTAGCCAAGTAATCTACATTGCAAGGGTTGGGGGAAAAAAGGGGCAGCACCCCCTTGTTAACAAGGAGAGAAATACCTCCAAACTCCTCTGGCTTTGTTCTGTCATAGAGGGCACCATTCTATGGAAATAAGATATATAATACTTTCAAATAATATCTGCACTTTTAGAAACATAAGAGATGGGGAGATGTTCTGTCATGTTCTCCAGTAAGGGGCATAAAGGAACTGTGCCTGTACACATATAAAAATTAAGATGGGGGCTACTTTCTTTGCTGAAAACAATCATTCACAAAGTATTATAAGTGTCACTAAAGATCCATCTGCTAGAGTTCACTGGATCCTCAATAATGGACAAAAAATGAAAAGGGGTTTATTTAAATACTAAATGTTAAACACTAGGGGGCCGATTCATTAAAACACGAGTTTGAATCCCGAATGGGAAAAATTCGGATTTGATACGATAATTTCTGAAGATCGCAAATATCACGAAAATGCTTATGAAAAAATCGCATTAGTCCCAATAATATTGTATTGGCGCTCCGAAAGTCCCTAAATCTTTGTCCCGCACGATTGTAAACAGCGGCAGAACCTTTCCAAATTTTTCGCACAAGTGTACGAAAAAGTCTCGCAAGCACGAAAAAATCGGCGAATGAACACTCCGAGCGTTAGTGTCTTAATAAATCTCCCCCTAAAAGTGCAGCACATTCACTGACTTTCTTTGAAACTGTTTTCTTGCATTCATCTACCTTTACATCTCGGCTGCAGGTATCAAGATCATTTGTATTATGTTCTACCTAATCTGATCTATGTTCCGGGTCCTGTCAAGTATTTCCAGCTGCTTAGTATTAATTAACAGGTAAGGCCAGGGTAAGGCTCACGGGGCTGCTGCCTGAGGGCCTCCAACCCCAGTCGTGACATCAAGCTCCCCTACCACCACGTACCACACTTCCTTATTGCAGCTGTGATGGGGGGAGATGCGGTGCATGTATATATAGTTTATGTATGTGAGTGTATATATAGGTCAGGATAGGTTTATGTGTGCTTCACTTGGAGGTGTTGAACTTGATGGACTTTGGTCTTTTTTTTTAACCCATCCTGCTCCCAGGATACTTCCTAGGTTTATGGTACTGCCCCCCCCAATGTTTAATACCCAGGGGAAAAATAAAAAAAGTAATTATAGTATACAAAACATAAAGACCTGAATATACCTGATCTAGTTTTAACTAAGCTGGAAGTTGAAAGATTCACACACTCAAATTTATGGAAAATGCCATGTGGAAACCAATTGTTACAAATAGCCAGTATGCCAAACAAACATAAAGATAATTAAAACAAACAATTCTATATGGAACCTGTTATAGCCTCTCTAAGAAATTTAAAATTTCTCTCTCATTGTGAGGTTTAACCTTTTAGGCAATACCCCCTTGAATGATTTGCATGACACTGTAGTAAAATGAAAAACATTGGTATGTATTTATAACAATAAACCAACTGGATTTTATTTTTTATGACAGTGCCAATGTTGTGCATGTTTTATTGCATATTACCACATGGAGGTGGGGAAGAAAAAGAACATAAAAGGCCAAGTGAAGAGTGGATTATTTGCAGTATCCCAGAGGTTAGAAGGCTAGGAGATGAAAATCAAGTGCCTTTGGCAACTCAAGATTAGAAACAGCCCATGTTTTCAGTTATTTGTATTCAACCAGTCAGCATGGGGTCCAGTAAATGCTGTATTCTGTTGGTGTAGCTATTGTATTGCATTATTTGTGTCAGTAATGTTCAAACATTTGGAATCACTAAGAAATTTGTTTTTGTTACAACATAATATCATTCTCTGTGGCCAGCACTTGGTGCAAATTTCTTTATGAAGCCGGACATTGAATCACATACAGTACTTCTAAACTACGCAAAACCTGGTGAAGACAGAAAAAGGGAGCTGGAGTACTGTGCCACCACAATTATCGGACCTCAAAACCTGTTGGAAATGCTGAAAAAGAAGAATTCAATATTTTGACTATAAATTTTGATCAATTTAATGCTACCTTGGTGAATGAATGTATCATTTTCTATCAACATTTGGACAATTTCTGGGCAATTGCACTAGTTTATATGTTCCACAGCAGGCAGTAAATGCTCCACCAGTTCTCCTCTGTATTCATATAAAACAGGATAAAAGTCAGAAGTGTACAGTACGTTCAGTTCTTGATGGCACAATCTCAGGCTAGTAGCCAAACAGTAGTTTTATCAAATGAGTGTCTACTGGCAAATCCATCAGCTGCAATGAGGAATCAGAGGATTCTCTCTGGAAATGACCCACACCATATGAAAAAGGTAGGCCTCAAAGCCTTTAATTTCTTAAAGGTATTTGGGAATAATAAAATAAAAAGTAAGGTAGGGACTAGGGTCCATTTTCTGTATTAAAAAGTTGTAATAGAACTGCGTACTGCCCAGTGGCTTAGTATTCACCATATATTAAAACTAACTTGACCAACTTCCTGAACTTTGCATGTCAGCAAAAAATGTAAGTACTGTGCATTAATTGTAACAAAACATTAGTCCTCCAGAAAACCTTTGAACATAAACCTTGGATGCAATTTGACATTAAATTATCGGTGGGGATTATTTATCAGATGTAATGATAGTGCCAAAAAGACACTATGAACTAAGGATTAAATCCAGATTTCAGTTAGAAACAACAACTCTATGTTGGTTTAGTTAAAACTTCTTACAAAGGTTAATCAGTACTTGCTTATATTCAACTAAGAGTGAATTCAGTCTCTTTTGCAGAAGCAGGTCTATTTGCAGCCTATTTAGCTGAGAAAAACAATCTCTCTTCTATTGGCTCCATAAGGTAAATGTACCTGCTACTGCAGTGAACAGAAATCACATCTTGCTGCAGTGTGCAATATGCAAATATTTGTCTAACTGACTCCCCAGCTGGTTTTACAAGTTATAATATATACATATTTATAATTCAAAACTTTTTATACCTTTGAGCAAGGCACTATAGTGTAATCCCCAGTGTAGCTATACTTAGTATGGATGCACCTTGTCTGTAACTGTGGGATTCAGATGAATACTGAACTAAATCCTAATTTGCATTTTAAGTGTAAGAACTTTTACTTTAAATGCTCAAAGCTACTAATTACTAACAAGGGCTCTCGTTTGCTTCATCAAGATCTGAATTGTGAAATCACCAGCCAACTCAGAGTTCCCTATAGAAAACCTCTCTGCCTGGGGCCTTGTGTTTTTATACGGTTATAACTCCTCAGTAACTTCTGTTAACCTTAGAAATTACAATTGACAGAATATTATTCCTAGTCTAAATGGAGTATGCATCCAGTTGCTGGTTTGACTGATAGTGGTAGCTGCTCTAAGTGGCAAGTGCAAATTAATATGGGGGGGGGAGGGCAACATCATGTGTACACCTCATTCAAAACATACTAGATGTGCAACACACAGCCCCAAACACAGCAGGAAACCAGTAGCTATCAGCAGCGCTGGATTTCATATCCGGGCGCCCATAGGCCGTCCCCATTGCTCCATATTTGAGGTAAATTTCAAAAATTTCGTTGTGGCGGGGCGGCATGTCGCCCCTAAATTTGTGCTGCCCAGGCCCAGGCCTTTGTGGTCTCGCCACAAATCCGGGCCTGGCTATCACTATACTTATAAATACTTTGCAGACTTTCTAAACGTAACCTTGGCCTTATTTAAGGGTCTACTTCCTTAAAAAATATTGTCATTTGTGCTTGATCTGGTGGTAACAAATACACCTAACCAAAAATACCTATTTGGCTTGCTGGGGGTAAATATAACAAAAAATATACAAACAAGCAGGTTTATCTGTGGACTAGTAATTTGATTCACAACCTGTTCCTGTTGAAACTGTGTATTTGTGGGGTGGTTCAACTTTAAGTTAACTTTTAGTATGTTACATTATGTCCCGAGGAAGCTCCTGAAGAAGTGTGCCACCAGCACGTGAAACGTGTTGAGCTATTGGATACTGATTTTATATCTCTGTACACTGTAAGTAGCCTGCATTGAGCATTGGATTTGTTATTAAACGTTTTTACACTCTTTCCTATCTCCACTTTGCTTTTATATTCATTGAGGATCGTGTTCTCACTACAATTAATGTCAGCTTTGGGTATTCTTTTGCCTCATTCCAATTACATCCGGTGAGCATATATATTGGAATATTAGAAATGTTACTACACCTGCCAATATAATTCACCACTAAGTATTTCTTGGGTGTTTTGGCCTTTCCATTAATCTTACATATTGCACTAGATTTTGTTTTTGTTTTATTTTTTTCTGCGCTTCCATCATCTTTATCGTGCATACTATGGGCCCGATTCACTAAAGTCCGAAATAAGGAGTGCTATTTATAGCATGTGTTAAAAATCTTATCACTTCTTATTTTTCGCTCGATTCACTAAAAGGACACTTGTGATAATTAAGAAGCAATGTTCTTGGCGTTATTTATCTTGCGACGACATATTTTCAAGCAACGTGCTGCGTAATATGTTGTGCGCTGCGTAATATATTGCTTGAAAATATGTCGTCGCAAGATAAATAACGCCAAGAACATCGCTTCTTAATTATGACAAGTGTCCTTTTAGTGAATCGAGCGAAAAATAAGAAGTGATAAGATTTTTAACGCATGCTATAAATAGCACTCCTTATTCCGGACTTTAGTGAATCGGGCCCATTATGTCCTATCCATAGCATCTTTGAGATTGGTCTTCATTATGTTTTATAGATTTTGAATTATTTGCCTTCATGTTTCAATGGGGGTTATTGACCCCAGAAGCCAAGAAAAAAAAACTATTGTTCTATTGCTCTTTAGAGCTTAATTGTATTCCTTAAATCCTTATTCCTGCCTATTGAATACTGACTTGAAAGGGAGTGTATCCTTATGCGATCAGATTTGTTTTTTCATTGTAGTTAATTTAAATCACCTTGCAAAGATCCATTTTCACAGAAGAAACTTCCAAAGGCAATGTACATAGGCAATGTGCATGCATATGCTTCTGCAACTAGATTTTAAAGAGAAATTGCCACTTACATAAGCATATAACTAAACTGTATAGGATGTTACTCCTTTTTACGGTTGTTACTTATTTGGCTTAGTTACATAGTTTTAGAGATGTGAATGGTTTATTAGAGTGTTTCCTTAACCTAACAGTCTTTACTTACTGAAAATAACCCAACCATGCTGTTTTGTCAGTGGCCATCTATAAACTAATGACCAGAATCAGCCAGTTTGATTGACACAGAATTATAAAAAATTCATAAGCATTCTTGAGTAATGATTTCTCACATCTATTTTTTTATTGCATGAAGATGCCTGAGAAAAACCAACTTAAGTTGCTTGACATTCCCATGTCTTAAAAGAAATGGCTACTGTGCTCATTGGAGAGAAAAGTTATCAGCAACTCTGACCGGTCCAGATGTAGGTGGTATTTATCATTGGTAATAGCCAAATTTGGCATTTGTTATCGCACAAGGACTGGTTTGATAAGGTCTGGACTATTTTTTTCAATTTTTTTTGCCAGTGCATTTAAAGGGGCGGTTTATCTTCAAATTAACTTTGCAAATGTTCTTTATTACTTATTTTTGATAGTTTTTTAATTATTAGCCTTCCTCTTCTGCCTCTTTCTAGCTTTCAAATGGAGGTCACTGACCCCAGTATTCAAAAACCGAGGCTACAGTTTAATTGTTACATTTTATTATCAATATCTACATCATACTTAAAGTTAATTTAAAGGTGAACTACCCATTTAATCAGTATTGATATGAAGTTATTCGGATTCATTTGACTAAATTTGAAGTAGTGTAAATACCATAATTATCTTCAGAAGTCTGCCTCCACAAGTTCATAAATTGACAACATATCATTCACATTTAGTACAATGTTTAATAATATAATTTCCCTTTATATTTTATTTAGCAGCTTTATAGGCAAGCCACTACAATGGACTGAGCTAATTACATTCTCTTGGTTTCCAAAGTCTTTTGCATTTGGTTCACATAAGTCAGTTAGTAATAAATGAAGGTCAAAGTGGAAGAAAATTTATCCAAAAATTAATCATCCAAGTACTTGTAATTAATTAATGGATGAGTTAATGACATTGTTTCATTGACCACTCTTACATTATACTCAGAATAATAAATCTAAATATTCTGCAATGGAAAAAGTCATTGGTGACTATTTTGTGTGCATTATATTGACATCAATGAGTTAGAACAGTAAGCCCTTGTTATTTTCCATGGGCTTACTACAATTTTTTAGAACAAGTCTAATACAAGTACTTATGGCATTTTTAATTTTTAGCATTCAGGACATTACCGTATTTTCCGCACTATAAGGCACACTGGATTATAAGGCGCAGTCTCAATTACGGGGTCTATTTCTGTACTTAATACATATATAAGGCGCACCGGATTATAAGGCGCATGCTAAAACATACGGTCTACAAAAAAAAAAATAAGTAACGGAAGCAAAACAGTGAGTTTAGTTGAACTTTATTCAACAAAAAAAAAGTACCGGTAACGGTAACTAAAGCAAGAGTTTAGTTGAACTTTGTATTTGTATTAACAATACACTCACATTATTTGTTAATCAATCTTCTCCCACAAATCTATCAAAGCAAAACAGTGAGTTTAGTTGAACTTTATTCAACAAAAAAAAAGTACCGGTAACGGTAACTAAAGCAAGAGTTTAGTTGAACTTTGTATTAACAATACACTCACATTATTTGTTAATCAATCTTCTCCCACAAATCTATCAAAGCAAAACAGTGAGTTTAGTTGAACTTTATTCAACAAAAAAAAAGTACCAGTAACGGTAACTAAAGCAAGAGTTTAGTTGAACTTTGTATTTGTATTAACAATACACTCACATTATTTGTTAATCAATCTTCTCCCACAAATCTATCAAAGCAAAACAGTGAGTTTAGTTGAACTTTATTCAACAAAAAAAAAGTACCGGTAACGGTAACTAAAGCAAGAGTTTAGTTGAACTTTGTATTTGTATTAACAATACACTCACATTATTTGTTAATCAATCTTCTCCCACAAATCCATCAAAGTCCTCATCTTCTGTGTCTGAATTGAACAGCTGGGCAATTTCGCCATCAAACATGCCGGGTTCCCTCTCATCATTGTCGGAGTCGGTCTCGTTGCCAGTGTCGTTGCCAGTGTCGTTGCCAGGTGGCTGTTCAGCAATGATACCGGTTTTTACGAAAGCTCGGACAACAGTTATAGCAGATACCTTAGCCCAGGCATCCACAATCCATTCACATATGGTGGCGTAACTTGCCCGGCGTTGCTTCCCAGTCTTAGTAAAGGTGTGTTCGCCGTCTGTCATCCATCGCTCCCATGCCGTTCGCAACTTCACTTTGAACGCCCTGTTTACACCAACGTCCAGCGGTTGGAGTTCTTTTGTTAATCCTCCCGGAATGATGGCAAGGTCCGAATTCATTTGCTTCACTTGTTTTTTCACAGTAGCGGTGAGATGGGCGCGCATGGAGTCGCAGATTAACAGGGACGGTGATGTGTGGAAAAAACCATCCGGTCTCTTTACATACACCTCTCTCAGCCACTCTCTCATTTTCTCCTCGTCCATCCAGCCCTTTTGATTGGTTTTAACGATGACTCCGGCTGGAAACTTTTCTTTTGGCAGCGTCTTCCTCTTAAAAATGACCATAGGTGGTAGTTTCTGTCCATTACCGTGGCAACTAAGAACAACAGTGAAAGCCGACTTCTCATGCCCTGTGGTGCGTATCGATACCGTGCTGGTCCCCTTTATCTCCACAGTATGGTTCACAGGGATGTCAAAAGTGAGGGGGACCTCGTCCATGTTGGTGATGTGGTTGGGCTGGATCTTTTTGTCGGTAATCGTGTTACTGCAGTAGGTGCGGAAGATGGCCATCTTTTCTTTGTAATCCGCTGGCAGTTGCTGCGCCACTGTAGTTCTTGCACGGATGGAGAGATGGCGCCTTTTCATAAAACAAAAGCACCAAGACGGACCTCCTTGAAAGTGCTCGATCTCCAGGTCTTGTGCTATCGTTGTTGCCTTCAGTCGAATGGTGACTGTAGAGACGCTTCTCCCGGCTGTTCTTTGTTCAATAACCCACTGTTCAAGTTGGTCTTCTAACTGTGGCCACCTCGCTTTGTTCCCGCGGAAACTCTGTTTCGTCTTCTTAACTTGGCGCAGTTCATTTTCTTGCTTCCTCCACTTCCGAACCATAGATTCATTGATGTTGAATTCTTTTGCAGCTGCTCTATTCCCATTTACAACTGCGTAACTGGCAGCCTGTAGTTTGAATTGTGCCTCGTAAGCATGCTCTTTGGTGCCATTTTCGGGGGGTTGTTTTGCAGTATACTGGTAGTATACCTACCGGAGGCGTGACAGAGGTAAGCATACGTACTGCACGTATTACGTAATGTTCTCTAATTGGTTTATCGCTGCCAATGTATGTAGTGTACGTATTACGTCCCTGTGTCAGCGGGAAATGGTCCGACAGTCAATCAAGCGGAGCGCTTACCAAAGTCGCACAACAACATTTTTACAGATTTTGAAACTCAGTGCACACATAAGGCGCACTGTATTATTAGGCGCACGGACGATTTTTGAGAAAATTTAAGGCTCTTGGGTGCGCCTTATAGTGCGGAAAATACGGTAATTTAATTAAGATATAGTTGGAATTGGAATGGCTAATGACATTGGCCTAAGCAATTTGTAACTGGCCAAAGAAAAAAATTAAAAATGGCAAAAATTATTTTAAAAGGGGCAATGCAATCACAGGAAGAGCTCTGAAACAGTTAACAGAGATTTACAATATTGTTATAGTACAGGCTTTAGTTAACCGTAAAACTTAAAAACATTTAAAAAAAAAAACCCTGTAAATAATAATATACTGTATCTGTCTGTCTATTTATCTATGTGATGAAATATAAGTGTAGAAGAAGTAGTCAAGAAACATGGCTGTAGGCCTTTATGCAGGTCATGTAACTTATAATATCCTCATATTTTACAACATGGGGTTAATAATACACAAGTTCTGAACTGCTCTTTAGGGTGAAGACAGACAGGCAATTATTCACCACGATTTTAAATTCCAGTGGAGACGACTAAACCACTAAACATAGCAGCAACTAGCATGAGCTAGTGGTAACGTCTATATTTATGCATGGAGGTTAGTCACCATAACCAGAGTTTTTAGTCACCATTACTGGGTTTCTTTAAAATCGTGGTGACTAATTGCCCCATCTGTCTTCGCACTTTGAGCTTTATCTATCTGACTTAAGGTGGCCATACATGTTGCAATCCGCTCTATGGCCAGGTCGCCAAACGAGTAGACCTTCTCCCGATATGCTCTAGGGCAAAGGCTGAGCAGTTACCAATCAGCCTTGAAAATCACACCTGCCCAATCGAGATCCAGGCAATTTTAGGAGAGATGTTGGTCGGGTAGCCCTGTTAGGGGTGCCCATACACGGGCAGATAAGCTGCCAAATCAGTCTGAAGGACCCAAGTCAGCAACTGAAATATGCCTGTGTATGGCCGCTTTTACACTCCTAGGTTGTACTAGCTAATCTAACCATATCTACATACCTCATTCTTGGCCAACCTGTTTCCTAACTTCATTTGGGCTCACAACCTAAAGAGCACTCTTCTTTACTGGGGCCTTGGTCACAGTATCCCCAGCCGCACCCACTCCTTCCTGAATTGGAAGTCCAAAGAGAAGGACCAACCTCCTCCCACTAACTATACTAAACTCCAGGAAGTGATTACTACCCACCTGAGTCAATAGGAAGCACATTCAAAAACCCATCTTACAAGTACCAGGACTTGCTTAATCAAAAGAGAAGGAAAAATATAATAGGGGATCTACTGTTCCACCAGTAGAACAGTTAACCCTATGGATCCCTACACTTGTACAGCAGAAGAGTTGATTTTTCACAGTGAAAGGAGTTGCATTGCCTTAATACTGTAAAACTTGTATTAATTTAACTGATGTTGATTGCACTGGAAACATTCTCTATCATTCATACGCCACTCAGGCACCCCTGACATCAATTATTTTAGGATGAAGCGTAAATCAATTTTGTTGTTCTCAGCTCAGCACTAATAATACAAGAAGGGAAATAAAAGTGTAATAACATAATACAATAAGGGAAATAAAAGACTAATAAAACAATAGAATAAGGGAAATAAAAGGATAATTAAAGCTGCAAAGTTGGTACTAGGTCTTATAATTTACAGCAACCAAACAACAACCAGCATTTACTGGTCACCTGTTCAAAAGAAAATATCTGTTTCATTGCAATGGGTTATTAGAACTGGTGAAACTTTAAGACATTACCCTTATATTCAAACACCAATACAAATACTCATTTCTAGGCATGTGAGAATGTTTGAATTCACAAATGTATTTAGGCCATCAAGTCTTTAATGGAGAAGTAAAGGTAAAAACTTTATCAAAAAAGTCTACGTAAATACAGCCATAAGCACTCACAGAAAAGCTGTACTGAGTTCTCTATCAAAATAAACACAGGCTTTCTTGTGTTCTTTTGTGTAAACATGTTCTTTGGTATCAGACTTCCTCTCCTTCAGGGCACAGGCACAAGTGTGCAGCTCTCTCCCTCTCCTCCTCCCTTTTTTAGTTCCCCCTCCCACAAGAATTCATAGGAATTTACTCCCCCTCCCATAAGAATATGTAAACTGAGCTAGAGCTACAGAACGGAAGCTACTGAGCTAAAATGGCAAGCTAAAATTACTCAGGTATGGTACAGCTTTCTGAAGAACAAATATAGGGTTCTAGATGGCACTAATGTGGCTAATATCTTTGCAGGAAAATGCCTTTCCTTCTCCTTTAAATAATGTGCCTGACAGAGCCCAATTTTTTAAAGAGAACAAAAAAAATCAAGCAAACCTTAAATATTTTGAAGTACAATATAATAAAAAAGCAGGCAGAAATTTTCATCATGTTTCCAACTTTAATTTTAAAAAAATATTTCCCCTTATATACGTATTTATTTCTTGAGCCTATTTCTTTTTTATAGCTTCCAACTATTTTTGTTGGTGCTCTCAGGCAACTAAAGCAACATGTTAAAATGCTCCCTGGGAGTAATGTATTTTACACTGGCGAACTGTCAGTTGCTACCAAACGTAAAATGACTTAAGAAGACATAAGAGAAAGAAAGACCTATTGCAAGTATAATCTATATACAAATATTTTTGCTTCCGCATCCTATCTGTAGAACAAAAGCTATAAGCCAAGTGCCAATAAAACATTCAGTAGGACTTAAATGAAGAGAAAAATAAGAGACCTGGAAAAATGAGCAAAGATATAGTTGGAGAGACATGCCTTAATAATTCATTAAACGAGCATGTCTTCCCTTGCAAAATCCTCTTTATTGAGAAATTTCAATATTTTATGTCTGATGAATCCATGTATTGATATATGAGGTACACTGAATTCATTTTACAGAACTGGAGATACTAACCCTTTTGATGTACAGCTTTTGACCTGTGACCAAATGTCAACTATTGTCTCAAATATTTCCTCAAAGTCTCCGTCATCTCCTGGGACTGTCATGTCACATTACATAGCTGGCCTGATACTTACAGAAGAAAGAAATGTGTTTTTAAACTTAATGAAATAAACTGAAGCAGACATGTATCTTTTATGCCTGAAAGATCTCATCAGAGGCCTTGACAAACACTTTGCCACACTAACATGAAATAGTGCCTAGATTGCTTTTTTTTTGTAAGAAGGGTTATTTTAGAGAATAAATAAGAACTACTTTCCTGCCATATATTTTACATTTTACTGATTTAACTGTCCATCAAGGTTTATGTTGTTCCATATAAAACTATAAAACAAAATAAACAGGGCTGGTAGAATTGCTGCAAGCCAAAAAGCATGCATTTTGACTTAGTAATTTTAAGTTTTTGAAGATTCAATCATATCAGTGTCACTTGTGGACTATGAGTCTAAAGAAGAAGATTGAAGGAATTGCTATTGGCTGCCCCAACTAAAATGTTCACTTGCTTACTGGTTAAATAATAGACATTACAATGTAAATCACATTTTACATTGTATGACATAAGTTGTAGATTTATATTTTTAGCTAGAAATCTTGGAAAACAGCAAATACAATGCATATTTCTGGCAAAAACTGCTTTTTGAAATTAAATTAAGAAAAAAAACAGGAAATAATTCTAAAATGCCACTGTTTTTAAACTTTTTTTTTTTAATAATATGAGTGGATTATCTAAAAGCTGGCTATTCTAATGAATCACAGACCCACAAAAACAGACAAGTTGAAATAATTAAAAAAGCAGACCAGTTTTACTTCAACAGAACTCTGCACCGGTACTGTGTCTAATTTGCAAAATACATTCTGATCCACAACTGTTGCTGAGGTACAAATCTGCACACCTATATCAGGGGCATTATTTATATGATTCTTTTCTTCAACATCTTCCAGGTGCATAATGGCTTTTAAATGAGCTTATCAGGTTTAAGCTTTCAGCCATCATTCTAAATAATTTCTTATAATTCAAGATACCACTACCAACTTTTGTCTGTATTATCTTAACCTTAAAAATGAATATGGCTAAAAAGTCTGTATATTATATAATAATTGCACTGGTTTCTAAATTGTCATGTACTAGTAACCTGTATAATTTACTAAGTAGCCTTATATTGTGACATTTCTACTCTATATATACAGTATATTGTGCATCAGTCCCTAAGCTCAGTAACTGACAGCAGCACAGAGCATGTGCAGAGATCTTCCCTGTTAAAGGGCTGTGGTTGCCTTGGGCTCATACAGAAGCCCCAAACATAATGGACAGCAATTCTAACCTATTTCTACCCTTTAGTTCTTCTTTAAATGAGCCATCCAACCCTTCTAATCGAAGTAAGAAACAATTTCATATTTAAGTACAGCAGTTTTTTACAACAAAGGTTTTAAAAAATAATCTGGAACTTAAAAAGTGCAAAAATGGAAGAAATGGCTAATCTCTAATAATCAGCTATACATGGCAATAAACATAGAGTCACGGTAGACATTGAAAAAAAATTGCATATAATAAGCTAATATCCTTTATTTTTCTATTGATAACACATTGTATGTTGCTGTAAACTTATCTACCAAGACATTTTGATTTTGACAGGAACACATTTAAAACAAATTTCAATTGCTGGTATTATCGCTAATGTATATGAAACTGACTGAGACAGTTCTGAATGCAGTAAATGTCTACTTTAAAGACTGCTAATAAATACCTGTAATAGACTAGAAAATGTTGGCCAGAGCTATAATTTTTACTTCCTTACTTAGTAGTTTTATGAAAAGAAAAGTACAGATTTCAAGCTTTTCAGTCCACACTGACATCTGTTGATTCAAGTGAAAATAAGCAAGTGTTTTAAGATATAACCATAATACATGTTAGAAGCTGTACTTTACTTTTTATATTCTATGTCACCCTTTTGGTGCAGATTGCATATCAAAGACTTGAAGTGGATATTTAATGCCCTATTCAACTCATTCTGCATGTGGATCCTACCATATAGGCAGCAAAGTAGGCTCCCATGTCAAAACATATGCAAAGGTATGCTCACAGTGTCAGTAAGAGTGCTTTATCTATAGGGCTTACAGCTTAATCGTCATTTTTCAAGTAATAGTTCATATGTAAATCTTTCACAAATGAAAGACTGATTAATTGTATTAACCAAACAATTAAAATTATTTTCAGAGACTTTTCCCTATATGGAAGACAGGGAAGGGGCAGAAAACAATGAATCAGTGGGGGGTAAACAAAGCAATGGAGTAGTTACTGGACAGACAGATTAAAGGGTACCTTTCATAGGAAAATTGTTTTCTCCAATGGAGGTGTGGCCTAATAAAGTCCACTATTTTGGCTAAAAAAATGTTCCTAGTGAGTGCTATGCTGCTTGCACCAGGAGGCAGCCCCCAGTGCAGCCATTTTGGGACTCAATGAATGTGAATAACAAGGAAAGCCACACACATGCCCATGATAAGAGGGCCAGGAGACTTGCTCATTAAGCTTCCTCCCAGCTTGGACAGCATAGTGCCCCCAGGAGCAATTTTTTTTACAAATAGTTTTGCTTCCCCCAACTTGAAAGCAGGCTCTATTAGTCTGCACCTCTGGTGAGGGTAACAATTTGGCAATTATGGCAGATGCCCTTTAAGGAACAGGTGGGGACAAATGCTAGGAAGAAAGTCAGGATTTTAGGAAACAATAAACACTGCAACCAGATAGAATAGAAATTTTTTACAGATAAGAGGATAATGTAATGTGGGACAGTTAAATTTTATAGAAAGGGCAAAAGCAAACCAAATGTTCCTTATGTAGCAATGTAAATAATACAATTAAACAAGGAAAGTACACAAAAACTAATAACTGAGTCGGGTAGAACATATGGAATAGCAAATACCGTATATACTCGAGTATAAGCCGAGTTTTTCAGCACTAAAAATGTGCTGAAAAAGTAACCCTTGGCTTATACTCGAGTATATCGATGTGCAGTCTCTCACTCGCTGTGCAGATGGTTTTACCTCCTTGCTCGCACCCCTTGTGGACGGCCGGGCGGCGTGCATTGATGTGCAGTCTCTCACTTGCTCTGAAGATGGTTTTATCTCCTTGCGGGCAACCCCCCATGGACAGCCGGGCGGCATGCATCGATATGCAGACTCGCTCGCTTTGCAGATGGTTTTTATCTCCACCACACACACAGGTACACATGGACGCACAATGCATGTCCAATCACAGGGGGGGCCGCGCAAGGAGATAACACCATCCGTCCGTCTGGCGGTGAAAGGGTTACCTGACAAATCGCGGCAGTTTAGAATCCAGACTGTTTCAGGCCAAGATACTGAGTTTTAAGACTCCTCTCCGCTTCCCACTAAGCAGGATATAGAGCCGCCGTGACCTTGGCTGGGCAGCCGGTAAGTTGCTTGCTGCTTATTTCCCAGCAGTTGTGCGACTGCGATTTCTGCCTGCTGTCATTTACAGCTATTTTATCTTTATACTCTTGGGGCTGCAAGTAAAGCAAGGGGCTGGGGGGGGCAAGGGACAGCAAGGGGCTGGGGGGGGCAGAGAAGGGACAGCGAGGGGCTGGGGCAGAGAAGGGACAGAGGGGCTGGGGGGGGCAGAGAAGGGATAGCGAGATTGCGCACAAGGAGGTAAAACCATGGTGTTAATACAGATGTAATCTGGACCCCTACTTAGTATTACACACCATTATAGAAAATAACAAAAAAAACTGTACTAATGCTATATAGGGTGTGTTAAATGCCTACAGTGTATCTGCAAAACGAGCCAGTCAGTAAGTGGTAAAATAACTTATTTAAAAAAAATAAATTTGTTCTAAGTCCAGCATCAAGAATTATTTTGCCCTAGTAACAACCCCTCACGTGTCAAGTACTTGATAATTAGTATGGCAGCTTCCTTAGCCTTCCCAAACTTGCTTTTGTCTGCTGCTGTAGCATTTTTGTTTCCCTAAAGTTATCTATTATTTATTTATCTGTTATTTATTTGATTATTAAAACTTAGCAGCAGTGGCTGCATTTTCCCACCCTAGGGTAGGCTTATATTCGAGTCAATACGGTTTTCCAGTTTTCTTAGGTAAAATTAAGTACCTCGGCTTATATTCGGATCGGCTTATACTCGAGTATATACGGTAACACGGAATAAAGTCAGTAGCAAACAATAACAGACAGACAAGAATTCATAAATTTGACATAAAGACTCTTTATCTAGGCTTGTAGAACAAGGTTAGGAAAAAGTCGAAGTGTGCTACTCAAGGGAATTTACAGACCAGTAAGCTCTGTACCAACAGATTTTTCTTAGGAACTTAATAGGATCCATTCAGAAACCCATCACAAACAATAAAAAGTCAGCATGGTTTTATAAAAGATCTGTCTCTGCACTTTGTATCTCCTTCGTTGGCACACACAAAAAGCAAACTAGAGCAGGGGAAAGGCAGTGGATGTGATTTATAGGGGATAATGTAACCCTATGTAACAATCTATAAATCTCTGCATTCCGTGACCATATAAACGCACAAGGCCATAGGTCAAGGCTTTTATACAGGTCACATGAAGCCAAAGTTATTTTTAAGAGTATTTAAGAATATACTGTAAGAATAACCTTGGAGTTCTTTGACCTGTATATCATGATCTATAAGGACTGGTTATCCAGAAATGCCATTTCCCATAGAGTCTTATGTAAACAACCAATTATTATTATTTATTTTTAACTGATTTTCTTATTGTCTGCAATAATAAGATAGTATTTGTACTTTATGTAAACTAAGCTAGCACAGAGCCAGGCAAATGGCAAGACAATAGTAATGTTGTTTTCACTGCTTAGAAGCCTTAAGGCCTTGTGGGTCACTTTACAAAAATGCACCTTATCCAGAAAAGCCTAAGTCTCGAGCACTCCGACTAATAGATCTCATACATGAAGACAAAGTTCAGGGAGCCATATAACAAAAGTGACATGACTAAGTTTCAAATATAGCAGATGATATAAATAAATAATATTGTTTACAGATTAATGAGGGTCTTTCAATTTGAAGGCTTATTAAAGGTTTTTATATGTTCTACATAATACTTAAAGGACATGTAAACCCTACATTCTTCTACCATGTATATAAGTTGGGCACATCACCCCCACCTAAATTGTGAATCATTTGTATTGCATCTATTCCCTTTGTTTGCCAGCACCATCACATTTTCCTAAAACAAACAGCCGCCATTGGCCATTTCTCAGTGATATTTAAAACACCACATTCAATCAAGAATGCAGGCTTACATAGGCAGTACTTTGCTAAAAAGTTCTGCTTGGATTAAGCTGTAATGGTTAAACTGAGCTCAAGACAGGAGGTTAGGAGAAAAAAACATGTTTCTCTAGCAGAGTGCACAGCTAAAGAAGAATTTCTATGGAAACTAGCAGTGCCATGTCTTCATTGGCCGCTAGACTGGAGGGTGTGTTTGGTAACCTGAGTTGGGAAGAACTGTGCATGCTTAGTAGCCAGTAGCCAAAGATATTTCCTAAGGGAGGAGGCTGAGTGAGTTATAAATTCAAAATGATTAAGGGATTGCTGCAGCCTTACTATTTACCTTTGAATAATCAGAGTGGCAGGTATTTAAGAAGATATTGTCATGATTTTTACAGTATAATTTTTATTTCTAGATTACGCTGTTTACATAGCAAATAATTCACTCTTAATCCAACAAATATATATTTTTTAGTTGTAATATTGGTTTGTAGGCAGCTATCTCAGTGCATTGTGCCTAAATCTGAGCTTTCAGAAGGAGCCAGTGCTACACATTAGAAAATGCTTTCAAGTAACCTATTGTTTCTCCTACTCCCTTGTAACTGGAGGAGTCCCAAGCCAGACTTGGATTTCTTACTATTGAGTGCTATTTTGATATCTACTGGGAGCTGCTATCTTGCTACCTTCCCATTGTTCTACTTGATTGGCTGCTGGGGGGGGGGGGGGGTTCATTCCAACTCACAGCACAGCAGTAAGAGCAATAGATTAGCCACATTAGTGCCACCTAGAACACTATATTTATTCTGCAGAAAGCTTTACCATACCGGAGTAAACAGCCCTAGAAGCTCCCTCTGTTGGTTAAGATAGCAGCTGCCATTTTAGTTTGGTCTCTGTAGCTTCCCTGCTGAAGCTCTAGCTGCTGATAGCTCAAATCACACATTCTGATGGAAAGGGGAGTAAATTGTTATGAATTATTATGGGAGGGGGGAGCAGGAGAAGGGAGAGAGGAGAGTGCTGCGCAGGCTCGGGTCCCAGGAATGAAGGATTTTTCTGAGAGAGGAAGTCTTATACCGAAGAAAATGTATACAAAAAAAGCAGACACAAAATCCTGTGTTTCTTTTGATAGACCCTTCGGATAAAGCTAACTTGGTTTTTACCTTTCCTTCTTCTTTAAACACTAGGGAAAGTGAGGCGGTAGAAAACTGGCTAAGGTACAGAACAACATACATTTGAAGTATTTTGCATAGAAAGTAAGGTGTATATATTTTCAGTTGGAACAAAATTATCCAAAGTTATTAAATTATAACATTTGCTCTTTAAGGAAGGAATTGTGATTGATTTGGAAAATGAAAGATAAAGGTCAGTACAGTTTAAAGGTAACTAATGGCAGCAAGCAAGTTTGTTAAAACAAGTACAAATATAACATTAGCCATTTTTATAAGACAGCAGCTGTAATGGCTTAAACAAGTATACATTGGCTAGAGCTGGGCCAAGCCGGCTAGATGCCCTAGGTAACCCAAAGAGCCACCCAGCGTCACTCCAGTGTGTGCTTTCAGGGTGGTTGGGGGAGCATGCAGTGGAACAACGCTGACAAGCAGCAATGGGAAATAAGGGCCCAGACTAGGGGTAGGCAAAGGAAGAGGTATGTGCCTAGCACCTCCCCCCCTAGTTGTGCCCTGGGCATATGCCTTTTCTGCCTACCCCTAGTTCTGGTAGAGCACACCTTGAATACAAGGTGCCTATAAGGCATACCAAAAAGAGACCAGCATGTAAGAATGATGTGGTAAAAAAAACCAAATATGATATGTTCTTATCTGCATCAAATAAATACAATTATTAAAGCTATGTTATGTTATTAAAGTTAGTTAGTATTAAGTATTAGTTAGTATTAAAGTTAGTTATGTGGTAAGGGTAACTGACTGGCCACAGAATGCCATTAATGGTATTGATTTGTATAATTTATGTAAGTTCTGCTAGATTTTTTTGTCTGGAATTGTTTACTACAACTTACTTATTTAAAGAATACTACCTCCTAATATTAGATATATATTATTTTAGATATTTGCACTATAACTATTACAATGGTGTACCAAAGCTGCCCCCTCCCCACTAAAATATCACCACAAATTAAAAAAAAAAGGCAATAAGTTGAATTTACACAAGAACATTGAATTTACACATGAACAAGAGGACACATATGCAAATCAATACACAGCACAGCTTTAGATAAGAGACACTCTGTGAAACGAAATACATTCTCTGTGAATAATGGGCACAACTTTAAGCAGAAGTTTTAACATTTAAGCTAGTAAAGCAGTGTTGCATTACACTGGGAGGCAAAACAATACCTAAAAGGCAAATTATTATTCAAAAAACAAGACAAGATGAAGAAAATTGTTTAAAGGGGATGTAGTACATCTTGAAAACACATGCGCTTATGTTTTCTTAATTGATGTTTTATAGATTGCTTTATAGATCACTGATTTATACACGTGTCTCATATTTCTCGTAAATGCTTCATCTGTTACATGGGCTGTGATAGACCGTTCTTCAGAAATAAAAACACATACAAACATAAAATGCCCAAAGTAGAAGACGTTTTACAAGGAGCATCTTCCATAGTAATATCGGTATTCTAATCTATTGAAGCAGCCCTATATAATTCCTATAAAATGGCATCTTTTATTTTCATAGATCTGCCAACAATCACAAATCAATTTGTAGTTCATAAAATATCTACATAGCTTTGATTTACAGGAACTACACAGTGATTTGTACTCTATGCATTGTATATAAAAACAAACATTTACAGTGAGATCATTAGCAAAGGCAACATTGCCAATTATGCATTATTTTTAGAAGTAGTAGTAGTAGTAGCAGCAGCAGCAGCAAAAAAGTCAGAATATTTTCACTCTTAACAGGTAAAAATAGCAAATTCTAATGTAAATATTAGGGAGTTAGGTGTTGCATTTCAAGAGAAAGTAAATAATATTATACAGAGAGGTTTAGCAAACGATGCACTAACTTGCACTTAAACATATCAATTAATTAGATCTAAGCTTACTAACTTGCTGAAACAAAAAAAAATACCTTCTTCATGCACACAAACTAGCCTGCTTTTCTACAAAAAAAAAATGATAAACTGATTAGATTAGTGTCAGATATGTGTTGCAATTCACTTGCTTAAAATACAAGCTCAATTTTTAACTAGGCTGATTTTTGTGGGGGGTGGGGTGACTTTTATTTTACTCACAAAATAATTGTGTAAAATTGAAAATTTAACACATTACATGGGGGTAGCCCAATATGGATATCATTATAAAAGTATGTGTAGAAAGACCCCAAAAGAAAATACAAAACAACAAAAATAATGAGGAGCAATGGAGTAAGCAATAAAATCACTAAAATGATTGTAGAATAAGATTGGTAAGCAAAAAAGGGAGATTTATGTACTTACGGTTAAATCCTTTTCTCTCCAGTCCTAAAGGGGGACACAGGAACGGTGGGGTAAAGGGCCCCTCCCACCAGGAGGCAGGACACAGTGGTGACGTAAGAATTGTAGCCACTCCTTCTCCCTTTATCCCCCCTTGCTCAGCGCACAGCCTTCAGTTAATAACAAACTCAAACAGGAACATAACTCCATTGAACTTATGCTACATGTACAGCTGAAATTGAACCCCAAGAGTTCCGGGGGGGAAGTCCTGTGTCCCCCTTTAGGACTGGAGAGAAAAGGATTTAACCGTAAGTACATAAATCTCCCTTTCTCTCACGTCCAAGGGGGACACAGGAACGGTGGGGACATACCAAAGATGCCCCGAATAAGGGAGGGAGGAACTCCTTAAGAAACTACCGCTTGGAGGATTTTTCGGCCTAAGGCCGCCTCCGCGGAAAGGTAAGTATTGAATTGATAAAACCGTGTAAAGGTGTGTAAGGAGGACCAGGTAGCCGCTTTGCAGATCTGGTCAGCTGATGCAAAATTTCTATGAGCCCAAGAGGCTCCTAATGCTCTGGTAGAGTGAGCCCGTAACCGTAAGGGTGGCGTCTTCTTATGTGCCAGGTAAGACCGCCTAACCGCCTCTTTGATCCAACGGGCTATTGTGGTTTTGGTAGCCGAGAGCCCTTTTCTAGAGCCTGAGGGGAGTACAAACAGGGACTCTGTTTTTCTAAATGGTTTGGTACGCGAAGTATAAGTCTTCAAGGCTCTCACCACGTCTAGGCAGTGGAGCTTTGATTCTTTTTCGTTCTGAGGATTATTGCAGAAGGAGGGAAGAATAATCTCCGCATTGATGTGAAATGAGGATACCACCTTGGGAAGGAAACTGGGTACCGTACGTAGTACCGCTCTGTCTTCCTGGAAAATCAGGAAGGGTGGTGAACATGACAATGCACTCAGTTCTGAAACCCGCCGAACGGAGGCTATGGCTACCAGGAATACGGTCTTCCACGTGAGGAAATGGAGATCTACCGACTCCAGTGGTTCGAAGGGAGGCTCGAGGAGAGCCCTAAGTACCAGATTAAGGTCCCATGGGGGAATTGGGTGTCGGAATGGCGGGACCACTCGCGAAACCCCTTGGAGGAAAGTACGTACGTCTTCCTGTAGGGCCAAGCGTTGCTGGAACAGAATGGAAAGAGCCGACACTTGTGCCTTCAGGGAACCGAGGCGAAGTCCCTTGGTCAGCCCGGCTTGCAAGAATTCAAGAATTGTTGGGATACTGAGTTCCATGAAATCAAGGTCTTTTTGGTCGCACCAAGAGTGGTAGCAATCCCATGTCCTGTGGTAAGCCTTGGATGTTGATGGCTTACGTGCTTTTAGCATGGTCAAGATTACTTCTTCTGACAGGCCCTTTTTTCTTAAGATTGAGGCTTCAAGAGCCATCCCATTAACGCGAAGAGATGAGGGTTCTGATGGCGGATGGGACCCTGGGAAAGGAGATCGTCCCTTGGAGGGAGCGGTACCGGAGGGCTTAGGAGGTCTGAATACCAGGACCTCCGGGGCCAGCGTGAGGCGACTACTATGACCCTGGCCTCTTCTTTGCGAATCTTTTTGAGTACTCGGGGGAGCATCGGTAGGGGCGGGAAGATGTAAGCTAGGCGAAAGCGCCATGGCATAGTCATGGCGTCTATCCCTTCTGCTAGAGGGTCTCGATATCGTGCAAAGAACCTGGGAACTTTGCGGTTGTGCCTGGTGGCCATTAGATCGATTTGGGGTTCTCCCCATCTGCGAACCAACAGCTGGAAGGCGTCTTGGTGCAATTCCCACTCCCCGGGATCCACCCGGTGCCTGCTGAGGTAATCCGCCTCCCAGTTGTCTACACCGGGAATGTGAATGGCGGAGAGCTGAAGGACGTTGTTCTCTGCCCAGTGCAGAATGGGAGCTACTTCCTTGTTTGCTGCCCTGCTCCGTGTGCCTCCCTGGCGGTTGATGTAGGCTACGGCGGTGGCGTTGTCTGTTTGGATGCGTACTGGTTTGTGTTGTAGCAGAGACTGCCACGACTGTAGCGCTAGGCGAATTGCTCTTATCTCTAAGAGATTGATCGGGAGAAGAGCTTCCTCTGGGGACCACCAGCCCTGGACTGACCTCCCTTGGAAGGTTGCTCCCCAACCCAGGAGACTGGCGTCCGTCGTGACAATCTGCCAGGAAGGCTCCGTGAACATTCAACCCTGCGATAGGCGGTTGGGGTTCAGCCACCAATTTAATGACCTCTTGATTCCCGTTGAGAGGAATATTCTCTGGTGTAGGGAGGTTCTGTGCCAACGTGTGAGAATTGTTGCCTGAAGTGGGCGGAGGTGAAATTGGGCAAACGGAACTGCCTCTATGGCTGAGACCATCAGACCGAGGACTCTCATGCACGTCTGAACCGTGGGATACTGTGAAGTCTTGAGGCGCATTATGGAGGAACGTAGCTTCTGTTGTTTGTCCTCCGGGAGAAACACTTTCTGTTGACAAGTGTCGAATTTCAATCCCAGGAAGACCATGTTCTGGCTGGGAAGAAGGGAGGACTTCTGGAAGTTGATCGTCCAGCCGAATTCTTGGAGGCACTGAGTTGTTAAGTGCAGGTGCTGTTCCGCCAGATCCTTGGAACGAGCCTTGATGAGGAGGTCGTCCAAATATGGTGTTATAGACACACCACGGACACGGAGAAATGCTGCCATAATGGCCATAATTTTTGTGAACACCCGTGGTGCGGACGTAAGGCCGAAGGGCAGAGCAACAAATTGGAAGTGCTGATTCTGGTAAGCGAATCTGAGGAACTGGTGGTGTTGAGGGAACACCGGAACGTGGAGGTAGGCATCCTTGATATCCAAGGATGCCAGATATTCCCCCGGTTCCATGGCTCGGATCACCGAACGAAGTGATTCCATTTTGAAGCGCTGATAGGAAATCTGTTTGTTCAGTCTCTTGAGATCTAACACGGGGCGGTAAGACCCATCCTTCTTGGGGACTATAAAGAGATTTGAATAAAACCCGTGAAAACGTTGGGCCGGAGGAACCGGGACGATGACCCCCGTGTTTAGAAGGGAGTGGACGATTGCCAAAAAGGCCTCCCTCTTGGTAGTTTGTGAGGGAAGTTTGGACATGAAGAAATGCCGAGGAGGCGGGGCATGTCGGAACTCGAGACGATAGCCGAAAGATATTGTGTTTAAGATCCAGGGATCTGAAGTGTGTGTTGCCCAAGTTTTTGCAAAAAAACGAAGCCTGCCCCCTAGGGTCCAGGGTTCCAAGGTTTTTACCTTGTAGTCAGGAAGTAGAATTCTTGTCGCTAGCGGGCTTGTGCTGGGGCTTCTTAGCCTGCCAGGTGGGTTTACCCTTGTTGGGAAACCGCTGTTTGAATGAGGAGGAGGCACGCGGGGGGGAGCTACTCTTGAAGTTGCGAAAGGTTTGGTTACGAACGGAACCACCTCTCCTAGCACCAAAACTAGGTTTTGGTTTGTTTTGTGGGAGAAGTGTGCTTTTCCCTCCCGTTGCTTGAGAAATGATTTTTTCTAGCTCTTCCCCAAAAAGCCTAGATCCCTTGAAGGGTATGGCAATAAGGGATTTTTTGGAACTGAGGTCAGCCGACCAAAGTTTGAGCCATAGAGACCTACGAGAGGCTACAGAGAGAGCTGAGGAGCGAGCCACTAACTTTGCTGCATCTAGAACAGCCTCGCCTATGAAGGAGTTGGCTTCAATGATGTAAGATACCAGTTGAGGAATTTGGGCTGGGTACCCTTCCTCTTGTGATAACTGAAGCAAGGTGTTGGCCCAGGCTTCAATGGCTCTGCTAACCCAGGCAGAGGCCAGGATAGGGAGTAATGCTGACCCTGAAGCAGAAAAGGAAGCCTTAAGGAACCCTTCCAGCTTTTTGTCTGTGGGGTCTTTAAAGGCTGATGCGTCTGGTACTGGTAGGGTTGTGGCTTTTGATAACCTAGAGACAGGAGCATCTACCATTGGAGGAGAGCTCCATTTGTCAACAAATTCCTTCGGAAAGGGATATTGCTTAGTAAAACGCTTAGTTGCCTGAAATCTTTTCTCAGGATTCTGCCATTCGTCCTGAATAACTGCCTGAAGTTGCTCATGGGCCGGGAAGGCCACTGAGGCCTTGCTATGTTTCTTAAAGAGGCCTTTTGCTTTCCCTGCGGCAGAATCCGGTTCCTCAATCTGCAATACCTCTAGAACTGCTTTTATGAGATGGTCTATATTAGAAGAAGAGTCCGTAGATGTACTACCCTCTTCAGAATCTGAATGTTCAGAGGAAAAAACCTCTCCTTCACTGGCCTCACCCTCAGATGGAGAGGGGCTGGAAGAAAGAAGTTTTAGAGTGGCTTCTTTTCTACCAAAATCACGCTTGCGCTTATTTGTGGTAGCTGGGGCTTCCGCCATTTTGCCAAGCATTTTGTCAATAGAGGAGGCAAGCTGTGGTATAGCTTGTAGGGATTGAGAAAGGCAGATGGCCCAGGCTGGCGCATCAGAGGATGCCTGTGGGGCTGATGCAGTAGACTGCAATGAGCCGGTCTGAGATTGTTCAGAAATACCCGCTGACTGAGATTCAGGGGGGTCTGCAGATGTAACCCGAGTGCTGCAAGATGAGCAAATGGGGTTAGGCTGGGCTTCCTTAAACTTGTTAAGGCACTTAGTGCAGGCAAAATATGAAACTACCGTAGGGAGTTGTCTACCTCCCCTGATAAATAAATCCCCCCTACCTTCAGCCATAATGTAGTAAGTAATGTACTTTTTTACCGTGCTGGAGCAAGGATAGAGAGGAGAAGGAGAGAGCTATTAAGCTGCGTGTGCAGTGTAAGGCAAATGGGCGCGAATGGCGATGGCGCGCAGTTCCGCCTGATATAGGGCTTGTATTGCGAGCCGCGTCATCAATAAGTGGACACGCCAGCGTGCGTCGATGACGTCATCGCGCAGGCGCGCGCCGATGACGTCATCGCGCACTCGCGCCCTGGTTAACGAAGCAAGGCTGAGGTATGGGGTTATCAGGGGGGGTACCTCGGAAGCTTACCAATGTAAGAGCTAGTGCGATGCACTTGTCTTGCATGCTCCCCACCGGGAGACTTTCTGCTCCGTGTATATACCTCTAGGGTATCGGAGGGTATCCATCGTAGGGGGCTGACACTTGGAGCACAGGCCGAAGCCTGGCTCAGGTCTCACCCCGGGTGTCGGTGCTAATCACCGACCGATGATGTCCTTTAGTAGGGCCCTGTAGGGCCAGTCCATACCTCCTGTGACGAGGACACAGAAAAAACTGAAGGCTGTGCGCTGAGCAAGGGGGGATAAAGGGAGAAGGAGTGGCTACAATTCTTACGTCACCACTGTGTCCTGCCTCCTGGTGGGAGGGGCCCTTTACCCCACCGTTCCTGTGTCCCCCTTGGACGTGAGAGAAAGTACGTTGAGAATAGCCTAAATTCATTAGAGACCCGATGACTACCTCCCTAACACTGTGGTAATAATTAATCTAAAAGCTAAAGGCCCCTTTAATTAAATTCCCAACAAAACCACAAAATCTGCTTTGAGCAGTAAACAACATATTTGGAGTCCTAAAATAATTTTTAGGCATGCTAAGGGAGTCTGAGCATTTCATGACTGTCCTTGGGAGTATAATACAGTTTTACTCTAGAGACAATGGAAATAAAGAGAAAGAAGTCTAATTTCTGTTGTGGTTTTAGAGTTTTTTTTTAAATCCCGACTTAACTACCAAAACCACGAATGACTAGTCAAGTACAAGGTACTGTTTTATTATTACAGAGAAAAGGGAAATCATTTTTGCTTAAAATAGACTCTATGGGAGATGGCCCATAATGCTTTCTAGATAATAATGGTTTTCCAAATAAGGAATCTCATACCTATGCTGTATTTAAACATATAACTGTGATTAATGGCCTAGGGCCTTGTCTATACAAAAATATGGTTTAATTTGAATAGAAATTAGATTGTTTATAGTTCCTTCCTGTATGCTAATTATCATGGGCAATAGCAAAATATACTGTATGTATTTATATAAATATATATATATATATATATATATATATATATATATATATATATATATATATATATATATAAAATCAAACACAACCAGCACCAAGGGTCTTGTGGTTCAAGCAAATATTAGTGTATTGCATGTACAACCGAGGTTTCGGTCCCCTTTGGGACCTTTTTCAAGCAAAAGGGGACTGAAACGTCGGTTGTACATGCAATACACTAATATTTGTTTGAACCACAAGACCCTTGGTGCTGGTTGTGTTTGATTTGATATTTATATGGTATTCCGTGCACAGGGGCAGCTACATTGTAGCAATTTTCAGAGTGTGGTGCTGTCGTGTGGGCTTTTTTATATATATATATATATATATCGACAAGGCTCTAAATGCAAAACTGTAAACTGAAAATTCATACTTAATAAAAATCATACTTACTAAATTAGACCAGGCAAAAAATATAGATACTTCTACCAACACCCCCAAAAGTATGCAAAAAAACATGCATGATAAAAATAAAAGCAATTGTATTAAAGATCCAATAAAGATCCATTAATATGGATATGTAGATGAGAATAAACACTGATACAAAAAAAGTTTTGTTTTTTCTTTATCTGGTAATTCTGGACCACACTTTAGTAAACAGGAAAGCCAGCAGTACTCTAGCTAGCCAAGCTCTGAAAACGTACACTCTGGCCACTCCTACTAAATAGAATGAGTTTCTCCTTAAAACTCTTGTACTTTTCAGCCTATAAACACAGACTACCACATTTTTAGGATGAAACATACTAATTTTAAAGCTTTCACAGGAATAGGTATTGGCGGGCACATATTATTTGCTGCTTCCTTTCGAAATAGGTGGTTGAAGGGCTGTGTGGCCAAGTTACCAAACCATGCTTGATCAAACACAGTATTTTGTAACTTTTTTTTGTATTAGATTTTTGCATTTTTGTATGTAAAAAATGAACAGATAGCCCATGGTTACATATTAGTTGTCATATTAGGTTACAAGCTTCCCCTGCCCAAGTCATAGGGCATGACAAGGGGACTCCTCGATTGACCCTTCGCCTTGAGGCACCCCACTGAACACCCTTGTTACATACCTTAATGAAACTCCAGGGGACAGAGGTGGACAGCATTTATTCACATTTTATCAAATGAATAGGACCTTGCCAGCCTAACCCAAGGCAATAATCTAAAGCCATAATTCCAAAAAAGGTCGCTATTATGCTCTGCCGTTCCTCGCTGAAGACTTGTGAGACTGAGTATTAGACTGCCTCTACCTACAGAGAAGATGGCTCCAAACTCTGCTACCAGCAGGAACTGCATCACCAACCGTGAGAGAAGTTCAGCAGCGCTGCTGCCGGTACTGGATTTGCAGTCTATCAATGGTAGGAAATCCAAGCAGGCTGTCGTCTAGCACAAGCAGTAGTAGCGTTTGTATCTATAAATCCACCGTGCAGTCACAGGGGAGAACCTCCTTTCTCCCTTTGCTAAAGTTACCTCTGCGGTACTCTGGCAAGGTCCTACTGCTGCTGTGACAAATAAAACTAAAAATACATTATCATATATCCCCTTTGATCCAGAGGAAGGCAAAACACCCAACCTGAAGCTAGTGCTAATTATGCACTTATAGCTCCAGGGCTATCCTTACCCATTAAAGATAACACAGATGGTAAGATCGCCTTATGAAACACAGCAAAAACAGGCCAAGTTAAGAACAAGTAATTAACATCTTCCCAAACATTAAAGTTTTGATCCTTAACTATTGGTATATGCTAGGTCTGGCATGAACAATATACAGTGACCTCATAAACAGTTTCTATAAAAATCTTGGCTAATATATTAATAGCTTTGGCTTTTACCCCTTCTTATCCAAACCCCATAAGTCTCCCCCACACCACCCTCTTCCAGACATCTCACCCTTACTGGCCATAGATCTCCTGTTACCCCTACCCTAGTGTAAAGCTGTACTGTGAGGATAGTTTGGCCATGTCACTCCCATTGCAAGGGATCCTAGTGTGTGCAGTAAAGTATAGTAACCAATAAGATTATTTTTAGAGGTTTAATAACATAAGACCAGATATCAGGTTAAGATACAGATGTTTGCTTTTAATGGATGGGCAAAATTAGTGGCTTTTTAACCCTAATCATTTTATATAATAAATAAACAGGGATGAGAGTCTATATTTGAATTCATGTTTTGCACAATGTCTAAAAAGTAAAGCAAACAGAAAATTATATAGAATGTACTGTCTGACTCATATTACTGTTTAACAAAAATTTGGCAGCCGCATTACTTGGGAAGTGGTACAAAAGGCTTGGAGGCTGTGATTTATTACTAGCAGCGAGCAGCAAAATAGCCTGGTCTTATAGACTGTTTACTTCTATTAGCGCAATCAATATTTGCTTCATGAACCATTCTATTTGTATGTTTTTTCCTTTCTTTATTTTAGTATATCCTTTTCTTTAGTCCGATTAAAATAGGATGCCTCTCGTCTGTTTTCGATATTTTACGGTTTCTGAAACAAATTCTCTATATATTTAAATAAAACTACTACTACTACTGTATTATATTATGGCTGTTGGGCCCATATTTGCATAGTAAAAAACAAATCAAATTTGTAACTTAATGGTTTTAGTACTTTAGTGAAATTTATCAAGGGTCAAGAGTCATTTGAGGCTCTCTTCATCTAAAGTATAAATTACTTTCTCATGCAAAACTGGAATATCTCTGCACCTTTCTTACAACTGCTCTGCAACTCATGCTATGCTCAAAATCCTAGGCATGTGGACATTCTACAATAAAAAAAAGGCAGTGTGTAAAGTGCAAAAAACAACTGCAACTTTGCTAACTTCCACAGATGTAATAATGACCCCTATAATCTTTACATCTCAATAAAATGTCATTAATTTCTGATGTTATTGGCCCTTAAACATTGTCACATATGCCATTAGCATATATCGACAGCACAAGACCAGCAATTCTCCAGCATTTCTTGCTTGACTATCTGCACAAAGTCACCAACAGGTACAGGTCCCAGATCAGATGTACCTCTTGCTTGCTTGAGTCATATACCTTGATAAAGCTGAAAGGTGATATTTTTTATACATTAACAGTTTGCAATGAAGTTGCAGTGAAAAAGGCTTTTGGCAACCTGTCAGATTTCAATAACTGGTTATTAGTTGATTTTGTTTCCATATGAAATAATGGTGTTCAGCACAGTGCCTTGAAACCTAAAGCTAAGAATAAGTTACCTCAGGCTGATATATTAGGCTTGAATGTGATTATGAATTAACCAACAACCAGTGCTTTGGGTAGAGGCCTACCCAGGTCTGTTTTTGCCCAACCTGTACCCTGTTATCCAAATTCCTTTCCCTATTGTGGTGTGCTCACCCTGCCCCCGATGTACGCATTACATAACTCGAAATGCAAATTCCAGTTTTTCATTTTTGTCTTATCACTTTTGATGTGCAAAAACATCATGCTTTCACATTTAATTTGAGCTTAAAAACCTCTAATTTCTTGTTTTAAAAACTGTATTGGTAATATGGGGGATTTTAGGAAAAAGATAAAGAAGTTTAGCTAAAAATGAAGCTATAATATGTATAAGTCAATGAAGGACACCAAAGACACTAAAATTGCCTGCATAAACTGCATTTAGAAGTAATTTAGTATGTATGTATTCCAAGGAGTCAAACAGTTTAAAGTCATGCATAGGATTCCTCAACTATGTCGCATGTAGAGACCCTACAAACTACTACAAAAACATGCTACAAAAACATAATTTCTGTTTTATGTGTGGTAAAAAAGCAAGAACCCAAAAAAGTGTTTATTTATTTAACTTTTAAGGAAGGGAGGGGAAGGGAGACTAGAACATAAGACAGGAATGCAATGGTGTACAATAAACTATAATAGGCAATCTGGATACAGCAGCATCGGGCAGAAAACCATTGAATATGTAGTAGCACAGGTAGAGCAACTCTTAACTGTAAGTTGTTGGAATGCACTCTGGGTCATCACAAGAGTGACTGAAGCTATTCTCCTGTCTCCCTGGGTTCCACGATTGATCTGGAGCCAGATGGACCCTGTTTTTTCAAATTTTACTGGGCAACCATGTGCTACATAAGTCAATTGGATAGAGGGGAAGGTTGAGTTTATAAGGTTTTTCCGTTATTTCAGGGATGTGGTATCTATTGTAAACTCTCTGAGAAAATCATCGCGTGAGAGAAGAACACATCCTGGCAGATCCTAAATGGGTAAATATGTTTTCTAGACCAAACTAACAAGCTGGAAAGCTTTTCTAAATTTAACAGCTTGGATTAAAAACTGAAAAATCACCTTAAAGCCTGCAATTTACAGAATATTATCCTCCCAGTGTCATTAGGCCTGATTGCCAGGAGTCTTCTGAATAGTTTGCCCAGGATGCTTAGGATTACCAAAGCATGTGTCACGTAGACACCTCCAAGTAAAAATAGAGCAAATTAATTTTTATGACTGGCAGTCTGGCTGCTGCAAAATAAGAACCCTGTTTTTGTATTAAGTGCTGTAAACCCCTTACAACAGTAGGAACACCCCAGAAAATGATATACTCTTGGAAAGTACACATTCTGACAAATCTAAAAAAAAATTAAATATGTCTTATAACAATCACTAACAATTTGGTAAAGCCAATTAAATAAAGTAAAAGAGGTGTTACATTTGCAATAAAACATTTTTGGCCATAAAAACACACCCAAGCCCAGGCAAGCTTGTTACCCATTATTCAATTAAAGTGCATTTTACTTTCTTGACACAAATGGAAAAAAAATAATTTTGTTTTCAAATTCTCAGGTACTGGCATAATTTTCATTGCTTGCATTCTCTTTCAATTGTTATTTTTTTTAAATACAATGCTGGCTATGTGTGGATGACATCCAAATAGAAGGATTTTTATCACACATGATTGAGAAAAAAGGTCATTGTTCACATAACTTTTATAGTCTTTAAAATTGAATTTCATATTTCACATGTCTATGAACAAGAATGACTAAGAAATCACCGTAGGCTCTTCTAGCAGCTCCCCATATCCAACTCTCATCAGCAAAGTTTTTATGAAGGTCAGTGGGAATTAGTGTAAGGCGAACTCTTTATAGATGAATCCCTATGACTAGGAACAAAACTGCATAATATCAGTTGGTACCTAGAGTTTGTGTATATACACAGTGAAAATTTGGAAAAGGAACTTTAATCAGTTGAGCACAGTGGCACACAGAGGTTTCCCTTCTTTGCTTTAAGATAGCTTTTTGTTTACCATTGAACAAGGAAATAAGCTGCAGCTTTGTTATGGATAAAGACAGAACATAAATATAAAGATAAAAATTATTGAGAAAAGTCATGTGTCAATGCTGAAGTGTGCATTTGTAGGCTGAAATTCACCTCTTGTAGGGGTTAACAAATTGCCCCCAGAAATAGGTAGCAGGAGGGTAGAAATACATATTTGCAACCAGCCTGTATCATGGCTGTTACGTAAATTTTCATGCCTGCCCCTTCTGGTTGGTTTGGTTAGAGCAGTTAAGGGTCAGCATAGGTAGAAGAATTTTTAACCCGTGCATTATTAAAATAAATGGTAAACAGGAAGGACAGCATGTAGCATTCATGGCCATTTCTGCTGCCTTCAATATACAGGGATATAAAAATAGAGGGAATACATAAACCCCTATATGTAATAAAATGCACAAAGTTTGCCCAGGAGCAATAACCCATAGCAACCAATAAGATGTTCATTTTTAAACAGGTGACCAATAAATGCTACCTGCTGATTGGTTGCTAAGGGTTACTGCTCCTGGGCAAACTTGGTGCCTTTTTTTTTACAGAATATCATAAGTATCTACTCCCTCTCAATACTGCTGTGAAAAAGGATATTTTTTGATTGAAACTTAATGGGATTCTATTATATACTAAGATACTAAAAACTTATAATCAGATTTCACAATACAAGCAATCGATTCAACAGCAAAAAAAAAAAAACCCTAAGCACAGGTAACCTATCACATAACACTAAAAACTGTGAAAGCCAAACTAAGGATCACTAGAGAGATGTATGCAAGGCATTATTTATTACCATGTGGACATATTAAAACAGTTTTATCAGTAAGATCAGTCAGCAGTTGTCAACGGACCCCACACATATTTTGTTTCCCTCTAAAGTTGTACCCAGTATATGTGGTGAACATATAGCAAGTTGTGTACAGCTTGTACTACTGTATTAAAAACATTTGCATTAAATATAGATGTTTAAAAATATGTCAAGTAGTAGTACTTTCAAAACATATAGTTTTACATATAATTATTCCCAAGTAAATTATAAAATTATTAGTTCTATAGTTCTAAGGGTTTCCCAGTATTAGCAGATGGCTAAAGTGGCAATTTAAATGGCAGTAATTTTTGACAAGCAGTCCTTTTAAAATGACCAGTAACATCAAAATAAAATTTAACATAAATACATATACAGTCATGGCCAAAATTGTTGGCACCTCAGAAATTTTTCCAGAAAATCAAGTATTTCTCACAGAAAAGTATTGCAGTAACACGTGTTTTGCTATACACATGTTTATTCCATATACAAAGAAATTCAAGCTGTCCTGCAGGCTCAGGGAGCATCAGTGTCAGCACAAACTATCCGTTGACATTTAAATGAAATGAAACGCTATGGCAGGAGACCCAGGAGGACCCCACTGCTGACACAGACACATAAAAAAGCAAGACTACAGTTTGCCAAAATGTACTTGAGTAAGCCCCAATCCGTCTGGGAAAACGTCTTGTGGACAGATGAGACCAAGATAGAGCTTTTTGATAAAGCACATGATTCTACTGTTTACCAAAAACGGAATGAGGCCTACAAAGAAAAGAACACAGTACCTACAGTGAAATATGGTGGAGGTTCAATGCTGTTTTGGGGTTGTTTTGCTGTCTCTGGCACTGGGTGCCTTGAATGTGTGCAAGACATCATGAAATCTGAGAATTACCAAAGGATTTTGGGTCACACTGTAAAGCCCAGTGTCAGAAAGCTGGGTTTGCTTCAGAGATCTTGGGTCTTCCAGCAGGACAACGAACCCAAACATACGTCAAAAAGCACCCAGAGATGGATGGCAACAAAGCGCTGGGGAGTTCTGAAGTGACCAGCAATAAGTCCAGATCTAAAGCCCATTGAACATCTGTGGAGAGATCTTAAAATTGCGCACAAGGCGCCCTTCCAATAAGAGACACCTGGAGCAGTTTGCAAAGGAAGAGTGGTCCAAAATTCCCAGTGAGGTGTAAGAAGCTCATTGATGGTTATAGGAAGCGACTGATTTCAGTTATTTTTTCCAAAGACTGTGCAACCAAATATTAAGTTAAGGGTGCCAATAATTTTGTCCAGCCCATTTTTGGAGTTTTGTGTGACATTATGTCCAATTTGCTTTTCTTCCTCAGTTTTTTGTTCTGTTCCAATGTGCACAAAGGGAATAAACATGTGTATAGCAAAACATGTGTTACTGCAGTACTTTTCTGTGAGAAATACTTGATTTTCTGGAAAAATTTCTGGGATGCCAACAATTTTGCCCATGACTGTACAGTATAACATCCAGACAATGGCCCAAGGTGGAAACAACATAAGTGCTAATTCCCAGATCAGGGGCTGTGCGAGTGCTCCAAGAGGTAGTCATTAAGTTTAGTTTTAAAAAGCCAGAGGGAGGATTCTCTCCAGAGTAGATCAGGGAGGGCATTCAACATGTAAGGGGCAGCTAGGCAAAAAGGTTTAAAGCGGGGAAACAGCAGTAGTAGTGGGGGCTGCAACCAAGCAGATGCTCTGTGAGGAACAGAGGAGTGGGCCAGGAACATGTGGAGACACAAGAGAAGAGATGTAGTGAGGAGCAGAGCAATGAAAAGCTTTAAACGTTAAGAAAAGGAGTTTGTAAGATTTTCTTTGTTTAATAGGAAGCCATGATAAGGACTTTAGCAGGGGAAGGGCCTGAACTCTCCTGGATGAGAGGAATAAAATTCTGGCAGCAGTATTTAATATAGACTGTAGGGGGGAGAGATGGGAGTTAGGGAGGCCGCTTAGTAGCAGGTTACAGTAGTCAACTCGGGATAGGATGAGAGCATGCATGAGCAGCCTAGCTGTTGCAGTAGAAAGACAGGGACAGATTTCGGCAATATTGCGTAAGAAAAAGTGACAGGTTTTGACAGTGGTGCTAATATGGTCAGAGAAGGAAAGACAGAAATCAAAGATCACCCTCAAACAATGTGTTGACAGGGTTGATGAGGGTGCCATCGATAGAGATAGTAACGAGGGGGAGGGGGGGTAGGACCAGGCTTAGGTGGAAATATCATTAGTTCAGTTTTTGTTAGGTTTGAGGTGGCGTTGCTTCATCCAATTGGAGATAGCTAAGAGGCAGTTAGAGATTTGAGACTCAGTTTCAACTGTCAATGAAGGGGTCGAAAAATAAATTTGGATATCAACAGATGTGTTTTTTGTTCATTGATCTGCCCCCCAAAACCCCACTAAACAAAAAGTATTTGAATAAAAATATATTATGCTTTCTAGTAAATATAAAAAATGTCTGCAAATGTAGAAAAAGTGAAAATTATACGTAAATTATTTTCAGGTAGATTTTCAGTTATTGGCTCTTTAATGGTAAAAAAAAGAGGTGTACAAACACAAACCTTCAAAAATATGTTTTTTTAAACATACCTGATTCCACATAAAGGAAATCAACATAGTTTGTGTCTGTGCTTGCTGGGAACATTTCCACAACCCCCTTAGGCTCACAGTATAATGCAACCCCTACTTTAACGTATCACATTATGAAGTGATGGCTTCTGGGACTTGAGGTTTCTTGTTTTCCACATTGGGTGGTACACAGATTCTCTGGAAAGTAAAGGGACTTTAAGTTTCATACCAATGCCCAGGCACTTATCGGTTAATGCATACCTTCCATGTGCAACCTACACTAGAGACTGCTCCTCCCTTGTAATTCACAGGTCTAGGGGCTGAATATATAGATTAGATTTATTTGGCCCACAAAGTAATCACTTACACTTGCTCAAATGGATCGTAAGGTACTTTGGAATTACTAAAGCAGAAAAAAAAATCTAAAATTGGGAAACCTAATGAGGTATTTCAAAGGCAAGTTCATATGCATAATAGTAAGCAGCTATATAACTTTGAATAAGTAAATAAGATATCTTAAGATGTGTTTTCAATGGTGCTAGAGGGAAAAAAACTTGCAAACAAACTTTGCTGAAATATTCAGCATCTAATCCCATGTTAGCTGGTTTAGTATTAATGATCATTAGTCTT
Source organism: Xenopus tropicalis (assembly GCF_000004195.4). NCBI lineage: Eukaryota > Metazoa > Chordata > Amphibia > Anura > Pipidae > Xenopus > Xenopus tropicalis. The sequence continues at coordinate 56,506,459 of NC_030682.2, read as the reverse complement.
AAAGTCTATTACTTGCTTAAATTTAAGTAAATAATTCTGTTTTAATTACAGGGAAACTGACTGACCATGCATTTTCTAATTCCCTGCTTGGAACAATTTTGCCTGGTAGATGCCAGCAGGCACATATTTTGCTTGCACAGAATTTAACACAGAGATAGGGAAGGTTTAATGCATATGGTGTATATCTTTAGGGAGAAACAAAATAGAAAAGCCGTTTGTGTTATAGCCGTTGGCTCGGGACATCATCATAAAAAAAAAAAAACTCCTTTGCCATAGGAAAAAAGTACTCTGTAGGGTAAAAATGTTAAACACCTGATCTCTAAGCGATAACAGAATTTCAATTTCTATATATATTAAGAACATCTTGTCCTATAGCACTATAGTTCATTACAAAATGAAAACATTCAAAGCCAAGCATAAACACATGCTGCTTTAGACCCAGCCAAAATTCTTTTCTTGCTTCATTAGTGCATTCCATGACTGGATAAGTGCTTTTAGAAAACAAAAAAGAAACAGATCTTTTTAAAATTGCACCCACCATGCCCTATTGTAATGAATGTAAGCTACATTAGCTGCATCTTGCTCTGCCCCATGTCGTACAATCTGACAGAAAAGAAGAGAGATCCTGTCAGGGAAAATGTAATGCTTTTCCAAAGTCAATCAGCTGTTTGCATCTTCATGCAGATCTCTATGTAGTTACACAAAGTAATTTAAAGCTTTAGTGAACAGCTGTCTTTCTAATATGCTGCAAGTAGCAAATGTGTTCTGAATATACCAGTAATGATAATAGCTTTTTCATTTCCAATTTCAAAATTATTCCAATTCATTTTGACAATTTAATAATGCATGACACACAATATAAGAGCAACATAAGAGATTGGCTCTGCAGAACAACTAGAGGTTGCAGCAGACCAGATTTCACACAAATTATTGCAGATTCGATCATTCTGATGCTACGAATCATAATTCCAGTTCTTGCAAATCAGTTCACACAGTATGCAGTTATCAATTTGTGGTCTTGGATTTAAAAAAACAAAAAAAAACCTTGGATTTCTCACTAACTATATATATATATATATATATATATATATATATATATATAAATATATATATATATATATGCAACAAACACAATCACTCACAGGACTTATGAACAAGTTATTGAGCAAAAAAATTATTGCCAAAAGGTTTCCTTACATGGTTTTTTATTAATCCAACGTTTCAGTTCCTTACAGGACAAAAAGACATGGGATCAATTATCCAGAATGCTCAGGAATAGCTACACTTCACTAACTGTAGATATTAAGATCACTTTAGCCTTGATTATTATGTTTGTTTAGGAAATCATCCAAGCCACTCTTACAGGAACTAACAGGATCTGCCTCCACAACATCACTTGGCAGGGCATTCCACAAGCACTGCCCTCACCATGAAGAACAACTTGCGCTGCTTCAAATAAAAGCTATTTCCTTCAAGTCTAAAGGGGTGGCCTCTGGTTTGTTGATCTTTTCAGTGTGAGAAAAGACCCCCACTATCTTTTGGTGAGAAACATTGGGGCATGCACATGTTGGAGGGCTCCCGCCTCCCTTCCTCATGTGCCACACTCAATTTGCACGGAATAACTTACAATAACACTTAACATTACATTTCCATTTAATTCCCTTTTGAAATGTTGGCGTGCTTGCTGTTACAATAAGAAAGTGTTCGCTATACAAAAACAAGATATTTTAATATTTCAGGCCATTATTCCTATTATTATTCAGTACCTTTCTGTGTGTTACTATATAAAATGCTTCAGGATCTAAGTGCTTCAGGATCTAAGAACATCACAATCTACGTACATCACAATCTAAGTACATCACATCCACTGCCACCCCAGAGTCTAGGTGTCTGTTCACCCCCTCATAGAAGGCAATTATATTAGTCTGACAAGATCTATTATGCATAAAACTATGCTAGTACAAACTCACAGTATTGTGATTTGTAATATATCTTATCTCTTATTATCCATTCCAAAAATTTCCTACCACTGATGTCAAGCTCAGAACAGGATCCCTTTTTGAAGTACATTAGCAATTTGCCAATCTCTTTGCATCATTCCAACCCTCAAAGAATTCCGACAGATTAAGCAGCACCAGTGAAATCATATTTTCTTTATATGCAATAAATTCTCCCATTTTGCCTGACAAGCTGTGCATTTTCAAACAGACAGAGGAAGTTATTACTTTTCCCTCTGATATTTACATCTCAAATGAAGAGTTAGATCTATAGTTACTGTTCTCTCTCTAACAGTGGGAACTCCTTAAAGGACATGTAAACCCCACATACAAAAATGTAATCAGTGAAAAGCCTCTTTGAAATAATTCAATACCTGCCACACTGGTTGTCCAGAGGTTAATAGTAAGGCTCAAACATCCTTTATCACTTAGATTTGCTTCTCCTCCTGTAACCCACTCGGCCCCCTCCCTCAGGAATTTGCTTTGGCTGTTGGCTTGTGGGCATGCTCAGTTGTTCTAAGCTCAGATTACTAAACACGCCCCCCAGTCTAGTAGCCAGTGAAGAGATGGCATTGCTGCTTCCCAAAGAAACTCAGCTCTAGCTGTCTGCTTCAATTTTTTTCTCCAGAGCTCAGCTTTAAAATTACAGTGCTCAAACAAAGCAGAACTTTTATCAGAGACCGTTGTGCCTGTGTGAGCCTGCATTCTTGATGAAATGTATGCTGAATAAGGGTCTGTGTGTGTATGCTGTTTGCAGATTTAAATGTAACTGATTATGTATCAGAGGAAAAATGGCCACTGGGTGAAAGCTGCTATTTGCTTTAGGAAAATGTGATGGTGCTGGCAAGCGGAGGGGATATATTCAGTACAAATTATGCCATTTGGGTGGGGGAGACATGCCCAACTGATATACACTGTAGGCAAATGTAGGCTTTACATGTCCTTTAACTGGAATACTATGTGCTATGTGCTCCCCTCGACCTCCCCCCCCCCCGACGCCTTTCTGATCCCAATAAACCAATGTAAAATACACCATAGTTTGCCCGCTTAAAACATTTTTAAACTTAAAGGAGGATTTTTTTTCAATATATATATATATATATATATATATATTACAGTTAAAGCTTATAATTAGCAATACATACATGAAGAATTAAGTAATATCCTTAAAAAAAACAATGCAGCATTGATGTAGTTCAATCACTTTTTTACATGTTACTAAGCATGTTATATAATAGTAAAAGTAGAATGATACAGGCCTTTACAGTCGTCACAGGAGCTCCCCATCTTGGATTCTGCTCAGTGTGCTCTGTGCAGCTGTTGAAGCTAAGCTTAGGGCTTGTTGCAAATCATCAAGCAAAAAAATTAGATTTGCCTGTTACTTTTTTATGTAAATTGCACTGGTTTCAAAGCTTCCATGAAATGAGAATAAGCCTTATATTGATATTGATATATATATATATATATTGATATTCTATGTATATATTTGCCATATTTATATTCTTTGAATACAGTATATTTTGAGTTGGTCTCTAAGCTTGAGTAAGTGACAGCAGCACAGAGCATGTGCAGTGAATCAGCAGAAAATATGATGTGGAGCTACTAGAGGCATCGTTGGAGGCACAGATCTTCTCTGGTAGGGCTGTGGTTGCCTTGGGCTGGTACAGATGTCGAAAACAGAATGTATAACATTTCTTGCCTATTTCTTTAATTAAGCTTTAGTTCATTAAAGTACATTAAAACACTAGAATTTCTCCTACACACCTCACCGACAACTCCCTCACCAATACATCATGTATTACCTCCACTTTCATTTTTTAGGCATCTCTTTCTGTTGTAAAACAACAAGCTCAGTATAAACTTATGAACAAAATGCACACCACGAGGATGTACTTTGTGCCACTGTCATGTTGTCCTATGTGGCAAGTTGTACACGTTTACAAGTTCCAGATAGGAATTCTATAGCTGATGGTGTAAAGTACATCCTGTATAGCAACTTAGAAACAGAGAATTGTCACTCCAAAAAAAATTTGAAAACTAAAGAGACAATACTGATATACTAAATATATGTGTAACTGGAACACCAATATTAAGTAGTTTTGAACAGTCAGTAAAGCTTTCTGTAAAAAAATACTTCATATGAAACAGGGAAAATGGGAATATAGGCCAGGGTAAGGTAGATGGTGCAGTGGCACAGAGCTGAGGTCCTGAGTTCAAATCAAGTTTGGACACTATCTGCAATAAGTTTGTAGGTTCTCCAAATGTCTGCTTGGATTTCCCTGGATACTCAAGCTTCATCCTTCAATCCAAAACATACGGCAGGGTAATTGGCATAAACTTGTTGGCACAGATAAATAACACATAATAATTATAATATCTTGCATCATTCATTGTTCCTTCTCATTTAACACAATTTAACACAATGGCTAACACAGTGTCCTACAATGGCCCAGTCAAAAACCCAATCTCAACCCAGTTGAGAATGTGCAGCAGTATATAAAATTTAAAGTGTACAAGCATCATCTGACTAAGAATCTTGGTGAGCTTAATAGGTAATCTTGGAGCCTTGAGGAAGTCATATACAGCAATAAATCATGTTGGTATTCATGTTGGCACAAATGAAGTAAAATATTGCACCCTGGCTTGTAAATAAAGTCCTTGTATGGGACTGTTTTATTACCAATTCTGTTCTACATTTGAATTATAGCAGCAGTTATAATATAACTGTAATGTGCATCCCCCCTATATCTGTTTTATGTGGGAAATAGCACCCTCTTCATATCACAAGCATTAAGTATTATTTGATATGGGTACATTAGATGACATCACTTATGATGTGAGACTCCCCCTGAAGCGCAAACTAAAAATAAAAGAAAAATTGTCTTTTTTATTATAAACTTTATAAAGTAAACTTCCATTTATTTTTATAAAGTAAACTTTCCATTTATTTTTATAATTTTCACAATAATACCCTTAGCTTGTAAAATAATTAAAAGAGCTGTCATTTCTCTGCCAAAATTTATAAAATCTTATAGTACAACTACAATCAAGTCGACTCCTACCTCTCTGTATTAGAACCTTGTATAGGGAAATCTAAAATTCAGTTCAGTATAATGTAAAAGACATGCCTCATTACATTTTGGACATCTTCTCATTTCTTGGTCATAAATCCTATTACCTTGTATTACAAACTGCCATAAAATCGCAGATAAAAAATAATTTATGCTCAGTGTACAGAAGCTAATGTTTCTACACTCCAGAGATGCAGAGTACCAGAAAATGAGAAAGTATGTATGCGAAACCTAAAGCTATTTATAGTGAGTATGTTTAGCATTATAGCCATAGAGGGAGGGATTGATTTTACCTTTGGAAGTACAAACAGAAGCCCTATTCAAAAGGGAAAAAGCTATTTTTGTTAGAAAAGCTGGAAATACAAAGTATACTTCTTGCCAACAGGGTGACAGGAAAAATTTTTTTTTCTGTTCTAGAAGAATAGCAAACAAAATCTAACAGGGTTTATTTGGATTTCTCTGAATTGTCAATTGTCATGAAATGTATATATTCACTATTACTAGCACTGTCAAAACATGTAGACTACAGAATGGTCATACCTGCCTTTAGTTTAAACCTATAAATAATACTGGGTGGAAAATTCAGCCTTTAAAAAACTAGTTTTAGTCTGCACTCTAACCCATAATGGAAATTAGCATGACAAATATTAGTGTTGAAAGGAACATCGAACACACCGGACAGAAGGAATCTGCTAAAAACACGGTCTTTATTCCTTCATCTTAAGAACAAAAGTGCCTGACGCGTTTTGTGCGTTTGCGCACTTAATCATAGGCAAACAATTACAATCACAGGTAAGTTTAAATAGTGATGATACAATGACGAATGGTGTGGAAGACACACCTCCTCCCAATTAAAAGAAACATGAGAAATAAACCGCTTCCTATTTTTTTCTGCAGATTCCATTTAGAACAATAAACAATTTAATCAAGAAAATATATGACAAAAGTCCATGTATAAATAATCCAATAAATGACAAATATTAGGTTGTATATCTGAATTTTAGAGAGGTCTTTCAAACGCTGTCCCACACTGTACACAGTAATGTTCTGCTTAAACCTTGAAAAATCACCCGCATTCTATTCAATTCTATGGGATTTTTAGAAGCCTATTTATCAAATGGTAAACTCTAACTTTCACCCATTGATTTGATAAATATGTTTCTAAAAATCCCGTAGGAATAAACATAAAAGAGAAAATACATCTGCAATGATCTAACAGAAGCAAATATCACTCATATTAGTCTGGGCAGTCTTTTAGGAGTATGTAAAAACCATTCACCATTCCACTGTCCCACCTATCCCATCAATAATATTATTTGCAGAAAATTCAGGGCACCCAAAGATATTTTACTTATTTACTACAGCAGGTAAATGCAGTGCTGGTGCAATAATGGGTAAAGAACTGCACACTTAAAAATCCCATACACAATGCGTTTGCACTCCTCAAGGTGTTTCACACCTACTTGCTAATTGCTCATACGTCAGTGCATATATGTATATGTATGTATATAAACATTTTGACAAAATCTGAGTGGGCACTCCAAACATTCCAACACAATTCAATAAACTAAAGAGTATACATTTATTGAATATTACATGAGTCAATGTGTGACCAACACTGTGCGCTGTGTTATGCACCAAAGGCAAGTGCAATTGTGTCTGCATTGCGTAAAAGCTCACGTGCAACTGTTTTAATAAATCAGACGCAATCACATCTTTATCTCAAAGCCACAATTACAATGGAATTTTGAGGAAAAAATTCTGCATTGTAGGTAGAAGACAAAAGATTTGTGCCCAAAAATGCTTTGCTGTTGTGGTAATGAATGACCTCTCAGGTCTTTTGAGAAAAAATTAATGCAAACTGCATATACCCAAACTACCTATATTCATATACGTTATGCAAATATAAAATGGTTCGGGATTTTTCATATTGCTGAAACATAGCGGTAACACTGCCTGCACTTTATATTGTTATTTAGGCAGGGGTTTTGAAAGTTAAACACATCACTGAGAAGGCACCTTCATTTTACAGTACCTTAATCTTTATACCTGCTAGATGAATGCCTGCATAGAAATGTTTCCATTTCAAAAACTATGTCTGGAAAGTAAGGTAACAAAACTAAGCTTCCATGAAATACAGTAAATTAAATATTACAGCTGAATATGTTTTACATTATTTTCCCCCACTAACCCACGTGCTTCCCATTCTGAACTGTATTTCATAGGCAAGAGCAGAGTGCTGATTTCTAAAGCAATTTGTACATTTGGCTGAACTGCTGTAATTAACAAGTGTAGATAAAAAGTATGTTAATTTGACACTACCTACTGAGTCACATCTAAACTGAGATCATTATGGATTAGTAGAATGTACAGGAATGCTTGTACTTTGTGGTGTGGCCAGACTTCAATAAATAACTCCCTTGAGGTTTTCAATCAGATTTTCCATGTATGAATAGTTATGCTTTCTTAAAATGCAGTCAAAGACAGAAAACATTCTAAAACTCAATTAAAAGTTTCCAAAACTTGTTCTTATCAAATTGTAGTTTTAAAAAAATCATAATTCCTTCTTCTGTGTCTTTTCACCATGTCCGCTCAAAATTAAAATCATGCTGGATCTGTATTTACAACAAAGAAAGGAAGAATCCCTCAAGTGCATGGACTTGCCATATGTGACATTCAATGGAGCAAAGAGAATACATTTTTATGCATAATTTCACTACATTTACAAGAATTCAATGTTGTACTTGAAAATATGGTAAAGGTGAACGGATTTTTTTACTTCCCCTAAAATGACAATAAAAAGGCAGGAAAACAAACAAAAAGAAGGTACCATTTATCAGTGTTATGGCACATTCATATGGTTTCAGGACAGAGAACATTATAGCTGCCAATATCTGAAGCAGAAATGCTTTATTTGGTAGAACAAAATACTGCAGCTATTTGTTTTGCCAGCTCAGTCGTTTGAAGATCATTTTGCTACTTCAAAAGGTGGCCTAAAGGACTACAAAGACATTTAATTTTCACCAAAAAATAACTTTCCACCAACTTTATTTATAAACTTTTTTTCTGCTTACTTTTTTTTTTTTTTACACAGAATCTGTAATTAAGTAGTGAGTGCCCCAAATCTGACCCATTATTCCAATGGAAAGTGTGAGGGTGGAAGTTAAGTAAGAACATTTCTTTTAGGACCTCCTCAATGGGTTTTGTAGACCGTCTTCTTGCTTACACACTGTGATATGGAGAAGAGTAGCAAGGGAATAATTAATTCCAGGTTTCTTCAGAAACATCCTGCCCAACTGCAAAGTACTGTAGGGTTTGGGTTTCCCCTAGCACTCCACAATTATGCTAATATGTGCTGCCTGAAAGGACAATACAGTGCCACATACTGTGATGATTCATACAGTATTAAAAATCTTTTCCTTTTTCATATTTCTTTAGAAAAAAGAAACTTTTTTTTTTACTCACTTTTTAATGAAAATCTGGTTAGATAGGGTGGAAATGAAAAAGCTCAGCAAAAAATGTCCTCTATTTAGACTGGGTAATAAAAATAACCCATGCAGAGAAAGCCTATATCACAGTTGCTCTAATGAAGAGCTGATTAAGAGCAAATGCTAATTTAAGAGATCTACAGGAAAAAAGTTATGGCTCATATTTATTTTAAAGGGGCAGTATACCCGATTGTGCATGAGCACAATAAAAAGGGCTTGTACTAAACATACAACCCCCCCAAAAAAATCAATGGTTCAATAAAAAAAAACAAACAATGGTTCAATCAGTTATTTCTTGAGCTAAACAGGGTAAACTTGGAAAAAGTTACTCCATGTTTAGTTCTAGTGAGCTAGACAATTAGATTTCCTGTATATAACCTCCTTCCTTCATCCTTTGTGTTATAACGGTTTTGTTAGAAGGAGTCCATTATATAGGTAGATTACCTATGAAGTTGTATTTAAATTTCTACCTAACAAGGACAAAATATGGAGTACAGTAGCTTCAAGTTAGAATGCTGTGCAATATAATTACAATCACAATATTTTTTATTGTGTTCTGTTGCTCTTGATTAGGACTCAATGAATCAGAAGTAAATTCTTGCCCCTGGTCAGTCAGCTTGCTTTTTCTACATTGGGTGTTAGAACCAGAAGTGTCGGTGAATATAAACAGCCAGACAGGTAAAGCTTTCCAGAACAATTAAATAACAACTGTAAACAATTAAAAATATAAAATGTATTTACAATAAAAAGTTGCTAAGAATCATATAAAAAGATTTATTGGTGTTCACCCTGTTAAATGGATTTCTCATTTATAAGACAGTTACTTAATGACATTAATTTTTTTAGAGATTTTACTGTGTCTCTGGGATCATCTGAAAAGTTTTTCAAAGTATCCAGTTAACATTAAAATACAGAAAGCAGAATGTACACGTCTTTGTAGTTCAAAATCGTTTTGTACTTACAGGCTTTAGAAGACAGATGAGAGATGTATCTTGCATTATTATTACAGGCAAAGGAGTGACAGCATGATAGAGTGTTTCCACTGATGCCATAATCTGGTCAAATCGTCCACCAAGGCCACCCAACACTACAATGACATCCATCTAAAAAGGAGACAGAGAAATGATTCAGCATTTTGTGCAAAATAAGAAATAAGAAAATGAACATACATTCCATGTTATCATCAATGGTAAACAGATAATAGCATGTATATAGAAATGCAAGAAATAAAGGGGAAAGAAGAAAAGATGGTGAAAAAGTGTATTATATAGATTAGTTTTGGTTTTTTTTTTATATTTAAATGTTTTTATTTTGAGATTGAAAGTAAGGTATACAGAGGAGCACCTTTTGGGTTTTCCCAGGGTGCCAGGCAGGTTTATAAAGTAGTCATAAACATAGGGAAAAGGGAGGGGGGGGGGGTAGAGGAAGGGAATGAAAGAGGAGAGAGAAGTTCAGGATAAAAGAGTTTTTTTTTTTTTTTTATTTTACAGTTGTTAAATGTCTAAAATATATAGACAGTAAAACCATTTTCATTACATTTTACTAAATTGTGCAAAACTATAATTTCCATGCAGGGTGCTGCCACTTTGCAGAGCAATATGACAAAATTGGAAAAATGAGGTTCAAGCAAATAAAGTACTGTCTTGTATAAAAAAGGGCATTGACTCAGGGGAAGAAAACATAATTTTGCCTCTTTAAAGGTCTCTGGTAAGTATGCAGCAGTTTTCGTTCTTAAAGAAGAACGAAAGGTAAAAATCACTGGGGGGTGCCAAATGTTAGGCACTCCCCCAGTGATTGTAATCACTTACCTTTTACCCTGGGCTGGTGCTCCTGTTAGGAGATAACCACACCAGCCCAGGGTAACTGCAGTGAGTTTTTCCTCTTCCTTCTGTCTTCCGGGGCTGGCGCATGCACAGTAGAGTGAAAAAGCTGACTTTTTTCGTTAAAGTTCGGCTTTTCACTGTACTGTGCATGCGCAGGCATGCAAAGACAGAAGAAGCAAGATTAGATGCTCGCTCGCAGGTACCCCGGGCTGGTGCTGTTTTCTTCTCACAGAAGCACATGATGGCAGATTCTGTTAATAAGAGGGGCTTGGATGAGTTCTTGAACAAGCACATTCAAATCAAAGTACGATTTTCGGACCTTCAAAAAGCACGATACAAAAAGTTTGTATTAAATCCGATATTTTCTGTGTGCACTAAGTCTGAAAAATTTGTATTGTGTATTGTGTTCTAAAATATTGTGGTACGATCCGAAAAGTACAAATTTTTCGTATCCAATGATCGTAAACAGCGGGAAAACCTTTCTGACTTTCATGGTTTTGGAAGCCTCCCATAGGACTCAACGGCACTCTGCAGCTCCAACCGGACCCAAAGAAAGTCACGATAAAGAAGCTTGAATGAATACGAAAATACGACAAATACGATTTTGTCGCACAAATTGCTGTGCAAGTACGAAAAAGTTGTGCAAATTAACAAGAATATTGCAGAAAATAAGCAAAACTTGTAAACTTTAGAAAAAATAAACATTTTTTGTATTCTGACCTGTCGTACTTTGATGAATGTGCCCCTTAGTATTGATGTTGGTATTTATGGTTTATGTATGTGAAAATAGGTCAGTATAGGTTTGCTTGTGCAGGGTTCGCTTGGAAGGCTTGAACTTGATGGACTTTTTTCAACCATATGTAACAATTTACATTAAAATATACTCTGAGTTGCGCTAAATGCTGCTTAGTCCTTCCTGCCTTCCGGTCTGAATCAGCCTCTGTTGCGTCTACTGACACAGAGGAAGCCTGGAGGTACAACCTCAGATAGAACTTTGAATACTGTATCAAGGTAAGTGAATGCATGCTAGTTATCTCTTTTCCTTGGTATATCATAAATGGTATCATCATTATTTGCATTCTCTCTCAACATTGCTGTCAGTTATCCTTTCTAAGAACATTTCACATTCTGTTTTATATTTCAAAATCTTTCCTTAAATTCCTTCATATGAAATTGTGATCAGATATATATTATGTTTGCTAGCTTTACTCCATGTTCTGATGATTTATAAGGCCCTTGTCACAGAGACAATTACTTCAGACCACTAATCTAGCTTTCCTGTGTTTTTACACAGCCTTCCATAGGCAAACAGACATTTAAATAATTTGATCTGAAAGATACTGTTCTCAGCTGAATAAACTGATAAAAGCTCCCTTAAACTAAGAACTACCATGTATTTCTATTGAAAATAGAAAAAAAATAAGTTTAATGCATCCAGCAACTGGACCTTCAATGGAATATTTTCTATGACTAGATAAAAAATACCTTACATTTACAAAGTTGGGCTGCATGTATGGTTACATAGTTAAGTATGGTCCATCAAGTTTAACTTCTCCAAAGGAACCCCTCCAAACGAACAATGAATGTTACAGCATTTGGCCAAATTGCATACAGAATGCTCTATTTGGTGTACCCCTAATTTGAACCTATTCCACTGGCAATACACAGGCTGCATTATCTGTTAACAGTTTATGTTGAAGTCAATTAAATTTCCAGTATATTGACCACCACCACTAACTTTGATTACCAAGCTGAATGGTTTTCAGTATTTTGTTTTAAATTGTTTTCCTCAGGCTCTGCTTCTAGGTAATGAATTTTCGTCCTTCTTTATTTGGACTCGATAATATGTTCAGTTAGTAGTGAGTCAGTTTTAAAATAATTACGCTTTAAGAGTTTGTCCAATTCTTAATAATTAAGACACAGAAGTGTTCATTAAACTGGTATAGATATATTTGGTTAATTGCTTAAAAAAATCACTAAGCTTGATTGTGATTCTTGCACAGGTACAAAAATCTGTAAAAATGACAACATTGAATCTAAATATTTTGAATAGGATTCTCATTTCATGTTTTCTTTTTTTGTGTGTGAATTTTTAGCATGCAAAAAACAGCAATGTACTGAATTGCAAAAAGCACTAACTGTAAGGTAAATGCAACTACACTTAAATGGCAAAACATCTATAACTAATCAGAACTTGTCAAAGCAACAGAAAGCTAAAAAAAAAAGTCAGTTTATATAAGTGTACGAAAAGTGTCCCATATGGACTATTCTCTGTGAACGCAAGCTTTCTTCAAAATATAAACAAATACATTTAGTTGTCTATATGTATGGACATTACTACACTATAGTTACAAACTTTCACAGTTTCAATATGTAAAACATTTATAGAGCGCACATTATTAAAACATATTGTCATACCATACCAAACAGCAGAGGTGTTGTCTCAATGCACCATTACCCAATCATTCCTCCCTTCTAACATGTTTCGTGCCATTGAGCACTTTTTTAGAGGAGGGTCTACTGTTTGATATGATATGTTTTATTAATAATAAAATGCACTTAATAAACACATTACATATGGAACTGCTAAGCTTTTCCAAAATGTCCTTGTAATCTCCAGATTTTATAGTGGCATGACTCAAGGCACCCAGTTCCAGGGTATCAAAGCAGCCCCAAAACATCAGTAAACTGTATTCATTATGTTTGACAGTAGGGATGGTGTTGTATTTAGTGAAGGCTTACATTTTTTCCTTGTTAACAAAGAGATTTGTTAGCAAAGTGTTTTAACAAAATCTCTAATTGTGTCTCATCTGAACAAGATTTTGTCTTGTTTAGGTATGTTTTAATGGTATCCAGCAGTTGCGTGTTTTTTTGTTTTTGTTTTTTTTAATAACCTTTTTTTCTTAGTGGTTGGGTCTTAGCAACAGATGGTATGAACTGCAACTTTACCTTGTGTTTGAAGGTCAGCTTGATTATATAACCAACCTTTCTAGACTAAGCCTTTATACAATAGCCAAGTGCCAAATAAATTTATTGGCAAAGGGGTTAAGGAAGAAGTTCTTTAACCCAGACAAGTCAGTGAGATCACCGAAAAATGGCCAACGAGCACTCTATTAACTCCAGACATGCCAGTAAGATGAATGCAGAAATGAGTAGATTGAAAGCATTCCCTCACCTACATTTGCACAGGCAGAATACTGACACCAAAGTTCTTCTTTCCTGCTGCTCCCACACTGCTTGTCTCTTTCTCTCTCTGTCTCCTTCTGCCTAGGTTCAGTAAAAAAATCCAAGATGGTTGTATGTTCCACAGTGGAATGCATAGTCATCTTGGATTTTTTTTTGAGGAACTAGGAGCATAGGAAAATGCAGACAAGCAGGACAACGTGGGTCAGTTAAACAGTAATCTGGGACAGTGGGCTGAAAAACAAGACACATGGGAGGTATGCAAAATTCCAGGGGTGCAAGCACCCCCTCCTTGCGGGCACACATGAACACAGTAGATACTTACATCTCCCACTGACTGGAAAATTTAATATCGCCTTCATTTAAATACCAATATTTTTATCGCCATCTACCACTTGTAAAGGCTGCAGAGACCAGCTCAAACTTATTGGTGCTGCAGCACCTCTATACTTCCTTTACTTCTGACTGTTTGGGCTGTCAGACAAAATGATCATAAGAACGGGAATGTGTCCATACGCATGTATAGCCACTTGTACTGTATATATCCATTTGACCCTGGCAGGATAGCACAGACGATAAGCCAATATATGTCTACCCGTGAGGTAGACTATCATCTTCATGAGAGAACTCCACAATATGCAATATACCTGTATATTGACTTGCTGAAACATAATAACTAATACAAAGAGGATGGAAGTATCATTAAGAAACTATTTCAATATGTAAGAAAAAATAACACAAATTGATCACAAAAAAACCCTCTTTAAAGTGCTACTACTGTTGACTGCATGAATTATATATTTTTTACCACCAATAAACATATAATAAAGAAAGGATACATCAAAAAGACAATCGCTTGCACTGTAACAATAACCCCTGTGTATACACTGTGGGTTGTGGAAACCATTTTTTATAATATAGCAATAATTTTGCCAGATATTTTATGCCACTTATAAAAAGAAAGAAAAAATAGATGACATTTCAATACTTGCTCAGGCCCAGCACTGAACAATGAAATTATGCAGACTATTATATTTTAATGTTAAGAACAGAATGCCTTTGCAAACTCGAGTGAAAAAAATATATATATATATGTATGTATATAATCATTTCTAACTAAAAACAAATGATCTGACACAAGTTATAATAGAGAAGTACATTTTAATAAGTTTGTAAAATATAACTCTTGTGAATGAAGAAAAGCACAACGAGCGATCTGAGAATATAACTGAAGTTTTATATCCCATAGTTGCAATAACAGCACCGGAAAAACAAAGACTGTGCCTGCTTCTTGACAGCTTGTGTAAAATATCCTGCTGGGATTCTCAGTACAAGGGCATTTTAAATTTCAATACATGACAAATGAATCATATCTAAATGAAAGTCTCCATTACTACAGGAGGAATAATGGTTGTGTTTTCTGATTAGATAAAGCAGGAGAACCAGACAGTCAAACTAGGTGCAACTAGCAAACCAAAATAAGTTTAACCTCCATAATCTACAAATACAAATAAATGGAACCTTGGTACCAGTGTTCTGTCAGTAACATTAATGACTAATATTTCCACAAATTGTACCACAATTTGCAAATGATACTGGATGCCAGGTCATAACAGACTATTAAAGGTATTTTGAACCCAACAAATGTCCAATACTGGGCTGAACGTGAATTTTATCACCAAATATGTCAGGAAAATATGGTACAAAAATAGCAAAAAACAGAAAGATTACAGAAAAAAATTCTGTTAAAGTACTGTAAGGCTAATGTCAGACTGGGTCACTGGACCCATCAGGTGGAAAACAGCAGCAGTGGTTACAACTTTAAAGGCACCATCTTGCATGCAAAGGCTTCAATATGACACCATGACCCAGGGACATGGACAGTTTAAGTTGGTGTCTCCAAAGCCATGATGGGTAAAGTAAGGATAACTGCTGGTGCTGTTCTTGCACATCATGGAAATGTGTTTAAACAATAACATTTCTGGAGGTGTGGGGTCAAAGAGACAAAATATTGTTAAATATCTTGTCCATTATTGTATTATAAGAAATATGCCTTTTGGCCTTGCTCACCTCATACACTTACACAGATATACACACAGAAAAACACACTGGCCTTCACTTTGCTTACCAACAGACAAAATAAATAATAAATAGGGAATAAAAAGCAGATTTCCCCCCATAACCATTTGTAAATGGTTCTCAAAAGCAAAAAGTGTGTAATGTCACTATGTCACTAGTGCATGTCAGGCAACTAAGACCATTCTAATTAGATTTATGAGGTATAGCACAAGGAGATCTATTTTAATTTTAAAACTGGCAAGGGAATCAGTCAAGAGTTTATTGTAGAAGGAGTCCTCTGATTTAATGATGTATGCATCCTTTCTAACTCTTAAAAAAGCTAATTAATTAAAGCATCTGTAGCATTAATAGTCTTATGGCTAAGGTGATAACTGAACGAATGACAATTTATCATATAAAGGCTCTCTCCTCTAGTTGTTCCCCTGATACATGTGTGAATATTCAGCAATGACATTTATTTAGTGCATATATAGGCTTAATACATTACAGAAGTAAACCTAATGCATGGTACAGATATTACATTAATCTATTTTAAATACATTCACTTTACAGGTTTATAGTTTCAGACCTTTGTTAATATCTATTTTACACCTTCTGATTATTTTATACCATCTAAACTAAATGTCTCTATTTAGGCAGGAAAGTCTTGATTTAAAAGACCTTGAAAGGGAGGAGCTTATTAAAGTATAAATGAGTTTCAAAAAGATCAGAAGACTGTTGTGGTCAGGGAGAATTGGTAGGGTTTCCTAAAATTTCACATTGGCATCAATGGAAAGTATGATGTTTGTATATTAAGCCCAAAACCACTGTGTTAAAGTGCCTGAAATATAGCCCACTGCATGAGCACTTATACTAGCATTTGTCAGGAAAAAAGTTGCCTAAAAGTCACCCTAAGCTTTTTCAGACAACTATCATCTGACAAGGGCTTGCAGGAAGACATGTTAAGGAATAACAATGCTATTTTAAGGGGGGGAAGCTGTACGGGGCACTTTAATACAGAAGTTTTTGCTGAATAAAAATTTTACACTTAATCCATGTAAAAAGCCTAGTGTACCATTAGCTAAAAACAAACACACTAGGATCAATTTAATCGCAATAAAGTTAGGTGTTAAGAAGATAATGACCTGACCAGAAAAACAACTGTGCCACCTTTATCATCTGTATAATCAGTAAATTGATTTAGGGAGGTGTAATTTGCTTTACAAACAAGCAAGATCGATTTAAGAATGTCAACTAAAATTATAGTTACAATAGTAGAAGTAATAGTAACCTTAATTAGCTCAAGTAGAAAGCATTATGATTGCCACACACGTAGGGCTGATTAATTAAAGTCCGAATGGGTACAATTACAAATAAATCTTATTTTTTCCAAAGTTTAGAATGGTTTGTACTGTTAATGATAATATAGTTAAAAAAGTACGACTTTTTAGTGATAGGTTTGTTATTGCAAGAAAAAAACGTACTTTTTACAACGATAACAAAAGTTTCGGTATCGTGACTTTCCTTTGGCCAGGTTGGAGTTGCAGTGTGCTATTGAGTCCTATGGAAAGCTTCCAAAATCATGCATTGAAGTTTCAAAGTCAGAAAATTTTGTAACTTTCGGATCGTAACCACGATATTTTTGTACAGCCACGATACAAATTTTCGTGCAATTTACGCACATCAGAAATTATCTTTATTTATACGAATTTTTGCCAATCGTACTTAGAAACATCCAAAGTTCGGACTTTAATAAATCAGCCCCCCAATGTTTTCACATCACTCAAAATAACCTAAAGTACTTTGCATGGTGGTTGCGACAACATTGTCTGAGGCATATATGCCTAGTATAGGCCACATGCTTACAAGCAATAGGAAAAAATCAGGTTAGTATATGTGTGGACTATTTACCTCTACATTACTTTGTCTTATTTTGTCCTGTAGGATTTTAAGACATTTTGTGAAGTCGGTAAAATCTTGGTCTGGTGTTTGGATAAGTTCACACCCCTATAAACCAAAAAACAATGAAAACCCATTACACATACAGATCTCACAAATGACAACATATAATCCAAGAAAATGCATACATTTGGCACTTTTGTCAAATTAGTAACCAACCAAGAAGTGTATGAGTAGATTCCTAATTTTGGGTGATCCAACTGATGTGCCTGAGGGGCTGAATGGATGGGTCGTTAGCCATATGTGACCCTCCTGTAATAATATTTTTATCAGAGAGACTAGCCGAGAGACAGGAGGCATCCCACAAAGTTATAAATACACAAAAAAATATAGGTATGGGATCTTTATCCAGAAACTCGATATCCAAGAAAGGACTGGGAGTCCATTTTAAGCAAGTAATTCAAATGTATTTTTTCCATAATACAGGTATAGGACCCATTATCCAGAATGCCCGGGACTAAGGGTATTTCCGGATAAGGGGTCTTTCTGTAATTTGGATTTCCACCCAAAAGTAAGTGTACTAAAAAAATCAATAAAATATTAATTAAACCCAATAGGATTGTTTTGCATCCAATAAGTATTACGGTAATTATATCTTAGTTGGGATCAATTACAAGGTACTGTTTTATTATTAGAGAGGAAAAGGAAATCAGTTTTAAAATTCTGAATAATTTGATGAAAATGGAGTCTATGGGAGAAGGGCTTTCCATAATTCGGAGCTCTCTGGATAATGGGTTTTCCAGATAAGGGATCCCATACCTGTAATAAAACACTACCTTGCACTTGATCATAATTAAGTTGCATAAATATATACCGGTACTCTGATGGCAAAGCAATTATATCGGGTTTATTGAATGTTAAAGTTTTTAATAGTAGGCTTAAGTAAAAAAAAAAAAAAAAAAAAAAAATATATATATATATATATATATATATATATATATATATATATAGTAAGTATAGTAATCAAAATAATTGGAAAACCAATTATCTAGAAAACACCAAGTTGCAATAATTCCAGACAACAGATCCCATAATTGTACATACAAAAGAAGGAAATGCTGCCTTTTTAAATATTACATATATATAAACAAAAGCATAAATTGATTTATAACACCAAAGTAAATGCTAACAAAACAATTATCTAGTACAGGTATAGGATCTATTATACAGAATGCTAAGGACCTGAGGTTTTCCGGATAAGGGATTTTTCTGTAATTTGCATCTCCATATCCTACGTCAGCTAAATATCATTTAAACATTAAATAAACCCAATTGGATTGTTTTTCTACCAATATGGATTCATGTAGCTTATTCTGGAGCAATTACAAGCTATTTGTTTTATTTTAACATAGATAAACATAATTACTTTTAAAATTAGAATAATTTGCTTAAAATGGAGACTATGGGAGATGGCCTTCCCATATATACTGGATAATGGGTTTCCAGATAACGAATCCTATATCTGTAATATAAGTTGTAACACCAATCATCCAGACATGTGGCTATTTATTTAGTTCTGCACTGAGCCCTTTTCTGTCTAGACATGTGATGGCTTGTCTGATATAGCTCAACAAGCTCACTGTAATGATAAGATACATGAAGTGACTTCAATAGCTCTGTGCACAGTTAGACTAGACATTTCTGAAAATAAAATGTTAAAAGAACTTTTCCTGTCTAAATGTGCTTATATGAAAAGGAACTCTTGGAGAGGTTGTGGAACCTAACAATATTATTAAAGCAGAACTTCAACCCCCGGCTATAAAAAGCCCCCTGCAAGCAAACATTCTTCGGGTCTCACCGCCGACACGGACCCTGCTTGTTGAAGCTGATTTCCTGCTATCCCCAACTGCGCATGTGCATGCAGGGTTCGTATTGGCGGACAGACACAAAGAATGTTCGCTTGCGGGGATGATATCGCCCAGGTACGCAGCTGCACTACTCTGCTCTTTTCGGTTGGTATTAGCGATAGGGACAGTTTTTAAAATTAGAGACTATGCGATAGGCCAGTTAAGGGGGCTTTCATAGCCAGGGAGGGTGTTGTTCTCCTTTAAGTAGGAAGAAAAATAATGTATGGCTATTGAACACAGTGTTTTATGCTATACCTCTAAAATACACAAGCCATCAGCCTTAAAACTGGTGATTTTTTGCAATATTTCTAAACAATATATTTAATGTATCTACTTATATCTGTAAAAAGCAACATATGTAATAGTCAGTGCTAAAAGTTATGGTCCTGTTAAAGTCTAATACCATGTCACAGGGTCAAACTATATGATATAACCTAACATTGTCATGCACAGGTTTTACATAAATAAGTTTTATGCATTGAAAAACAACAAATGTTTCAGCGTTAGCTGAAGAAGAATCATGAGAATTACACAAATTTTTGTGTATGTGACTACATGTCTGATTTCATGTTCCTGCAGTTTCAGTCATTGATGCTACCCTGGCAACCTAAGCAATCAGTAAAAAATACAATTTAAAGCAAATCAACATCTCTTGTCAAACCACTGAGACACAAACAAATTTCCAGTACAGGTATGGGATCTCTTATCTAGAAACCCATTATCCAGAAACTTCCAAATTAAGAAAAGGCCATCTCCCACAGACTTTATTATAAGCAAACAATTCTAATTTTAAAAAATGATTTCCTTTTTCTCTGTAATAATAAAACAGTACCTTGTACTTGATACCAACAAGGATATAATGAATCCATATTGAAGGCAAAACAATCGTGTTGGGTTTATTCAATATTTAAATGATTTTTTTAGCAGATTTAAGGTATGGAGATCCAAATTATGGAAAGATCCCTTATCCTGAATCCCCAGGTCCCAAGCTTACTGGATATAAGGTTCCATACCTAGTGAATTCTTGCTATGTAAACAGTGTAATTTTAAAATAAAATGTACCATAAAAATCATGACAGAATCCCTTTAACAAGAACTAAAGGAGAACAGTCTTCTGCTACAGTGTTTCTGATCTAGAGAAGGGATAAACAATACAGTTTTTACTCTGAAATTACATTTGCATTTAGCTTAATAGACTAATAAAAACTATTAATTAACATATATACATATATATATATATATATATATATATATATATATATATATATATATATACATATGAACTTTGTGGCCAATACACTCAGATCTCATGGACAGGACTCTTTGAAGGTCCTGTATCTGTCAGTACTTGTGTATTTTATATATACACCCTTATACTGTAAAGTGCTGATATATATGCTAGTGTTTTATAAAAAATAAAATAATAATATTAGTAATACTAGTAATGATAATACTAATAATCATAGTTATAATAATTAGCACCCCAGAAATTATGACTTCATGAGATTCACAATTTAGCACATAGCAGAGAGATCTTTGGCCACTTGATGTGTCATACATTTCTACCTAATTTTTTTCAAATCAGTCCTGTTAATATATAGGCTATATATAATACATTAAACAGACATTACCTGTTCCTTGTAAAATGTCTTGATTTCTGGCTTTATGGAATCAAAATCTCCGCTAATGAAATCTGGTAGATACCTGAAAAATTATGGATAAGTACATCAGCACTGATAATGAAATTACAAGTCTGATTTATTATGTACAAGCTCCTAACCTAAATCAAATCAGCTAAACTAAACACCCTTCCAAAAAATGTCAATCTTCACATACTGTAAAAAATGTTTAACAAAAAACAGTAACAGGCATGACTGTAATTCAATCCCATCAAAACCACAATGGATCTTAAATAAATCCATTTAAAGGAACAGTTACAAAGCATCATGTTGCAGGATAGCAAAAAACTGATGGGGGATGTGTTACTGCTCAGAAGTGATGTAGCCATAGAGGTCAGTCACCTCTTTTTTTTCAAAAATGCTATCCTCAATCTCAAGGGGAAAAGTGAACCTGTGCAGTAAAATTGATACATAAAAAAAATGTTAAGAAATACTATATTAACTACATGTTTAAACCTTTCTTTGCTGGCTGTTGGGCTGTTGGCTTTTAAATTAGTACAGAGGTTGTGATGCACACCAGCATGGTATTCAATCAACTGGCACATAGGACCAAATAGATAGATCCTGTTAAATTCAGAAGGCCTGAATTAAAATGAACTGAAAAAGTGGTGTAGGCCCTATCACTTCCTATGCACAATTCCCCCGTTCGAAAATGTGAATCAGAAGATAAAGTATTAGGCTCAGTTTGGACAGATACATTCCCAGACAGTATGTATTTTGGTCAAAATTGGCCAAACATGGACATGTACATCCACATAACTAAAACATAAAAACAATGGCACTAATGTAACAACCAATGGGAGGTCTGCTGTAGTTCTAGTAATTTACAGTGGCTTGCAAAAGTATTCGGCCCCCTTGAACTTTTCCACATTTTGTCACATTACAGCCACAAACATGAATCAATTTTATTGGAATTCCACGTGAAAGACCAATTCAAAGTGGTGTACACGTGAGAAGTGAAACGAAAATCATACATGATTCCAAACATTTTTTACAAATAAATAACTGCAAAGTGGGTTGTGCGTAATTATTCAGCCCCCTGAGTCAATACTTTGTAGAACCACCTTTTGCTGCAATTACAGCTGCCAGGCTTTTAGGGTATGTCTCTACCAGCTTTGCACATCTAGAGACTGAAATCCTTGCCCATTCTTCTTTGCAAAACAGCTCCAGCTCAGTCAGATTAGATGGACAGCGTTTGTGAACAGCAGTTTTCAGATCTTGCCACAGATTCTCCATTGGATTTAGATCTGGATTTGACTGGGCCATTCTAACACATGGATATGTTTTGTTTTAAACCATTCCATTGTTGCCCTGGCTTTATGTTTAGGGTCGTTGTCCTGCTGGATGGTGAACCTCCACCCCAGTCTCAAGTCTTTTGCAGACTCCAAGAGGTTTTCTTCCAAGATTGCCCTGTATTTGGCTCCATCCATCTTCCCATCAACTCTGACCAGCTTCCCTGTCCCTGCTGAAGAGAAGCACCCCCAGAGCATGATGCTGCCACCAACATATTTGACAGTGGGGATGGTGTGTTCAGAGTGATGTGCAGTGTTAGTTTTCCGCTACACATAGCGTTTTGCATTTTGGCCAAAAAGTTCCATTTTGGTCTCATCTGACCAGAGTACCTTCTTCCACATGTTTGCTGTGTCCCCCACATGGCTTGTGGCAAATTGCAAACGGGACTTCTTATGGTTTTCTGTTAACAATGGCTTTCTTCTTGCCACTCTTCCATAAAGGCCAACTTTGTGCAGTGCACGACTAATAGTTGTCCTATGGAAAGATTCCCCCACCTGAGCTGTAGATCTCTGCAGCTCGTCCAGAGTCACCATGGGCCTCTTGGCTGCATTTCTGATCAGCGCTCTCCTTGTTTGGCCTGTGAGTTTAGGGGGACGGCCTTGTCTTGGTAGGTTTACAGTTGTGCCATACTTCTTCCATTTCTGAATGATCGCTTGAATAGTGCTCCGTGGGATGTTCAAGGCTTTGGAAATCTTTTTGTAGCCTAAGCCTGCTTTAAATTTCTCAATAACTTTATCCCTGACCTGTCTGGTGTGTTCTTTGGACTTCATGGTGTTGTTGCTCCCAATATTCTCTTTGTATTTGTACTGACATTAGATTACACACAGGTGCACTCTATTTAGTCATTAGCACTCATCAGGCTATGTCTATGGGCAACTGACTGCACTCAGACCAAAGGGGGCTGAATAATTACGCACACCCCCCTTTGCAGTTATTTATTTGTAAAAAATGTTTGGAACCATGTATGATTTTCGTTCCATTTCTCACGTGTACACCACTTTGTATTGGTCTTTCACGTGGAATTCCAATAAAATTGATTCATGTTTGTGGCTGTAATGTGACAAAATGTGGAAAAGTTCAAGGGGGCCGAATACTTTTGCAAGCCACTGTATGTCAGGACAAAAACAATTACTGGTCTGTTTAAAAGTAAATGTCTTATTGTGGACTCCTTCCTGACAAATTTATTTTCTGGCATACAAAACTGGTATGGGCCTGTGCATGCATCCTGTGCTACCTGCCCTGCCCTGCCCTGGACTCTGACTATGTCTCTGCTCCTCCCTCACAACTGTGACTCAGCTTAGCCTAACGGGCTACTCTCTACTGCACCCCTCTCTGTTCTTAGTCTTGGGCAAGCTTGGTGAGAGCTTGTGGGTCCCATTTAAAAACTGATCCAGTGGTAGGTTTAACATCTCCTAAACCTTCTAAATAAGACATTATTTAGAAATTAGTGACAGCATTTTGCATTATCTTATCGCATCTTATTTAAGCTGTAAAAGTTTTGTGTGCAATATTTTCCTTTTTGCTTCTATTTATGCTACATAGTTCTGTAATCGTGTGTACAATGTAATGTATGTACATATGCACATTTTTATTTATATAGAGCTAATTATGTATGCATCAGTGTACAGCAGAAAAATAAAGAACAGGTGATTCTACAACAATATATATAAATAAATACAAAGTACAGTTACATTAAAGATTAAGTGCTAAGGGGCTTGTTTATCAACTTTCAAATTCTTACTGAGATTCTAAATATTTGCGGTAAAATTTATAATTTGAATTAAAGTTTTCAAAACTTGAATGTCAGATATTTATTAAGCATAAAACTTAAATGTAAAACTTCTGCATCTAAAAGCTTGTATGTAGAAATTGATGGGAGCTGTCCTTAAGCAAATTTTTTTCCAATTCAAGTTTTTAGATGGTATATTTTTACTTTTTTTGACGCATAATAAATGGCAATAAATATGCTTGTAGAAATCCCATCGAATGAATAGAAAGTGGGTGAACTTTTCTGTGGTAAACTCTAATCTCACATATTCATAAATCTGCCCATTAGAGTTAAAATTTTGATTAATTGTCCTCGGGGGGGGGGGGTGTATATTTTTTCCTGCAATTTAAATCATGAATTTGAATAATGGTTAAAAAACAATATGATATGTATTACGCATGAAAATCTGAATGCAAAACTTCAACATCTAAAAGCTTGCAAGGTCATGTAGGTGTCTTAGGCAGAAATATTAACTATTTAATTTAGTTTTTCTATTTTTACTTTTTCAAACTTGTCCACCCCAAACTTTTATGGATTTGTGTGGATTGCAGTTTTTTGAATAAATAACATTTTGAGATTATATGAGTTTATATTTATTTTGTTTAATCACAAGAATGTACCTAAGAATGTCTGGTAGATAAAAAAAACTTTGAGGAGATTTTCAGAACCTTTGGATTTGACAACTTTAATTTAAGGTCTCTACTTGCCACATAATTTTATACACATTACAAACTCTAAAGACGTCTCCTTCCATTCATATTTATGTCAAATAGGTTGATGTGAAGGAAGAATTTTGAGAAGAGTGTGTACAAAAATATATAAACGTAGCATCATTGTTATCTGTTGGTCATCACGGTTCACTGAACAACTATAACAATATTTTATATTAAAAATAATTTTTGTAACTGTAACTGCTGTTATTACCATTTTGTTACAAATAAATGCAGGAAATAACATTATACCAGATGGCAACAGAATATTATAACAAAAATAGAAAAAATAAGGCACAAGGCTAATTCTCAGTTCCCAAATATACCATATTAGCAATTTCAATTTGTGTTTATTACTGTAACCTGTAGACTGAATCAGGTGAGCATTAGCCTGTCATTGGGTGAGAATTATCATTATCATCTCTTCATTACCAAAAATAAAAAATGTAGGTGCTGAACATGGTTTCCTTTCGCACATAAATGACAAAAAGCTCTCCTTAACACAAATGTGCCTTTTTTGAGTAAATGAGTAATTTTAAAGTAAATCTAGTGAAAAGCTTTCTTACTTTGACCCAATACTGTGTGTTTTGTTCAAGTGAAATTAGGAATGCTGGAATGTTTTTTAGGATTTAAACAAAACTGGGTGGATTAAGAATAAATGGGTAATTGTTGTGGATTGAAAAATACAGTCTGGGGAGTTTCAATTAAATGACAACAAGCCATAAGTTTAATTAGACTAGAAAAGTATTTCAGAAAGCCTACAGTGTTTACATAAATAAGACATAATCCTTATTAACCTGCAGAGAACATAATGGGCAATCCACCAACATCTTGTAGAATGAGGACACATTCATTTTCTCGCTACACATTTGCAGTTGGGAGCTATTAACAGTAATGTGTGTGCATGCCAAACACTTTGAAACTGTAATGTTCTGTTTTTCTTTATTAACCTTTTAAAGATTGCTGGAGCTGCATATAAGCACATATGCCTGTTTCAATGTTTTCTTATTCTGCTTCCTATACAATTTTTAACTTTACATATTGCATTAAATAAACTTTATATGTACAAATTTTAACTTTAAATTATGTACAACTGGAAACTATATGCCTAGTTTAGTTAAGCAGATATGGGAAAAAGTGATTTCTAGTAAAGTACCACCTACACATGTTAGTTGTACTTCATTACATACCAGCATTGCCTTTAGTACAACTGAAGCCTATTTGTTGGGATCACTGGTGCCTATGGTGCTCCAGCTGTTGCACTACAACTCTCAGCTCCTCGAGAACATGTTTGTGAGAACAGGGGGCTTAACTTCAGAAGTGATTGTAAATTGCGTTGTTACTGCTATCAGCTTGCCTTGTGGTCAGGATCATGTAGGATTGTGTAGAGGGCCCTGGGTCCTGATGGTAACTAACCTGTATACATTTATATTGGTGGCAAAACAATCCTATTTTGGTTAATGTTTAAATGTTTTTAGCAGATCAGAGTAAGTATTTATTAATTTTCGCTTGTATAAAATGCTCCCACACGAGACAACTGTAAAACTGGCTACAAGAATGGAGTTAAGTTATACAAAAAGTTTTTAAATCACTCTGCTTAATTAAGTACATTACAGAAGTTTGAGAGCTGACGAGCTGAACAGGGGTGACTGTGTGCTCGAATTCAGCAGACATTGAAAGCAATTCTACTGTTTCTGTTTTTTTATGCCAGTTACTCAAATGTAAAGTGGCAAAGCCTCCCTTATAATGAAAGGCACTAAGGAATAATATCCAGTGCAGAGTTGCACTGCAAATTACAGAGGCCTTCAGAATTATATCTATATACAGTAAAGTCCAAGGTGCAGCAAAGAAAGCACATGATTTTTTGATTTCCAAAGGCTGAACACTAAACTACTTCTCCTCCTCAAAGTTAACACTTAGGGGCACATTTATCAAAGTCCAAATTTTGAATGGCAAAAATTCATATTAATAACAATAATTTGTGATGTGCGTTAATTGCACAAAAATTTGTGTCGTCGTTGTACGAAAATATAGTGGTGTGATCCGAAAGTTACGAAACTTTCGTATCCGAACGATCACAAACGATATGAAAATCTTTCTGACTTTGATCCTTCAATGCATGATTTTGGAAGCCTCCCATAGCACTCAATGGCACTCTGCGGCTCCAACCTGGCCAAAAGAAAGTCACTATACCGAAGCTTGAATGAATTCCAAAACTTTCGTAGTCGTTGCGACAAATACGTTTTTTCCGCACAAATTGTTGCGTAATTTACTAAAAATATCGTAGAAAATACGCAAAGTTCTAAAAGTTACAAAAAATATGAATTTTTCTCATTTGTACTAGTTTGTACTTTGATAAATGTGCCCTTTAGAGGTAGATTTATACAAATGTGAGATTAGAACTTAATACCTAAAAACTCACCCACATTCTACTCATTCAAAATGTGAGATTAGTGCTCACCACTAAAAAATATGTATGCTTTTAGTCCCTTTAAGCATTTTTTACTTGTTACTAGTGCTGAGGTGGCAAAAAGCTGTTACAACATGCTCAGAATCAATCTATAGAGTCAAAAAGTCAGAGATTTTATTTGTACCAGGTAAAAATCCTGCATCTTCAGGAAAGTCTCTTTTGCTAGAGCATGTATATAAGCAAGTTTGTTGAAAATTGTTAAAAGTTAAGCTGTACTGTATTTTTTTTTTTTTTATCACAAGGTGATGAATTTGCTTCTTATTGAATTCAATGCCATTTTAACAATTTGGGCGCCTGTGCAGTTCCCCCCTCCTCGCAAACAACAAAATCACTGTCCTAGACAGTCCTGCTCCCCTGTATTGGATCATCAAAAGAAGAAAACAGTTCACGTTCCCTGGCTGGGAGTATGCAATGTAAAGCTAGGATGAGATTGGCTCCTTCTGTGCATTTTCCAGCTGACGGTAAAATTCACTTTCTAAAGCTTTTGTTACATACATTAGACAGTTTCAAGAAAGGTTTGAACACCTTTTTAAGTAAGAAAGGTGACAAGTTTACTAAAATGAACTCTTTGTAAAAAGTTCATCCAGGTATTGGTCTACAGAAGGATTTTTTTTTTTTACCACCCCCCAGCTTACAAACAAGCTAACACACTCATTAGCTGCGGTAACTATTATATGAAACCTCCACCGCAAAGAAACACACGAGAAAAAGCGTGTGTGTAAAAACCCTTGCAGACAAATTGGAGTTCACTTTAAATGGGGGTCTTTCAGCTTTCTCTGGATTAACTGGCTGTAAGGCAAGTTTCATTTTAACTTCATGGACATACAGGTATGGGACCTGTTATTCAGAGTGCTCCTGACCAGGGGTTTTTCAGATAAAGGTTCTTTCCATAAGTTGGATGACCATACATTAAGTCCACTAAAAAATAATTTAAACATTAAATAAATATAAAATAATTGTTTAGAATGCAGTCTATAGGAGATGGCTTTCATGTAATTTAAAGCTTTCTGCATAACAGGTTTCTGGATAACAGATCCTCTGTACCCTTTTTTTTTTTTTTTACCTCAGCTGCTTAGGTAAATATAGGGATCTGAAAAAGGTAAACCAACAAAGTTTTTATTCTTCATTATGTTCTTATATTGATAATGCCATTTTAACTGTTTATCACTGAACAATTTGTAGACCAATTTAATTATACATATGTGTATAGGTTCCAGTACCATATATAACTGCCAGGCTGCAAAAATTGTGACATTGTATGAAATAGAAAAAAAGCACATTTGTTAATTATGTCAGATGGCCTGTATAGCACTTTGCCATGTGCCATATACTTCATATCTCCCAATTCGTTTTTATTTAATTACATCATATCATCTTTCCTTCAGTTTTAATTAACCTTTTAAAGAAAGTTTGTGACCTTGGGTAATGTACATTTCAGATGATATTACTCTGTCAGGAAACTTTTCATCTTGTATGGAAATGTAATGAATGCAAACGTATTCAGTGCTCAGAATTATTAGATGTGATTCTGTGGTATGAACTAAGCTCCTGTAAGCTGCAATTGCAAAATAAAAGACTGCAAATTATTATTATATGTCTGAGCTGAAAAGAAATCAACGGAAAAAGGTTCTATGACAAACAGTATGTCACAAATTTAGATTATTCTAATAAAAAGTATACAAATACAGAAGAACATGAAAAAAATAAAAGCAACGTACAAAAAAATGTAAATTGCCCATGTAAACAATGGGCATCATAAGTACCTTTGATGGTAATATGCAGCCTAATTCTTTGAAAGAAATGACTACTTTTCTACCATGTAACAAATACAATAAAAATGTTCATATAATTGTTGTTAGGTCCCAACTCATACTGGTAATATGCTACAGAGCACATCACCATTGAAAATAATACATTTATCCGCAAATAAAATTATACAGAGAATAATGTACCCTCTATTGTAAAATATGAGGATAGGAGAAGTAACAATGGATTTCCATGTTCATAAAAGCATAAGGTTGAAGGCTTGAATGTTTTTTTCTGCTGGGGTCAGTGATTGCTATTTGAAAGCTTGAAAGAGGTAGAAGAAGTAATCCAAAAACAATAAAAAAAAATGAAGTCCATTTGAAAAAATAGCTAGAAACAGGGCATTCTAAAACATAGCAAAATAAATGAAGTGAATTGATAACACATTTTATATAAAAATCTAGAAGTTATAAAGTGTAAATCTAAAATATGTAAGTCTATATCTAATTTCAAACAAATTGCAGACATCAGATTTAGCTGCACATCACAAAACAAAGAAGTATGCATACAAATAGTTAAAAGAATTGATGCCACCAACAAATGTAATGACTGCAAAAATTGTATGGACATTCTAAGCAAGTGCTGACCTATTCTTATAGTACTTTTTTCCCTAATGATAGGCCACGTTAATTATTTTTATATATTATTAATTTACGGTTAAGATACATACCTTATTTCTTTTACAAATCTGCTTAAAGTACCACTAAAAAGTTAATAACATGATTGTTATGGTGTACTTTTAATTAATAAATTACACTGTGTACATTGCATATAATTCACTCTACAGGTATAGGATCTATTATCCGGAAACTCATTTTCCAGAAGCTTCAAATTACAGGAAACCATCTCCTATAGACTTTAATAGAAAAAAAATTAAAATTTTTAGGATTCTGTTCGGTATTCGGCTAAGATTCAGCAGGGTTTGAATTTGCCCGAATCACAACTGCATTCAGAGAAGCTATTGTTCCTCCTACTCAATGTAACTGGGGGAGTCACGGCCTGACTTGGGTGTTTTACTATTGAGTGCTATTCTCATATCTACCACTAGGTGGGCATGGGAGCATTTTTAGCAATGCAGGTGTCATGGAGCTGGTATATTTTTACAATTTCCATTGTTCTGTTAATACGCTGCTGAGCAGTAAAGAGTGACTGAAGTTTATCAAAGCACAAGAAATATGGCTGAGAGCCCTTGAGAAACTAAGAATATGTCTAGCAACACATTATATTCTAAAATAAAATATTGGGGGAAAAAAAAACAAAAAACCCTGTTTGCTCTTTTAGAAAATGGATTTCAATGCATGACTCTGCTATGGGAGCGCTATTAACTATATGAAAAAAAAAAAACCAAAAACCATTTTTTGCTGTGACAAAATTCCTTTAATCATATAAATGTGTGTAAGTACTACCTCCTTTTCACGTGTTAATTGGCATTTTCTTTAATAAACCTCCTGTCTCCTCCAAAACTACAATTAAATTATTACTATTAAACTACAATAAGACCTCACTTGCATATATAACTAGTTGCTGCTATACGGCTCATTTACTAGCTAAAACAAGTTATATACTGGGGGGAAAAAAGTCTGCATAGATTTATTTTGATTCAACCGAAGGATGCTTGGGTTTGAGAAGGCCATTCTTTTGTTCCTTTTTTTGTGTCAATGATATTGCTAGTTATTGCACACTTAGGCTGTAGAGAACTAATCCTTCTTTAATCATAAGCAAAACTAAGGGGCAGATTTTTTATCTATTATTATTATCTATTTTTTTCTTCCATACCTCTTGAATATAAGAACAATATTTTCAGATTTAAGAATCCTTCCTGCATTTTCAAGTGGTAAAATTCATGTGCAAAAAAATTTGCCAGTCTGTAAAGTTCCCCCCTTGACTTGCATAGAGTTGCCAATAATAAGCAACTTGTTCCTCTTTACCTTACAGATTGATTCCCCAACATGATTCTGTCCAACCCTGTCCAAAGAAACAATAAATCTATGGTCTTGTGCACTGTTCTTCCATTACAGTGTGGCTGCCACAATAACATTTGCTGTTGCCAAACTGCCTTCCTATTACTATAATGGCCTTACAATTACTTTATATGGTAGGAACAGTGCTCGTGTATATAAATGTGCAAGAGCTTCAGCATATATTTTATTCCATTTATAAGGTACAGTGCCTCAGTACAAGTTTGAATACAACACGTTTTAGGCTTCAGATCATGTATTCTTCTGAGTTACATTTTCCAATTTGTTTTGCAAAATTCTAAGTTATGTCTGTCAAATACATTTACATTATGTAGAGTGCTATTATTATTATTACAACTTCTTTTTCATTTCATGCCGTTCTACTGTAGCCTTCGGACATAATGATACTTCACAGCTTATCATTCCTTGCTTTAAAAGTAAAATGCTAATATGACAATGATTTTCAGCACTGTAAGCTTGCAATATATCCAGATATGCCATTTTAAAACGTAAATTATGGATTTATTAGACAAAGCAAACTCTTGTGGCTACAGATTTCATATCTTAATAGGTTAAAATTTATATTTTTAAATTGAATGGAACACCTATGGTTCAGCTTTATTAAAGAAATACAAAAAGCCTACATTTGGTGCTATATTTTTAATAAAACATCTTGTTAAACTTGCAAATCTTTGGGACAACACAATGAGCTTTTTGAATGGCTGCTTTAGTACGCAAAAGACAAAAGAAAATCAAAGGAACAATGTTTTTGTTTCCAAAGGTTACATTAGCATTTACATCTTACACAGAGATGTGCTTTGTGATAATTAATATTCCTAATAACTTGTTGCTAAAAGTTAGTAATGGACTGCACATAATTAAAAGTCTGAAACAACAGTAACATCAACTACTATTTACAATATGATGAATTGTTATGCAATTGGCAATGGTATAAGAAAATGCAGTGTAGAAGCAAGCACAAAAATCAGTAAATGCAGTAAGGACTTATGTATGTGTCCAGTAAATTGTAACTGCAATAGCTTGAATTACATACAGATTTTTGTCCTTAAAAGGGGTAGTTCACCTTAAAATGAACTTTTAGTATAATGTAGAGAGTCATATTCTCAGACAATTTGTAATTGGTCTTCATTTTTATTCAGCCTTTGGCACTTGAGCTTCATTTTTTTTTTCAAACTAACTGGTGTGCTGCTGTTTTCTTTATTTTTTATTTCTTGTAGTTTTTGAATTATTTGGCTTTTTATTCAGCGGCTCTCCAGTTTGGGATTTCAGGAACTATCTGGTTGCTAGGGTCCAAATTACCCTAGCAACCAGGCAGTGGTTTAAATGGGAGACTGAAACATAAATAGGAGAGGCCTGAATAGAAACATAAATAAAAAGTAACTATTTACATAAAATTGTAGCCTCACAGCACAATAATTTTTTGGGGTCAGTGCCACCCACCTTAAAGCTGGATAAAGTCAGAAGAAGTAGGTAAAACTCAAAAACTATAACCAGTAAAAAATGAAGACCAGCTGAATAGTTGCTAAGAATTTGCCAATCTATAACATACTAAAAGTTAACATACAGGGGTTGCAAAGTCAAAAAATCCTAATCCTTGTGTTTGTTATAAAGACCAAATAAAATAAATTTACACTATAAACACATTAAAATTTCTCTACCACTTTTTATTTACAAGCTTTTGTATTTTGCATCTTTTGCTATTCCCTTGAAATTAACTTTGATTACAGCTCCTGGAAACCTACAGGGCTAGTGGCTGGGAGGAGAAATGAGGAGGCCAAACAGCAGACCTGATCTGAGCAGACTGATCGTGTCTGCTGTTTTGAGGACAGTTGCAACACTGACATGACAACCCCTTTGGCTTGTTGCCGAGGGGGCTGTCATTGATCCAGACTCCTGAAACCTATTAACTGGAGGTTGGAGCCTATGCCTGCCAGCATGTAGGAGCTATGTGCTTGGCAGGCAAAGAGTTAATGTTATTTTCTGTATGAGATAACTCCACTATTCAGCCCTGAAATAGTATAAAAAGCTCAGGGGTAGTTACAGTGTGGATTCAAGCCATGATATTTCTTTTGAACTTACATAATTTTACATCAGTCTAGGAAAATATATACAGAAAAAAATGTGCCACTTCAATGCAAAAAGACGCATTTAAGCTTCATTTTTTTCAGCAAGTTACTTAACTATCTTACTATTGGGGAATAGTTTGAGTCAAAAAGGGTTTCCTTTACATAAAAAAGCTGCTTCAACACTGTCTAAAACAACAAATCTGTCTGATGCTGACCTATAAATGCTGCAACGGCTTCATAAAAAATGCATTCTACTCAGTCAAACAATTTATCTTCTGAAATATGTCAGTGAACTGTCTTTATCTTAAATAAGGTATTTCATACTGACAATATAAAAATAGAAAAAGCAGCAGCTGCAATTTAGCAGCTGTACATATTTTTAAAATATTTTTAAGATAAAAAACTACATGTATGTAATATGATGTGTTGTTCTTTTATATACCAAAAACTGACTTCTGCTGATCATTTATATAAGGAAGTGATATTTTTGTTACCCTTTAAAAGTAGCAGTAATATACTACTAAATATACAACATTATTCAGATATCCATAATTAGGAGAAATAATGTATTTTGGCTTTTACCCCATAATATTTTATTGTAATATAGTGGACATTTTATTTCTATGTTAATTATAACAAATAATAAACAAAAAAACAAAAAATATTTCTAATGCATTTGGAAATAAATCTGCACTATTTTTTTTTTTAAATAAAACTACTAACGTTTACTGACTCACTGTATCTACAGACATTTTCCTCTACAATGCTGATATGAGGGAGCTTTGTGCAGAGAATTTAGTAAGACCCAGACAGAGCATGAACCAACATCCACACCTGGGGGTACTGCAAGACACCAAGGCAGAGGGCCTTGTGGTGCTACAATAATGGCAGCTCTGGGAGGTATTATGTATTTTATGAACATACTCAGTAGTTGAGTGATCCACTGTGAGGTGCTAGTGGGGTTGAATGATGCATCGGGGCAAGAGAATTTTTTATTAACTCTAGGGGGTACTGGAGGTTTATGATCCACTACAGTGTACAATGAGAAATGCAGGATGCACTATTAAAGATAAAAGTGCAAAGGACTGCACAATTTATTATAAAAGCAGTGGGGCTCACTGCCAGGAACACTTGGCATTTATTCTGTAAAAAAAAAAATGATCCAGGATTGCAGGATCATTGTTGATCACAATTGGTCAGGCCAGCTACACGACTGTGGATGAAATAATCCAAAAAATGAATACCCGTCAAACAGACAGGCTGGGCTATACTCATACCTAGAAAATATAATTTTAAGGTTGGTTAGGAGATTCTATATATGACAAAAAGTGTACGTGTGTAAAATCTTTTAAAATCAAGTAAATATTTATAATGTACTGTTAAGGTATAAATCCTTATCCTTTAAGTACTTAAAGCTTTACTGAATAACTATTTAGCCTCTCATATATATATATATATATATATATATATATATATATATATATATATATATATATATATATATACAAACAGACACACACACAAAGTATTATATGTAGACTTACCTATCTTGTGACCCTTCCATCGCTTGATAAAGTCTATTTGCTCCTCCATCAGCACAGGCTTTAAAAATAGCTAAAATAAGCAATGAAACATTAGAGAACACAGAAAATACATTAGAGAACAGTTAAAATAAAAAGCTTTATGAAACAGCTATTAATTGCTTAAGTGCTGCCCATAAGCCATAAGAAAGAACAGCAGCCATATAGGATCTTATGGCTTTTGGATTTTTATGGATTTTGTTTACACAAATCATGACAAAACTAGAAAATTAATAAACCAGCCCCTACAGAAAGGTTTGGATATCAATCAAGTAGGACAACTTGTAACTGGCTGCTAAATATGCAAGTGCTTTACTGACCAATTGATTGGATTTACAAATTTAAAGCGGATCAATGGATCTGGTATGTTTAAGAGGCGGATAACGTATTTTGGAGAGAGCTTTTCTGAGTGCTGGTTTTTGTTGGGTTACAGATATGGGGATGCTGGATGAGAGTTACTTGCACCGATATGAGTTCACTTAATTTGATTTTACAGTTATATCTGAAATCTGTCAAAAAAAAAAAAAAAAAAAATAACCAAAACATATTGAGGACGGGTGTGCCACATTTTTTCTATTTTAATACACTGAACAGCTGAGTGTTATGGATCTATGTCACAGGGAAATCAAGTAAACAAATACTTATACCATTATTTTTACAGAGATAATGAAAATCCTGTTTACAGGCCCAATATCCGATCAAAGATTTAATCTACATAAGTCAAAAGAGTGGCTCCATAATATTTGAAATGATTAATATTAAAATATCACACACAGAGGAATATAGATTCGGAGAATATTGGGCCATGGCAGCTTTCAATGGTACAAAAGGATCTTTGTAAATAACATTTCACTGCCTGACACACTGAATGTTTACAATCCCAGGGTAAGAGAATTATATTAAAATGTTTAAATAGCCCTTTTAAATGCTGGTGTTCAGGTATCAGTTTCATATTTTTAAGCATTTTGTTTATTCTTTAGCATTATGAAATATGTGATTGTAATAAAGCATATATGAAAATTTATTTTGTACAAAGCAATTTTATATCATGTTTTAGCCAAACTGTTAATGGGAAATAAATTAGATAATATAACCTCTGGGAAATGCGTAAAATATCACAATTGATTTTGGCATTAGGAAATGAAAATCAGAGCACTGAAAAACACAACAATTCAGACAGAAGGCTTTATTATAAGACTTGAGGATTAAGATAAGTTTTACAAACAAACACTGACACTTTTTTCCTACACTTTCTAAATCATCTAATACTTCTATGGTAACCGATAATTTTTAGGGCGGTTTGTGAGAATTTTGAAATCTATTAAAATCTGTTTGCTGCTCAGTCTAAATTTTATTTATTTTTCCTGTGATGCACACACATTAGTCAGAGTGAGGACAAAGTTGCTTTGATTTTATTATAGATGATAAATGCGAGCCTTGTTTCTTGCATAAGGTGCCATGTTTGAACATTTTATACATATATGCAGAACACCATATTCGGTGAAAACACTATGGGTAAAACACAGAATCCAATACACTTACATTTTATTTTGCTAGCTTATGGAATTATTACAGTACATCCCAGGTCCAAAGGCATAACTCGTATTGGTTTCACTTTGAAATTTACCTTTGATTCAAGGATTTTGCTGCATTCCCCAATAACTTGGTTTTTATGTCATAGTTACAAAGGGGTGAAACAAGCCCAGAGTCCATCAAGTTCAACCCTTCCAAGTAAACCCAGCACACACAACCTATACTTACCAATCTATATGCTCACATACTTAAATTATACATACAAACATTAATACTAACTGTAGATATTAGTATCACAATAGCCTTGGATACTATATTTGTTCAAGAACTCATCCAGGCCCCTCTTAAAGGCATTAACAGAATCTGCCATTACAACATCACTAGGAAGGGCATTCAACAGCCTCACTGCCCTCACCGTGAAAAACCACCTACGCTGCTTCAAATGGAAGCTCTGTTCCTCTAATCTAAAGGGGTGACCACTGGTGTGTTGATGTGTTGATGGTGTTTTTATGGGAAAAAAGAACATCCCCCATCTGCCTATAATCCCCTCTAATGTATTTGTACAGAGTAATCATGTCCCTTCGCAAGCGCCTCTTTTCCACAGAAAACAACCCCAACCTCAACAGTCTAACCTCATAGCTTAAATCTTCCATCCCCTTTACCAGTTTAGTTGCATGTCTCTGTACTCTCTCCAGCTCATTAATATCCTTCTTAAGGACTGGAGCCCAAAACTGCACTGCATACTCAGGGTGAGGCAATGCCCTTTTTTTTTTTTTTTTTATAAAAGACAGCACCTCATTTGCTTTAGCAGCCACCGAATGACATTGCCAGGAATTAGACAACTTGTTATCTACAAAAAACCCCAGATCCTTCTCCATTAAGGATGCCCCCAACAAACTACCATTCAGTAGATAGTTCACGTTTATATTATTTCTACCAAAATGCATAACTTTGCACTTGTCCACTTTGAACCTCATTTTCCAGTTTGCTGTCCAATTGTCCAATTTTGGCAAATTGCTCTGCAAGTAGCAGCATCCTGCATGGAACTTATAGTTTTGCACAATTTAGTGTCATCAGCAAAAATAGAAACAGTATTTTCTATGCCCACTCCACGTAATAAACAAGTTAAAAAGCAAAGGACCAAGGACTGACCCCTGCGGTCAGTTTATCTTTAAGGTTTGTTATTTGTAAGGTATGATTTACATTTTGAATATACTGTTTTTGCCTACTTAGATAAAAATGGGTTGTTATTGGTGACCTATATTCTTATCTTAGATAATACTGTTGTGCTTAAAAGTTTGTGAAAATTTCTATATTTTTACATAAATGCGATCTAAAACATCATTTGATTTTCAAACAGTTCCTAAAAGTTGATGAAGACAACCTAGTCAAACAAAAATTATTATATTTGGTCACAGCAAAAATAATTATAATTTGTAGGTGAATGGTGATCACAGTCCGGTGTTTTCGGTCAATGGGATGACAATTAGGTGTGAGTGAGAGACCCTGTTTTATTTAAAGAATAGGCATCCAACAAAGCCTGATCACACATATAAGGCATTTGTGGATGTGTATCATGGCTCGAACAAAAAAGGTATCTAAGGACCTCAGAATAAGGTTGTCAATGCCCATAAAGCTGGAAAAGGTTACAAAGATTATCGCTAAAGAGTTTGGACTCCACCAATCAGAAAGATTGTGTACAAATAGAGGAAATCCAAAACCATTGTTACCCTACCCAGAAGTGGTCGACCCTCAAAGATGACTCCAACTGCAAGGCGTCCAAGAGGTTACAAAGGAACAAAGGGCAACTTCTGAGCAACTGAAGGCCTGCCTCACATTGGTGAATACTGATGTTCATGAGTCCACCATCAGAACAACACTGAACAGCAATGGTGTGTATGGCAGGGTAGCAAGAAGAAAGCTACTGCTCTACCCCAAAAATATTGATGACTGTTTGCTAAAGATCATGTGGACAAACTAGAAGGATACAAAAAAAATGTTTTGTGGACAGATGAAGCCAGAATAGAATTTCTTGGCTTAAATTAGGAGTGTTAAATCAGGAGAAAGATCTGTGAAACATTTAGGGGCACATTTACTTATCCACGAATGCTCCGAGCGTTCGATTGGTCCAATCGTATGTTCCGCAACTTTTTCGTAATTTTAGCGTGAAAAAAAAATCGGTTTTGTTGCTGTTTACAATTGTTAGGTACGAAAATTTCGTGACTTTCGGATCGCCAATACGATATTATCGTGTCTAATACGATTTTTTCAGAAGCATTTTCATGATATTTGCGATCTTCGGTTTCCAATCCGAATTATTCCCATTCGGGATATATATACAGTGGTGTGAAAAACTATTTGCCCCCTTCCTGATTTCTTATTCTTTTGCATGTTTGTCACACAAAATGTTTCTGATCATCAAACACATTTAACTATTAGTCAAAGATAACACAAGTAAACACAAAATGCAGTTTTTAAATGAGGGTTTTTATTATTTAGGGAGAAAAAAAATCCAAACCTACATGGCCCTGTGTGAAAAAGTAATTGCCCCTGAACCTAATAACTGGTTGGGCCACCCTTAGCAGCAATAACTGCAATCAAGCGTTTGCGATAACTTGCAACGAGTCTTTTACAGCGCTCTGGAGGAATTTTGGCCCACTCATCTTTGCAGAATTGTTGTAATTCAGCTTTATTTGAGGGTTTTCTAGCATGAACCGCCTTTTTAAGGTCATGCCACAACATCTCAATAGGATTCAGGTCAGGACTTTGACTAGGCCACTCCAAAGTCTTCATTTTGTTTTTCTTCAGCCATTCAGAGGTGGATTTGCTGGTGTGTTTTGGGTCATTGTCCTGCTGCAGCACCCAAGATCGCTTCAGCTTGAGTTGACGAACAGATGGCCGGACATTCTCCTTCAGGATTTTTTGGTAGACAGTAGAATTCATGGTTCCATCTATCACAGCAAGCCTTCCAGGTCCTGAAGCAGCAAAACAACCCCAGACCATCACACTACCACCACCATATTTTACTGTTGGTATGATGTTCTTTTTCTGAAATGCTGTGTTACTTTTACGCCAGATGTAACGGGACACTCACCTTCCAAAAAGTTCAACTTTTGTCTCGTCGGTCCACAAGGTATTTTCCCAAAAGTCTTGGCAATCATTGAGATGTTTTTTAGCAAAACTGAGACGAGCCTTAATGTTCTTTTTGCTTAAAAGTGGTTTGCGCCTTGGAAATCTGCCATACAGGCCGTTTTTGCCCAGTCTCTTTCTTATGGTGGAGTCGTGAACACTGACCTTAATTGAGGCAAGTCAGGCCTGCAGTTCTTTAGATATTGTCCTGGGGTCTTTTGTGGCCTCTCGGATGAGTTGTCTCTGCGCTCTTGGGGTAATTTTGGTCGGCCGGACACTCCTGGGAAGGTTCACCACTGTTCCATGTTTTTGCCATTTGTGGATAATGGCTCTCACTGTGGTTCGCTGGAGTCCCAAAGCTTTAGAAATGGCTTTATAACCTTTACCAGACTGATAGATCTCAATTACTTTTGTTCTCATTTGTTCCTGAATTTCTTTGGATCTTGGCATGATGTCTAGCTTTTGAGGTGCTTTTGGTCTACTTCTCTGTGTCAGGTAGCTCCTATTTAAGTGATTTCTTGATTGAAACAGGTGTGGCAGTAATCAGGCCTGGGGGTGACTACAGAAATTGAACTCAGGTGTGATAAACCACAGTTAAGTTATTTTTTAACAAGGGGGGCAATCACTTTTTCACACAGGGCCATGTAGATTTGGAGTTTTTTTTCTCCCTTAATAACGTAAATCTTCATTTAAAAACTGCATTTTGTGTTCAATTATGTTATCTTTGACTAATAGTTAACGGTTTTTGATGAGCAGAAACATTTAAGTGTGACAAACATGCAAAAGAATAAGAAATCAGGAAGGGGGCAAATAGTTTTTCACACCACTGTATATATATATATATATATATATATATATATATATATATATATATATATATATATATATATATATATATATATATATATATATAAAAAAGCTGATGATTATTGCCCAGCTTACTGTTGTTTCACAGGTAATCACCTAGGGGCTGCAAAGAAACACTGGGCCAGTAAAGCATTATGTTATTCACAAATAAAACACAATTTAATTAAAACTGTCATCCACATTTAAGAATATGCTACTTGCATAAATGTGTGTATTTACATGTTTTATTTTGCAGTGACTTATGGCCTGGTGAGACACCGAAACACCACAATGCTAGCAGTCTCATACTTTCAGATTTTTAGAATAAATTACATCCACTTCATTTAAAACACACAGATTTTGTTGATCTTCTTCTGCTCAATATTATAATTTCCTATTTAATGACTTAAGCAAAAATTAGGTTTATTAGATAAAGATGGTAGAATTTTCACCTGTTTAAACTTTGCAATTTCAATAATGTACATTTTAGAGAAAAAAAAGACAGAATGAATAATTTTTACAGAACCAATAGACCACAAACTGCAATTAAGGTCCTTTTGAAATCTTTATAAGCCTAGCAAAATGTAGAACTGATAAATTACTTTCTCAACAACACAAAATTAGAAAAAGAAAGTCTGTTTCCTTGTGGTCTCTAATTTATTTTACATTAATTCAGTTTTATCTGTTTTGAGCTCTAATACGCTGCTTTCTCTTGCAGAAAATTTGTCTTGCGTGTTTAATTTTAGGTACACTCTAATTTCAAGTGTCCTGTAAATTTCTGAAAACTATTTTGTCATAAAAGCACACCGCACTTGTTTTAGAAGTTATTAATTTATTTATTTTTCTAACATTTATCAGTAAATGTATAAAGAATATGCAAACTGCTGATTGAAGTGGTAAATAACATTTATTTGCATGCATATAAAATTGAAAGTAAATGAAATACCC
This sequence comes from Xenopus tropicalis, assembly GCF_000004195.4. Classification (NCBI taxonomy): domain Eukaryota; kingdom Metazoa; phylum Chordata; class Amphibia; order Anura; family Pipidae; genus Xenopus; species Xenopus tropicalis. The sequence continues at coordinate 56,465,226 of NC_030682.2, read as the reverse complement.
ATACCTTATATATGATTCGCAAACTTGTTTTTATTTTATTTTGTGGACATCCAGTACCCACTGTGCAGGAACAGGTTTCCTACAAGAAGGTTTCTACTGGCCCCAAAGGGGAAACAGTCTACACTTATTTTTAAGGCTTTGATTGTCTGAGACAAATAAAGCATGCTAAGTTTAATTTACATAGCCTACAATATTTTTAAAGTACACATTTATTTATAGAAGATATTATAATAAATTTTATTGGTTGACAAGTATAAAATAACTTTGTAATAACATGTTTTTTAAACTTTGTGAACATATATGCAAAAGTTAGGCTACCAAAATTAAGACATACTGTTAGAAATCCTAATTATTTCAATGCCACATGACTTTTTATATGCTTATGACAAACAGCTTCTGGTTAACAAATGTGTGAGACTTATACACTAACAACTAATATTGCCCCCCCCCCTCTAAGTTTTCAAAGCATACTATACCTTGCCTAAATAAGCCTAAGAGCTTAAAATTCCATAAAAGTGTTCAAATTCTAAAAGTAAACTTACTAATAACCATAAAAGGAACAAATTTCATATAAAATAGAAAGGGGAAAAATAAAAACCCTGCATAACATTGTAATATTTAAGAATTAATACAATGAATAATGTGCACCCTATACTAAAATATAAGGATATTATAAGTCACGGAGGAGTACCATGGCCATATATGACTATGAAGATTTTCATCATCCAGGTCATGGTATATCTAGTATACATAAATCTAAAGCAACTGGACTTGCTAAGTAATCATTGAAGACGTTTCACTACTCATCCGAGCAGCTTTTTCGGTTCAACTGACTGGTATGGGAAGTCCACAGCATATGTACTCTTCCACTAATCCAGTCACAATGGCACATTGTAACTCTTCAGAGAGGTGACACCTGAAACTCACAGAGGTATGAATGCTGTGGAGTTACTTTGATAGGATTACCAAAGTATCATGCAACTCATAGGGGCACATTTACTAATCCACGAATCCGAATGGGAAAAATTCAGATTGGAAACTAACATTTCGCGACTTTTTTTGTATTTTTGCGTTTTTTTCGCCGCCGTTACGACTTGCGCAAATTGTCGCGACTTTTTCGTAGCCGTTACCATTTGCTCGTATATTGTCGCGACTTTTTCGTATTGAGCGCTCGTAAACGGCGGGCAAACCTTTCAGACTTTGCATGATTTTGGAAGCCTCCCATAGGACTCAATGGCACTCTGCAGCTCCAACCTGGCCCAAGGAAAGTCACGATACTGAAGCTTGAATGAATCTGAAACTTTCGTACTTGGCGCGACGGCTACGAAAAAGTCACGACAATTTGCGCAAGTCGTAATGCTACGAAAAAGTCGCGACAATTTACGAAAAAGTCGTAACGGCTACAAAAAAGTTGCGACAATTTACGAAAAAATCGCAAAATACCGATCATTACGAAAAAAACGCATTCGGGCATTCGTGGATTAGTAAATGTGCCCCATAGAGACAGGTGTTACTTGATAGAGTTGCATGAATGGATGTGTGAAGAGTTCTGAAACTGGCCGGGGTACAAATGTTAGAACAGCATTATATGTAGCAGACAGATGGCCATATAAAAGCACAAGGCTGAAAGCCAAGCTCTTTTATACATTTCTGGAACTCTAAACTTTCATTTATGTTCATCTTTACTTATGGCATGAATGAACCATGTATTGTATGATCACCATTACACAAGATATTGTGATATAACATATATAAATTAGTCATCAAAGCGTATATGTTAAAAGGTAAGTGTTGTGCACATGATGATGGTTAAATCTTATAAGGGAACAACTGTCTGCCCTCTTCAGCAAGTTAATGATATTAAATGCATTTATTATGGTTCATAAAAAAGGAAACAGCAGCACACTGAATATATAGTGAAAAGTTCTAGTTGATTTTGATTACAAAAATGCCTCATAGAGGCAAGGTCCATTGTCTAGCATGAACATACATTTTTACATAACCCTTTTAAAATGTCAAACAGACATTTTTCTCATTAACCCATGGCTCATAGTGAATATGTAACCATTTTATATAAGATCCATATGAATATACTGTATATCTAAAGTAAAATATTTGCATATAGGAAACATAATAAATACTTTCTCATTATGTGTAAATATGTCAGCTCTGTTAGTAAATCTAGATGTCTATACATGGTACACCAGAAATCTCCAAGAGCACATTAATATTAAAATATCCTGAAAAGTAAATTTATCAGTTAAAAGATAGTATAGTGTGTATATTCACTTACATTCAAAATAGCAAAAACTTATAATGTTTGAAAAAGGGCCAGGTGTAAGCCCAAAATATTTTCTCTTATGAGGCACTTTTGGCATAAACTACAACTTTTCACTATATATTTTAGCTGTTTGTTTTTTTTCCTAGGAGAGTGGGTACTGTGAGGCACTGGGATGCACCTATCCATTGTATTGGTATAGTATGTTTTACTTTTTGAATTTGTTTGTTTAATTTTGAGCCAATAAATGTTGTTTTTATTTCACTGAAACACTTGTGGTTTAATTCATGGCTACAGCAGCATTGCACAGGGTTTCTGTGCGCAGCTGAGGGAAGTACAATTTAACATTTAAAACTACAAGCAGTAGTGTCACTCCTGCATGTTTATTTTGATTTTTAAAATTGCCGAAGCAGCTTGCATGAAATAAAGTACTTGCCATGCTGATGCACAGACCCAAGCCCTCTTTTTCTGTCTCTCTCTTGGCACTGGCAGACATACTGAAACGCACGCCTTTTATATTAGTGACGTCGTACAGCTTCATTGGCTCTTGCAAACTGAGTGATAGTTCTCTTAAACAATAGGAAAGTGTTTTACACAGTGATAATTAAGTTTTTCAGGGGGACTTTTAAGATGCAATTTCAATGGACTGGGACGCTAAACGGGGACATTTTTCACGGGGCAGGGGGTCCTGAAACGGGGCCTGTCCCCGTGATACGGGGATGAATGGGAACCTTAGTGTAAAGTGTATGTTAAAGTGCACCACTGTCTGTAGTATCCCTGTAGTAGTTTTTAGTGAACTTTTTAGAGTCCAAAAATGCATTTTCATCATGCTTAATCATATGAAATATCTGCAAGGAGTTGGTGCCAAAATGTTAGGCACCCCCCAATGATTGTAACTGCTTACCTTATACCCCAGTCTGGTGATCCTGTTAGAAGAAAACCGCACCAACCTGGGGTAGCTCAGAGACAGCGATCTTCTTCTTTCTTCACGCCACTTCCACATGCGCAGTAGAGTGAAAAGCCGAAGTTTAACAAGAAATAGGCATTTTTACCCAACTGTGCATGTGCTGGCCCTGGGATTCAGAACAACCAAGGCAGACAGAAGATTGTAGCTGTCTTGCAGCTACGCAGGGTAGGTGTGTTTTTTCTCCTAACAGGAGCACCAGCCCGGGGTATTAAGGTAAGTGATTACACTGGGGGGTGCCTAACATTTTGGCAACCCTAGTGACGTTACCTTTCCTTCTCCTTTAATATTTTCTCTTCTGGGGTGCACAAAAAAAGCACACAGAAAAGTTATTTGGCTCCTGATAATGCTAATCAGAGTTTGTGCAAATATGATAGGGCCTTAGACTGTAAGCTCCACTAGAGGGACTGATGTGAATGGTGTATAGTCTTTGTAAAGTGCTGCAAAATATGTTGGTGTTTCGAGCAGAGTGAAATGCTACAAAGCTGCCCAACTGGGGCTAATTAGCCTTGGGTGACTAATCAGCAGCTCTTAAAACCCTCGCTGGCCAGTCTGACAGAGAATACCTAGAAGTCTATGAGCCTGTACATACTGCTGATGAGGTCTGAAAACCCATGGTATTTCTTGCATTATCTTGCTGCTTAAAGCGGACCTGTCACCTAGACATAAAAAGCTGTATAATAAAAGTCTTGTTTAAATTAAACATGGAATCCAAATTCCTTTTTTTATTAACATATCCATAGCCATTATAAAGACAGTTAAAAATCCCAGCTGTCAATCATATATTGCTTGCCCCACCTCTATGCCTTAGGCATAGAGGTGGGGCAGACAATAACTTTAACTTTCCATTCAGCACTTCCTAGATGTCACTGCACTCCTCACTTCCCCCTCCCTCCTTACCATCTAATTGTGGAACCAGTGCATGGGTTTGAGCATCTGGCCCTCAATTCAATCACATAAAAAAAGATTTTGGCATGATGCAAAGCTTCTCAAAATAACAGTGTTCACAAAATGGTGCCTGCCTGCTTGTTGGGATTGTGTAATTCCAAGACTGAAGGAAACAAGATTTAGATTATGTATATAGTTATATAGTGTAAGTGAAGTTTATTTTACTCAACTAACATTGCAGAACTAAATTTGAAATTATTTCTTAAGGTGACAGGTCCCCTTTAAAGCTATTTTTGTGTTTTTGAACTGTGTGTGGTAGAAAATTATCTTTTCACTGCCAGCTGAATATCCATTTTTTTTTAAGGGATTTCTGTTGTCCTGACTTTGCAAGACCTGACATAATGTTATAAAAAAAATTGTTAGGGCAGTTATTAGTGATGGGTGAATCTGTCCCGTTTTGCTTCACCAAAAAATTTGCGAAACTTTGGTAAGATTTGCAAAATGGCAAAAAAAAATTTGCAAAACACAAAAATGAAGCACTTAAAAAAAAAAATTGTTGCATACGCAAAAAAATTGTTTTGAGGCACGTCATTTTTTTTCTTTCCTATAAACACAAATAAAAAACAAATAGAATACACTTCTCACAATAGATGCTTTGATCCTGGATATACTGTATATAGTACAAAATAAACTGTATATACATGAGTATAAGCCTAGTTTTCATGACCCAAAATGTGCTGAAAAAGTCACCCTCGCCTTATACTCGAGTCAGGTGCCATGGGCCCCTCCAGACTAGCACCCCCTGTCCTTTGTATGCAAATTAACTCTTTGGGGCACATTTACTAACCCACGAACGGGCCGAATGCGTCCGATTGCGTTTTTTTCGTAATGATCGGTAATTTTGCGGTTTTTCGGTGTCTTTACGAAAGTTGCGCAAAGTCGCGATTTTTTCGTAGCGTTAAAACTTGCGCGAAACGTTGCGCCTTTTAAGTTTTAACGCTACGAAAAAATTGTGACTTTGCGCAACTTTCGTAATGACGCCGAAAAACTTGCGTTTTTACGCAAAAATCGTAAAGACGCAGAAAAACTCGCTTTTTACGCAAAAATCGTAAAGACGCCGAAAAAATCGCAAAAAATACGAAAAAGTCGCAAAATGTTTATCTAGTAGAATTAAGTCTAAAACAACTGGACTTTTCTGAGTTTTTCTTGAAAACGTTTCACCACTCATCCGAGTGGCTTCTTCAGTTCAAATGACTGGTAGGGAATTCCCCGGTATTTAAACTCTTGATGGTAGTAGAGTCACAGACATCCAATCACAATGGTTCCATTGAACTTGTTCAGTTAGGTGTTAGCTGAAACTGACAGGTGTAAGAAGGTATGATCCAATCACAATGGTACCAAGATTCTCATTGATGAAGGTGTTAATCCTTCAAAGTACATGACTGGAAGTGTGAACTGTTGTGAAACTGCCGGGGTAAGGATGTCAACGCGCCATTGTATGTTGGTGACAAGCGGTGTCTCAGGCCCCCTCCTCTGTTCAGGGATGGTTTTTCCAGGTTGGCATAAATGGCCTCTTTCACACCTCTTTCAAACCATCTGTCCTCTCGGTCCAAAATATGCACGTTACTGTCCTCAAAAGAGTGACCTTTTTCTTTGAGGTGTAGATAGACCGCTGAGTCTTGTCCTGAGGAGTTTGCCCGCCTATGTTGGGCCATTCTCTTACAGAGAGGTTGTTTTGTCTCCCCAATGTATAAGTCTGAGCACTCTTCACTACACTGGACAGCATAGACCACATTACTTTTCATGTGCTTGGGTGTTGGGTCTTTCGGGTGCACCAGCTTCTGTCTCAGGGTGTTGCTGGGTTTGAAAAACACAGGAATGCGATGTTTGTTGAAAATTCTCCTAAGTTTTTTCTGATGTTCCAGCAACATATGGAATGACTATGTTGTTTCGCCTGCTGTGTTCCTCCCTTCTGTTTGTAGGTCTGGTCTTTCTGTTGGTCTTTGATTTGGTTTTGATGAAGGCCCAGTCTGGGTACCCACAAGTTTTCAGAGCTCCTTTTAGATGTTTATATTCTTTCTCCTTGGCCTCTGCATTGGATGCCACAGTTTCAGCCCGATGATGTAGAGTCCTAATTACACCCAGTTTATGTTCCAAAGGGTGGTGGGAATCAAACAGCAAGTACTGGTCTGTGTGGGTGGGTTTCCTGTATACTTCAATATCCAGGTCCCTCCCCTCTTTGATAACTATAGCACAGTCCAAAAAAAAGCCAGTTTGCTGTCTTTCACATCCTCCCTTGTGAACGTGATGTTTTTGTCCACCGAGTTTATGTGTTTGGTGAAGGCTGGAACCTCGCGTTCTTTAATTTTGACCCAGGTGTCATCCACATATCTGAACCAATGACTTGGTGTTGTTCCCTTGAAGGTGTCCAGGGCTTTCTTTTCCACTTCTTCCATGTAAAGGTTCGCTACAATTGGAGACACAGGCGAACCCATGGCACAGCCATGTTTTTGTCTATAGAAAACGTCCTTGTGCTTGAAGTAAGTGGTATTGAGACATAGGTCCAGTAAGGAACAAACTTGTTCTGGGGTCAGCTTTGTTCTGCTGCTGAGGGTGGTGTCTTGTTTCAGCCGTTTCCTCACTGTATCAATTGCCTCGGCAGTTGAACTGAAGAAGCCACTCGGATGAGTGGTGAAACGTTTTCAAGAAAAACTCAGAAAAGTCCAGTTGTTTTAGACTTAATTCTACTAGATACTGTATATCATGACCTGGATGAATGAGAATCTTCATAGACATATCGCAAAATGTTTGTTTCCAATCGGAATTTTTCCAATTCGGATTTGAAATCGTGTCTTAGTAAATCAGCCCCTTTGTGTTTAGCTTGGTTGCTGATTGAGCTAAGGGGGTATAATCAGATTGGCTTATACTCGAGTATTAAATTGAACAATCATGTACTGCTAATATAGGGTGTTTCCATTATATAGTCTACCAGTTGTATGTTAGACAGGGATTAAGGTTATTTGTCTGTACAGCCTATGAGAAAACTACAGGTGTGGTGTTTGTTTTTCTTGTATGGTCCTCACTGCCATGTCATTACAGGTATGGGATCCATTATCTGGAAACCCATTATTCAGAAAGTTCTGAATTACGAGAAGTCCATCACCCATAGACTCCATTTTAAACAAATGATTCAAATTTTTAAAAATGATTTCCTTTTCTCTATAATAATAAACAGTACTATATACTTTATCCCATCTAAGATATAACTAATTCTTATTTTAGGGAAAAAAATCCTATTGGGTTTTAAATGATTTTTTAGCAGACTTAAAGGGGACCTGTCACCGTAAGAAATAATTCTAAATTGTTTTCTTTTGTGTTTGTCAAGCAAAGTAAACTTTACTTACACTATATAAATTATTTTAATCTTATTTTCTTCAGCCTTGGAATTCACAATTGCATTAATCAGGCAGCCACCATTTTGTGGACACTGTTATTAAAGCAGGCATTGCATCCTGCCAAAATCTTGTTTCTGTGCCAGTATGGGGGGACCTGATACCCATGTCCATGCACTGGGTACACAATTATATGGTGAGGAGGGTAGGGCAATGTGAGGAGGGCAGCAACATCTAAGAAGTCCTGAATGGAAAGTGAAAGTAACTGCCTAAGGCATAGAGGTGGGGCAGGCAATATATGACTGACAGCTGGGAATTTTAAATGCTTTTATAATGGGTATGGATGTTTTATGATGTTTTATAAAAAAATGATTTTGTTTTTCATGTTTAATTTGAAAAGGGCTTTTATTATACAGCTTTTTATGTCTGGGTGACAGGTCCACTTTAAGGTATGAAGATCCCATTTACAGAAAGATCCCTTATCTGGAAAACCCCAGGTTCCAAGCATTCTGGATAGTGCAGATCATTCTTTTGAGTGGATTAAAACCAAAGGCTTACATAAAATAGAAGTATAATAAAAAAAAAAGTATAAGAAGTGTTGTGTGACTCAAAATCTATACATTCACTATTGATAATAGTCGCCTAGCCTTACATACCTCTTCTCCATGGACTGGGCACAAATCCCTGTAGCAGAGTAAATGCTACAGACTGACCAGGTGGGACTGATTAGACTTATCTGGCCAATCAAGAAGTCTGAAAGCCCGGCTAGTCAGTCTACAGGAGAGCTCTGACTGAGAGACATAGAGAGGTGTCTGTGAAGTCAATCCAACATGCAGGAATCTATGTGCCATTACACACACAGTTGCTTGTGCAGAGGTCTGTAATATTGCTGCAACTGATTTATCACTAGTATGGAGGAAGTCTTGTTTATACACTCTTCTATTACATCTGTATCTGGCTGTTGAATAAAGATTTGTATCTGCACGTGTAAATTGCAGGAGGGTGACTGGCAACTGAAATAAGCCTGCTGGTAAACAGCACAAAACCCAAGCACAAAAGAGTCTGAAGTGTTCTGTATATATTGATATAAAGGTTAAAAACAATAAGCTGCTTTACTGTTATATGTACAAATGCAGCTTAATCAGAACTCAGCCCGGCTCCATTACTTTATCTTCCCTTTGAACATGTTTGCTGTTAAGGGGTGTGGCCATAGCAAATCAGTTTTCACTCTGCTGTCACTCACACGTTTCTGCGTCACTGACACAGACCAGGGAGCGAGAGAATCTGGAGGATGGGATGCTGTTTCAGTAATTAGAAATAGCTTTGTAATGATGCAAAATTTTTAAAAGCTATAAATTGTGAAAATGTTTGCCTAGACATTATAAAAATATTTTTCACTATGTTTCCCCTTTAAAAGATGGTCATTAATGAAGCATTAAATATAATTTTAAACAGGCATTTTTATATGTGTTGCATGGAACATAATAAGGGTATAGATTTAAATTTCAATATCCATACCCTGATCCTGTTATAATGGAAAGTCAGGAGCAGACAATGTTCTTAATTAAAATATAATGCATGCAATTCCCGGCACAATATACCAGGCTGCACGCAAATGAAATCGGTGTCCCCCAAAGACCATCAGGTCCACCGTGCCACCAATCCGCAAAGGCCGGCCGCAACTCACCAAAGCAAAATGCAAGGCTCAAACTGTGTCGTGTGTCAAGCTGTGAACAATAAGTGCAGCTTGTCTTCCAACATCTTGTGCTGCAAGCCCAATGGGTTGCGTCTGCTGCACTCAACTCACACTGCCTGCCCAGAATCCGAGCAGGGCAGTCTAGAGACATCCCTCTGTATTCATGTACTAGTTTCTTTGCAATAATTAATGAATAAAAGAACCTGTACTAAAAGTAAAAGCGCTGTTAGTCTTAAGCTAATTATGAATCACTGTTTCCCTCTAACCTGTCTTGTGATTGCCAATAATACTGCTACACTTAGCAATAATAGTTAAAAGCACTGAAACTGTAAACTATAATCCAACTTCACCTGCACCCTACAACCATAATGACAGTAACAGTAATGATCTATTTTTCTGTCAAGGACTGTACGTCCCTTTCTGGGGGTTAAAGTCAAGATCAAGGAGGATGTGGAGTACTGACAAGCAGAACAAGTACAAAGGAGGTACCCGAAGGGTTTAACCCCTTCCCTGCCAACAACGTAGGTACTACATTGTTTTAAAAAAATCAGTTAAGTGCCAACAACGTAGTACCTACCTAAGCGATTCTCTCTTGCATCGCGTCTGCTGCTTGTACTGCTTCCTCCTTCCCCCCCAGTGCCTCCTCCCACCTACTTCCTCCCAAGAACTGCAGCATGGAGGAGCAGGCAAGCGATCTGATCTTCAGGACAGGTAAGAGCGATTTTATTTTCATTTATACACGCTTTTACACACATTTACACACACATACAACACACAATTTAGCACAGGTTTTTGTTTTCCACTTTGCACACATATATACACTTATATACACACTGTCACACAACTTTTACATGTGCACATGTATACACAAACAAAACTTTAATTTTTTTTTTTCATTTTACTTTTTTTTTTTTTTTATTTTTTTTCCCCCTAAAAACTGTTTATTTTGACAGCGTGACTATTGGATCAGATATTCTGACCACTAATTATGCTGTCATGTGACTTATTTTGTTGTTTCATTGATTTGCACAATTTTTGTAGTTTTATTGCATTTTTATCCCTATATTAGTGTTCCTGATCTGATTTTAGCATAGCTTTGCCATGTTAGATTTGTCAGAAAGTGTACTTTCCAAAAATATATGGTTTTCGGGGGGGTCTCTGTATAGTTAGGAGGTGTTCAGTAGACCTCTGGTGTTCCTATTTGGGATGATTTGCCATTGTATGCAAGAAATTGTGTGAGATAAATGCGGCAAACTGCAACATTTTTAATGCGATTTTCTGAAATGTCATAAAAACCACTAACTTTAGGAAAGCTTTGCAGATTGGTACTTTGGTGTAGAAAGGACTCTTTACCCATGTTGGATTTGTTAGAATGCGTACTTTCCAAAAATATAGGGTTTTTAGGGATCACCCTATATTTATGCAGCTTCTACCCTTCATAAAACTGCCATGTGTTTATGAATTAGGTAAAGATAAGCCATGAAATTAGTGTGCACAAGGTATATTTGGGGGTCTACAGTGGGCATCAAACTGTTCAGTAGACCTCTGGGTTCATATTTAGAATGTTTTATCTTGGTACCTAATGACCTATAGAAAATAAGATGATGCATAGTGGAAGTTTTGAGGTGATTTTTGAAAATGCCATAAAAATCATCAAACTTAGGAAAGCTTTGCGGCTTGGTACTTTGGAGTAGAAAGACAAGGGTACCCATTTTAGATTTGGGGAAATGTGTTCTTTCCAAAAATATATGACTTTCTGGGGTGAATGTACTTTTTAACTAGCGTTATCCCACATATAATAATGTAAATGTGTTGATTTTGCAGAAGCTGAAATGACAGAAATGATCATATGGGGGTATGTTCATATTGGGGCCCCTACATGCCACATACTTAGGTAAACCTATATATATTGGGCATCAAACTGTTCAGTGGACCCCATGCGTTCATATTTAGGGTGTTTTATCTGGTTACTTTATGACCTTTAGGAGATAAGATTCTATAGACTGGAAGCTTTGAAGCGATTTTTAAAAAATTTCACAAATTTTGATAAAAAACAATAGCTTTAGGAAAGCATTGCAACTTGGTCGTTTGGAGTAGACAGACAGTTTTTCTGTTTTAATTAAAACAATAGGTAAAAAATATCAGTACAAATTGATCTCATGTTTAACACATAGGGTACACTGCCCCTTTAAGATTTCCAGTACAGTGTAATGATTTTAGTCATATAATGTACATACAACGCCCAATACTAATATTACCAGCCTTAAAAATCATAAAATATGGAGATTTACCTGTTTCCCACAGGTGAATTAAAAGGCTTTTATCCAACGGCTGATTCAGAATTATAAGGCAATATTTCAAGTTTCCTGTGAATAAAGAAAACATATTTTTAATTCTAGAGATCAAACAAAGCCTTTGTCTCACAGGATAAAGCAGCCAGGCAGACAGGCTCATCAACATAACCTGAAAATGACTGGGGCTTTATTGGACAACAACAGTAAACAAGATAAGGGGCTTACCTGACACAAAATACAAACAAAAAAACAGATGCACTACATTTTTTAAGAATATATGAAATCAAAACATTTATGGGCTTATTTATCAGTTTTCGAGTTTGTAAATTCTAAGTTTGTTATTCTAAATTGATTAAACTCACATATCAAATGCTTGCTTATTTATTAATGTGGTTAACTCATGTCATTAAAAACACTTGATTACCTTGAATTTTAGAGTTTACAAACTCAAATATCTCAAATTGAAAATATGGCTTGACTTTGCCTAGGACAACTCCTTACGACTTCTATAGAAACTCACAAGGCCTTTAAATGGTGAAGTTTTACATTCGACTTTTCTGTTTTTTCCACTTAATAAACAAGTTTTTTTTAACCAAAATTATAAATTAGAAAACTTGAATTGTGGAAAAAACAAAAACTTAAACACTGATAGATCACTGATTAATGTGAAAGAAAATTACAGAACACTGTTAAAGCTTGTGTGAATATAATAGTATGATATAAGGGGTAAACAGTAGTGAAAGCTATGCTGACATCCCACAGAAGAAGTGTTGATACATAGACTTAAAAGAACTGTTAACTCTATCTTTAACTTACATTGAAAATATTTACTTGCTCTGTGTTTGCGTGTGTATGTATGTTATTAACATACAGCAAGACCAACTTTGAATGGCAAACGGTCAAAATTTGTTATCAAAATAATATCACATTTAGCAGATGACTGAAGTGTTAAACACATGCAATATGTAAACATATATTTTTGAGCATATTTTAATCCTTTCAGAGTGAGGTTCCTGCTGTATCAGTTGTACAATAACTTTGACCCAGAGTGGGAACACAGTTTGAAACAAATATGTATTTTACAACCCTAAGCACAAGATAGGTTATAAAATATGATCTCAATAGAAACCCACATACATACAGTATAGGGAAGTTAGTGAAAAATGCAGGATCTCCATTATAACAAAGAGGGTCTAGAAACTCTAATATGTTAATCTAATAAGATGTTTTGTTTAGTCACTTTGTGACAGGCTAAGGCTGATTCAAAGGTTCGAATCTGGTTGTGTAAGGACAACATATTGATGTATTTATATAACTCACTTCTCTCAGGGGTACGAAGCATTGCCCTTAAGACATTTTTCTGACTTCTTCTTTCATTGCATAATATTACCACTTGGTAAAAAGTTACCGGTACTTTAAGGGGCAGATTTATGGAAGTGTGAGATTAGAGCTTATCATAGAAAAACTCACCCACTTTTTCTTTATTCCTATGGGATTTTAAGAAGCATATTTAGCAGTGGGTGAACGTTAGAGTTACCATTTGCTAAATACGGTTCTAAAAAACCCATAGGAGTGAAAAGAAAGTGGATGATTTTTTCTATTTGAACTTGAATCTCACATTTTTATAAATCAGCCTCTTAGAGTTAATTCACTTTCTTAGCTAAAACAATTCACTTTGAAACAGAAATTAATGGTCGGACTGCATTTTCCCTGCATACAATTTGCATTAAAAAGTAAGGATTCAGATGTGTATTTGTGCTCAATGCTGATGCTTGGAACATTGAGCATTAATTCTTAATCCCTAACAGGAAAGCACAGAGGAATGACTTATGGTGATGGGCAAAATCGGGGGAGCTGACATGTTTGTAATAGGAAATGAATGCGTTTAACTGCTCAATGCAGCCTAACACATTTTGATGAATTGACACCTGAGAGTCAGAAAAGTTTTGATACATCAAAAAAAGAAAAAAGGTTGAAGATTATCTGAATTCCCCAGTTTCATCACAAATCTGCCCTTTGCATATTAAACCCATGAATGCCAATTGAACCTGGCTTACGTGTGCGTAGTATGGACAAAAGCATACTGCATATTTTGCAACATATTTTGATATTTAAGCATCATCCATCATCCATCATCCATTTAGAAAGATAACTAAAAATATTTATATACAATTCCTTTCTATATTAAACATTATATATACAGTAAATTAAGAGATGACTTTTAAAACAGTTTTAAAGGGGAAGGAAAGGCTAAGTTAGTTGGGGGTGCTAAAATGTTAAACACCAAGTGAATTGAATCGCTTACCTCGTACCCCGGGCTGGTGCCCCTATTAGGAGAAAACCGTACCAGCCCGGGGCACCTGGGGCGATGCACTTCCTCCTTCGTTAAGCCTTGACTGTGAGTCAGGCGCATGCGCAGTAGAGTAAAAAAGCCGACTTCTCTGTTAAAGTTCGACATTTCACTCTACTGCGCATGAGCGCGCAGCGAAGAAGGAAGGAGGAAGCGCTGCAGCTACCCCAGGCTGGTGCTGTTCTCTCTGTACAGGGGCACTAGCCCGGGGTAATAGGTAAGCAATTCAAGTCACTTGGGGGTGCCTAACATTTTGGCACCCCCAAGTGACTTAGCTTTTCCTTCTCCTTTAAAAATGTCAAGGATTCCATGCCGCAATATGGTAAACCTAAACTGCTGCACTGTACATCACAAAAAACAATCCAAAATACAGTAAGAGGCTTAGTAATAATGCAATATATTACATTAAAGCTCCAGCACTTACATTACACAGAGAAATAACTGAATTTAAATTGTTCCAAATAATAATAAAAAAAAAAAATCTGTCTGCAACAAATACCTATAGTCCAATTTTTGTGCAATATATTTACATTTTATTTAAGGGGAACAGTCATGTACCTTTTAAGATTATCTAGCTATTCCTGGATAAAGTAAATATTTATCTACTGTTTTAATGTAATTTTTGCACATTAATCAACATATCCAATAATTTATTTTCTGACTTTACTCCCAAAGTTTAAGACATTTGCAAAACAGCCTAACTTACCGTATATACTCGAGTATAAGCCGATCCGAGTATAAGCCGAGGTACCTAATTTTACCTAAGAAAACTGGAAAATCTTATTAGCACTCTCACCTTTCCCCTCCCATGTGTCACCCTAGCATTATATCCTTACCCCTCCCGTGTGTCACCCTAGCATTCTATCCTTACCCCTCCCGTGTGTCACCCTAAAAACTACAAGAATGCTTCCACTCCCAGCATCCTCAGCTAGCCAGCTTACGTCACAGTGCCCAGCACAACAGCAGCTACTGGGCGCTGCCAGGTCACACACACACATAGGAGCTGACACAAGCAGCGTTGCTACGAGTGCCGGTGACAAATGTGCAATGTGCAGCTAAATAATGAAAGAGAAATGAATGCAAATCCTACAACATCCCACTCTGTGCTGCTTTTCTCTGCTCGTATCCCTCCTAGGCCTCCCCAGCTCATGGCAGCTTCCCCTCAACCCTCAAATGCTTCTCACCGCTGTCTCAGATTATGAGCAACTTGAAGAGATGGTCGTAGTCCCGGGCCATGGTGGCGACCTGTGCAAATGTGAGGCCCGGTCCCGGTATCCGCGCGCTCTAGCCAAAAGTGACAGCAAACCCAAGCGCAGTTGCACAACGTCATCTGAGGGCCCCCCCGTGTGTCACCCGAGCACTGTCTGTCAGTCTGATGTTGCACCGCCGGCAACCAACACCCCGCCCCAAGTACTCCCAGTCCTCCATCGCGCCGCCGGCATCCACCAGTCTACGTCGCGCCACTGGACGCTGGCCCGAGCTGTCAGTAATACAGACTAGGTACAGGAACATCAGCTGCAGGGCATGCTGGCACGTCGCACACAAGTACATAACCCCCCCTCTGCGTGCCCGTGACGTGCCTGCACGCAGCTGTTGCATTGAGAGTACTCAGGCGACACGGGGGGGGGGCTCTGGGGGGTTTATCGACGATCTTACATGCCTGCAGCCTCGCGCAGCGGATGCACCGCTACTTGACTCAAGTATAAGCCGAAGATTCCTTTTTTAGCACATTTTGAGTGCTGGAAAACTCGGCTTATACTCGAGTATATACGGTACATATTTTATGTACAGTCATTTATACTAGCAACAAAAAAAGATTAACTGCTTGCCAGAATCACATCATTTTCAAAACATGAAAGCCTTATGCAAAAGCATACAAAATAATGTTCTGTTTTCTTTAACATTTTTGTTTTCCTACATTTTGTGACTCTTTTACCTCTTCAAAAATACTACTAAGCACTTTAAAGGAACAGTAAAAATAAAAATGTTTTAAAATAATTAAAATATAATGTACTGTTGCCCTGCGCTGGTAAAAGTTGCGTGTTTGCTTCAGAAAGACTACTATAGTTAATAGAAATAGCTGCTGTGTAGCCATGGGGGCAGCCATTTAAATTGAAAAAAGGAGAAAAGGTACAGGTTACATAAGAAGATACCAGATAAACTGTGTAGAATACAATGGGAATCTGCTACTTATCTGTTATCTGCTTAGTAACCTGTGCCTTTTTTTCCTTTTTTCAATTTAAATGGCTGCCCCCATGGCTACACAGTAGGGTATTTATATAAACTGCATTAGTGTTTATGAAGAAAACACACAACTTTTACCAGTGCAGAGCAATAGTATATAATATATTAATTATTTTTATACACTTTAATTTTTTGGTGTTACTGTTCCTTTAAAAAGTGCTATTACTAAAAGATTTGCCTCATGCACTCATTTGAGTATTGCGCCACAAACACATTCCTGTTGCTTTTACAGTTTATAGAAGATAACATATCCTCAAAAATTAATACTGTATAAAGGATATTAGATAATCACCAAGTATTTCAGAGAGAACTTAAGTATAGGCAAATGTATTTTTGCTGGTCACTCAATTAATGGGCACATAATTAGCATACAGACAGGTAACAGAACCACCAGGATTTATTAGCACACACTCCCTTTATGAAACAGCAAAAATTGCTTAACAGCTTTGGTGGTAATTTGTGGCCAAGAGACTAACTACACCTAGGGGCTGATTTACTTACCCACGAACGGGTCGAATGGAGTCCGATTGCGTTTTTTTCGTAATGATCGGTATTTTGCGATTTTTTCGTATGTTTTGCGATTTTTTCGGATTCTTTACGAATTTTTCGTTACCAATACGATTTTTGCGTAAAAACGCGAGTTTTCCTATCCATTACGAAAGTTGCGTAAAAAGTTGCGCATTTTTCGTAGCGTTAAAACTTATGCGAAAAATGCGCAACTTTTCGCGTACGTTTTAACGCTACGAAAAATGCGCAACTTTTTACGCAACTTTCGTAATGGATACGAAAAACTCGCGTTTTTAAGCAAAAATCGTATTGGTAACGAAAAATTCGTACAGAATCCGAAAAAATCGCAAAACATACGAAAAAGTCGCAAAATGTTCGTTTTCAAGTCGGAACTTTTCCAATTCGGGTCGGATTCGTGGGTTAGTAAATCAGCCCCCTAGGGTTGCCACCTGGCTAGTTAAATACCAGCCAAGGTCAAGGAAGGTATTTCACATTTATAGGAAAAGCATTTGCCATTGTCCCAGCCCATTCCCAATCCCTGCTTTCGGCTGGGGCTTATTGCCTGTACTCACACAACTTCAATCCAACTCTCAGTGGTCCCACTGTTTCAAATAAAAGTTTTGTACCTCTGATCTAAAGGGGTGGCCTCTGGTGTGCTGATCATTTTAATGGGAAAAAAAGAACAACCCCTAACTGTCCATAACCCCCACTTATGTATTGTACAGAGAAATCATGTCCCCTCGCAAAGGCCTTCTTTCCAGAGAGAACAACCCCAACCTCGACAGTCTAACCTCATAGTTTAAATCTTCCATCCCCTTTACCAGTTTAGTTCCACGTCTCTGGAATCTCTCCAGGCAGTGGTTTGAAAGATAGACTGGAATATGAATTGGAGAGGGGCTGAATTGAAAGATAAACACTAAAAATATCAATAGAATTGTAGTCCCCATTTGAAAGCTGAAAAGAGGCTGAAGAGGAAAGCAAATAATTGAATATCTATAAAAATAAAATGAAAAATTGCTAAGATTAGGCTATTCTATAAAATACTAAAAGTTAACCTGAAAGAAGAAGGAAAGGTACAATCACTGGGGGATGCCAGAATGTTATGCACCTCCCAGTGATTGTAATTGCTTATACCCTGGACTGATGCTCCTTTTAGGAGAAAACTGCACCAATTCAGTGTAGCTGCAAGAGAGCAAACTTCTTCTATCTTTGCGCCACTTGTGCATGCGCAGTAGAGTAAAAAGCTGAACTTTAACAAAAAAGCCAGATTTTACATTCTACTGCGCCTGCGCCTGGATTCTGAAGATTGATGAGAGAGGGAAGAGGACCGCTGCCTCGCAGCTTCCCAGGGTTGGTGCGGTTTTCTCTAAACAGGAGCAGCAACCCGGGGTATAAGGTCAGCAATTGTAATCATTAGGGAGTGCCTAATATTTTGGCACCCACCAGTGATTTAAACTTTCCTTCTCCTTGAAGGTGAACCACCACCCCGTTAAGTGCAAGAAACTTGAATGTAAAAATTTACCATCTAAAAACTTCCTGTATGCATGCAAAGCTACCCATTACTGTATAGAGAATCTTTTTTTTTTAATAACAGAATTCCCCCCAAAAAAAAGTAAGAAAGCTAGTAGTGCTACAACACACAATACCTATATTTACTAGATGTGATAAGCCACGCTGCACATCATGTTTAATTAAAACATCTACTGTGATCCACGATCACCAAGAAATACAGCAAAACCTGTAAATAAGAGCTAGCTATGGGACTATAAGGAATTGCTCTTGTTTTCAGCCTGTCTTTTCAGCCAGTTCCTTCAGTCTTCACACTAAAGCTGTCAGACTTAATTAAGAATTACAGAGAAACAGAATTTCAATCCTATAAATCTACATTCCGAAAAAGTAACTTGGGTGTCTTAGCGAACATTTCTTTTTAAAGAAGCAATATCTCTTACTGAAACCTAATTTGGGCTCATGATATAAAACTTCATGCAGTAAGTGGCTGTATAACTTTTCCCACACAAAACGGCCTCTGTCGTTAAACAATTTCAAGTATATTTTCTGCTTTATTATGGCACTTAAGGTCAACATTGGTGCATTTATTTCTCAAGTGTTATTCCACTACAATTTTTGTACAACATCGTTTAGCGTCTTCAAATGAGTTTATTTTGACACATTAGACCAGTATGAATGTAGTTTACTTTTACAGCAGTAGAACAGCTTGAAACTAGTAAGAGGGAGAGCTTGGAAACATCAAAATGCTGCAAATGCCTCTGGCTATGATGATTTGTGTAGACTAACACTTTTCCTTTTAGCTGGTGTATGCTACAGACAAGGCGATGATGTGCAAAAGGTGATGGCGACACATGCAGCTCTTCTATAATTGGGTGTGTGTGTGTGTATATATATATATATATATATATATATATATTTTTTTTTTTTTGTGCAATGGTACAGCACCCTACAATATAGAAAGTGATGGTGCAAGTCCACAACCAGGTTCCGATGTCCTTTATATATAAAGTTCAAAAATGGACAGCACACATCATAAAGTGCAAAAACATGTATTTAACAGATCATATCCTTACTTACGTACACAAAATGCGACGTTTCGAGCCCAGACGGGCTCTTCCTCAAGGCTTGTGGGCAGTAATTCCTTAAACATATTTCCAAAAGAGGCTACTTATAGTCTATAGGGAGGAAGTGACCACATAACATATAATATACGCATAATACACATAGTTACATGGTTTGTACAAAGTATGCATAAGCTGACGTGCCCCGTCAAGGCAGTGTCCTTGCGTCAGTCCTAACCTAGCGAAAAAAGAGAATATATTTTCTTTGGGGGGAGAAAGACCATACCTGCTTTTCTCTTTATATGGCATGACCTATTCCAAAGAATAATAAGTGATTAAGCAAATAAATACCTTCTTAGCTGCAAGGCTATCCTTAAAGGGGCGGGGTTGGGAGAGCAAGTATTCAATTAGGGAATAGTCACTTTCCCTTACCATACAAATATAAACAAAAAATACAGCTCATCCCATGAATCAATCAAAACTAATTGGGTACACGTAGGTGAGTGGCTTGTATTATATACTATACACATTACCCCAGCACTCCATTATATAGCTTCAAGAGAAAGTTAAAAACCAATTTTGCACACAATGAAGGAAAACTGTCTGCATTTTAGTAAAAAGAGACACGTTTAGTTACACGGTTTGTACAAAGTATGCATAAGCTGACGCGCCCCGTCTGTACAAAGTATACATAAGCTGACGCGCCCCGTCTGTACAAAGTATACATAAGCTGACGCGCCCCGTATCCCCGTATCTATCTATCTATCCATCAAATCCTGAGCAAACTAATATAATAAGTAATATAATAAATGGTCTTATTTTTACTACTTGTTTAGTAACACATATCAACCCTTTCAGCAGGTAGCATTTAACGGTCAGCGCTTTGAAATAATAAATCTGATTGGTTGCTATGGGTTACTAGATGGGGGCAAACATAAGACTACTAAAATCATTTAAACACTAAAAAAAACCAATAGGATTGTTTTGCCTTTAATAAAAATTAATTATAACTTAGCTAGGATTAAGCACAAGGTACTTCTTTATTACTAGTGGGAAAAATGAAAATGATCTTTAAAAATTGGAATTATTTGCTCATAATGGAGTGTACAGGAGATGGCCTTTCCTTAATTCAGAACTTTCTGGATAACAGGTTTCCGAATAACATATCCCATAACTGTATTACCCTGTTTGTATTCCTATCTTTGTTCAAAGTCAGCTATCAGATACAGATTGTATACACACACATTCTCCTGTATTTTAATCCATGGAGCCAAACCAAAATCTGTTGTTATATGTATTAGAATCTGTATTATATGTGATTTTTGAGTCAGCATCTAAAATAATAATTTCTCAAGAGGAATTTATATTGACTGCTTGCTAACACATTTTAATGATAACAGCAGACTTAATCAATTGTGTGGTTTGATTCAATTAACTAGCCTCACATCACTTTAACAGATGGCTCAAACAATTTGACTTTTATGAGATGGCTGCTACAGAGCCCACAAGAAATTGATAGAACTTGTCTGCACTTGATGTATTCAAATATAAATGAGAAACAATCAGATGATGATTGGTAAATATGGAGATGTGTGCTGGCAAGCTAGCATCTGTTGCAAAATAATGTGTTTGCTTTTTCATCATTTTATTTTGGTTCTAGCAATAGCCTTCTATTAAGGAGAAACAAAATCCACCGATGGAAGACAAATGTAGCATGAGGCAGGCATTAGTTTGATGTTTTGGCTAGAAAAATAATAATACATAATATAATATTTTAAAAAAATATTCTAATGATACAGTGGTGTGAAAAACTATTTGCCCCCTTCCTGATTTCTTATTCTTTTGCATGTTTGTCACACTTAAATGTTTCTGCTCATCAAAAACCGTTAACTATTAGTCAAAGATAACATAAGTAAACACAAAATGCAGTTTTTAAATGAGGGTTTTTATTATTTAGGGAGAAAAAAAATCCAAACCTACATGGCCCTGTGTGAAAAAGTAATTGCCCCCTGAACCTAATAACTGGTTGGGCCACCCTTAGCAGCAATAACTGCAATCAAGCGTTTGCGATAACTTGCAACAAGTCTTTTACAGCGCTCTGGAGGAATTTTGGCCCACTCATCTTTGCAGAATTGTTGTAATTCAGCTTTATTTGAGGGTTTTCTAGCATGAACCGCCTTTTTAAGGTCATGCCACAACATCTCAATAGGATTCAGGTCAGGACTTTGACTAGGCCACTCCAAAGTCTTCATTTTGTTTTTCTTCAGCCATTCAGAGGTGGATTTGCTGGTGTGTTTTGGGTCATTGTCCTGCTGCAGCACCCAAGATCGCTTCAGCTTGAGTTGACGAACAGATGGCCGGACATTCTCCTTCAGGATTTTTTGGTAGACAGTAGAATTCATGGTTCCATCTATCACAGCAAGCCTTCCAGGTCCTGAAGCAGCAAAACAACCCCAGACCATCACACTACCACCACCATATTTTACTATTGGTATGATGTTCTTTTTCTGAAATGCTGTGTTACTTTTACGCCAGATGTAACGGGACACGCACCTTCCAAAAAGTTCAACTTTTGTCTCGTCGGTCCACAAGGTATTTTCTCAAAAGTCTTGGCAATCATTGAGATGTTTTTTAGCAAAATTGAGATGAGCCATAATGTTCTTTTTGCTTAAAAGTGGTTTGCGCCTTGGAAATCTGCCATGCAGGCCGTTTTTGCCCAGTCTCTTTCTTATGGTGGAGTCGTGAACACTGACCTTAATTGAGGCAAGTGAGGCCTGCAGTTCTTTAGATGTTGTCCTGGGGTCTTTTGTGGCCTCTCGGATGAGTTGTCTCTACGCTCTTGGGGTAATTTTGGTCGGCCGGCCACTCCTGGCAAGGTTCACCACTGTTCCATGTTTTTGCCATTTGTGGATAATGGCTCTCACTGTGGTTCGCTGGAGTCCCAAAGCTTTAGAAACGGCTTTATAACCTTTACCAGACTGATAGATCTCAATTACTTTTGTTCTCATTTGTTCCTGAATTTCTTTGGATCTTTGCATGATGTCTAGCTTTTGAGGTGCTTTTGGTCTACTTCTCTGTGTCAGGTAGCTCCTATTTAAGTGATTTCTTGATTGAAACAGGTGTGGCAGTAATCAGGCCTGGGGGTGACTACAGAAATTGATATTGAAATTGAAAATTGAAATTGATAAACCACAGTTAAGTTATTTTTTAACAAGGGGGGCAATCACTTTTTCACACAGGGCCATGTAGATTTGGAGTTTTTTTTCTCCCTTAATAACGTAAACCTTCATTTAAAAACTGCATTTTGTGTTCAATTATGTTATCTTTGACTAATAGTTAACGGTTTTTGATGAGCAGAAACATTTAAGTGTGACAAACATGCAAAAGAATAAGAAATCAGGAAGGGGGCAAATAGTTTTTCACACCACTGTATACCAAATATATACAGCTCAAAGTCAATATTCCAGGTAATCCCAAATACAGTATTAAAAAGTACTACGTATCAGCTGCTCTTGAACAAAAAAAAAAAGCTTCAAGAACAAAAAAAAAGGAAAAAAGCGGGAAGAGATATATTGGGGCATATTTATCAAAATGTGAGATTAGAGCTCACCACAGTAAAATTCCCCCACTTTCTATAACTCCTATGTAGTGATGAGCGAATCTGTTGCATTTCGTAGATAAATTTGCGAATCTTTGAACATGTTTAGCACAGATTTGTGTAAACTCAAATGTAGTGATGAGTGAATCTGTCCTTTCTTGTGTCAAATAAAAATTTGTGAATCTTTGAAAAGATTTGCGAAACGGCAAAAAAAATTGCGAAATGGTCAAAATGTTGCATTTTTTTGTACATGCATGACAAATTTTTTGACGCAGGTGACAATTTTTTGCTGTGCGTTTGCCCATTACTACTCAACTGTAGAAGGACTCAATAATGTCCCTCCAACAGGGTTGTGATGAATGTAGGACTACTTGTAATTATTCCCCTCCCCTTCTCTATCCTCGACCAAACTTGGGTTTTATATTAACCCTGGTTTGGTTGTACCCTATCTTACTTTGCCCAGTTTTGTTCTCTATTTTAATATATTTATAAAACTTTATAATACTTTGGAAAATCATGTGTGACAGGCTTAAATACAACAACAAAGCAAATAGGTTTGAGTATATTTTCATGCAAGTTGTTTTTTTTTTTTTTTTTATAAAATAAAAGGGCTGTGACTGGGCTTCTAGAGGAAAGATTAAAAAACATCTCAAGAAATGCAAACAACACTGGCAAATTAATAGCTTGGAGACTATAAAGAAAAACAGGGCAATCTTGACATTTTCCCATTTATCAAAAAATCTCTTAAGTATGAAGGAGAACTATTTTTAATTAAACAGATAGCACTTAAGCCTAATCCTCCAATGAATACTGTTTGTGCAAATAAGAACTGAACATTCCTGTGTTGAAAATAAAATAAGACAATAAAAATCAATGAACGAAAGAGAAGTTGCAGCACCTATTATCTCCTGGTTGTGTTATGCTTCATTTAAAAAGTTTTGTAAAAAATTTAGAAAGATAATGAAAACTTTAGTATGGCATAGAAATGCGCTATTACACCTACATGGATGACACTCTATTTTCAAGGACAAGTATCAAAATCAAGGTATTTTTTTTATTTGCATATTGCATTCATTACTACTCAAAAAGCTTATTCTTCATATCAGGCTCGAATGGCATAGCATACAATTTAAAGACATACAAAGGCCATGTAAACAATTGCTTTAGGACATTTTTTACCTATAATTGCTCAGTCAGCCTGCTGCATGCTGCTGGATTGCTGTCCAACCAACTAGCTGTAGTAAGTATCCCTTAAAGCCACCATCTTACAATATTTCTTTTGCACAACATTAACAATGGAAAATTTTACATTATCAATCATTCTATGCAGATTAGTAATGCTAAGAAATAGCTTTATAAAATTTTCAAGAACCATACATAAACAGCTAACTTACTACATGGTCTGAAAATTATCCCATGCCTTAGGAGCTGATTTATCAACATTTGATTTTGATATTTGTGATTGTGCTAAAACTTAATTTGCCTTTTTTTGAGAGTTTGTAAACATACTAAAAAATGATGAGTAAAAAAAAAAAATCAAGTTTTTTTTTATATTCAAATTTTTTTGCGTTTATTCGAAAAACCTCTAAAATCCATAAATTTGAATATTGATAAATAAGCCCCAATTTCAAAATTTATTTTGAAAATTCTAAAATGGAATGTAAAACTTCACCATCTAAAAGCTTGCAAAGTCATGTAAAAGATACTAGGAGCTGTCCTTGCAAAAATTTGAACTATTAAAATAGTCAAATTATTCAAAAAATTTTTGAGCTTGTCAATCCATTAAAAAGAAAAATATGAACTCGAGGTATTCAAGATTTTTTCATGGTTTTATTCAATTGGGTTTTTTATTCAGATTTTTTAATAAATAAGTAGAAAATAATACAAAAATTACAAAAATATAAATGTTGATAAATTACCCCTATGTGTGCTAAAATCAGAGGGACATCACCCCCAAAATTTCCTTTTAGACCATCAAATCGGAGATTTAAAAAGTGTTTGTATCTTCATAACAACCTGGTGCCTGACAGAGTCACAACAAATTATTATTTTAGATTATTGCTCTGTGAATATCACAGAATTTCAGCAAAAAAGATTCATAAAAATGCAGACAACATGAATAAAAAGATATAGTTTAAAGTTGGAATGCACCAAGTCTATAATTTTATTCAGTATTCTACTGAATCCTATAAAGTAATTTATTTAAATGTTAAGCCAAATTTGGACCATCATTGCATATTCAAATATGTGCCAATCAGAAACTGTATCATGCCTCCAAAATACCTTCAGCTGTTCAGTTGTATGATAATTGATAGACTTGGGATTGGCTGAATACTGAACCAAATCCTGGATTTAGTTTGTATCCAGTTTGCTGATTTGTTGTATTTGTTGCATGGGTTATCTAGAAGCTTAGTTTGAATACTGCTGAAGATTTTGTTTATTAATGCATTTTAACTTTTTATTAAAGCAATATAAATAAGTGCCTAAGAGCATAGTTTAGCAAAATCCTTAAATTCTGTAAGATTTATAGCAAAATTATATAACGAAGTCTAAGTATGTAACAAATAAACATGCTATCCATTTCATATATTTAACAATGATTTCATACTATTATCCCACACCCCTTCTCCACACTCACATATTTTCATTTTGGACAAGGTTCTAGTTATTTTTTGTGACCTTTTCTTCAAACACATTATTATAGATTTCTAACCAAGATGCACCAATTCAAGTTTGAGTTTGTATGAAGAACTTTTTTTTAAAGCCAGCAAATTAGGCATCTACTATGAATTACACGTCATGCTCTTTTAACACAATCAATCTTAATTAACATTATAATCTATACTTTATCATGCACAAAATATTGAGAAAGCTTATTGTTTGCATCAACTTTAGCTTAAAAAAACATTACCAAGTTAATTTTTTTCTGTCATTTGCATGGTAAAGGAGAAAAAAGATTGGTTTAAGCCACTGTATGTGTAAAATGAATTCTAAACTGAACCAGTTTTACAATGAACATTTATAGTTTATGAAATTTTTTATACCTATCTACATGCCAATCAGACACTTTCACAGATGAAGATGATTGCAGACAGTCATTTAATCTGTTGCAATAAGCCAACTGCAATCAAAGGTATGCAGATTATTTAAATTTTAAAGAAAGAGTAATTATATCAGCCATTAAAATTACAAGGTTTTTAAATGATGTTTACATGCTCCAAAACATGGTATATACAGTGGAGGAAATAATTATTTGACCCCTCACTGATTTTGTAAGTTTGTCCAATGACAAAGAAATGAAAAGTCTCAGAACAGTATCATTTCAATGGTAGGTTTATTTTAACAGTGGCAGATAGCACATCAAAAGGAAAATCGAAACAATAACTTTAAATAAAAGATAGCAACTGATTTGCATTTCATTGAGTGAAATACGTTTTTGAACCCCTACCAACCATTAAGAGTTCTGGCTCCCACAGAGTGGTTAGACACTTCTACTCAATTAGTCAACCTCATTAAGGACACCTGTCTTAACTAGTCACCTGTATAAAAGACACCTGTCCACAGAATCAATCAATCAAGCAGACTCCAAACTCTCCAACATGGGAAAGACCAAAGAGCTGTCCAAGGATGTCAGAGACAAAATTGTAGACCTGCACAAGGCTGGAATGGGCTACAAAACCATTAGCAAGAAGCTGGGAGAGAAGGTGACAACTGTTGGTGCGATTGTTCGAAAATGGAAGGAGCACAAAATGACCATCAATCGACCTCGCTCTGGGGCTCCACGCAAGATCTCACCTCGTGGGGTGTCAATGATTCTGAGAAAGGTGAAAAAGCATCCTAGAACTACACGGGAGGAGTTAGTTAATGACCTCAAATTAGCAGGGACCACAGTCACCAAGAAAACCATTGGAAACACATTACACCGCAATGGATTAAAATCCTGCAGGGCTCGCAAGGTCCCCCTGCTCAAGAAGGCACATGTGCAGGCCCGTCTGAAGTTTGCCAATGAACACCTGAATGATTCTGTGAGTGACTGGGAGAAGGTGCTGTGGTCTGATGAGACCAAAATAGAGCTCTTTGGCATTAACTCAACTCGCTGTGTTTGGAGGAAGAAAAATGCTGCCTATGACCCCCAAAACACCGTCCCCACCGTCAAGCATGGGGGTGGAAACATTTTGCTTTGGGGGTGTTTTTCTGCTAAGGGCACAGGACAACTTATTCGCATTAACGGGAAAATGGACGGAGCCATGTATCGTGAAATCCTGAACGACAACCTCCTTCCCTCTGCCAGGAAACTTAAAATGGGTCGTGGATGGGTGTTCCAGCACGACAATGACCCAAAACATACAGCAAAGGCAACAAAGGAGTGGCTCAAGAAGAAGCACATTAAGGTCATGGAGTGGCCTAGTCAGTCTCCGGACCTTAATCCAATAGAAAACCTATGGAGGGAGCTCAAGCTCAGAGTTGCACAGAAACAGCCTCGAAACCTTAGGGATTTAGAGATGATCTGCAAAGAGGAGTGGACCAACATTCCTCCTAAAATGTGCGCAAACTTGGTCATCAATTACAAGAAACGTTTGACCTCTGTGCTTGCAAACAAGGGTTTTTCCACTAAGTATTAAGTCTTTTTTTGTTAGAGGGTTCAAAAACTTATTTCACTCAATGAAATGCAAATCAGTTGCTATCTTTTATTTAAAGTTATTGTTTCGATTTTCCTTTTGATGTGCTATCTGCCACTGTTAAAATAAACCTACCATTGAAATGATACTGTTCTGAGACTTTTCATTTCTTTGTCATTGGACAAACTTACAAAATCAGTGAGGGGTCAAATAATTATTTCCTCCACTGTATATTGTATATGGGCAATTTACAACAGATCTAACTGCTAAACTTTCAAAATATAGAAAGAAAAATAATAATCGTCCAGTTGGTTGACTGTAATAGGATCATTCCTCCCAGAAATGATTTTTAATTTCTGTGAGCTATAAACTTCATCTATGTCTTACAGTATTATTTAACACTATTGCATACTTCATAAAGAATTGTCATTATTTCTCCTTGCATTTACACACAAAAAAGTAATTAAATCCTTAACAGAATTTATAATTATTACTATGTCTAGCAAAATTTGAGAACAAAAAGAAAAAAAATTTTCATGCACAATTTCAAATGTCAATGACCATAGACAACAGAAAATATTTAACAAGAACCAAGGGGTTGCTTCTCAGCGACAAAGGCAGCAATCCAGAGTCTAAAAGAAGGATGTTGATATTTGAAAAATAAATAAAATAAATAATATATGACAAAACAATTAATAGTAAGGTTTTTCGGAAACATAAGTAATATTATTAAGAACATTTAAGTGCTTTGCTGGTGTAAGGATCTTGCTGCAATCAATAACAAAAGGTAACAAGGAACAGTCACGATGAGAAGTGGGAGTCCTGAAATTATTAGTTGCTTGAAGCAACTAATATATTTCTGACTACAGCGTTGCAATGAAAGTGATGCACAGCTGGATTTTGGTTTTAAAACTCAGGCTGTTTGAAATAGGCAGCACCTTGCTGCACCATGTTTACTAGTTACGACCAATGATTTAATGGTTAATAAAACCAAAATATGGTTAGTTTGGGTATTTCTTAGGACTGTGTTGGTTACAACAGTAACTGAATGTTACTTTCTTCAGATCACTGATAGACACTTGTCTCAGTTGTATGACTTTGTAAGAGTTACTCATTTATTTAAGATAAGTAGACCCAAGTAGATACAAGGCCAATTATTGTTATGGGATTAACTACATACCATTACTGAAACACAAATATTTTTCTAGGGGTTTTAGTTGTCTGTTACACAAGACTAGTATTAAAAAACCACAAGTATTGTTCTGCTTATATTATTTTAAGCTACCATCATCAATTTCAAGTTTTCATTTAAGAAACTATCATTGTTAACAAGGGAAACAGAAAATGTACTTAAAAAAAGCTAATATAAAAGTTTGGGGGTTACAATAAAGACTTAACGTAAGAGCACTGGCAGGAAATTAATTCCGTAGATGGTCTGGAAAAGATGGCATATAAAGTTAACGAGATATTACTTAAGGCAAGAAAAATACAATTAGACTGCTCAACAGAAAAGATATACCAAACATTTTCCCTTGGAAAAATAATGAAGCTAATTAAAATGAAATGAAAACCAATGCAGATGAATCTAAGGCAGGGGTTACATACTGAAAAGCCTAATGGAATTGCAGTTAGAACCACAAAACTGAAGCAAAAGATTTTTTAAGTTACTAAAACACATACAGTAAATAAAAAAAAACATAAAGGGATAAAATGACAACAAATGATAATATAAGTGAATAAAAGAGTTTAAATCAGTTCAGAGCTGAGCACTACTAAATTTAATATTTGGAGGCAGATT
This sequence comes from Xenopus tropicalis, assembly GCF_000004195.4. Classification (NCBI taxonomy): domain Eukaryota; kingdom Metazoa; phylum Chordata; class Amphibia; order Anura; family Pipidae; genus Xenopus; species Xenopus tropicalis. Next base: position 56,436,028 of record NC_030682.2, on the reverse strand, counting down.
TACTAAAACTCTCATTTTTCTCATCATTTTTTTTTAAAAAAAAATCAAAATGAACGAATTTCCACAAATGTCTGATATTTATTCAAAAATCTGAACTGAAAACGAACGTGCAAGGGAAAAAGCCACGGAAAAGTTGTGAAAACTTTTATTTTTAGACTTTTTCGTATTGTCGCACAAAAGCGAGTGTCAAAAATCCAAAAACCTATGAAGATTTGAAGCAAAGAAAGATCTTCCAGAGAAGGTAAGTGACATCTGCTATTGACTTTTTACATGATATCAACAAGTTTTAGATGGATTATTCTCAGATTTGAGATTGGTGCAGTTTTGACGCACAGTAAAAAGTTGTGACTTTTTTCTGTAACATTTAGCACTAAAAAAATCAGAACAGGGGGAAAAAAAAATCTAACCATTATTAAATGGCTCCCTTAGAGCCCCTAGCTTAAAATACAAAAATAGTACATTAACATTTTGATGAAACAGAAACTGGAGAGAATATGGTAACATCAGAAATTAATTATAACAGATGCAGCACAAAATGGTATTTTAAGAGAGCCAGATATTACATTTAGGCAAGCGTAAATGTAAGATGCATAAAAGAGTGTGGAACGCTTGGCAAGGGGACTCCTCAACTGTCTTGCAACTTGCAACTTTTTCATTTTTTTGTGATTTTTTTCGTCGCCGTCGCAACTTTTTTGTGAATTGTCGCGACTTTTTCGTAGCCGTTACGACTTGTGCGAATTGTCGAAACTTTTTCGCAGCCGTTACGATTTGCTCGAATTGTCGCAACTTTTTCATAGCCGTTGCGGCTTGCGCGAATTGTCGCGACTTTTTCGCATTGAGCGCTAGTAAACGGCGGGCAAACCTTTCCGATTTTTTCGCGAAGGCTACGAAAAAGTTGCGACAATTCGCGCAAGTCGTAACGGCTACGAAAAAGTCGCGACAATTTCCGAAAAAGTTGCGACTGAAAAAATTGGAAAATACCGATCATTACGAAAAAATGCATTCGGACACTTTTCGGACGTTCGTGGATTAGTAAATTAGTAAGATTAGTAAGTTTTTTGCACTATCCTTACTGACCAAAGATCAGATCAAGCCATTCCAAAACATGCACCTACTCGTGTCCAAAAATGCTGAGCTTCAATTAGCCATCATTTTATCACAAAATCACAAACATCCAGTAGCAACTTAGCATCAACTGCCCTGCAGCCAATTTTTTTAAGGGTTAAGCTTGGTTATGCTGTCCATTTACCTGAAAAATGTATTGGTTCACTAACCAGTGCTGGGTACTGGCATGCCTACCTATCTATAGCAGATCTGTAGCACTGTATTCAGAGAAAGGCACTGCTTAAATCTGAGATTTGCATCTTGGGTTGTAACCTACAGGGCAAGGCACACCATGTTGTACCCTATATTAACACTGATTTATGCTGTACTTCCTAAATGGGTTAGTTCAATTACATTTTAAGTATTTCTTTATTGGCAAGTTGCCTTTATAATTGTTTTATGATTTTTAATTTTATTTATTTTGAAAGATAAATTACTAGAAGATCCCTTATCTGGAAAACACCAGGTTCCGAGCATTTTGGATAATGGGTCCCATACCTGTATATTATTGCTGTCCTAGTAGGATACATGGCCTACATATATATCATAATACGATATGAGTTCAAGGTAGTTTGTATGTCATTTTCCCACTTGATAAGTTGATTCAATTTGGTAAGCATCAGGGATATGTTGCCATTGTCGCTTTTGCTAAACATAAGGATTCCAAAGCAGTTTAGACCAATTTGTATTCTAGTGCAAGTCTATGAAATCTCTAATTCGAAAGTATTTATAAAACTAGGACTTGGGTAGATTATACTTGATATATAGGTCTTGTAATAAAAGCTTTAGTTTAGTTTTTGATCAAAAACACCTTCTAGCTTCCTGATTTTAAAAAAATCAGTCCAATTCTGGAGGTCTAGATATGGAGACGTGTAGGAATGATTGGAGAGAAGAGTGTTTAGGCATTAACCAGAATAGCTTGTTGTTTTCTTGGCAAACGAGAAAGGATTACTTGGTATTTAACAGAAAACTTTTTGGGTTAAAGTGGGAGACCATAATGATTTTTTAAAGAAATATGGCATAGATACATTCTGTTCAATAACAAGTATTACTTTATGGCATGTAAGTAAGTACCACTAGGACATTAGCCACTAGAAGGTTAAAGGAGAAGGAAATGTAAAAATCACTGGGGCGTGCCGAATATTGGGCACCCCCAGTGACTTTAATCGTTTACCTTTTACCCCAGGCTAGTGCCCCTGTTAGGAGAAAACTGTACCTGCCCAGGGTAGCTGCAATGAGTGTTTCCTCTTCCTTATTTCTTCTTCTTCTGTCTTCTTAATCATGGGGCCGGGGCATGTGCAGTTGATTGAAAATGCTGACTTTGGTGTTAAAGTTTGGCCTTTTACTACTGCGCAGGCGCACAAAGACAGATGTAGTAAGAAGACACTCGCTCGCAGGTACCCCAGGCTGGTGCTGTTTTCTGGGGGGGGGGGGGGGTAACATTTTGGCACTCCCCCCGTGACTAAGCCTTTCCTTCTCCTTTAAGTATATCATTATAAGACAAACCACCAATCTTGTAAGATCTGTGTAGTATTTGTTGGGAGAGTCTTTTTACAGTATCAAATAGTTTTTTTTTACATTTCACTGGAACCTTATTTTTTGGCTTGAGATGAAATCTAAAACTACTAAGGGTGTATGGGACTCCAGTTATTTATCTTTATACAAGAGGAGCTTAAAAAAAAAAATTAAATATGCTGTGCTACTGATCTGGCCAAAATTGTTACAAGCTAAAAAAAAAAAAAAAAAGTAATCAAACTTACTTACATATTTATTCATTCTTTGCAAGTGTACTGTATATTTTAAAAACGGGCATTTTTAATCACAACTTAATCATAAAATTCAAGGAGATGTAAAATATGGCAAGAAGTAAATATCTCACCTAATGGGGTTTAGATTGCATGCATTAGCAAACAACTGATTTTTACCAAGGCCTACCCTAAAATCTCAGGAGATAAATACTTGCCCATAATAAGACCATACCTACAAACATGGGGTGAAATACCTCCAACTCATCTTGTCTTTTAAGATCAATAAGCTCCATTAGAAAGCAGAAAACCTAACCAAAGAGTTCGATTTGATATGAAAATTCTTTCAGCCTCTTGTTACGAAGACCCATTGTATACCTTGGTATGTGATCATCACCATTTTATGTTGCTTGCTTGTAGACTACAGTGTGAATTATCCATTAGTCTAAAACGTCAAGTATCAGCTCTGATTTATGTCTTTGTATTAGAGTGATATTAAATTCTCACCTCTTCAAGGAACCATATCCAGAACCAGACATTCTTATCATGTCAAACCCACAGGCAAGATAAGAAATATTTTGTGTCATTGTGCTCAAAATGTCTACTTTACTACAGGAACATATTGTATTAAAAAAAAAAAAAAACTTATAAGAAGTGAACACTCACTAGTGGGGATATTGCAGTTTATCTGAGGAAACAATGCTTTAACATTAAAATAAAGATTAAGAAAAAAACAGAGAAAAAATATATTCCTACACCTCCAATTTGTTTTAGTTAGAATTTGTTAAGTTCGTTAAAAATGGGAAAATTACAATGACTCACAAACACTGCAGGTGTCTATAAAATATATTGTATAAAAGAGCCTATAGGTAAACTACTGCTTCATTTCCATACAGCATTTTCATGCAAATGCACATTTCTATTGGAAAACTGCCATTTTCAATACTAAAGGCTGCACCCTAGCTTGTAAGTTTCACTGCACACACACATAAACCAAGGGCGCACTTACATGCTGGGTTACATCAGGCAATAAAAGAACAGAGAGTTCAGAGGGAGCACACATATCCCAAAAAGATTTGAAAGTGCAATTTTTACTGGTATCTATATTCATTTTAAGATTTATTATAATACAAATTAGTTGTTGGCTTCATTCAAAAGCTATAGTTTTCCTTATAGTTTTGGTCCTTTACCATCTAACATATCTATGGGGCAGATTCATCAAAGTACAAGTTTGAATCCTGAAATGGGTTAAATTCAGATTAGATACGATAATTTCTGATGATTGGAAATGTCACGAAAATGCTTACGAAAAAATCTAAATAGTCACAATAATATTGTATTGGCGATCTGAAAGTCACAAAATTTTTGTATCTGAACAATTGTAAACGGCGGGAAAACCTATCTGATTTTGATCCTTCTGTGCATGTTTTTTGAAGCCTCCCATAGGACTCAATGGCACTCTGCAGCTCCAACCTGACCCAAGGAAAGTCACGATAACAAAGCTTTAATGAATCCGAAACTGTCGTACTCGGTGCAACAAATACAATTTAGTCGCACAAACTGCAGCGAAAATAGTCACAAAGTACGAAAAAGTTGCACAAATTAACAAAAAAGTCGCAAAAATACGCTCAGTATGAAAACGAAAAAAAAATAATGAATTTTTAGCATTCGAAAACAATCGTACTTTGAAAAATGTGCCCTCACATGTCAATCCTATCTACTGTTTATGCTTGCTTTCTTTTGAAGATGTTTTCCCATTTTATGTTGCAGAACTGCAAGCAGATAGACAAAGACACAATGGCCTTTAGGAAAAACTTTTCATAATAGGTCAATACACGAGTTCACAGTTAAGATCAAATTGAGTACCAATAAAAATAAAATATTGATGGTTAAAACATATGTGGTAATGAAGCATACACAAGCAGCAAACTTTCAGGAGACATATAAGAGGGGTGGAAATGACACATATGATAAGAAAGGAGGATCTTCAGCATAAAACCAAGTTGAATCCAGGTAGATGTCTATGAGGACATGTATGACATCTGTCTGATTATAATGGTTGGAGACAGGGGCATCTGCCATAGCACTGGCACCATTCTGGGGTGCTGCTGTAACCCTCCAGAGTTTAGTACAGTGACATGACTGTGGTAGGATGGAAGGAATACTTTCCAAGAAAATTAAGAATTATCTACTAGACCAGGGGTGTCGAACTCAATCAGAGAAGGGGCCAAAATCTAAAATTCGGCCTAAATCGCGGGCCGAATGGTTTACTGAACACAGTACCCCCCCATAGACAGTAGACCCCACACACAGTGCCCCCATAGAAAGTACCCCCAATTGCCCCCATAAACAGTGCCCCAATTGCCCCCATAAACAGTACCCCCTACACACAGTTCCCCCAATTGCCTCATATACAGTACCCCCCATAGACAGTAGCCCCCACACACAGTGCCCCCATACGAAGTACCCCCAATTGCCCCCATAAACAGTACCCCCAATTGCCTCATACACAGTACCCCCCATAGACAGTAGCCCCCATAAACAGTACCCCCAATTGCCTCAGACACAGTACCCCCCATAGACAGTAGCCCCCACACACAATGCCCCCATAAGAAGTACCCCCAATTGCCCCCATAAACAGTACCCCCAATTGCCTCATACACAGTACCCCCCATAGACAGTAGCCAGCCCGCACAGTGCCCCCAATTGCCCCCACAGAAAGTACCCCCAACAGACCAGTGATGTCGGCGCCTCCTTCTCTCTTATGCCGCGGCAACAGGCACTACTATAAGGCAGCGCCTCGTCATACGCACGGGCGCAACCTTATAAAAATGCCTGTTGCCGCCGGCATAAGAGAGAAGGAGCCACCCGCACAACCACATCGGATGCCGGACTATAGGTCACGCCTCCTGAATCTCGCGTGACTTGTTATCTATGGCATAGCCGGCCGTACTTGCTATCTATTACGCATGCGCATAGATTCTATGCGCATGCGTAATAGATAGCAAGTACGGCCGGCGAGATCACAAGCCTCCTATGTCACCACGCGTCATTGTGATGGAACGCAGCGGCGTGCAGTGATGACAGCGCGGCGCGGGCCACATTGCAAGGCCTGGCGGGCCGGATTTGGCCCGCGGGCCTTGTGTTTGACATGTGTGTACTAGACACTAGTCCTACAGTTACCTGCAGTTTTTTAAGAAAAAACAAACAAAAAAAAAACCTGTTAAAATGAAAGGCAAAAGCTCAAATGAGAACTTTCTTAATGTAGTCAGAGGATTTTCGTTAAAATAAAAGGTGCATGTCAAATGTAGATGATAATGTTGGTGAGGGCAACTCCTAATTTAATAATACCTATACGCGCACTTTCAAGAACCCTAGCAAATGTGATATCAGTCTTCTCGTGCCAAAAATTTTTTTATCAGAAGCCAATTAACGTGCCTATATGTTTTTGGAGTATGAGAGAAAACCGGAGTACAAGGATTAAAACTTACAAAATATGCCCAGTGTGTCACCTTCTTACAAGTGTGGATCTGTAATGATTTCAGAATAGTCATGAATTCTGAACAGTACAATGATTTCCCCATTGAGGTATGCATTATGTAACGCTTTGAATAATAAAACAGCAAATATACAATTTTGTTAACACGAACACTGATGAAACAGGGTTGCCACCTTTTCAATAGAAAAATACTTATTGGCTGTACCTAGGGCATTGGTGTCAAATGGAGGAAGGGCCATGTCATGTGGTTTGTGGGGCAGATTCTAGACTATCAGCACAAAGGTACAATTGAGCAGGAATTCAGGAAAAATGGAGGGTTACAAATTTACTGGCAATCAATCAAAATATGTCACAATAAATTGCATGTTGAACTCACAATAGCAATGCATATAAAGTAACATATGCATTATGATGTGTTAAACATCCATTTCAATAGATAGGTATTCTAAAGGGCAGTTCTAAGTAATGTGATCTTTGCATAAACCTCATCTGGATTTATCATTTGCTATCCAGTTAATGTAATCATTCAGTCTTAGTAAGCACAATAAAACATGTTGTTGTAATTTAGCTTCTAGAAGCAGAAATGCAAATGAAAATGAGGGTAAAGGAATGTCAACAGAATAGTGAATTTGCCAAGTATTTCCAGAATTAGACAGATACAACCATCTCCCCTGGAGTTCTGTTCCAGTGTAAACAGAAATGAAGTATGTGCTCTTTTCTGCTGGTAATAAAAGTAAACTGTTAGATTCTTCTAAGCATAAATAAAAACATGCACTTTATACAATGAAGTATGTGAACCATGACAAAAAAATTCAGTTATGCACAGGGTCTCCATTTCTCTAGGTCTATTTATAAAATCAACATAACTGCCTACAGCACAGAGAATGCAGAATTCAAAGTCAGCATTTTTAAGCTTTATTACAAAAAGAAAAAGAAATTAATATTAGTAGTGATAGCAACTTTCCAAAAACTCAGCAAAAGCAAAAAATTAACAGTACAGAGGATGCTGGGATCAGAGGTGCAATCAACACATGAGAAATATAGTCACAATAATGTACAAATGACAATGTTAAGTTAAAAATCACTGTAGCAGAACAAGTGCAGAATTATAACATTTTGAGTGGTCACAGAATCTCTACATGGACAGATTGTTCTAAAAATATTTTACTACAAGCTACATGCAATCCAAAAATAGGTATTTTGGAACAGCTTTATGGTACAGGTATGGGAACCCGTTATAAAAAGCTCTAAATTACGGGAAGGACATCTCCCATAAAGTAATTTCCTCTTTCTCTGTTATAGTAAAAAAAAAAAATTGTATTTGCAACTGTGCAAATTTTCTGCAATTTTTTTTTTTTGCTACTTTGCGCAAATTTTTCGTACTGTTCATCAAAAATTACGTGACAAAATCATATTGTTGCTCCAAGTACGAAAGTTTTGGATTCATTCAAGCTTCGGTATCGTGACTTTCCTTTGGCCAGGTTGGAGCTGCAGAGTGCCATTAAGTCCTATGGGAGGCTTCCAAAAACATGCACAGAAGGATCAAAGTCAGAAAGGTTTCCCGCCGTTTACGATTGTTAGGATACGAAAATTTTGTGACTTTCGAATCGCCAATACAATATTATCGTGACTAATACGATTTTTACCCATTTCGGGATTCAAACTCGTACTTTGATAATTCAGTCCCTAAGTCACCCCCACGTGGGCTTTCACTCCCCCACATGGCATGGCTCTTCATGGCCTGGGACTAGAGCTGGGCATTTCAGGTTGTGAGGCCTTTACACATGGATGGTTCCAGACCCTAGTGAGCAGAGGCCTGTCAAATATCTGTTTCTGGCACATTAGGGAAGATTTTTGGATAACTTGGCCTGCTTGCTTAACCCTTACAGACCTGTATCATGACAGGCCCTTTAAACAGAAATGGTAACAGTTTGCAGATAAACACCCATATGTAATAAAAGGCACTAAGTTTGCCCAGAAGCAGTAACCCATAGCAACTAATAAGATGTTTGCTTTAAAACAGGTGATCAGTAAATGCTCCTGGAGTTACTGCTCCTGGGCAAACTTAGAGTATTTTCTTACATAACCCCCAAAAATTGATACGGAGACCATGAATGCAAGGCTTCTCTTTTGCTACACTTTTGCAAAGTTTTTGAAATTCCAAATATACATACATTTATATACATAACATTGGTGACTGTGATTTTATCTAATAAGAAAGTAAGATAACGAAAGAAAGCCCATGTTCTAAAGAGTAACCTAGGCCCCAACACTATGTGAAACAGCAAATGTCAACTAGAGTTTTTAAGCTAATTTTAAAGGAGAAGGAAAGGCTAAGTCACTTGGGGGTGCCAAAATGTTAGGCACCCCCAAGTGACTTTAATCGCTTACCTTGTACCACGAGCTGGTGCCCCTGTATGCAGAAAACAGCACCAGCCGGGGGTACCTGGAGCGCAGCGCTTCCTGCTTCCCTTTCCGAAAATGCCAGCGGTCGGCACATGCGCAGTAGAGTAAAAAGCCAACTTTTCTGTTAAAGTTCAGCTTTTCACTCTACTGCGCATGCGCGCGCAGGGAACCAGGAAGGAGGAAGCGCTGCAGCTAACCCGGGCTGGTGCGGTTCTCTCCGAACAGGGGCATCAACCCGGGGTAAAAGGTAGGCGATTAAAGTCACTTGGGGGTGCCTAACATTTTGGCACCCCCAAGTGACTTTGCCTTTCTTTCTCCTTTAAGACAAACTGGGACATATTTATTATATAATGAACTGGGAAGTGCATAAGGTTTCCCAAAAGTTTGTCATTTTTATGATATTTTAAAACTTATCCTGCCAGTAATTGTTTTAAGAAGAATGAAAGTCTTTAGTAAATATTTATTTAGCATTTAGGGAAGTAATCAGCACTTTTGATGCTGCCTCACTTTTGGTGCTACCTCACAACAATAATTTAGTAATGAAACATATGGGGCAATATAATAAAAGGTTGCAAGTTGTCCAAGTCTAGTAAACCATAACTTAAATAAGTAAAAAATAAATACTACCTGCTATGCTAACTGGTTGATATGGGTTACTAGACAAGTAGCAAGCTTTAGACTGCTTATTACATAAGGCTTAAAGTGTCTGAATATATTTTACTTTTATATTTAATGCATCGTGTAATTCATCTATTAAGAGAACATGGGCCCAGTTTTAATATCTATAAGTTGCAACAAAGAAGTATTTAAACTAACAGACTGGCCAGAGCAGTGAGCTATGTGCTCATACCCTAAAATGTACAAAATAAAAAAGTAACAATGTTTTCTCAGGTGCAGTAACCCATAGCAACCAATAAGAGTTAACCAGTAAAAGGTACCATCTGACCACCACACTAACAGGCCAGGAGTAAAAAGTACACAATTTTATTCATTTGGGGGGTTCCTAACAATAAATTTAGCCCATAGCAGGAGATTCATGTTAGTGATGTGCGGGTTGACTCTCAAACTCAACCCAAACCCAACCCTAACCGATGTTGCATACGGAGCAGAAAGACCTACAGGTCCTACATTGGTAACATCTGTGCAAGCCCCTGGATCTAAGACAGGGAATATTGAGGAGAAGAGGAGGGGTATATCCACTGTCTGACTGAAACCTAACCCAAACCAGCAATGGTTACCCAAATTTCAACCCAAACCCACAGACTTATTAGTTAAAGTGATACTGACAGCCTTTTACACCTGCTGTTGTGTTTTAATTTGCATCAGCTTTAAATTCCTTATAAACTAAATCTGCAAAGTTTTTTCGCTTCATAATTATGGTAGCACGAATTACAGACCCACTGAGCAGCCATGTTTGTTCCACTCTTCCAGGTTTTAATTGAAATGCCTCCCAAGTGAATAAATATGCCCAATCACAAACCTGCAATGCCCCTTCTGCTTTCTGCCGGTGTGACAAGCTCAGCTACGTTGTCTATGTGTAATGGGGAGGGGGGGGAAGAGCCCTTAGAAGCAGGCCTGCTATTTAAATTCTTCGTGCGAAGAGCAGGGAGGGGGCACAGCCCTTTGAAGTAGGCAGGCAATGGAAAGATCAAGCCTGCCTGCTATCTAGTTCACAATGCAATGTGACGAGCGAGGGAGGGAGGGAGAGGGAACTCTTTGAAGCAAATGGCAAACTGAATCCTCTCAGTTTATGACATAGTCCTTTTGACAGATTGAGAAGCTACAGTCGGGTTGCCAGACAGTCGGGTTGAGCATCTTCAGTAAGATTTATGTAGAGAAACAGGACTTTTAGGAAAAAACAGTTAACATGACCTATAGGTAGGTTTGGAAGTAGGTTTATATTTTTAAAAGAAATGTTTTGGTGTCAGTATCACTTTAACCCCAAGTTCTGCAGGTTTGGGGTTAACCCGCACATGACTTGTTTGGTAAAAAGTATATCACAAGGTTAAGGATTATATTAAAACTCCTTTATTAATTTAAATATAATATATATAAACTTAAAGAGGTCTATACATTTTTCCTAAGTTATCTATTAATTTTACATATTGAAAAACAATATAAGATTTTCAAATAATGTGTATTAAAATAGCTAATTTTCTTAAAACTCATCTTTATTAAAGGTTTGCTGGGCTAGACAATTTACCAAAGGGAGAATACACGTACTAGACCAAATTAGCAAAAATTGCCAAATTGAAAGTCAATATTTAATACAAGTGCAAATGCAGAGGAATTAGGCATTTAAATTGCTTATGTTTACAGAAAACCAATATAAAGTTTTTTTTCCTTAAAAGTAGAAATATTTATGTTATTGTGTTCTTATCATTTTGACTTGAAGTTCTCTTTAAACAGAGTATGTTCCCCGTAGCATAAATGTCATTTAAGCTAATAAAAGGTTTACAAGGAATTCCCGGTGGGCTGTGGCTTCTTAACTTGTCTTTATTGAATTAAGTTCTGCTGCCTGACTGCGCCGCTCCAGTCCCAGTGGCACTCCGAGCGGCCCCTTATGTTCTGCCCTGCAGGGTGCGGAATGACCTAATATAGACCATGCACACCGCAGGGCAGAATGTAAAAGGCTGAACGGGGTAAAACAGACAAAAGTGGACGCTTCCACAGCACTGCGACCCTGCGTCACAAGTTTGCACCTGGTGGTTGAGTCTTGTCCCACAATTTGTAATTTAACTGTTTTACTTATAGTTTGCTTTGTGCTTGGTGTTGTTATTTTCAGAACATTATTCATGCACAAAGATACTGTGTGATACGGTGTTTCAGGGTGAGGAAGGATTTATCCTTCTGCTACTAAGTATCTTAATAAAAACTTTGGTCCATGACTTAGCCTGTGTTTTAGATATCGGCTCCCTTGTGTGATTGAGTTTGACACCCCTGTTATAGTACATCCAATAGGAGAGGATGATCCCACAAGGCTTTATCCTAGAGGAAGGGTTTGGATTGGTTTAGAATGTGGTGTTTAGAGGCTTTTCAAAACAAGCAAAAATCTGCAAGCAAATGAAAAATATTTGTAGAAGCCAACAAAGAAATAGTATAAAGTCAGACCTAAAGCAAGGTCTGCTTTGCTCTGCCTGATTTTTGTAGGCAAAAAAAGGGAAAAAGTATCCGCACACTCAAAGGAATAAATGAAAAGAAAAATTTCTTAAATACAAAACCACATTATGAGAAAATATAGCCCTACGCATTTCAACCCATAAAGGGTCTTCATCAGGGGCAAAATTTTAAAAAAGGGGCAGAAAGAGATTGTTCTCACAACAGAATATATAGCCTTGCTGCTTTACCCAGGACATCACGCTATCTTGCGCACTACAGGAACTTGCCTCGCTCACTTCCGCGTCCAGAATGCACCTCCAGTCGGAAGTGTGCATCTGCACATGCATGGAACCCCAGTGTTCCAACACTCCGCAAAAAGGTGGGCTAGAATAAATCTGCATGTGCAGAGGCACACTTTCAACTGGAGGTGCATTCTCGACGTGAAAGTGAGCAAGGTGTGCACCTGTAGCGTAAGAGATTATAGGATTTATTATAGCTCACTTCCACCTTTTTTTTTTTTTATCAGCAGCCCCATGTTGCTGCACTGACAGGCACAGTTTTGGCTTGAGTGCAGCTACACAGTGACGATCGGCCCCAAAAGACATGCTTTCGCGTTTTTAAGGCTGATCTATACTTATTTTGTAGGCAAGTGGAGAGAAGCAGACCATATGCCAGGTCTTTGCCTTTACTGTGCATTTAAAAGGGAACAGATGTGTCTTTTGTAGGCAAGTATTGGTTCTAGATTCCTATAACTTGGTAATACACTGCATCACAAGGATTGTACAGTAGCAACACTGAGGGGCACATTTACTAACCCATGAATCCGAACCGAATTGGAAAAATTCCGATTGGAAAACGAACGTTTTGAGACTTTTTCGTATTTTTTGCGATTTTTTCGGCGCCTTTTCGGAAATTGTCGCGACTTTTTCGTTACCAATACGATTTGCGCAAAAAAACGCGAGTTTTTCGCAGCCATTACGATGCGCTCGTATCTTGTCGCGACTTTTTCGTATTGAGCGCTCGTAAGCGGCGGGCGAAACTTTCAGACTTAGCATGATTTTGGAAGCCTCCCATAGGACTCAATGGCACCCTGCAGCTCCAACCTGGCCCAAGAAAAGTCACCATACTGAAGCTTGAATGAATCCGAATCTTTCGTACTCGGCGCGAAGGCTAAGAAAAAGTCGCGACTTTTCGCGCAAGTTTGAACGCTACGAAAAAATCGCCAGATTTTGTGCAACATTCGGAATGGCAACGAAAAAGTTGCGCCAATTTTCCGGAAAATCGCAAAATACCGATCATTACGAAAAAATGCAATCGCACGCATTCGGCCCATCGTGGGTAAGTAAATGTGCCCCTGAGGGTAGTGTTTTCTACTATTGTAGGGCTGCAGTACTTCTGATTCCTAAGAAAAAATAAACCTGAGATTCATGCACTATAAACCACCCATCTGTCAGCTTTTATGAAAACGTCAGCAACTGAAATTAAAAATGTGATTTGTGGAAGTAGTACTGTATACATGCATTATAAATGTAGTCACACTGCTGGGCACTGCTCCATAGTCAGTAGGGATAAAGCAAGTTTTAAATCTGTGGGATTAGTGATTGGAGTTGGGTAGGGTAATAACTGACTAAAGTTTAATCAAAATCCACTAAACAGGGCTGCTGTCCAAATACATTAAATATGTGATTGCCTGAACTAGGGTTCCCATCTTTTCTGGAGAAATACAAGCTTTCCTATATTTTTTTTTCTATAATTGATATCAAGCATTATTTTTACTGGCCACACCAGTAAAATACTAACTGAACTGGTCTATGTTTCTATGCTGCTACCTGCTCTGCTTTGGACTAATAGCATGTGCCAATGAAGAAACCATCCCATGTGAGTGAAGAAATGGGCAAAACTGCCCACGCAATCTTCCATTCACCTACAGGGTCACAGCTCATGAGGGGGGTTGACTGCTGTCCAAAACAAAGTCAAAAATCCCTGCCTGTAGTTTCTAATTTTAATTAAAATTAAATGAAAATTGCCATTGCTGACACACATGGAAAATTGGCAGGCATACCTCTATGACATTAATTTTGAGCTAGCATTTTTTTGCTGCAAGTAACTACTGTTTCTGCTCCTTGTGCATTACTCAACAAACTTTTCATGATGGAGTGTTCATGGACATTCTATCTGCCACTAACTGCCAGCAGATCACACAACACCCTGTGTGCCATAGCAGCAATGGAGATTGCTGCTAGCACAGCAGCACAGGTGGTTTCAGGTGCAAAATATGCTGTTGAAAAAACACCTGGGGGCTGATTTACTAATCCACAAATCCGAATCCTGAATGGAAAAAAATCGGATTGGAAACGAACATTTTGCGACTTTTTCGTATTTTTTGCGATTTTTTCGTCACCGTCGCGACTTTTTCGTAGCCGTTACGACTTGCGCGAATTGTCACGACTTTTTCATAGCCATTATGACTTTCGTGAATTGTCGCGACTTTTTCATAGCCATTATGACTTTCATGAATTGTCGCGACTTTTTCATAGCCATTACAACTTTCGCGAATTGTCGCAACTTTTTCGTATTGAGCTCGAAAAATTCGCGACAATTCGCGAAAAAGTCGCAAAATACCAATCATTACAAAAAAAATGCATTCGGACGCTTTTCAGATGTTCGTGAATTAGTAAATGTGCCCCCTGGTATATCATCAGCTTTAGATTCTCTGAATCAACTTGTACAGTATAGGCTACACACACACTTTAAATGACGGTATTGGGTATTGACACCCCAGATGCATTAAAGGGGATATATACCATAAATTTTTACAATGCACTAAACCATGTAAAATATGACCATAACCGCTTGAAAACTGATTAGTCCGATTTGGACTCTTCAGTATGTGGCTCAGAGCCGCCAGCCCAGACACAGCAGAGCTACGTATAGTGCAGTGAATATGCATAGGGTGGGCAGGGCTTAGCGATGTCACAGGCAGTCCGTTCCTGCTCTACGTTCCTGCTCTACTCGCTCCTCTTCCCCCCCCCCCCGCTCGGAAGAGTGCAATGGTGTTTTAGGCTAAAGGCATACAAAGTGGTGGCTCCGCTGCTCTCAGCCTGCATTTCTTTTCCAGGCTGAGAGGAGCGGGTCCTCTCCCTTTCCCAGCTCCAGTGACCTGCTGGCATTTTCAGGGCCAACCTCCACTCTGCTGTGTGTGTACCCAGGTGGAGAGCATCAGAGCCAACGCTCAGTGTTTAACAGAGTTTATATGTAACCTGTGTGATTTAGCTTTAGTTCAATTTTGCTACCCCCCCCCCACCCCCATGGCTACACAGGAGCTTTGTTTATATAAAAATATTTTATTTACTTTTATACTCTGTAATTACTTTGTCTTACAGTTTCTTTAGAATATACTTCACAAAGGCAACAAGGTGTTCATTCTAAGTGCCAAGCCACCATCTCACCTATCCTTTTCTGAAAGCCTTTGCTCCCCACTAAAAATGTACATAGTAAGGTTGGGAAGATACTGTGCATGGGAAGGTCTAGTAAGCCTAATAAAGGCACAAGGAATATCTGGGAAAATGACAGAAAGAGTAGTAGTGCTGACCCAGGGATAAATGGAATCTAATTCACAGAGTCTAACAAGGTCAATATGCAATGTATTACTCCTGTCCTCTACTGGTCACCGGTTGAAGATCTACTATATTATCATTATATATGTTCTGGCAACTTTGCCTTTCCCTGCATTAAATATAATTTAAGATGGCCATGCACCTGAAAGGGGATGTTCCCCTTCAGACAATAGTCTGAATCTAAATATCTCCTGTTAGAAAAAACATTTGTGTAATTCATCTTCAGCTACAAACCAGGAGCAGCGCTGCAGACAGGCTCACTCCTCTGTCTTCTGAAGGGATCACTGACTCCAGCTTGCATTCTGCCCAAAAGATGACATTGAACTGGTTACTGTGCATGCCTTTCCTCTCCTGCTTCATTTGCATTACAGCAAATTGTATCAGATATGCAAATGAAGCAGTAGAGGGAAGGCATGCACAGTAACCAGTTCAGTGTGAACTTTTTTTTTAATTTCACGGTCGGCCAACCCTTTCTGGGAAATCCCCTACTGAGAACAGAAAGCAGAGGAGAAAGCCTGTCTGCAGTGCTGATCCTGGTCTGTAGCTTCAAAACAATGATTTTAAATAATGAAAATAAGTTACAAAAGTTTTTTTCCCTGATAGAGGCTGTTCAAATTCAGACTACTGTCTGAAGGTGAACATCTACTTTTAGATCTTTGCCTGATATGGCCACCCTGTGCTGCCCGTTATCACAGTGACACGAACGTTTGGCCTAAGGGACAAAATAGGTGGCAATGCAGGCTACCAGGAGAGGACCGCATAAACAAGCTGATGCAGTCCTTGTCCCAACAGGATTATTAAACCTGTCCAATCTGTTCAATGTCCGGCCGAAAATCTATTTAACAGGTTATTGACAGGGCCCATACATGCACAGATAAACGTCTAAAGACGTTGAATTGGAAGCAGCATAAATCTGCCCATGTACGACCTGCTTTACAGAGCAACAATTCCCATATGGAATGGAACAAAGGCCCATAATAAATGAAATTATTACTCACTACTATTGTCATTTTTTAAATTGGTCGTACAATATCCCAGTGAAGAGAAAAAATAACTGTGGAAAAAGTACTTACCAGCTGGCTGTAAACATTCAAGAGGGGTAAATGTGTTCTCCATCTTCAACTACAGACAAAAAAATTCCAGAAATTACATTAATATAGTTTATATATATATATATATATATATATACTTCAGCACCCATCTGTTAAACTGGTTTAGAGTTCGGACACACAGCTTGACTTGAAATTTTGTGAAATATACACAATTCCTGATTTTTATTTTCTATTCATGGCACTTAGTACTGAGAGAGAACAACATAAAAACAAGACTTCATTTCTGTTTGGTGTTGTAAATAAGCAATCGGAACAAAACAATGAAATCCAGAGAGCCATATCATCACCATTACGCCGAGTACATAACGCAAACCTCTGCTACTGCTCAGTATGGAATAACAAGGTATTACAAAATGTAAAATATGAGAAGCTAATGTTTGGTTTAGTTCTCTCATTTCTGGAAATAGAGCTGTTTACTGTGTTTATAAAAATTTATTTTTGTAGGGAATAATGTGCACCCTACAGTAAAATACAAGGATATTAGCAATGACCAAGAAGCTCCATGACCACATAAATGCAAAAAGGATCACGTGATGTTGTACAAGCTATAGCGCTCTAATATGACTTCTAATATCCTCATATCTTCGAGTATAGGATTCATTATTTTTCTAATGAAAACCCCTGAGGAAGGGAGTTGTGCCTGAATGTGGGCGTTTTTTTTCTGTGGGTATGCAGAAACCGACAAAAAAAAGTGTGCCATCTCACCTTTTATTTAAATTATTTTTTTTTACAATACACAAGTTTTAATGAGTCACGTGAGACATGTTTGGTCCTTCCAAGGTAAATAATTCAATTATCTGTGCAAAAGACAACCGCTCCACATACAGTATCCCCTCGCACCTATAAATAAACTATATTCTGCTTTCTGCCCGTCCCCTTCACAGTCCTACAGTGGACTAATCTCATCTGTTGTAAATTCTTTATTTGCCCCTTATTTCTAACGCCCAAAAAGATTAAGCCTAGAATCCTACAGCTGTCCATCTCTTTTAACAATGTAGAGCAATATTAATGGGTTGGGGATAGGGTCCCATTGGGTTTTTGGTCTTAAGGGGTTGCCCTGCTGTGCTTAACTTACTTGGATTAATGGGCCCCCTGCTTTCAGTAAGCTGCAGACTCTAGAAGGGAACGTAGTTGCTAGACTGTCTGCATCTTCTTTCCCCTATATAACTTTCTGTACTGCTAGCTTTGTCAGTTTTCTTCCCAGTAGAGCCGTATGGGGATTGAATAGGCTGGGGGAGGGGGGAATTGAAGCTACACCCTCTAATTCATGTAAATGCACAGTGCCCAACACACCCTCTTTTTATACACTACATGCAGAGTCGGTTCGCTACTTTCTTAAACCTGCTAACTACAACCTCCTGTCATTCAGAAAATCCTGGCCCCACAAGTCTCATTACGCGAGACATCACAACTACACATATGTGTCGCATCACGTAGCTACCTTGTTGGAGTAACGTGAGAAGACAAGTCATACAATCAGAAGGGGCTAGTATGCTTGATCTCTTTGCTCACAGCTCCTATACTTGTTAAAAAATAATACATGAAAAGGAGACTTTTCTTTTATGTTAGTTGCACACCATGACCTCTGCCACCTCAGCTCCCAAAAGTTCTTCAAGTAATTTATAATTTCTGTTAAGAGCTTCGACTTGTGCTGGGAAGCTGTAAAAATACTTTTTCGTGGTAAGGGGAGGAACAAAGACTAATTTAGGAGATGACAGTTGGTGAATTTGACCAAGGGTAATCATTTACTCTGTTTCCTTTGGTTCTAATTCTGATGCGCCCAGGTTTCTCATCAGTTACACAGCAAAAAGTTCCAGTGCCTCAAAGTTTTTGTCGATAAAGACCAGTGCTGGCAAGGGTTTCCCCTGTTTTTTGGAGGAGGACAACAACAGCAACTCTCACCCACTGTTACCTATTACAGACTTTGTTATTTTAAATTCCAGTTTAGTGTTTTACGTGAGAGTCTAATGGGTACCAACATTACTCTTTAGTTTTTAGGCTTTTGTTGTGGTGGTTTCAGAGGTTCCTGGACATTTTTTATGGGTGCCAACAGTATCTGCCGACATCAGAGCCTCTTGTCCCAACTTGACCAAAAAGGAAAGAGTTAAAACTAGGGCCAAGAGAAATTAATCATTTTTTTAGTATTTTTATACTTTGAGTGTCCCAGAATTTTTGTTCTGTTTTTGGGACAGAACAAGGGCAAATTAAGGTGAGGACTAGGTGAAATTGACCAAAAGCAATCTCTTACTGTTCTTTTCCTCTGGTCCTCCCATTTTTAACGGGGGACCACAGCAGCTACCCATAAACAGACTTTGTTATTTTAAATTCCATTCTTGTGTTTTATGTGAAGGCAAGAACAATGTTTTTTCCAATTTAGGGTCAACATATGGGCTAAATTAGGCTAATCTAATGGGTACCAGCATTCTTCAGCTTTTAGACTTTTTTTTTTTTAATCAGTGGCTTTGGAGGTTTCTAGACATTATTTCTGGTTGTGAACAATACCTGCCACAATCAGAGCCTCTTCTCTAGGGCAAAGCAACATTAAAGAATCTTAAGTAGAAAGGCTCCTTTGGACATGAAAAATACAGATCCTTATACTCTGGCCTTGGGGGTATGACATCTTGCTAAGAAGAGTGATGGAAGCAGGATTTCTTGTTTAGTGAAATTGTTGAAAAATAACAGCAACAGTTTTATAGGCCTTGTACCCCTCAAGTAAATGCTTACATTACATTTCTCAAGTGACCTGCTTTTGCCAGAGCACCCCTGATTTTTTTGCCCCTAGCCAGCAGTCCCAGATAGCCCCTTAAAAGCTGTGATCTTCCTTCTGCCCTCCCTGCCCGCTAACTTCCTCTGCCCATCTTCTGCCTCCAGCAGCCTATATTTATAGATATCTGCTGCCCCCTTCATGACATCTGAGATGTGCAGGTGAGGGTCTATAAATACAGGTCGGGTTGGGAGTGGG
Organism: Xenopus tropicalis; assembly: GCF_000004195.4. Lineage (NCBI taxonomy): Eukaryota > Metazoa > Chordata > Amphibia > Anura > Pipidae > Xenopus > Xenopus tropicalis. The sequence goes on along the minus strand of NC_030682.2, from coordinate 56,416,484 downwards.
CAGGTTAGGGTTGGGTGTGGGTAGACATTTTGTCGACCCACACATCACCACACTGTGGCATTTCATTTTGTCCCTCTCAGTTTTTCAAATGTTGGTAGGTATGTAAGTGCAGCACAGCTGGGTCCCATTCACTGCTGTATATGGTTTCCTTTCCAAAGAAGTGAGCTCTAAGCAGTTGCCTGTTCTTTACCACCATCCTGCCTGTCAGAGAAGCTTACTGAAAAATGGTTGAAAATGGTGATGAGGGAAATTGTGGGGGAATGAAAGATAATAAGAGGCAAAACTTTGGGCAGCTGAAAAGATCTAGATGGAGTAGAGGGTATAGCATTAGGTCACATTATGTGGTTCTCTCCGCCTGTGTTTCTCTGCTGGTGGAGAGAATGTGATTATTGCAGACTAAGCATTTAGTCTGCCAGTGTAAAAATACTGCTTGAATTGCATTTTTTGCCCAAAATCTGCTCCATGAATGTAGTGATCTCTGTAATTTCTGTCACTGCATGCTGTGAGCCATAAGCCTAAAGGGACCATGAGCAGAAGGGGGAGCTTAAAAAGGACATATTGTCAATAATATAAATTGGAATTATATCAATAAGGTGCCAATTTTGGCCTAAGCTTCTTCCACAGCCTTATTCCCATCTGTGCTTATTTTTAACAGGTCTTCGAAGGGCCTGATAATTTTGTTGTACAAATGATATGGTTTAGGGGTCAGGGTTATTAGTGTCAGTAGCAAAGTGCAGTTTTTTTATTATAACTTTCATATGCGTTATAAATGTATTTTAATATCTTCATATATTGCCTCACCTCAGCATAGCAACCACTTGCACTTTTATTTTTGTGCTTCCTATAAATAACTGCAGTCTCCATATGCCCTCCTCACCATCTGTAATTTACTAGCCAGCATATGGGCATGTATATTAGGTCCACATTATGGTATATAAATTAGATTTTGAGATGCCAAGCTTGCCTTGATTATAGCTTCCACCAAATGGCACCTGCCTGTAAGCTGTAATTGTGGGTTGCAAAAGAATAAAGGAAACAATATTTAAATAAATTATGGTGTAAGTATAGTTTATTTTGCTTTATCAACACAATACACGAGGGTTTTGAAACATTTTTTAGAGTAAAAGTTTCCCTTCAACCAACCACCTGATCAGCAGATTGCCAGCCAACAGAAAAAGCTAGGTTTCTTAGAATCTTCTTCTATCAGCTTCTATCCCCCCCCCCCAAAAAAAAACCCCAAAAAACTGAAAGCTGCTTGTCAGATTAGAAGCATAAAAGCTGATCATAGGGGAAGGTGAATGTGGCAGATTTAGCTGCGTCACAAAGAATACCAAGTGTTATCAGGTTAGCAGAGTCAGCATGCTGGGTCATACACTAGAGATACAATCATAGTACCACAGTTGAGACAGAGCAGAGAGTAGGTGCAGGCCTGATCATACAGAACAAGGAAACGCACAAAATTGGCAGAAACAGAGTCAGAATACTAGCCATACACAGGATCACAAAGCCTGGGGTTTTTACAGGAACAAAGTCAAAGAGGCCGAAATTCATAAACTGGATTTTAGGAACACCTCTACTACCTCACTTTTCCATGTGGATCATGTTTTGCAAGCAAAGCTGCACTGTGGATTGCGCAACACAACTCCTGTCTCAGGCGAACCTTCCTGCAGGACCTTTGTCGTCAAAAGAGACTGTCTTTCTGGCCGGCATAGGAGCAGTTCTCTGTTTTTTCTGAAATTTTTCTTGGTCTCTTGCCTTTCTTGTATTGACTTCCACATTACCACATATTCCAAATATTAATGTCTGCAAGTGCTGAATTCCCTTTTTGCTCTTTTTTTACCCCCCTTTCATCTGCAACTATGGATACAGTAATCGACAGAACAAGCCAGGTCCCTATAATATGTTTTTCTCCCATTTCTTGTACTGAGCTAGACTGATTTCTTTAGGTTGCTCTGTCAAACTATGTCTAACGCTTTCTAATTCTTTTAAAGTCAAAATGATAAATGAATGTAGCATAGCCTTTATTTACAGATGTTTTGCACAGTTATGTAGTTTTACTGAAAAGGCATCTCTTCTGATAACCTGACACTACTATGATATAGTGCTTTGCGAATGGCTGTATTCCTGTGTCATTTATAAAAGTTCTTCTTTTGAAGATAAACAAATTGATTACATTCCTGAAGTTAGCTTTATCTAATGATGTCATTAAACTATAGACCCGAAGGCCTGAAAGTTTTTAGTTGTTGTTTAGAATAACGTCATTGATTGACCTTGGTATCTTATGGGAAATGTATTAAAAAGCAGTTCAGTATTAATGCATATATATATATATATATATATATATATATATATATATATATATATATATATATATTAATATTGGATCCGTTATCTGGAACCCCTTTATTACAACACCCCTGCAGACAATTACATTATTTTTTTTATATATATTTTACTATCAATTACAGTAATGTAACACCAGTAGAGCAATTAACCAACACATGGATGAACATAGCTTTGTGTATCTTTTGTGAAATGTTCTAAAGATTTTAAAATAAGCAAAATCAAATTATTATTAATACACACAAGGGCTCATGTACATGCCCAAGAATTATAATTCAATTATGGAAAAGAGGAAATAGACAACCCATATCCTTGATTACTTTATCTTATATATGCTAGATCATTTTACTTTGATGTATCACTTGTGAATTTACTCTGGTGTTTATGCTATTATAGCTGTGAGTTTAAAATACTAAAAAGGTAAAAAAAAAAATTACTGAATAATTCAATATATGCCAGACCAGCTGGAATAATCATGTGACTTTAGCGAATAAATAATCTCAAAACACCACAAGTTGTGTATGTGTTAATTCATTCACTCTTATTTAACACATAGGGGCCCATTCATCAATGTACGATTGAGTCCGAATACTAAAAATTCACATTTTTTCTAAGTTTTAGAACTGTGCGTACTTTCTACGATATTTTCAATAATTTGCGCAACTTTATCATACTTTGCGAAATTTGTGCATCAAAATCGTATTTGTCGCAACGAGTACAAATGTTTCAGAATTCATTCAAGCTCTGGTATCGTGACTTTACTTTGGCCAGGTTGGAGCTGCAGAGTGCCATTGAGTCCTTTGGGAGACTTCCAAAATCATGCACTGAAGGATCAAAGTCAGAAAAGCTTTGTTCGGATATGAAAATTTCTGAACTTTCGGATCGTACCACGAAATTTTCTTACAACCCCGATGCGATCCGAAATTTTCGTATCCAATACGTTTTTTTCCCACTCGTACCAATTCGGACTTTGATAAATCAACCCCATAGTTTTAAATGTGAATAAAGTGACTTGGTGCTTAACAGAATAGAGAATAAAACGAGAAGAACAATGGATCCTGTTAGAAAAACACCCTGCAGGTTCCACCTTGATATAGTAAAGTTGGAAATTTCAATTGTAGCTGGTGGAGACATTACCCATGTATTAACTATCTCAACGCTTGTCTATCTAAACCCTGGGAATTGCACAAGTTAAGACAAGACAGGAATACTGAAGCTGCGGTCACTGGTTTTACCTTTCCTAAGCTACACACAAAAGAGCTACAGCTTAATAACAAGACCGCAAACTCACAGATCCTTAGAGGTGAAACAGATAAAAGATAATAGATTCAAGGAGAAATTATAGAAAATAAAATATTAAAACCAACAACAATACCACTCCACTTAGGGACTTAAAGCGGACCTGTCACCCAGGCATAAAAAGCTTTATAATAAAAGTCCTTTTCAAATTAAATATGAAACCAAAAGGCATTTTTTAAATTAACACATCAATGCCCATTATAAAAGCATTTAAAAATCCCATCTGTCAATCGCATATTGCTTACCCCGCCTCTATGCCTTAAGGTCCCCATACACGGGCCGATTATAGCTGCCGGTCCCTTGGACCGATTCGGCAGCTTATCGGCCCGTGTAGGGGCAGAACAGAGGGGCCTGAAATTGGGCAGATATCGATCGGCCAGGTTAGAAAATCCAGTCGGATCGGGGACCGCATCGGCTCGTTGATGCGGTCCCCGAACCAACTGCCCCATTGCCGCGTGCAGAATTCGATCGTTTGGCGAATTCGCCTACATGCCTCCCCGATATCGCCACCCGTAGGTGGGGATATTGGGTGAAGATCCGCTCGCTTGGTGACATCACCAAGCGAGCGGATCTGCCCGTGTATGGCCAGCTTTAGGCATAGAGGTGGGGCAGACAGTTACTTTCACTTTCAATTCAGAACTTATTAGATGTTGCTGTTCCCCTCACATTCCCCCTCCCTCCTCACCATCTCATTTCGTAACCAGTGCATGGACATGGGTATCAGGTCCCCCCATACTGGCATAGAAAAAAGATTTTGGCAGGATTCAAAGCTTGCCTTAATAAAAGTGTGCACAAAATGGTGCCTGCCTGCTTGCTGCAATTGTGAATTCCAAGACTGAAGAAGATAAGATTAAAATAATTTCTACAGTGTAGGTGAAGTTTATTTTGCTTGACAAACACAATAGAAAACAGTTTGGAATTGTTTCTTGGGGTGACAAGTCCCCTTTAAAAAGGTGATAATACCCCCTCCAACTCTGGCTAGAAAAATAAGTAATAAAAAGTAACAATGACAATAAAATTGTAGCTTCAGAGAGCAATAGGTTAGTTACCCCCATTTGAAATCTGTAAAGAGGCAAAAGAAGTGGACAGATAATTCTAAAAAATATAAAAAATGAAGACCAACTGAAAAGATGCTAAGAATAGGTCATTCTATAACATACCGTATACAGTCGAGTATAAGCAGAGTTTTTTTAGCACCCAAAATATGCTGAAAAATTCACTCTCGGCTTATACTCGAGTACCGATTGCAAGTGAATGCGCATCGTGTAGCCAGCTATCAGGATCTGTTCCTGGCTGCTCTTCAGCTGTCAATCAAGTGCAGGAAGTGAGATCGCAGCACAGAAAATACACCCCCACTGTTCAGTTGCCACCAGAGGTTGAAGAGAGAGGAACTCCCTGAAGGTGTGTTTTAATATGATTTTAAGTTTTTTGGGGCAAATAAGATTATTGCACACTTAAAAATTATGTTTTATTTTAGCAACTTTAGATCGTCTTTAATCCTGGCAGTAGCTGCTGCATTTCCCACTCTAGGCTTATACTCGAGTCAATACGTTTATGCAGTTTTCTTAGGTAAAATTAGGTACTTCGGCTTATATTCGGATCAGCTTATACTTGAGTATATATACGTTACTAAAATTTAACTGATTTAAGGTGAACTACACCTATAGCTATAATTTTGTGGCAAAAGAAAGTAAAGAAACGAAACAGTATTTTTTAGGAAAGTCAAGATTACAGCTAGGTTTTGAGCAGATGGGAGTAAATAGAAAGAAATACATTGTGATTTTAAGCATCATGGATCAGCTGGGGAACCTGAATTAAAGTACCGTATATACTCGAGTATAAGCCGATCCGAATATAAGCAGAGGTACCTAATTTTACCTAAGAAAACTGGAAAAACTTATTGACTCATGTATAAGCCTAGGGTGGGAATTGCAGCAGCTGATGCTAAGTTTTAATAATCAAAATAAATACCAATTGAGGCATCAGTGGGGTATATGTTCTTCAATATTTATTTCAAAGAAAAACAGTAAACTAGCTCTGTAAGCGGAGAAGAGGGTCAACAAAAACAATATGAGTACTACCCCACGCTCATTGCACATTGGCAAACTGGCAGCAGACCCGGTCCCGGAGGAGATGTAAGGGGAAATAAGTATTGCTAGTGGGAGCCTAGGCCAGCGCACTGGAGGGTCTGGTTGCAGGTGGCCTAATTTGCACACAAAGGACAGAGGGTGCTAGTCTAGAGGGACCCATGGCACCCGACTCGAGTATAAGCCGAGGGTGACTTTTTCAGCACATTTTGGGTGCTGAAAATCTAGGCTTATACTCGAGTATATACAGTAACCGTAACACCAATAAATTGAAAAAGTTTTCTATGCATTTAAATGTAATGTGCCATTACTCTACTAGGGCCACGTCATTACCACGCCATAGCCCCTGATGTTACACGTTCCACCACATGATGTCACCGCCCATCCCCCTACTCAAGGTAACTAGAACCGAGAGGTGCCATCCATATTCTGTACATCTAAAAAATATCTGTTAGCTTCAGAACCACTCCTATAGTTTATATAAATAAATTGCTGTGCAGCCATGAGGACAGCCATTTAAGCTGAATAGGGCAAAAAATATCTTTGTTACACAGCAAATAACAGATAAGCTGCATAAAATACAACAGGTTAAAGCTGGCCATACACGGGCAGATCCGCTCGCTTGGCGACATCTTCACCCGATATCCCCACCTATGGGTGGCGATATCGGGGAGGCATATAGGCGAATTCGATCCTTTGGCCCTGGGGCCAAACGATTGAATTCTGCACACGGCAATGGGGCAGTTCCGACTGGATTTTCTACCTGGCCGATCGATATCTGGAAAATTTCAGGCCAGATATCGGTCGGCCAGGCCCCCCGGTTCTGTCCCTACACGGGCCGATAAGCTGCCGAATCGGTCCAAGGGACCGATATCGGCAGCTATAATCGGCCCGTGTATGGGGACCTTTAGTTATCACACAGGAAGATAAACAGACATCAAATACACTTAGGGCTCTAGCACACGGAGAGATTAGTTGCCCGCGACAAATCTCTCTTGTTGCGGGCGACTTATCTCCCCGAAATGCCATCCCACCGGTGAGAAGAAGGGAAATCGCGGCGCGGCGTGGCGTATGCCATCCCACCGACGATTTACATTCTCGCCGGTGGGATGGCATTTCGGGGAGATTAGTCACCGGGCGACTAATCTCTCCGTGTGCCAGTGCCCTTAAGGCTCTATACAGGACTACAGAGTAAAAACTTCTCTCATATACAACAGGACATCAGTTGCAAAAACAAGTTTATTTTTAGGTGTTGGATGAAAAGATACAAACTTTGAATGTAAATCAAATAGTTTCACTTTTTTTGTTATGTTACTGGTTCTTTTAATGAATGGGAATAAAACCAGGACAATTAGTCACATTTAGATTGCAACACAGTGCTGTTAAATATTGTTTTTTATTAAAATATAAAGGATACTAAAATTACTGATAATGATGTGTAAGAACAGGCAATGGTGACTGCTTGAAGTTTTATATGAATGTATTTCGACCAGCACAATGAAACTACAATACAAAGGTCATATATTACAAAAGAAAACTCTGATTTTTTTTTTTACTGAAGTGAAGAACATAACTTATTTGCAGCCTATATCTGCAGCAGAAAAAAAATGGTAGCATTATAAGGACAGCCATGTGTATCAAGCAGAGAAAAAAAAAGATTAAATTCATTTCAATTAATATAGCTCTTCCGTGTATTTAAATCTTAAATGAGACATATTGGATAAATGCAAAAAAAACGTAATTTTGTAGGTAATTGTGAATAATATACGGTGCTGGTTTCACTTTGTGCTAAACATTAATCCTATCTGTAAAAATGTCCCCTTTATTGGAGCTCCCTATAGATCCTCTCACTTCTCTGTCAGAGTTTGAAATGGAGTGGGCGTGTCCTAACGGTGCCTGCCAGAAGCACAGTAGGAGGGGGAGAGCCAATCACAGCCCTGCAGTCACACAAGCACAGACAGGCTTCAGTTCCCTATCAGGTCAGCCTGGCTGCTGATTGGTTCCTATCCTACAGTGCAGCGTACTGAGGGCCGCCGGCTCCCCTGCACATCCAGAGAATTCAGCCAGCAGGAAGTGGAACAGATGGGTGGGGCTAGTGGGGTTTTGGTTAAATTTCTCAATAAATCAGTCTGAAATAAAACTTTTTTAAAGGAGACATATTGGATAAATGGGGAAAACGCTAGTTTTGTAGGAAATTATGAATAATATACGGTGCTGGTTTCCCTTTGGGATACAAATTAATACTATCTGTAACAATGGCCCCTTTATTGGAGCTCCCCATAGATCCTATCACTTCTCCGCCCAGTGTGAAATGAAGAGTGGGCGTGTCCTAACTGTCCCTGCCAGAAGCACAGTAGGAGGGGGAGAGCCAATCACAGCCCTGCACTCACACAAACAAAGACAGGCTTCAGTTCCCTATCAGGTCAGCCTAGCTGCTGATTGGTTCCTATCTTATAGTGCAGGGTACGGAGGGCCGCCGGCTCCCCTGCGCATCCAGAGAATTCAGCCAGCAGGAAGTGGAACAGATGGGCGGGGCTAGTGGGGTTTTGGTGGAATTTCTCAATATATCAGTCCGAAACATAATTTTTTAAGCACAACCCTTCTATATCTAGAGGAGTATAATTCATTGGTACATTCTTAATTTTTATAGGATATGTCTCCTTTAAGCACAATCCTTCTATATCTAGAGGAGTATAATTCACTGGTACATTCATCATTTTTATAGGATATGTCTCCTTTAAAACTTACAAAACGTTTACACTAGTGCCTTGCGAATTAGTTTTGCAATTACTGTCAAACGCCAGTGAACAGGGCAGAATGTAATCAGGCATTTATTTTTCTCTGTTAATTCAGCAGTGTACTAAATCGCAGTGGGATTTCTGCACACATTTGCTGGTAAATATACATATGAAAGAAAGGGACACTGAATTATTCAGCTGATCAATCATAGAAGTGAAAAAGACGCAGAGTTTATGCCGAAATGTGCAATGACAGTATACAAAAATATGACACAGTGCACGATTAAGTTAAAATTGCAATTTATGACAAATAAATGACAGTTCTTTTCAACCTGTTGTTCACTCAGTGCCTCTTGCCCTCTGGCCAACAATGCCTGATGTCACTCGGTGTAGCTTCACACTCCAGCCCAGCTACCTTTTTCCACTACTTACCCTCATTCAGAAAGTTCTGCACCCAAAGCCGTCGCCATCTTAGCTAGGTTGCCTGGATAACAAGTATAACCAATCGACGACTGACGCACGGCACTATGGGACTGGTAGTCTCAACACGCTAATTCTTAGCCGTAGGCTGTGAACTCGCGCATGCGCAGGGCTCTTTTATAAAGGGCTGAAATGCAAGCAAACGCGCATGTGCGGCCGGATGTTATGCATTTGAGTTGGCAGATTCCTTTCGTTACATACAGGCTCTTCTAGCGGTTTGGGACAGAGTGGAATAAATGTGCGTGAGGAGACTTGGTTTATCTGCTTGGTTTGTTTTTATTAGTACGTGGAGCAGTACCGTCATACATCAGAGAAAGTAATCTCAGACTCGGGCATAAACTTTTGTAGAACAGAACGTTGAATGATAATTGGCTGGGTGGTTATTGTGTTATGAGAGTTTATGGCTCTGAACTTGCATATAATGCAAAATATATAGTTGCAGGTGGCTGCTACATGCTGTGCTTGTCATTAAATGTAGTGGGAGCACAATGAATATATTGAAATACTGGGGGGGGGGGTGGGTGGGTACTATATGCCTAATGTGAAATGAGGGGGTGATGTGCCTGTCATGAAATCCTGGGAGATCATGGTGTGAATATCAAGAATGGGGTTGATACAGTGTCTTCTGTTAAAGGACACGTATTAGATAAATGGGAAAACCCCTAATATTGTAGGCAATTATGAATAATATACAGTGCTGGTTTCACTTTGTGCTTTAAATTAATCCAGTCTGTAAAAATGACCCCTTTTGGAGCTCCCTATAGATCCTCTCTCTTCTCTGACCATGTTTGAAATGAAGAGTAGGCGTGTCCTAACGGTCCCTGCCAGAAGCACAGTAGGAGGGGGAGAGCCAATCACAGCCCTGCACTCACACAAACAAAGACAGGCTTCAGTTCCCTATCAGGTCAGCCTAGCTGCTGATTGGTTCCTATCCTACAGTGCAGTGTACTGAGAGCCGCCGGCCCCCCTGCACATCCAGAGAATTCAGCCAGCAGGAAGTGGAACAGATGGGCGGGACTAGTGGGGTTTTGGTGGAATTTCTCAATAAATCAGCCTGAAACACAACTTTTTTAAGCACAACCCTTCTATATCTAGAGGAGAATAATTCATTGGTACATTCATAATTTTTATAGAATATGTCTCCTTTAAATGCTTTAGTTGTGATTATGCCGTTACATTCAGGTAGAATGGGTTTTCTTTTGTTAAATTAGAGTGGCCATAAGTTTCTTGTGTACAACACATGACGATTATGGATTATGTGCCTCCAATTATTTGTGAGGTATGCGGGGGGAAAATAAACTAAGTTTAAACAAATACTTATATATCAGCATATATATATATATATATATATATCAGCAGCAGGTAAAAGGGTTGTAAGGTAGCATGCATGTCATGAAATGCTGTGGGCACGCTGTACCTGTCTCAAAATTCTGTATCTGTTAACAATACTGTGAGACCACGGAATGTGTAGGCCCCTGGTATGTCCTGCCACCCTGTCCAGACATGCTTTCTCCAAGTAGTTGTCTTTGGCCTCTGTCTATGGCCATTTGTTTGGCTGGGGACCATGACAAAGTTTGTGAATCGCTGGTAAATGAGTTCCCAATTAATAGCACCCAGCCAAACAAAGCCATTATAAAACATATGAGCATTAACTAAGATCCACAGGCTATTAATTACATTACAATTTCTAAAAAAATGCAAATGTAAAGTAGACACAGGGTCATAACTTAATGAATAATCTGCATTCATTGCTATAGGAATTGCCACATTGTAGTGCACACACTATGCTGTGCCTATGATGAAATACAGAATGACCATGTGTTGTGCCTGTCTGTAAATGCTAGAGGACTATATACTGTGTCATGACATTCAGGGGAGTGCCACATACTGTACCTGTTGTGAAATGTTTGAGGGCCACACACTGCTGCTGGGAGTAGCAAGCAAGCAGTGTGTTTTGACCATGTTTTCCTACATTTCGCCAGGGTTGCCACGTGTCTGGTTTTTAACTGAACAGCTCATTTATGTCAAAAAGCGAGTTGTGCCTAAAACACAGGAACAGGCACCTTATTAAAGCTACCTTTGTATAGGTGCACTATACGAATAGAAGGCATTTCTGCCTTCTATTAGGGATTAATTGCTTTTGCACCTACTGATTCAGGGGAACCCTGGAGCTACTATCACCTCCTGACCACGTTGTAACTCCAGGGTTCCCTCAGCGCTCTGTGTCAATAGGTGCACTGAAAGAATAGGTCACACATTTAACTCTTGTGCCAAGTGTCTAGTTTGAAATAAAGCGCACACACAGTTGCATCAATTCTACGAATCCATTTTGACGCAACTGTGGTAGGCACAGCTCAAGAGAATTGCCATTTGCAACCATAATAATGCCGGAATTCTGGAAAATACGGTTATTGAGGGGAAAAAAAACATGACAAGTGCACTTAAAGTGATACTGAAAGCCAATAAACACCTTTTCTTGCACCTTCCCTTATGTTTACATTGGTATCAATTTTTAATTTCTTTATAAAACAATCTGCAAAGTTTATTCACTTTACCATTATCATGGAATCAATGACAGGTCCACAGGGCAGCCATGTTTGCTCTCCTCTTCCGGGCTTCAATTTAAACGCCTCCCTTAAAAAAAAAGTTTTCAAATCTGTCCAATCACAGTGCCTTGCTATTCTGGCCCTTCAGTGCCCTTTCTGCCTGTACCTGCAAGGGAGCTTCAGCTCCGATGTGTACCTGTGTGTAAGGGGAGGGGGAGATGCAGGCAGGGAAAGCTGCTCTGTGCCAGGGGGTTGGAGAGATAAAGCTCCGTGTCGGTGTGTGTGTAAGGGGGGGGGGGGGGGGGAGATTTGGGCTTTTATCCCCAGATCATGTTTAATTGAAGTGTACAAAGATTCAACATCTAATGTAATTAGAAGAATATCTTTATTTGTTTTAATTCCCTCTATTTGTGACATCCATTGTATCCCTGGCATAAGAATTAAAGGTCTCAACCACTGGTTTCAGTATTAAATCTAAAAATTGTCTGGCTTTCTCTGTAAGATTGCCATTTCCAGAGACTATGGGCCTCCCAGGATGATTCACTATATTGTTATGGATTTTTGGAAGTAGGTAGAAAGTAGCGACAATTTACCTTTACGTTTTTTTAATAAATCAAAAGGTCTTTTTGTGCTTTAATCAACAGATTCCCATATATATCCTTAAAATTATCTGTAGGATCTCCAAACAGTTACTTATAACAACCTGACTAATTGTTTATTAGCCTCCTCTAGGTATAGATCATTTGGCCATAATACAACATTTCTTCCTTTATCTGACTGTATAAATTGGATATCATCTCCATTTTCTCATTTCTCTAATAGTTTCTAATTCTTCCTGTGATAGGTTGTTTTCATAAATTTTAGGAGACAATTTTAGGACATCTTGAATAACCAAATTCATAAATATACCAATATTAGGACAGATGTTAGTTTGAGGCATGAAACTCGATGTAATTTTCAATTGTTTATCTATCTCTTTCATCTCATTAGTTTCAGACTCCTCTGAAATAATAGCACAAAATGATCAAAATACAGGGCACACCAATTTACAAAAACCAAAATTTTTTAAACGATTAATCTTCGTCAGGGGCATATGCAGACAAAAATTTGCAATCAATTTACAAGTAGAACATATAGAGTTTAAATACCCTCTCAGAATTTCTCAGCCAGGAGGCTGAGAAATTCCCCAAAGAAGTATTGTGAGTAATGGGGTGATCCCAATCATTGGTGTTTTCTTACTGATAGTCCTCAAGGGACTCAGTTTAGTGAGGGAACAAATGTGTAAAGGTAGTGTCCAGAGGGCAGGATTTTTATGATTTATGTTTTATATGCTGAATTAGTCATCCCTGTGTTAAATACAAGTGCCTTAAAGTGAAGAAGTGAAAAATAATGCAGATATTTTTAATGAATGGGATTTTTCACACAACCTACTGATGGGAAATTAGTGCCACATAACTGTGCTTCTGCTCCAGTTTGGGTTACCCCACAAGCTCCTCCACCTATTCACAGTGTTCCTAAGCCTTCACAGCCCTCCGACGTTAAACCCATGCAGTTGGGTGCCATTAAATCTTCTCTCTCTCCTGAGGTGCGGCTTTGTTGTAGGAGATTGCATCTATGTCTCTATTGTGGGCTGGCTGGACATTTGTTTTGCAATTGCCCCACTCCTCCATCCTTCTCGGGTAAGGACTTGAGTTCAAAGAATTTTTTCTCTGTACCTTGCTCTGCTCCATTTCTGACAATTTGCCTTACTCTTCAGAGGAAAGACCAAACCCTGGAGCTGCCAGCAATCATTGACTTGGGTGCCAATGGATGTTATCTGGACAGCATTCTCGCTAAGAAACATTCCTTCTCACAACGCAAGAAGGGTTTTCAAGTGGTCCTCAGAGTGGCAGATGGCTCTCCCATTTGTTCTGGACCTGTTATTGAAGGAACCTTTCCTTTAGCTTTTACTTTGAATAAAGTACATAAAGAGAAGTTGCCTTTTGATAAAATCGCGTCACCCCTTTTTCCTATTATCCTCGGTTTATCCTGGCTTCGGAAGCACTACCCAGCAATAGACTGGATCTCTGTGAAGATCACTTTTAACTCCCAAGTTCTGTCGTTCTAGTTGTCTCACATCTCAGTTTCCTCTCCTCATCCTGGTATCCTATCTTCCTTGAGTTAGGTGTTGAGTTCCCTAAATCTTCTGGTGAATTTGTCAGTGTTTTTGATAAGGAAGCAGATGTGTTACCTCAGCATAGAATTTACAATTGTCCCATAGAACTGTTGCCTGGTGCTAAAATTCTATTTGGCCCTAAATATCTTTTCGAGCCTGAACTTCTAGAGCTACATAATTACCTTCATAATCTTGCCACGGATTTCATCAGACCTTCGACCTCTCCTGCTGGAGCAGTACTATTTTTTGTTGAAAAGAAGGATCATACCCTCCAACCCTGTATCGATTATTGTGAATTAAACAAGGTGACTGTAAAAAATAGATATACTTTGCATCTAATCCCTGACCTTTTGCAATGAATAAGCAAGGCAAAGATCTTCTCTAAATTGGATCTTAGGTGTGCCTATAATTTGGTCAGAATCAGAGAAGGTAACGAATGGAAGACAGCTTTCCGTACCATGTTTGGTCATTTTGAATATCTTGTGATGCCATTTGTCTTATGTAGTACTCCTGAAACTTTTCAACGCTTTGTCAATTACATTTTTCGAGATTCTCTGGATATCTTTGTAAGCGTTTACCTGGATGACATTCTAGTCTTCTCTAAGACTTTGCAAGAATGACTTCTTATGCGAATAGTTTTATCTTGGTTAAACAATCATAGACTTTATGTTAAGTTAGAGAAGTGCGATTTTGAGAAAGAGGCAAGAATTTTTGGGCTTTATTGTCTCCAAAAGGTTTTCAGATGGATCCCAAGAAAGTTGCAGATATTTTGGACTGTCCAGCAATTTATTGGCTTTGCCAACTTCTACAGGAAATTTATTAAGGATTTTTCTAAAATTATTTCTTCTATTACGCGGTGGACTCTTACTAATCAAATATTTTTTTGGACCTCCTCTGCTCAAGTCGCTTTCAACCAGTTAAAGGAACTTTTTACATCTGCTCCTGTGCTTCAGCATCCTGATATGTCCTTACCATTCATTATTGAGGTTCACGCTTTAGGATTCGCAGTGAAACCAGTTCTGATTCAATGTAAAGCTTTCAATGACGTTCTCCATCCTGTAGCTTTTTTCTCTTGAAAGTTAAAGGAAATCTATACCCCCAGAATGAATACTTAACCAACAGATAGTTAGGTCACCTATTAAAGAATGTTGCCAGAATATATATATGAGTAAATATTGCCCTTTTACATTCTTTACTACATTTAGTGATGGACTGTGTGCTCCCTCAGAGATCACATGACCAGAAATAATGCAGCACCAACTGTAACAGGAAGAAGTGTGGAAACAAAAGGCAGAACTCTGTCCATTAATTGGCTGCTGGGGCCTAGCATGTATGTGTACCTTGGCTTGTTTGTGTGTACTGTAAATCCTATGATCCCAGGAGGCGGCCCTTAATTCTTAAAATGGCAATTTTCTATTCAGGATTGCCCAATAGCACATACTACTGAAAAGTATATATTTATGGAAATGGTTTGTTTAGAAGAAGCAGGGTTTTACATATGAGCTTGTTTATGTGATATATTTTTATAGAGACCTACCTTGTTTGGGGAGTATAGTTTTCCTTTAAGTCAGAATAAAACTATGATGTTGCCGATAGAGAGCTGCTTGCCATCAAATTAGCTCTCGAGAAATGGAAAGCTAAATATCCAACTGTAATCTTTACTGACCATCAGAATACTAAGGCCGATGCTCTTCGTTCCCGACCGGTCCTTAAGATGGTTCATGACTCTAAGTGGGCTGAACATATACGTATTAAGACTTGTCATTTGGCTCAAAGATCTTTCTGGCGGCCCTGTATTTTTAAAGAAGTCTGTGCTAAATTCAGGGATTCACTTACCAAACCTATTGGTCTTCTGCAGCCGTTGCCTATTCCATCTAGACCTTGGCGGTCAGTATCGATGGACTTCATCTCTGAGCTTCCTCGTTCTAAAGGTTTTTCTACTATTTTTGTTTGCATTGATCGTTTAACCAAAATGGCTTATTTTATAGCTCTACCCAAAACTTTCTTTTGCTGCTGAAAATGCAGAGGTCTTCATCAGAAAGATTATACATCTTCATGGGGTTCCAGATGAGGTTGTCTCTAACGGGAGTTCACTTCACGTTTTTGGAGGGATCTCTGTAAATCCCTACAGATAAGATTCTCTCTCTCCTCTGCGCTTTACCCACAATCCAATGGGCAGACTAAGAGAACAATTGTTTTGGAGGGCACACCACAGTTGCCAAAGCTAAAGCAGAAATAACTGGCTTTAAAATAAAGACAGCAGTAAAAAAAAAAAAGGGTGCAAATGAGAATCTGTTCCCCAAGCCCACATAGGGGCAAACAGAATATTAATAGAAATCAATCAATTATTCAGTGCACACCTAGTAACCACAAAAAGGCGGCAAATGGAATGTTTTACATATAATGCTCTTTATATGGTAAATATTCACAAAACAGTAAATACAATTACAATGCATAATATACATACCACCAGTTGGACAAAATGTAATAAAACAGAAAAAGCAGACACATGTGGCTTTAGAAAACCCCAACATTTCGGAACACAGTCCTTTTGTTAGAATCCCCTTGACAAAGGACTGTGTTCTGAAATGTTTGGGTTTTCTCATGCCACACGTGTCTGCTTTTTCTGTTTTATTACATTTTGTCCAACTGGTGGTATTTAAATTATGCATTGTAATTGTATTTACTGTTTTGTAAAGATTTACCATATAAAGAGCATTATATGTTAAACATACCATTTTCTGCCTTTTTGTGGTTACTAGGTGTGCATTGAGTAATTGACAGACTTAGGGGCCCATTTACTTACTCACGAACGGGCCGAATGTGTCCGATTGCGTTTTTTTCGTAATGATCGGTATTTTGCGATTTTTTCGGAAAAATTATCGCGACTTTTTTGTTACCAATACGATTTTTGCGGAAAAACGCGAGTTTTTCGTAGCCATTCCGAAAGTTGCGATTTTTTCGTAGCGTTAAAACTTGCGCAAAAAGTTTCGATTTTTTCGTAGTGTTAAAACTTGCGCAAAACGTCGCGCCTTTTAAGTTTTAACGCTACGAAAAAAGCGCAACTTTTCGCAAATGGCTACGAAAAACTCGCGTTTTTTCGCGCAAATCGTATTGGTAACGAAAAAGTCGCGATAATTTCCGAAAAGTCGTAAAGGCGCCGAAAAAATCGCAAAAAATACGAAAAAGTCGCAAAATGTTCGTTTTCCAATCGGAATTTTTCCAATTCGGTCGGAATTCGTGTCTTAGTAAATCAGCCCCTTAGAGAACAAACCAGACTCTTGATCAGTGTCTAAGGTGTTTTTCTTTTTAGCAGGATGATTGGTCTCTTTTGTTGCCTTTGGCAAAGTTTGCACACAACAATGCTCATAATGCCTCTATTAAGCAATCTTTTTTGTCTCCTTGCCTGATATCAGTTCCAGCTCTGCGGGATCAGTTAACCTTTTGGTTAATAATTTGAAACTTCTACAGTTGACTATGTCTAAAGCACAAAAGAATTTCAAGATGTATTCACTCATGAAACAGGGCAAGGAACCTGAATTCAAAGTTGGCTCAATCAGGTTTGGCTTTCATCTATCAATCTGAAACTTGCTTATCGTAGTAGGAAGTTGGGTCAGCGATTTGTGGGACAGTTCAAAATTATCAAGCAAATTAATATAGTGGCTTTTCAATTAAAACTTCCTGATTATTGGCGGATTCATCCGGTATTTCATGTAGCATTACTCAAGCCTGTGGTATCAAATTATTTCCTTGGACGCGCTTCTTTCCCTTCTCCTGTGGATATTGATGGTCAAGAGGAGTTCGAACTTGAAGATATACTGGACTTTAGATTCAGAAGAAAAATCTTCAATATTTGATCAAATGGAAAGGATACTGTCACGAGGAGAGCTGTCTAATGTTCATGCATCTGACCTGCTTAAAAGTTTTCTGCTTGTTTGCTGCCCGACTCTGACCTTCTGCCTGACTATCGTTTTGAACCTTGTGTCTGCCCTCACTCGGATACCATCTGACTACGAGTTTGCCTCTGCCTGTTACAGTCTCTCTGGCTTCTCTCTACTTCATTGGTTTCCTGTTACTTATCCAGGTTTGCCCAGTGTTAATGTGATCTGCTTTGAGGGTCTCCTACAATCATCACCGCAGCAGTTCTGACAGTAATGGAAGAAACAGTTGCACTTAGAATTGGTGTATAAAAATACTGTTTATATAAGAACCCATAAGCTGTGAAAGTACAGAGACTGCAAACAGATTGCATTTAAATTTCATGCACTCCATGTAGATTTTGCATCTGATTTTTATATAAGTAATTAAGAAAAAATATATAAATTGAGCAGAAAAACTTAAGTTAATTTCACCAAAAGGTCCTGAATATTAAATAATTTAAATCAACACAAAAGTTTTTTAGTGAAAAAAACAGACATTTATTGGCTCAGAAGATTTAACACAAATTCAAAAAAACATAAGCCATACTATACCACAGTGGAAAGGAAAACCCAGTGCCTCATGGTACCCACTCTCCTTCCTAACGCGTTTCGCACCATTGGGTGCTTCATCAGAGGAAGTCAGAGGACTTCCTCTGATGAAGCACCCAATGGTGCGAAACGCGTTAGGAAGGAGAGTGGGTACCATGAGGCACTGGGTTTTCCTTTCCACTGTGGTATAGTATGGCTTATGTTTTTTTGAATTTGTGTTAAATCTTCTGAGCCAATAAATGTCTGTTTTTTTCACTAAAAAACTTTTGTGTTGATTTAAATGATTTTTATATAACAAGGCAACCTCAAATTAATGGTGTTTGCATAGGTGTTGCAATGTGTGTGGGAATTGCCTAGGTGTGTGGATGGTAAAGAAGGAGTTAATAAGTTTACTTTTTTTTTTTAAATAGAAACATCAACATATATCAAAAGGTAACATTTTATACCTGGCATTTTTAAATTTAATTAAAAATCATTTGGAATTGAAGGAATTATGATACTGGAAGTAATACAGGCATAACATCTGGTCTTACTGATACTGTTATAATCTGTAGCTCGTAAAAATATATTATTACAGCTTGCCTCACCTCAATATTTCTACAGATGATGAAAACTTGATAATCCTGCTGGGAGTGAAAGCAATCAGCATTTTCATGCTTGACTATTAATCAAAAACACAACAAGCTGAAAGAATTCTTATGAGATAGGACATATTGCATGTTGTCACCTCTATGTCATAGCATCTAAAGCTGCAGAAATGCAAACAGTTGTAAACTTGTAAACTAAATAGTTTGAAGTATTAGATGTCACAGTGCGTCAAGCATTTTCTGGAACAGCTCACAAACATATTTAAATGGTATGGCTGCCACTGTAAATCTTCGCTTTGGAAGAATACATTTTATGCATGTAATACTTAGCAGGTGATAAATTGTTCACTTTTTTATATTATCATTTTATGAGAATAAGATATCATTATACCTATACAGGCAATGCAAATCCCATGAGTCTTTTTCCCACAAAATATTACAGTTGTAATATAAGTAAAAAATTATTGACCATTGGTTTGTCAGAGTGATGAACATAAATTTGAAAAGGTGACAAATAAGCATTTGCACGAAATGCATTGTTCTCATATAATGATTTTCTAAGATGTGTCATTCAGTGGGAACAACAGGTTAATGCATTTGCTTTTTTTATATACAGAATTACACAGAGAGGCATATGTTCAGCAGAACAAATCTTAACTCCTGTGTTTAGAATAAGTTTAGTATTTCATTAAAGGAGAAGGAAAGGCTAAGTCTCTTGGGGGTGCCAAAATGTTAGGCACCCCCAAGTGACTTAGATCGCATACCTTCTACCCCGGGCTGGTGCCCCTGTACGGAGAGAACAGCAGCAGCCCGGGGTAGCAGCGAGCGCTTCCTCCTTCCTTTTTGCTTGCGCGCGCAAGTCGGCTTTTCACTCTACTGCGCATGCGCCGGCCGACGGATTTCACCGGCAGAAGAAAAAGGAATGAGGAAGCACTTCCTACAGGTACCCTGGGCTGGTGCTTTTTTCTTCTAACAGGGGCACCAGCCCAGGGTACAAGGTAAGCGATCTAAGTCACTTGGGGGTGCCTAACATTTTGGCACCCCCAAGTGACTTAGCCTTTCCTTCCTCTTTAAGAGAACTGAATACAGAATTGTGTTTTTAAATACAGTTCATAGGGTTATTCAAGCTTTGTATAAAATTGTAATTTTGCTTCTCATCTATCAAATGCCATTAGCACATCTTATTTACAGATTCAAGTAGAATGTCCAGTAAAAATTCAGCCTTCATTGTGTTTACCTGTTATTTGCTCCTGTTCACTATGGAAAGCCTCTATGAAAGTATTATGGTAAAAGCTAAACATGTTTAAGTATATTGCAAATGTTAACACAAGCATGCAATATGTCTGTATTATAATTTATTTATGGTTTTCATGACGTCAGATAGAGATAAATCTTATGAGGAAGGGAATTGCTTAAAAATATGTAAGTAATGTTCATGCACCCTAAATTAAATGCGAAAGGACAGGCATTTTGGCATTTTATTGCCAATAGATTAGCCACAATAGTGCAAGCTAGAACGCTATATTTATTCTGCAGAAAGCTTTATTATACCTGAATAAACAGTCCTAGAAGCTCCCTTCTTTTGTTTAAGATAGCAGCTGCCATTTTAGCTTGGTCTCAGTAGCTTCCGTGTTGCAGCTCTAGCCTATATGGCACAGATCACACATTCTCATGGGAGGGGAAGTGAAGTGTTATGAATTCTTATGGGAGGGAGGAGAGAGCTGTGCCGACTCTTGCCCCAGGAATGAAGGATTGTCTGATCCCGAAGAACATGTGAACAATAAAGAAGACAAGAACTCCTGTGTTTCTTTTGATAGAGGACTCTCTTCTGTGAGTGCTTATGGCTGTATTTACATAGACCTTGCCGATAAAGCTTAATTTTTACCTTTTAGTTTTTACCTTTCCTTCTCCTTTAAATAATATGTAAACCTTTTTTAATCTTTTTTCATTCCCATTGGAGGAGCAGGAGGCAGCAAGTGTAGTCAACTCTTCAACCGTCTTCACCCAATCCTAGACTATTGATCCAAGGGAAAATATACCCCAATTTACTCTATTAATAACTTTTCTGTATTGGTGGATAAAATGTTTGTTATTAGACTGGCAATAATGGATCAAGCTGAAAACATGGGATATTGATATGCAACCCAGATCAACATTGAAAGGTTTTGGCATGTTTTGCCATCTGACTGTTGACAGACTGAAACCACTTGAATGAGTGGTAAAGATTTTCAAGAAAACTCAGAAAAGTCCAGTTGTTTTAGACTTAATTCTATTAGATACATCTGACTGTTATTTATTACTTTTAAAAACCTGTGACTATGATGGAGTGTGGGAACCTGATCCTTCAGATTCTTCTTGCCATTTTGGATTTTTGTCTTCTGTTGTGAATTTAATGACATCAGAGACTGAATGTTGTGAATTCTGGATGAAACCTCAACAGAACCCACCAAGTAATTAATTTGTTACGAACACAGAGGTCCCAAGCAGTATGAACCAAAAGGGTTGTTATCTGTACCTTCTGAAAGATATCCTTCAGTGAGGCACACCAGTGCCACTTTACTGGAGGGTATCAAGATCCTTTAGGAATGCCACTAACAATTAAGCATACATAAACTGTGTATTTTCATGGTATAGCCTATGTAGAAGTTTTTTTCCCATTCAATTTTTATTGTTTTTCAAACAGACGGAATAGAATTAAGAAAACGGGTTAAAGGAAATGTAAATTCTAGTTACAGTACATATTTTAAACTAGTACAGAGACAGTTGCATGAGATTTTAAATGCTCATAGCATCTCACCAAACTGGAATTTATATATCATTAAATACTGCCCTTTTACATCCTTTCCCTTGATCCACCATTTAGTGTTGGTCTTGACCAGAACTAATGCAGCTTTAACAGGAAGAAGTGTGGCAGCAAAAGATCTCAGGTGGGGGCCCTTCATTTTAAAAATTGACAGTTTTCTATTTCGGATTACCCAATATCACATACTACTAAAAAAAGTATATTTTTTATTAAAATGGTTTATTTAAATGAAGCAGGGTTTTACATATGAGCTTGTTTATGCAATACATTTTTATAGAGACCTACATTGTTTGGGGGCATAGTTTTCTTTTAATACAGGGCACATTTTAAAATCAGGACATAAGATTCTCTTATGGATGAGCTGTCTGCTGGAGATGTGCTAATTTTATTTTTTGACTCAGTATATTCTACCCATGATCTCTGAATAATAACATTTATAAGTAGATTTCTTTTTTTGGAAGCAATGGTTTCTTCCATTATTCTTAATTCCTCTGTATATTCATGTATTGATGGGGGGGGGTAGAATCAGTGCTTTTGCTGAGGTTATTATGATTTTATCTAATGGATGATCATTAACTAAGGTTTTAGTGTTGCAGTCATAGGGGCTGATTTACTTACCCACGAACGGGTCGAATGGAGTCCGATTGCGTTTTTTTCGTAATGATCGGTACTTTGCGATTTTTTCGTATGTTTTGCGATTTTTTCGGATTCTTTATGAATTTTTCGGATCCAATACGATTTTTGCGTAAAAACGCGAGTTTTCCTATCCATTACGAAAGTTGCGTAAAAAGTTGCGCATTTTGCGTAGCGTTAAAACTTACGCGAAAAGTTGCGCATTTTTCGCGTAAGTTTTAACGCTACGCAAAATGCGCAACTTTTTACGCAACTTTCGTAATGGATACGAAAAACTCGCGTTTTTACGCAAAAATCGTATTGGATCCGAAAAATTCGTACAGAATCCGAAAAAAACATACGAAAAAGTCGCAAAATATTCGTTTTCAAGTCGGAACTTTTCCAATTCGGGTCGGATTCGTGGGTTAGTAAATCAGCCCCATAGAGTATTAATACTGCAGATGGGTGTATGATTAATTGTTTATTGCATATTTTATTAAATATTTATTGTAAATGGTCCCCAGTAGAGCTTATTTTCTGTACATGTGACCCATATAGGCTCATAATTACCTTGTCATTGTTTACATCTCCAGCATGTGATGAACAATATATGTTTTTCAATTTTACAGGTTAATAATATTATCTATATAAAATTTCTAGCTTAATTCTTGCAATGAAAAATTGCTCAGTACTTTTGCAGTTTTCGGTAACTTTGTTTTCTTGATTAACCTAGATCGAAGATTAGTCAAGGAGTAGGAATTTTCAGATTTGTTGTCCACAGTAGTGCAGATTTTATTGTGGGTAACATGTTCTTGAGTGCCATTGCTCTAAAGACATGTCAAAATTATGTTTTCACATAATGAAATGAATGCCATTTTTTATGCAAGCGAGTACTTTATTCACTAGAATACGCAGACTGACACTGTTACGTATCCTATTTATCATCACTCTTCATAAGCTATTTTTTAAGCCAATTTTCTATACAAGTACAAAAATTAAGTTCAATGCCACTATTTCTTAATATTTTTTAATTCAATCAGTTACCTTCAGGAGCAAAATCTAAAGAGATCACATTCACTACAAGAGTAATGTATAGGTTTCTGCTCACCTCTTCATAAAAGACAATTACATTTGTTTGACATGATTTTATGCTTGAAATGTATTACTGTATGTTATCCCTTATTACAATACTTCCTTTGAAAAGCTATCCTACCACGTAACAGGCTTTTAGTTTTTGGGGTGAGAATGAGATCCCCTTTTGAATAATGGCACCATGCCAGACACCAAATATTCCTGCAGGTAGCTATTTTCTTGCCCTAGGATGGATACCATCCAGTCCTGGACCTTACTTTACTTTTTAAATGTTTTGGTCTCTTTTAACTTAAATTCTGAATTTGATAAGCAGAAGAAAAATAAGAGTTTCAAATATCTGCTTTACCACATAATCTGTGAGTAGGTCTATAAAATCTTGTATATATATGTATATATATATTTTTTTAACATTTCCAAATAAAATTGCTTCAGTACAATCTAAGTGAAATGTCAGTATAGGGAAAATTAGATTACTTCTGTTTGTCTAAATCTGTGAAAGTGTTGGTTTGGTGTGCCACATGCTTCTTTCTCTTCTCATCTATAAGTACTCATCTATAAAATAAGTGATTCAATTATCTACAGTCTGTTTTCCATGACAATCCCTTAAGGCAATAGGTTCTGAGTGGGATTTTGTTTTTTACAGGATCTAAATCATTTGAGATAGGAACCACTGCTATTAACCAAAGTTTCTACAGTACTTTATCCACTGCTCTGTAGCACTTTTTAACTTTACCTAATTTAATGCAGAAAAGCAATATAGGAGTAGGATATTTTATCCTGAATGCTTGGGACCTGGGTTTTTCCAAATTAGGGATCTTTCCATAATTTAGGTGACCATATCTTAAGTCTGCTAAAAATAATCTAAACATTAAATAAACCCAACAGGATTGTTTTGCAGCCAATATGGATTCATGCAGTTAAGTTAGGATCAAGTACAAGGTACTGTTTTATTATTACAAAGAAAATCATTTTTAAAAATTAGAATTATTTGATTACAATAGAGACTATGGAAGATGACTTTTCTATAGTTTAAAGCTTTCTAGATAATGGGTTTTCATTTCACATATACCATTCTGTCAGAAAACGTTATTAAACATTGCAACATATGCAAACAGAAAAATGTGTTTCAAAAATAATACTAAAAATTCTAATTTCACAATATAATATTCATCATCAGACTGTTATCGCATTGCAAATTTGAATTGTGCATAGTGCACTTTTAAGACATGTTTGAGGGTGGCGTACTTTTTTGGCGTAAACAGCTTTTTCAGTATGAAACTTTATTACATGCACTTTGCACTAGTGGAAACTATACAATTTGCAGTCCTCCTTTCACTGTTGGAAGTGGTTTAGCAAAAGCTATATTGAATTTGTGCAAAGAAAAATGCATGTACCGTATATACGCAAGTATAAGCCGATCCGAATATAAGCCGAGGTACCTAATTTTACCTAAAAAAACTGGAAAAACTTATTGACTCAACTATAAGCCTAGGGTGGGAAATGCAGCTGCTACTGCTAAGTTTCAGCAATCAAATAAATAATAAAAGGACACTCAGTGTGACCCCCTGTGAACTCTTCATAAATATATCATGTTGGCAGCTGCAGATTAGGGAAAGGTGGATGGGGGACCCTTTCACCCTCCTGCCTTGAAGAGTTACAACACTGCTGATAAAGAAAAAGAAAAGAAAAATGCAACAGCAGCAGACAAAAGCAAGTTTGGGAAAGCTAAGGAAGCTGCCATACTAATTATCAAGTACTTGCCATGCTGCTGTGTGCGCTCCCCTGTGTGTGCTCCCATCGGATCATTTGGTGCTTTAATCTTATGCAGTGTGCAATCTCTTCATGTTTGTGCTGTGTGCGCGTCGCATAGTTGTGCCATTATTTTGTACCATTTGTCACCACTACTTTTCCACATGACCACAAATTTGTTGTAAAAGTGATAGATGCCACCAATGACCAACCCCCCCCCCCTTGAGAATTAAAGGGTAAACAGCATGGGCCAGCTATTTGATAGGATTAGGTGCTGGGTGCAGGTATTAGCACCTGGGTGCAGTTCAGTGAATTAGCCCCATATCAGGAAAGCACTAATTACTTAGCAACACTGCATGCACCCCCCCCTCTACCCCCCCCTGCCCTTATACCCCCATGTGTCACTGACATAAACTGATCAGGGAATATAAATGTTCCCCGTACAGCCTGATGGTTTGGTTCCACCACATATAAGGTAAGCGCAGCGGCCCCGGCATTACTATAAGGGAGAGATTACCATTGCTGCCTGTCATTGAGAGACGCACTAATGCTGATGGGTCTGACTCTCGCTGCGACTGTCTAGGTGGCTGTGGGTGCCGGATTGTGCTGCTCCCTGTTTACCCGGCGAACCCCCCACACCCCCCCCCCATGGACGTGCGTGCGACCGCGTGTGTCCGTGTGTGCGTCCGTGCAAGGTACATCCATATACTCGAGTATAAGCCGAGGCTTACTTTTTCAGCACATTTTTGGTGCTGAAAAACTCGGCTTATACTCGAGTATATACGGTACCTAAATAGTAACTTATGTCCACATTAATATGCTTACTTGAATACTGAGTATTTCTAAGTATTCATCCTTCCTCTAGCTGATTCTTTTGAAAACATGTTTGAAAGCAGCATTTAATAGCTTTGATGGAAATGGAAACATTTGCTGATAACTAAGCCAGTAGATAAGAAATAGTTGTAAGAATTTTTGTATCCTGCACTTTCATACAAGATAGTAGAGTAACAGAAGGCGTGCTGTAATGGACTGATAATATTGGTCCCTTGCTGTGAAGGAACATGACATTAGATCACCCTTTTAGAATTTTTGGCATCAGCAGTAAGCAGTAGCTTGGAGAAGAGAATGTGGTGTTCAATTACTGATGCAGCTTGAAATAAAAGCTAATGCTATGGCCCACTGCTGTGCTACAGTTATGTGTGTGATGTAACAGTTTGTAAGATTTTTTCACCAGGTAAATTTTACCATACAGCTGGGGCTAGAGTAGCTGGCAGGGGCATCTAGTAGAACAAATAGGCATTTTTGTCAAATCTCAACTATTTGAGATGCTCTAGACCCCGCTAGGAGGGTCAGCCCCACAGTTTGGGAACCGCAAGTCAGTTTTTAATGATGTGATATTATGGTGGTATTTTTGTTCTGCTTCACAAACTCTAGTTGGTTTCCATATAAGGTAATCATAATGTCCTGCTGAAAATGCAGGTAGGACCATTGGGCTACATATGAAGTACTGATAATAAAAAGGAAATTTTTTTGAAGAACAAGTGGTAAGGTCAGAGGTTTAGAGAATAGCTGCACCTCACGTAAACATAAAGATAAAAATAAAAACTGAAAATTAACTGGATAATAATGTCTTCCCCCAAATGAACACAAGTAGCACTTTATTCATGTTGCAAACCACAGGTTTTTGTGCTCGATTAATGCTTAAATGGCCTGTATAATGTTTAACACAATAAAATGTATATCAAGAGTAAATATGAATAAATGTAATAAATAAAAAACTCATCCTTAAAGAGGTCAAGGACTTCCTTTTGTTCGCAAAAATTCGTTTTTAGTGTACAAGTATTAACCAATGAAATCAGATTTTGGCATTCCATCTGCTGATCAAAAGTGATGAGCTTCAGTCTTCAATCTATTTACTTGGAAATCAGATTGTGACATTTTTTAGAGAACCACCCTGCAGTGCATTGTCAGGAATCAGGGGGCCAAACCTACTACTAGGTTTAGTAGGGAGTAGTAGGGACCAAGGAGGAGGAAGAGCTATGGTCTGATGCTTGCAAACTGAATACATTTTTTTGCAACACAGATTTACAATAAGTTTTAGGCAGCGGACAGACAGCACAAACAAGTCAATGGAAAGTATAGGAAAAGCAAAAATCCACATTGAACTTCAGCCACTTACTCATTCCCTAGTTCCTTCTATCCTACTTAAACCCTAGGTTGTTATGTATTATTCCACTGCCTCTTCTTAGTAAAACAGTGTATTTCGCTTAGTAGTATCCCCCTCTCATGGTGTCTCACCTCTTGTACTGACTGTGAAATCTTTTTAATAATTACCTTTTATGGAATAGTATATTAGCTCTAGCATGTGTCAGCTCTTTTAATACTGAATTCTAAGTGTTCTATATAATCTTCATTATCTTCCCCTTTATTTCCCATCAGTTCACATTTCAAAGATTCTTATGTATAGTTAATAATGTATCGGTATGCATTTTAAACATTTACCTTTTCAGTCACAATAGACTACATTTCAACAGACAAGATTACTGTGAAATGCTAATCATGTTTCCAAAGAGACCCGCATATATTATCTCATAAATCATAAAATATTCAACAATTCTAAAAATAGTGTGTAATAAAAAAGGTGACGCCTAACTTACAAGTGACCTTTTTGCCATTTTGTAATTATGTTAGTAGCATATGAGCGTTCATTTATTAATGCAACCTGTAGTGCTCATTTAACATGCATTAGTGTGTGGGGCATATATGCAGTATGCACCTTATTCTGGAATAAAAATCCAGAGCAAGGTGCAGATGGCTATGCTGGTAAGCACATAGCAGCCATGTCCATATGATATAAATGAAGAGCAGGTTCGGGTGTGGCAAATGGAATGCTATGTGCCTCCCCTCAAACTGCTCATGAATGCAGATCTGTTGTATATAAAAAAGACCTCTTTTTTCTTAATTACCCCTTATTCTTATTTCATACGCTCAGGGTTA
Organism: Xenopus tropicalis; assembly: GCF_000004195.4. NCBI lineage: Eukaryota > Metazoa > Chordata > Amphibia > Anura > Pipidae > Xenopus > Xenopus tropicalis. The sequence continues at coordinate 56,388,527 of NC_030682.2, read as the reverse complement.
TTCACAATCATAAGTGCTGGCACACTGGTGAAAAATTGCCTTTGTTGAACACCTGTGCCTTGTGCCCACTGGCACTTTTTCTTTAGCCTCTTTTTAAAGAATAACTAAACCCTAAAAACAAATATGGGTAATATGAGTAATGGATTTGCATGTAAATGTCCATCTACCACCCACTTGCTGTCACTTGTATGTAAATTCAAACTCAGCTTGCCAGAATTCCATTCATAGTCAGGTGCAGATCACTACATTCTCCTTTTGAAAACGAGTCTATAAGGGGAACTATACCGAAAATTAAAATGTAATATAAGCTTTATTTATATTAAAATATACATTTTGTTAGTATAATCAATTAAAACTTCTGACCAATTTCTAGCATAATCCACTTTTCACTATCTCCCTCTCAGCATCTCTCACTTTATTCTCTCTTTATGCAGGAGTTGGTAGTCTGTTAGATCCAATATATCATTTAGGGAGCCCCTTTTACCAAGAAGATGATTTAGAGATCACCAGATTCTCTACATGCAGGCTTTGTGCCAAAGTCAGTTATTTTCATGGTTTTGTTTGTCCTGGAATCAGTTATTTAAGTGAACTCTAATACATGTGCTTGTAAAGGGAACTCCCCCCCAAAAAAGATATATTGGATCTGTCAGTGAAAATCTGACACCCAACTCCTGCATGAATGGAGAATGAAGAGAGAGAGATGCTCATGCCGGGATTTGTGCGAAATCCACAAAGGACCAGGCCTGGGACGGCATGCTGCCCAGCCACATGTCTATTTCTTCATTCCTACAGACACCCGGAGCACTGGGGACTGGATAAACTTTGGGGTGGAGGAGGCAGCTAGAAGAACAAGCATGTGTTGGGGGGGGGGGGGCTACGGGCATCAAGTAAGAATTAATTATATCTTAGTTGAGATCAAATACAAGGTACTATTTTATTTTTACAGAGATATAATAATATATAAGAATTTTATTTTAGTATGATGAAGGTTATATTACATTTTACTTTTATAATAGTGCCCCTTTAAATAAAGTGTATCTCAATAGTGAATTCTTGTCTCTATTTTGCTTTTTTATTTTTTGCTTTAAGTCAAAACACATGCACAACAAACAGTGCAACTAAACTGTCTCACTAATATATATGATTAGGACATACTTGTAAGCAGGAAGAACTGAACCTGCAGTAAGACGGAAAAACAAAGTCATTTATTTTTGGCATAATCACTTTTATATATTTAATGCATTTGTACATAGACAAGCTTTCTATAACCTTTCCATAATCCTGTGTCCAACATTAAAAATTCAGATTTACTGTAAGGTTGAATTCTTTGTTGCAAATGTGTTATTATAGCTGGTGCCCCTGCTTTTCTTTTAGACAACACTATCAATTTATTTTTACTCTTCTCAAAAATACAATGACTTAAAGAGTCAAAAGCTTTAAAAGAACACTAAACAATGAGGCTGCTAACTTGTACTTTTTATTTACATTGACAGCATATGTTTTGAAAAAACTGAAAATAAATGCTGCGATATTTAGCCTTGGCCTTGTGTCAGCACGTTATATTTAAAGAAGTTCTTTGCATATTCTTTTTCCTACTGTTGAATAAAGTTTCCTTTTTATTCTCCACTCCAGAGTGTTAGGGGGGCATTTAGTAATGTTCACAGAAAAATTAAAGTTTTAGTAAATCTGCCTCCATGTCTTGCACTTGAGGTTCTTCTGAAAAAAAATATTCAGTATCTTGCATTCTGCTATGAGGTTCTGAAAGGTATATTGATCAATAGTTTTACCCCATATGCAATAAAAGGTACTACATTTGATCAGGTTGAGTAACCGAACTAATATGATGTTTGTTTTTTAACAGGTGACCAGTAAAGGAAACTAAAAATGTGGCTGATGCTGAAAGCAGAGGGCCTGGCTACTAACACAGGGGGTGAATTGCACCAGTGCTTTTATCTATAGGACCATTTAGATCTCAGCTCTAATTTTTTTTACCCTGCAGTAGATGATAAAAACTGCTGACTGGGTAAATGATTTAGTGAAAATTTTTAACTTCTTTGGTAAATCAACCCAAACCCATGTTCTATCGGAAATATCAATCAGTATAACTTTAAATACATTTGATATGTTTACTTAAACCCCAAAAATCAACTTCTATGAGCACTTTTGGAGTGCTCAGAAAACTCTAAAAATACAACGTATTTAACGTAGGTCTGCCACCTGTCCAGTTTTGACCCGGACAGTCTAGTTTTTAAAGGGGATGTCCGGGTCAAAACTGGACAGGTGGCAAACCTATGTTAACTTTGTATTTTTAGAGGATTCTGAAGTATTTGCATTTTTAAACTCCTAGGCTTTTGGCTCTAATGCGATTTAGCAACCCTAGTGTTAACTGGATCCAGGAAGTTTATAGAGTCTAAAGTGTAAGCCTAAAACTGTTAAACAACTAAAAATAGCAAATGAATGCAAAAGTGCTCAGAGAACCACTCTAAAGTTTAAATCAATTTTTGGGGCTTTGCTTTTCTTTTTAATTATGCATTACTATGTTTTTTTCCTACACCAACTTTCAATTCATTTTAAAATAATAATATCTAACCATCACTTTCACAAAATTATAAAATAAAGTGATGTGTGTATGCCATTGCTGGACTATTTGCAATTCATATACTATTTTTTTTTTTTCTATTATTTTTTACCACCAACATTTTCCTTTACTACATTTTTTTAATTATGGACCTCAATATACTTATTTTTGTTGTAAAAATGTTACAGAATTTTTGAAAAGTGTGATCACGAGGGAGACAGGGTAAAAAGAACATACAATAAATACTCTGTCATACTGTTTCCACCACCTGCCTGAAAGAAAAAGAATGTCTGGCAGCATATTTTGTCTTCTTATTTACAGGAAGAGCAATAAAGACAGGTTCTCCCAAACCACTTTTATTATAACTTAATGAGCCTCTGGCTGAAATCAGACTCATATGAGAAGAGAGATGGATTCTTTGTTAGTGGTACTAGAACTGGGGCAGTGGATTGGCATTTTCTCTGTGGGCGTTGGCACGTTGCATTAACCCTAGTGTTAATTAGTTTTCCAGAGACTTTGCTCCATTGGGTTTTATGGTTTATTTTTTGGCATCAAAGATATTAGCACTTGTCCTTTGGTTATGAGCTCAACTTCTTCCTCTTGATATAACTCCTTCTTGAAATTTACAAGTCTTTCATATTTAAATATGAAGTAATTAGTTGTTTTCATTTGTTACAATGTTACTGTTAAAGTAGTATAAAGCAATTGATAAAAGCCAATGGAGTGGGAAAAATAATCTTCAACATTGTTAGAGAATAGTGGATTGGTTAGGGAAAGCATTTTTTCTGTTTGTACAGAACATTACTACAGCAAGTTTGGCTTTATTTCATTTAAAACAGTGGAACAATATTGACTGGTGAACTTTATCTTCATATGATTATGACATACATGTTAACACAACTATCAGAAGAGACGTACAAATAAAAAATAGCTGACAGACATATTGTTTTTAGAAGATAAAAAAAGGGTTCCAAAGGAAAACATTTATGCTATTAATGTCATCAGAGTGAAAAAAGAACATTTTTAATCCTTTCCATACTGAGGTATATAGTGTTGTCTATGTATAGAGGCTTTTTGCTGGGGACCCAGCTAAAACACTGGTTTAATATGTTACAAAAAATTGTTTTTTCTTTAATAAAGCATTTAACTGCAGTTTATAAGACGTAAGAGTACAGTGCTGGCTGTGTATTACAGGATATATAGAGAAACAGAAGTGGAGACAAGAACTGTGGTTAGAAGGGAACAAACAGGTGTCTTTCTCAATTCAAACTAACTAGTTCAGCATATCTTGCATATAAAGGATTATTCAAATGATCACAAAACAGAGAAAGCAGTGTGATCTTTGCAAAGGATGGGAAATGCAATCTGAGCTTTTCACTAGGTACACACATATGAAGGTAGAAGGTTTCTTATAGTACAAAGTTCTGTACAGCAATCTATATAGATATAAAAATGAAGCCATTTTGTCTATTGATTTCTTAATAAATATTTCTACAAAATGCAGATTTCTTGACTACTTTATTTGGCTTGTATTCACAATTTACTATATTATATCAGTTATTCATCATTTTTATGTAAATGCATTTTTCTTTTAGATAAAACTAAAAAAAAGATTGACAAAATGTATTTTATTTAGTAAAAAATAGGCAAAAACAAATCTATACAAATCTAAAATGACGTCTAGCTTTTCTGTATTTTTTTTGATGAGGTGATAAAAGTGCAATGTGCAGTAAACCAGACAGAAAACAAACAAACACAAAATATAATTTATGTCAGTGCTGTCCAACTTCCAACTTCTGTGGTACCGAGGGCCGGAATTTTTCTTGCCTACATGGTGGAGGACCGATAATGGAAGCCAGTTTTGACCACTCCCCTTTTTTAAACCACACCCACTTCAAACTACACCCATGCTATCACAAGAGCTTTTAAGACCATCCCCACGTTAATGGTGGCAACACAGCAAAAACCCAATGGTTGGTGCTCACTGAAGGGATATCACCCTTAATTTATATATGAAAGAATGTCATACACTTAAATCGATATGCCTCCTCCTCTTCTGTGGATAGCACAGCAACCCCCCAGCATATAATTACACCCCTTGGCGACCATATAATGACTATTTCCAAATGCCAAACTCCAGGAACAAACCCCTGCCAGGTTCACCTTCCACAGGCAGCATAGGGCAGGGAGAGTATGGCACACACAGGCAGCATAGGAAAGGCAGAGTATGGCACACACAGGCAGCATAGGGGAGGCATAGAGCAGGCAGAGTACTGCTTGCCCTACCCCTGCCTATGTGTGCCATACTATGCTTGCCCTCCCCTTCCTATGTGTGCCAAACTATGCTTGCCCTCCCCTGCCTATGTGTGCCATACTATGCTTGCCCTCCCCTGCCTATGTGTGCCATACTATGCTTGCCCTCCCCTGCCTATGTGTGCCATACTATTCCTGCCCACCCCTGCCTATGTGTGCCATACTATGCCTGCCCTATTGCACACACAGGCAGCATACAGTGACATAATGCTGGATGTGTCAGAGGGAATGTCTGAGGTGTGAACAGGGGAATAATGTGGGTGATTACAGCCAGAGCCTGAGGTGTGAACACTGCAGGGGGAAAACAATGAAGGCATTAAAAGGTGTGAACAGTACAGGGGATTACATGATTAAACAATACAGGGGGATTACAGCCTGAATCTAAGGTGTGAGCAATGCAGGGGGGCAGTTAATCTCAGTACTGATACCATTTAAAGCTTACACAAAGGTAAGCCATCAAAGCAGCCAGACAGGTGGGGGGCCACACAGAGGGGGGTCGCGGGCCGCCAGTTGGACAGCCCTGATTTATGTATATCTTACAGTTATATATTTGAACTAAAGGTTAAATAGGTAAAATGTACATTTGCTACTACTTATATTATTGATATTTATAATTTCACTTCTATGAACCTAGGCTGAAGTGATATATTCAGCGTAACAGAATATGGCAACTGAATATTTTATCAGCTGCTGCTGGTTTGTCACTTCACTTCAGCAATAGAAGCTAATATGGGTGAAAAATGTTAAGATAAAATATGCAGTATTGTCACTTGAGTGCTTGAATGCTCACAAGCAAAAATAAATTTAGTACAAGAAGACATACTGAACTATGAATCTATGCAGGCTATATAATCTATTTATAAAATGAAGGTTTAACTTAAAATGTTACATTTTAAATGCCAAAAACAACTAAAATTACTTTGCTATTTGTTTCTCAAATTGTAGCAAAGCAAAGATCTCAGTTCAACATGAAATAATGAAGTGCAAAACTTTGTGTGATGTGGTTGTCAAGTGCTTGAATAAATAGAATTACTAATTTCTAATTGTTAAATTTGTTGTTACATTATTGATAAACTTAATATAATACTTAATGAAATATAGGTACATTGCTAATAATAATCTAGGTATATTGCTGAACTGCAGATTACATTTTTAGGGTATGATTTATTATTGTTGATGCCTTCATGATTGAACAATCAAAATGCAAACCTCATTAGAGTTTACTAATTGATGCTGGGTTTTGGGTGGAAAAAGCTTGCCTATTTCCATAATTTTTCCCAAACAGGCTTTTGTAACTAAGGAAAACTTCCAGCACCTAAAAGCTGCTGAAGTTTTTCTTTGTTTCAAAAGCCCATTGAAGGAAATTGCAGAGCATTTTCTGCTTGGGAGGCACAAACAATCATAAATAAGCCCCTTAATTTTAATATAAGTTTTATCAATGCAGCCCTTGTAGCTAAATTTTGTAGAACTGTCCTCAGTGTTATTATATTAGTATTATATGGTACGTTTCCTTAAAAATCCGAAACAAATATATACATGTTTGCATTTTTTACCTTCAGTATAGTATTATGTCTTGTATAGTGATGAGCAATTCTGTCCCGTTTGCCCAAAAATTAGTGAAATGCAGCTTTTTTTGATGCAACCGTGCCTATTTTGACGTAACTGCGCCCAATTTGACGTGACCATGCCAATTTTAACGCATCTTCTGCTATTTTTGATGTGCCTGTGACTTTTTTTGACATGTCTGCAAATTTAACCCAAGCATTTAAATATGATCATGCTGCTAAGTCCATTGTATTACTCTCTGTAAGCATTATACTACTGATAATTGTGCATTAATATGTTTTCAATGCAATGTTTATTATGCACCTTGTATAATCTTGTAAGCATTGCATATATCCTTCTATGTATCATTTTATTATTTCTGTTAATAAACTTACCTGAGTAAAAAAAGATCCCTAATAACTGTTAAAAAGAAAATGACTACATGCTATTATATTAACAAAGCTTAGTTCTTGCAATATTGGAATCAGTCACATTTTATAAATCCATTATGCTCTGACAGTAAGTTTTATAAATTACAATTGCAGTGCAGTTTATCTTTGACACTAGCTGTTTACACTGTCCTTTAGGGTTTGACTTAAATATCACAGTTCCTGATGTGGATGGTAATACTTCAATCTTTAATATTATTGGCTAGAGATTTCTAGGAATTTAGTAAACAAAAAGTTCTGTATGGCAAATAAATTGCCAATTGAGTTGCACTTTCAACTATCATGCATAAGACAAAACAAGCAGGCTTACACAGTAACATGGAACAAACTGGTCTCACTAGACTGACCAGATACTATATAACATTTGGGTACATTAGATTAATATGTCTTTGCTTCCATTTAGAATATCCAGCACTGATAGTTAAGTCTATGCCAGTGACTACTTGTTAAAAGAAAATCCCATTTGTCCTTAACAGGAGACAAATATATATGACAAATGTTTGATAAAACTATCCCCAAGACTCTAGAAAACCCAGAATATGCTCATCTCATACCTCTTAGTAGTTGCTCCAAGTCTGTAAGTTATGGGGAGAACCCTGGTCCATGTTCTGATAGGAGTGCAAGCAACAGCAGCAAGAACTTAGATGCTCTTTAGTTTAAAAAAAAATCAAACGTTAACAAATGTTAATTTTTAACTCAAGAGCACCTAAGTTCCAGTGATGGTGTGCACCCTCTGTATCGACTTGAGATGGTTACACATTAACCAGCAATCATTTGTTTGTAGGAAAAATGACTTAAGTACTTTATTACTTAAAGGTTCTTATCTTTATCATTGTGTGTCAGTTTACAAATTACATATATTTTGGATTGTACTGTCCTAGTCTTTTGGGTTTTGTTTTTTTTACCATAAATAGATTTTATTTAAACTATTTTTCACAAGACAATGTAAAGCAAAATTGGCATGGATGGAATACTGTGACTTTAAATGGCTATACATATGGGAAAAAAATCAATCAATCCTTCAAAAATCTTAGATGTGTGATATAACTTTAACACTCACTTGTGGTCCTCAGCATGAATAAATCATACAATAATTGACTGAAGCCTCCTTCTGTCTCCCCCTTCTGTCTGGGCTCCAAAATGGCAATATAGATATGTAGACCAGCTACCAGAAAGTGCAAAAAAAAAACCCAATAATGGTGCAGTATCACTATAAGCCCAGTCTATATAAAATATGACCGTGTTGGATAATTTCCACAACCAATGTGATCATATAAGTGTTCCTCCACCATCCACACAGTGAGCCACCCTACTCACTAGACCATATTAAACTTCAGGCACATCTATTGTTCTGTATACGTTGATAGAGACTTCCCTTCAGAATGGAGTATCAAACGCCTCATATAAAAATGCAAAACAAATATAATGTAGTAGGTTTATTAACCATGATAAAGAAAATTAATCTAATTATTTACAAACATCCAGTAGTAAAAGCTGATCAATACATGTAATTACAGCAGTTCAATGCCTTTAAAGTGATACTGACACGAAAAAACTGCCTTTCAAAATTTTAATCTACATAAAAAGTTACCTATAGGTTATGTTGACGGTTTTTCGCTGACAGGTTTGCTTTTGTAGTAATTGTTACTTGAAGTTCCTAAACCTGACTGTTTTGCCAACCTGACTGTCCCTTCTCAGCCTGTCAGTTATAGCTTCCAATGCAAACGGACAAATATGGCCGCCCCCTTATAGAAGAACATAGGGAATCAGACAAAATAATAAAGTTCTTGCAAAAACAATGTTATGATAGATGTAAAAAAAAGATTTAATTTCTGGTGTCAGTATCTCTTTAACATGGTTAGAGCCACGCTTCATCAGGAACAATGATATAAATCGTAAAGCAAACAGTGCCCTTTATTTACAATGAACCACTTCAAAAATCTTACATGCCCTTCTGTAGGCAAAAAGAGCCTAGACACCTGGAACCTTTTTCATTAACCTATGCATAGGTTCAGAATCTTTAAATGTAATATGGTAGAGTCTATACTAGATTCATATTTAAAATTCAAAAGAGTCATTAATAGTGAGCAAATGGAAGACATTTTAGCAAAAGAAAATTTGTTTGTAAGCAAGAGATTTAAATTAAACCATTATTCTTCTGTCGTGTAGGGCCAGGAATATAACCCACATAACATAATTTATTTTTACTTTATTTTGGTACCTAGAGTTTTTGGTATTTTGGCAGATAGAGCTACTTTGTTGGAATTATTTTCTTGGCAGGAGACCATCAAAGCTATAAATTAGTGATATTAAATTTGACTATTAATTAAAGAGAATTGGTTAATCATTTCAATGCTATTGATTAAAAATGAAGACCAGCTCTTTAAAATGCTCTGTATTTAAAAATTAAGTTTGTAATTGACGTATTTCCCACAATTTTCTGATATTGCCATAGCACTTTTTTTTTTAAACAGTAGTTCATTTTCATTTTCTTATCCTAATTTATCCACTAGGCATAGTTCATATCTTTAGATGTCTATCTCTGCCATTGGTTTATTAGGGATAGCATTTTTGTGTATGTTGAATTTTGATCTCTCTTTATTGAAAACTTAAACATTTGAAATGGTATGTAATATACATAACAAAAACATTGCCAGGTTATTGTGTTTTAAAATGTCCCATGTATCAGTAAACATTTAAACTTCTTCAAATTGGTTGCTGTCACAAGCAGAGTCACAAGCTTCTGGTAGATTATGCATTCCTTATGAGAGCAGTTCATGTAACAGAAAAAACCATAAGTCATATAATCAACAAATTGTATGAATACTTCATCACATGGTTTGATTTCACTATTCACATATAAATGCTGCAACGCAAGAAACATTACAGCTTGTGTTGATTGGAAAATGAGCATCCAAAAATTTAAAGTGTCAGGACTTTTCAGTTGTTATGCAACCTTTCTCTTTTACATTTCTACAAATATTCAAGCAGGGACACAGAAAAATGCATTATTTTCCATTAAACACGTATGGGATACCTCATTAGGAAAGCTGTTATTCAGAAAATTCCAAATTACAGGAAGGCCATCTCCCACAGACAATATCTAATAAAAATGATTTCCTTTTCCTTTTAATAATTAAACAATACTACAACATCCCTTTGGTATAATAAATTCTTATTGGAAGATAAACAATCCTATTGGCTTTATTTCATGCTTAAATTATTTTTAGTAGAGAGATCCAAATTATGGAAATATCCCTTATCTGGAAAATCCAGACCTTTGTTTTTTTTTGTAGGTGACCATTCAAATCTAATTGCTGATTGGTTGATATGGGCTACATCACTGTTTATCTCCAGTGTTAATAAAGATATCACTATATGTATAAATGACCCAGCACTATATAAATAAATTGAAACTTAATTGATTTTGTTAAAACAAAAGCAAAGCAGAATTTCATACTTTAAACAGATCATATTATTATAGAAATGCCTTATCAAGAATTGGAGGTAGGCATAAGAAGCACTGTATTTAAATGCAGCTAATAAAGGTTGAGGTTGGCATCAGGATCAAAGAGTACTTTTCAAATATTTCTTCCATGGGTGGCTATTTGGTGTTAGTCTTACACCCATGATACCTTCCTATTGAAGAAACATCAGACTAACAATTGAAAAATAACAGACCACCTGCAAAACCTTATACCTATACACCCACTAATAATAATAGATTTTTGACCCCCTATTATGTTCTTGCCTGCACTGTAAGTGAGGTGAAGCAGTCTACTGCTATTAATGGTGATGCCAGCTATACATCCAGGTTTTATACTACATTAAAATAATCTAAGTGAAATAGTAGAATATAGAAACTCCTCTAGAGTTGGGACCAAAACAGCATCCTCCTGGACAGATTGCTGCTTGATCTACTCACTGAATTAGGGAATACAATTTAATCTTGCTTCCCCCTATACCACACCACTAAGAATATTGTGAGCGATTAAAGAAGAAGCCCTAACAATTCCCAAGACCCTTATCGCAAGTTGTAGGCTTTAAAAATTAAAGCAAATGAACCTCATTAAGCTACCAAACCCTTTCTAGGTTGCTGGGACATTTTTATTTTCTGTTTGAAGACATGTCCATTGTTACCTGAAGTGTCAGCTTTGCAATTAAACATCTTTTTTGCATTATAAAACTCATGCAAAGGCAATGTATGTATTCAAAAAAACTGTTTAATTGTAGGTGTCAGTTTCATTTTAAGGACCTTAGCCCAAAACTGCACTGCATACCCTAGGTAAGTCCTTACCAGTGATTTGTAAAGGGGCAAAAGTTCTGGGACTGATCTTAGTGCTATAGAATAATTTGAATACTATCTCTAGTAATAATGGCAAAAGCAAAGAAAAGGGAGCCAGACAAGACAGGAATCTTATTAAAGGTCAAAAATTTACTTTCTTAGAACAACATACCCATGTGTACACTCATATATAAGTATATTTATAACAATATTATATTCTTTATACTACATTAAAATAATCTTAGTGAAATAGTAGAATATAGAAACTCCTCTAGAGTTGGGACCAAAACAGCATCCTCCTGGACAGATTGCTGCTTGATCTACTCACTGAATTAGGGAATACAATTTAATCTTGCTTCCCCCTATACCACACCACTAAGAATATTGTGAGTGATTAAAGAAGAAGCCCTAACAATTCCCAAGACCCTTATCGCAAGTTGTAGGCTTTAAAAATTAAAGCAAATGAACCTCATTAAGCTACCAAACCCTTACTTTCTAGGTTGCTGGGACATTTTTATTTTCTGTTTGAAGACATGTCGATTGTTACCTGAAGTGTCAGCTTTGCAATTAAACATCTTTTTTGCAGCCAATGTTAGCGCAAATATACATGCTTACTTATTATAGATTAAACTGGGGGAGCTAGCATGAATTTATTAATATTGTTACCCCTTGGTAAAATTCAAAAACAATTAGCCTTTTATTAGCTACAAGTTTCAAGGACCTAATAAAAATTGTTGTAGCATTTTGAAAAACAGAAATATACTAACTGAACTTCTCTAAAGTACTAGTTTTGGTTTTCTGGGTGATTTTTGTTCTTCTGCAATTTTCAAGGACAAAATACCAACTCTGTCTTTTCAAGGTATCTGGTTTGTTTACAGAATTCTCACTCTTTTAGGAGATCCTTTCTGTTTTTTGAACACTGACTGGCATCTTAGTTTTTTTTTTTTTACTTGACCCGGTTCCCCAGTTAATTAAAATAAATAAAGACAAATTGCTAATGACTTAAATATCATTAATCATTATTAAGTCACACAAAATGCTGCAACTTTACTAAGTGTAAGAACTTCTATGCATTAATAGATAGATAAGGGCATGGCATCACATGAAGCATCTGACGCTTCCTGTCAAAAAATCTTTGAAAGCAATACATCAACAAGACAAACCATAATTAGGTGCAATCTAGTAAACACAGAAAATAATTATGGGGTGATTACTTATAGAGGATATGCATTTAAATCATGCTTAATATCTCAAAAAGAGAAGAAAATGACAAAGGCACATCATTTTCTATGTTAATTTTCTTCATTAATAGAAATGGACAGTGATAAATCTGTTTACATTTCTGCTCACTGCATGATGTAGATACTTCAGCCCATTTTTTACCAGTATAGAAATCCACAGAGGGTGTAAAACTTAATTTATTAGGTGTATGTTATAATGTTCTTTTGTGAAAACAGTTTTTTTTTCATGATGATGGCAACACTAATTTCATGATGCCTGTTAATGGGTTTTATAAAAAAAAAAAAATGATTGACACAAATTGTTGACACTCCAAATTTAGCAAGTCTCTGATTCTCAGAAAACATCTTAAAATGGGGTTATGAAGAGGTGATATCACTGGTATAAATGTTGTTTCAAATTAAAACTATAGCAATGTACATTTATGTTGCTTTTACCTCACATAGTTAACCACCATAGACCCCCAGCACACATATATTTGTTCTTCCTCTCTGTGAAAAATGATTCCCCCTATCTGCCTATAATGTCCTGTAACAGAACGTAAAGAGTAATCATGTCCCCGCACAAGCGACCTTTCCTTTTACCATTTCAGTTGCACGTCTCTGCAGTCTCTTCAGTTGTTTTATTTTCTACTTAAAGTGATACGGACACGAAAAAAAAGTAAAAATATTGATGTACATAAAAAGTTACATTTATGTTTTGTTGATTGTTTTTCACTCAGTCACTCAGACAGTCAGGTTTTGCCAACCTGACTGTCCGTTCTCAGCCTGTCAGTTATATCTTCTAATGCTAATGGACTCCTGCTGCACAAATATGGCAGGCCCCTCATAGAGGAACATGGGGGATCAGTTAGGTAATGTAAAGCGCCAGAAAGTACTTGATTGTCAAAATTATAAAACTCATGCAAAGGCAATGTATGTATTCAAAAAACTGTTTAATTGTAGGTGTCAGTTTCATTTTAAGGACCGTAGCCCAAAACTGCACTGCATACCCTAGGCAAGTCCTTACCAGTGATTTGTAAAGGGGCAAAATATAAAAGGTGGACATAGTTCTGGCACTGATCTTAGTGCTATAGAATAGTTTGAATACTATCTCTAGTAATAATGGCAAAAGCAAAGAAAAGGGAGCCAGACAAGACAGGAATCTTATTAAAGGCCAAAAATTTACTTTCTTAGAAAAACATACCCATGTGTACACTCATATATAAGTATATTTATAACAATATTATATTCTAAGTGGCATACTTACTTGTTTATTTCTGGCCTTGAAAGTCATATAAACTCGACATGGTATAAATTTGAGTTGTAATGGAAAGGACATATGTTTCTATGAATCCTCTTTATTTTTCCCAAACAGGAATTATTATTATTATTATTATTAACATTTATTTATAAAGCGCCAACATATTCCGCATGTACAATAAGTGGGTTTCATACATTGGACATACAGAGTAACATATAAAGCAATCAATAACCAATACAAGAGGTGAGGAGGGCCCTGCCCAAAAGAGCTTACAATCTACAAATTGCCCTTGTAACCATTTTAGGAGCATTGGCAAAAAACAATAATGTGTTTAAGTTGTGTGAAATAGAAAACAATGGGGGTATTGTCCTCCTCTTGAAACTGGGTGAAACACAAAACATTAACAAATCACAAATTATGGGAGTTATATTAGAAAAACTCAAATTTTGGGGGGAAATTTCAGAAAAACTCAAATTTTTTGAGAAACAATATCAGAAAAATCGAGTACTGGCAAAAACCCTTTAGTTATTCTTGAACATATCTAGAAGTAAAAGAAAAATGTACTTTTTTTCAAAATTGCTTAGAAAATGTGCCCATAACTGTAGGTCATAAGGGAATTTTTAACGTGCACTTTTTATTTTTAAATTTAGTTGGAATATTGGTGTGTAGGCAATAGTGTGTAGATTCCACCCTAAAGTATTGGGAGGCAGTAAAGGCAATTTTGCTTGTTAACCCACTCTTTAAAATTAGGGACAGTACCAGCAGTGCTTTTACCCTATGGAGGCACTTCAGTCAGCTGAATCCTTCCGCAGACGTGTCAGGGAGCTTTTTCTTGTTACCTTCCTATTGTTCTGGTGGTGTGGGGGGAGTTATATCATTCCAACTTGCAGTGCAGCAGAGTCGCATAGCTGGGGAACCTGGGAAAGTAAGGAAATGGCTAGTCCCATGTCAAATTGCGAATTGAAATATAAAAACTTTTATTTGCTCTTTTAAAAAACAAATTTCAGTAAAGAATTCTGCTTGCGTATCTTTGTGATGTGTTTTAACAAAACATGTTTTCTTGTGACAAAATCTCTTCTATTGCATTAATAGAATTTACCATCACAACATCACCCAACAGGGCATTCCACAACCTCATTGCTCTCACTATGAAGAACCACCTATGCTGCTTCAAATGAAAGTATAATTCTTCAAGTGTAAAGGGGTGGCCTCTGGTGCATAATCTTCTGTATGGGTTAAAAAAACTCCTCCTTTCTGTCTATAATGTCCTCTTATGTTCTTGTACTAATGTACACACATATATAATATTATATGTGAGTGCTCCCCCTTATTGATATTATAATAGATATGTATATACACAGAAACGTACACACTGAAAATCACACTGTGGTGCCAAACCAGGTCATTCACTGTGAAGACTAAAAGAATTTCCCTGAGAAATGTTCATACAAACATTTTTACTTCTACTTTAAAGGAAAAGTAACACCAAAAAATGAAAGAGCTTTAAAGTAATAAAAATATAATGCACTGTTGCCCTGCACTGGTAAAACTGGTGTGTTTGCTACAGTAACACTACTATAATTTATATAATAAGCTGCTGTGTAGCCATGGGGGCAGCCATTCAAGCTGGAAAAAAGGAGAAAAGGCACAGCTTACATAGCAGATAACAGATAAATTCTGTAGAATACAATAGTGTTTTATCTGTTATCTGCTATGTGCCTGTGCCTTTTCTCCTTTGAATGGCTGCCTCCATGGCTACATAGCAGCTTATTTATATAAATTATAGTAGACTTTCTGAAGTAAACACACAACTTTTACCAGTGCAGGGCAGCAGCACATTATATTTTAGTTACTTTTATACACTTTCATTTTTTGGTGTTACTGTTCCTTTAAGTGTGCAATTATTAATGCCATAATCCAAGTGAAACACGTTTTTCATAGCTTTTAACAATATTTCATGAAACACAAGTCTCTCCTCATCTCTCCAAATCTCTCCTCATTTAAAAGGCTCTAGTTTTTGAAGGCAGTGTGTGAAGCTCTTTGTACACACTCACTCCTGTAATTCGGAGCTTTCCGCATAATGGTGTACAGATAGGGGACCCCATACCTGTTCTAAATATTTAGTTATTGCCTTCTAACAGCTAAATTAATACAATGTTAATATTTGCAAGCATAAGAGCCTTGTCATTGCTGGTCATCAAGGATTCTGGGTGAATACTGTTTATATGTGCTGCAAAATCTTTATATATAGGTAAAAATGTACCCCCTATTGTACTTTGTAAAGTATAGGGATATTATAAGCCACCATAGAGTTTCATTACCATTTAAAAGCATGAGGGTGCAGGCTGAGTATATTTACACAGGTCATCTAATACTGAGATGACTTTTAATATCTTTGTATTTTACAACAAAGGGTACATTATTCCATATAGATAAAGCTTTCACACACTAAGCACCAATTATATCTTGTCATCACTAAGCACCATTTTCTTAATTTCATATCTGCCTGACTTGAAGAACACTTGAAAAAGTGAACATTGACTGCTTTAGTTTTTCTCCTATGGACTTTGTAATATAAATAAAGCAATGAATCTACAGCTACAAACGTAACTGGTTTGTATTATCTAACATTGTGTGAATTAAACAATAGATTAAATGTTCATAGGGTTTGCTTTTCTTTTAAAAATTGAACCTTTTATTTATATAATAGCCCAAAATAATAAAAGTGCACTTT
The DNA here is from genome assembly GCF_000004195.4 of Xenopus tropicalis. Classification (NCBI taxonomy): domain Eukaryota; kingdom Metazoa; phylum Chordata; class Amphibia; order Anura; family Pipidae; genus Xenopus; species Xenopus tropicalis. Next base: position 56,372,142 of record NC_030682.2, on the reverse strand, counting down.
GTACTAATACAGAAGATTGAACATATTTCTATAAAGAAATGTATTTTTTTTTTTACTGCACCCCCGTTGAGGTCTAAAATCATTTAATGCTTTTTTCCTAGCTAAATGCAGCAGGCTTTTTATTCTTTATGTGCTTGTCCTGGAGAACTTTATCACATAAGGGGAAGAGTTCTTTCATTTATGGGCCTGCTGTTACAACTATAAAAAAGAGGTTTTATCCATTATACAAATTTAAAACAGCCTTTTCCCCCTCTATACAAAGTGCTGGCTATATTCATATAATGGTGTATTGCACTTTCTTGTAAACTTGACCAAAAAGCAAAAGTTATGTATCGTTTGTTTAACCTTAAGTAACCATTTATAGCTCAGCTGTCAGTGCTTCATAGAAAGAATTTTAATGCAACACGTATTTTTTTAAGGTAGAGAAAAATTAGAAATTGCAAGATGTGTCTGTTACAATCAATAGCACACTCATACGCCATTATACAGTACATAAACGCATGGCTGTAATTTAGGGGCTGATTCATCAAAGTACGAGTTGGAATCCCGAAATGGGTAAAATTCAGATTAGATATGATAATTTCTGATGATCGCAAATATCACGAAAATGCTTCCCAAAAAATCTTATTCGTCATGATTATATCGTATTGGTGATCCGAAAGTCATGGAATTTTCGTATCCGAACAATTGTAAACATAAACCCTTCTGACTTTGATCCATCTGTGCATGTTTTTGGAAGCCTCCCATAGGACTCAATGGCACTCTGCAGCTCCAACCTGGCCAAAGGAAAGTCACGATACCGATGCTTGAATAAATCCGAAACATTCGTACTCGGCGTGACAATAGGATTTTATTGCGTGATTTTTGACGCAAAGTACAAAAAAGTTCATATTGCCGATAAAATACATTTTTTTTGTATTCGGAGACAATTGTACTTTGATAAATGGGCCCCTTAGAATTATCACAAGCCAATATAATTAAAGATGTGCATATAGTTACTATAGTGAAAACCATGTAGTGGTCTTTAAAAGGGCAGTAACCCCCTTGTTCAACAATGAACAAGGCTAGTTCTGAAAATACAGTTTGTTTTAGTAGTAAAAAATCAGTTTTCAGTTATTTCTTGAGCAAACATGGCAAACAGGGAAACTGAAGCACCTCCGTGTTTGGTCCTTGCAAGGTAGATAGTTATCTATTATGCAGGGTGATTATTTGTGCATTGGTAAACAAAGTGGTCACCCCTTTTAGTTCAGCATGCTGTACTTGGGCCACAATTAAGTTAAAGGAGAAGGAAAGTCATATTGGCATTATACTGCCAATAGATTGGCCATATTAGTGCCAGCTAGAATGCTATTGTATATTTATTCTGAAGAAAGCTTTTACCATACCTGAGTAAAGAGCCCTAGAAGCTCCCGCTGATAGCAGCTGCCATTTTAGCTTGGTCTTGGTAGCTTCCTGCTGCAGTTATAGCCGTTGGAAGCTCAGATCACACATTCCGAAAGTAGGAGGGAGGGCTTTCTTATCGAAGGGGGAAGCAGGAGGAGGGAGAGGAGAGAACTGAGCAGACGCATGGCCCAAACCTGAAGAAGTCCTAAAAGAGAGTCTGACACCGAAGAACATGTTCCCAAAAAAGGAGACAAGAAATCCTGTGTTTCTTTCGATAGAGGACTCAGCTTTTCTGGGAGTGCTTATGGCTGTATTTACTTAGACCTTTCTGATAAAGCTTACTTAGATTTTACCTTTCCATCTCCTTTAATGATACAGACAGTGGATTACAAAAAAAGCAGTTTGGGTATAACCATTTGGGTGTGGCAATAAAGTTAACCCCCCTTTTTGACATGAGATAATTTATTAAGGCTTATGTCAGAAAAATTAGCGTAAGAATATACCCAAATATGTATGGTATAGGTACAGCTAATGGGAAGAGTATCGGGGCTTCAGGTGGCATCAGTGGTAGGCACTACCTTAATTGAATTGATGGACTTTACTAACATACTCAATTAAGGACTCTATTAAGGACATTTACTGAACACTATTAATGAACTTCTTGATTCTTTGATATGGTATTGGTTTCAGTCACATGTCCTTAGTGAGGTCATTGAATACATCACTTCCATTGTTTCAATAAAAAAGTTGTTGTACACTGTTGGTGGATACAATTGATAAAGAGCCTTTGTGCTTGAAACTTGTGTAATTAAAGCACATTTCAGCAGCAAGTACTGCAGCGTGGCATTCTCTCTCAGTGGCTTTTTATATGCATTTATGGCTGCATGTTTAACAAATGGGTTAATAAAGGAACCAGAAGAAAAAATTTCAGTGAGAATGCAGCGACTCTGTCTCAGCGATAAATTAGTTTTCTTTCAAAGAAAACTAATGGGAGTTTCAAATAAGGCATGATATTTTGTTCATTTATTCCAAGGATTTAAATGTATTCCAGATCACATATCTAATGATCTGAATAATGTAAAAGAAAAGAGTAGAGTAGGCACACAATTTAATGGAAAACTAAAAATGTTCTTAATTAAGCTGTTAGTGTTTTCATTTTGTATAAACGTCAAAAATTATTGACCCATAATAAGTGTCAGTGGTAGAAGTACCTTACCCAAGTATTGAATCCTTAGGGAGTAAATAATAAAATGAACTAAGTTTGCCCATAGCAACAAATTTACTGCTCACCAGCTTAAAAGCAAACATCTTATTGGTTTCTATAGGTTACTGCTACTATGCAAACATAGTGCCCTTTATTACTTGTGAGCTTAAGTTGGAAGGATATAAGAAGTATCCTTCCCACAACCTATCTATAGTCTTAAAAATCAACACAGACTAAATGTTGTATGTGTCACGCACGGTATCCCAAAACTCAGAACAAAAGCCTAGGTCCTGACCTGAGCTCACTCTTCTGCCTATAACAGCCACCTTTCACTTCGGGAGTAGCCCTCCGCTACTTGGGTGCCGCCAGGACTTATTGTGAGAGGACCAGGGCAGATGTTCTGAGCAGGCAAGGGAACCTAGCGTTATGCAAGATTTGGGGAGGAGAGACGATATGATCAGGCCGAGGTCAAAATCAAACAGGTAGCGAAGTACAAAATCGTAATTCCAGAAAACGTAGTCAGTATCAGGCAGAGGGTCAGTACAGGCAGCAAACAGCAAGGTCAGAGTCAGGCAAGGGTCAAAATACGAATCAGGATCACAAACAAGCAGAAAACAGATCCAGGAGGCGAAACCAAAGTTGGGCACTGAAAATACCTACAGACGCCTTTAAATATTTTAAATTCGCGCCAGCGTGATGATGTCATGCGCGTGCCGGTCTTTAAAAGGATGCGCGCATAGCTTCGCGCGCCAGAGGAGCGGGAGACGCGCTTGGGCGCACACGAAGAGGCGGGCGTCCCCACCGCCTAGGTACTCTTACAGTATGCTTTTAATGAGAGTAGTGAGCCAGTTATACTACATTTTACTTTGACTTATGCTATCCTTGCGTTAAGGCACAGTACTCCTTTCTAACAAGTATAAAACTGGCAAATGAACACAACATTCAGCTAGGTAGGGTTGTGTAACTGACTTTAATTTAAAGGCCTTTATTGATTTTATGGTTTCCATTGCATACTTCATTACACTACCTTAAATAACTTCAAATTAAACTTCATATTCATGTTTCATATCATGTTTGCAGATGCTGAGTATATACTGTATATATATATATATATATATATAACTGGAACATATATATCCAGTTTGTGGGATGTGTATTCTCTGTTCCAACAGGGTTCGGCTGGTGGCTGGTGACAGCTTAGGTAGGGCTGGCCGAGGCTGCCTGTTAGCAGGCAAATAAAAATAATTTATAAAGGGGGGACCTGAAACAATATAACATTAATTTTATTCTACAGTTTATTAAAAAGTATAGCAGTAAACTGAGAATATATTTATTAACATTTAACCCAGAAAGATGTCTGTTATTTGGTATGTAAGTGGATGTAGTTCTGTGGTGTAGGGTGGTAGAGACGTTTTTGAAATTTATATGGTTTTGTAGACTCTCTTCAACTCATCCCAGTTGATCTCTTCAACTCATCCCACACCACTTTGCATTCTTGCTGTCTGCTTCACTTCTTTCTGCCTTGCTGTATGTGAAAAACAAAATGGCTCTTGTTCCATTAGCAGACATTGCAGCCCTTGCCAATCTTTAAAAGAACTTCTTCACCAGCCCGGGGTAGCAGCGAGCGCAGAAGAAGGATGCGCTCGCTACAGGTACCCCGGGCTGGTGCGGTTTTCTCCTAACAGGGACACCAGCCCGGGGTACAAGGTAAGCGATTTAAGTCACTTGGAGGTCATTTTGGCACCCCCAAGTGATTTAGCCTTTTCTTCTCCTTTAATTGGCACCAGAGAAACGGGATAGTACACTATGGGGTGTATTTATTATGCTGTGTAAAACTAATTCGCCAAAAAAATGGAGTAAAAAGCTGTGTAAAATAAATGGAAAAGATCGGCGTCTGAACGCCGGATATTACACCGTTATTTTTCATAAGTTCCAGTGGAAGAAAAACCGCGTAAAAAAATACGCCGATTTTAGGCTGTTTTTACACGCCGAAGCCTGGCGATGTGTGGCGAATTTTCTCGCCGTTTGTACACAGTATAATAAATATGCCCCTATTTGTATTTTTTTTTGTATAACTTTGCTTTAGTAGCTGAGTAAAGTACAAATGTTTTTCTGGCTTTTTTTGGACCTTCTCATTTTTTTTTTTTCAAGTTTAAGATTAGTTCAGCAAGTATTATTGCAACGCAGCAGCAGCAGAACTGAGTACTAGCACCCACCTGAATTACTTATCCCCCAAAGCAAATCACACACAGGGCTAACAATTCAGACACATTTTTCTGCTAATAATGTTAATGTTAGCTTTAAGTACAGGTATGGGACACATCCAGAATGCTCGGGACCTGGAGTTTTCTGGATAAGTGGTCTTTTCATAATTTGGGTCTCCATAATTAGTTTACAAAAAACTAATTTAAATAATAAATAAACCCAAATAAAATTGTTTTCCTCCAATAAGCAATAATTGTAGCTAATCTGGGATCAAGTAGACCAGTGTTCCCCAACCAGTGGCTCGTGAGCAACATGTTGCTCCCCAATCCCTTGGATGTTGCTCCCAGTGGCCTCAAAGCAGGTAGTTATTTTTGAATTTCTGGTAAGGAGGCAAGTTTTTGGTTGCATAAAAACCAAGTATAATACCAAACAGAGCCTTCTGTAGGCTGCCAGTCTACATAGGGGCTATTAAGTAGCCAATTATAGCTCTTATTGCTACTCCTAGAAACCTTTTTCATGATTGTGTTGCTCCCCAACACTTTTTTCATTTAAATGTTGCTCACGGGTGAAAAAGGTTGGGGATCCCTGAAGTAGTCGGTACTGTTTTATTATTACAGAGAAAAAGGGAATCATTTAAAAAAAAAATAATAATAATTTGAATAAAATTTAGTATATGGGAAATGGTCCTCCTGTAATTCAGAGGTTTCTGGATAATGAGTTTCTGGATAATGGATGCTATACCTGTACTATTAGTCACTAACACTTGTAAAAAATACTATTAATAATAAATCTGCCCTAAAGTGTTTTTTTACTTGGCGTAAACTAAAATGTAGTAAGTGTTTAATTCTATTTGTACATTATTGTGTCTATATTTCTTCATTATGACTGCTGTTCACTACTACTCCTCACTGCTTGTTTTTACATATTAATTTCCTTCTGTATGTTCTCCAGAACAGCTGACTATGCAATGCAATTATATCTTCAAACTGCATTATTTTTTTAAAAAAATTTGCAAGTGATTGGACTTTATGTTTAACACATATATACTAGTATGGGATCTGTAATCTGAAATACTTTCGAAATGTAACCATTAAGAAAAAGAACAGCGCTCATTTAGATAGAGAAAAAAATATTACAGGTATGGGACCCATTATCCAGAATGCTCGGGACCTGGGGTTTTACGGATAAGGGTCTCCTACCTTAAGTCTGCTAATAAAGTTATTTAAACAGTAATTAAACCCAAAAGGATTGTTTTGGCTCCAATAAGGATTAATTATATCTTAGTTGGGATCAAGTACAAGGTACTGTTTTATTATTACAGAGAAAAAGGAAATAATTTTAAAAAATGTGAATTATTTAATTAAAATGGAGTCTATGGGAGATGTCCTTTCTGTTATTTGGAAATTTCTGGATAATGGGTTTCTGGATAAGGGGTCTGATGCCTGTATTTAAATATGACACTGAGCAATGTTGTTAATGTACTTTGAAGCTTTCTCTAAAATGGATTTCCATTACATTCCATACCTTTGTTATAAAATAATCATGATTTAATTTGATATTTTTTTAATCATTTAATATTTCTAAAATAGTAAACAGGCAATTAATAAGTACAATTTAGAATTGGATGTGTTTGCATTGCATCACATGCCCTTGTGTTCGAGGGCATTTTAATAAAGGCTGTAATAAAATGCTACTGATAAACTATTTGTGTCATAACCACCATCTCGTAGTTACTTCATTATGAGCATTTACTTTAATAAATATCTGAAGGCAGTCATTTTAAAAAACAACAGAACCACTGTGCTAATCTGTTGAAACCTGATGATGAATATCTGCTTCTAATACACTTAAAATTAAATTCCTGTTAACAAAAATAGTATCTCATCTAACACAATTTAAAAGAGGTTATGAGGAAAAGTGTATAATATATTCCCTGAGTGGTATGCATTCAATACATCTGATATATTTGTCTTTTCTTTTTTCTGGTCCACCTTATTAAACATCCCGAAAGTAACCAGCACCACAAATTAAAATCAGTATCTATCCCTGGGGCTCAGCACAACAATGGATGATGATGTCTCCTAATGCTTATGATATAGTATAGATAATACATTACACTCTGTATTTTGGCTTACATAGCACCATATTTAGGTTCCCTTACAGATAGCATTCTCAAATATGATCTTCTCTTATGCTTATATTTTCTCATTTTCATTGAGGTATGACATATTTTAAGGGGCTTATTTATCAGTTTTAGAATTTATGCATGTAAGTTTGTGTTTCTAAATCAATTAAACTCACATTTTGAATGTTTGCTGATTTATTAAAATGGTACATTTTTTCATATTTTAAACTTAAATACAACTCATAAATTTGAATTACAAACTGGAATAAATCTTGTAAACTCAATTTGACAATATTGCTTGACTTTGCCTAGGACAACTCCCATTGACTTCTATAAAAACTTTCTCTATTGCTCAAACTGAACATTTTTCAATTAGAGAGGATCGAGAGAAGGGCAACTAAGCCTGTTTGGAAAACTCAGTTATGGAGAAAGACTAGCCAAGTTGGAGAAGAGGCACTTAACGGGTGATATAATAACTATGTTTAAATATTTATATATCTAACAAAAACTGAACTAATGATCTTTCCGCCTAAGCCTGGTCCTACTCCCCCCTTTTCTATCTCTATTGAAGGCACCCTCATCAACCCTGTCAATTCCATGCGTTGTTTGGGGGTGATCTTTGACTCCAGTCTCTCCTTCTCTGACCATACTAACACCACTGTCAAAACATGTCACTTTTTCTTACGCAATATTGCCAAAATCCGGCCCTTTCTTTCTACTGTAACAGCTAGGCTGCTCATGCACGCGCTCATCCTATCCCGACTTGACTACTGTAACCTGCTGCTAACCGGCCTCCCTAACTCCCATCTCTCCCCCCTACAGTCTATATTAAACACCGCTGCCAGAATTCTCCTCATCTCATCCAGGAGAGTTCAGGCCCTTCCCCTGCTAAAGGCCTTATCATGGCTTCCTGTTAAACAAAGAATAGTTTACAAACTCCTTCTCTTAACCTTCAAAGCCCTCCATTCCTCTGCTCCTCACTACATCTCTTCCCTGGTGTCTCCTTACGTTCCTGGCCGACTCCTTCGTTCCTCGCAGAGCAATCGTTTGGTTGCGCCCCCCACTACTACTGCTGTTTCCCGCCTTAAACCCTTCTGCCTGGCTGCCCCTTACATTTGGAATGCCCTGATTTCCTCCAGAGAGAATCCTCCCCCAGTCTTTTTAAAACCAAACTTAAAGACTACCTTTTGGAGCACTCACCCAGCACCTGATCTGGAAACTGGCACTTATACTGTAATGTCACCCACTGTGACCTATAGCACTTACATTTGCCCATTTGTGTCTGTTAGTTACCCCTCCCATATAGATTGTAAGCTCTACGGGGCAGGGACCTCCTTCGTCTTGTGTTTCTGACTCTTATTGCAACTGCACCTTGTATTTATTGTATTTATTGTTGTACTTTGTATTTATCCATTATCTTTAACCCCCTGTCTGTATTAATGAATTCTACTGTACAGCGCTGCGTACATAAGTAGCGCTTTATAAATAAAGATATACATACATACATACATACATATATAAGGGGATCATATAATAGTTTCTCTAATGCCTTTTTTACATGTAGGTGCTTCCAGCAGACCCAAGGGCACCCACTCTGATTAGAGCAAAGGAGGTTCTGTCTAAATATTTGGAAAGGTTTTTTAAAAAGTGAGGGCAGTTAAGTTGTGGAATCAGTCCTGAATCAGTCAGACTGGCTGATACATTATATAGCTTTAAGAAGGGGCTGGATGGCTTTTTAGCAAGTGAGAAAATAAAGGGTTATGCAAGATAGCTCTTAGTACAAGTTGATCCAAGGGCTGGTCTGATTGCCATCTTAGAGTCAGTGAGGAATTCTTCCCCCCTCTGAGGCTTCAGAAAGGTTTTTTGCCTTCCTTTTTTATATATTTATTTATTTATTTTTCAATAATTTTTATTTGGTTTTTAATTTTTACAGAAGTGGATATCAAAATAACACATATTCGTATTGAGTATCTTATATCCTGAAAGAAAAAGATTAGAAAGGAGAGAAGAGAAAGAGGTGGTCCCGTCTTAACAAACAAAGGGGTCCTTTTTTTATTTAACTAGCAGCAAGGCAGGTTATATATAGACATAAAAGGTTGAACTTGATGGACATGTGTCTTTTTTTAACCATACACAGTATATATAATCTTGAGGAGGAATCTGCACTACACAGGTCTTATATCCAATATCAAAAAGATTTATTGAAGGGAGACTGACGTTTCAACCCACCAAGGGTCTTTTTTAAATATATTCATATATATATATATATATATACAAAATAAAACACAGCCAGCGCCAAGGGTCTTATAGTTCAAAACAATCTCAAGTGTATTGCATGTATAACCAACGTTTCAGTCCCTTTTGGCATATACAAACTGACAGATACAAACTTCAACTCTATTGTCTGCTAAAGACCACAGTTGTATAATTTATATTTACTTATTACTGGTAATATGCATACAATATTAAAAAAATAAATAACTAAATAGCAGGGTAGCAGAGAGACACGGACATCACTTCTTCAGGCAACAAAACAGGTTTATTTGGGGCAAACTCCTCCCAACATTAATATCACAGTTCAACAGCAAAAATGTTCATGATTTGTCCCCTCTCTGTGACTCACCTTCCAGGGTAACTGTCACATTCTTGGACCTTTTCCCAGGGCTTCTCAACATCCCCAATGACCTTCACTCATCCATGGTGACTCTCACATTCGTGAACACTTGGGTTACTCACTCAGCCTTGTAGTTCCAGCACTCAAACACGTGGCCACAGCTCTCTCTGCACCTTGCAGTGGCAGGCAGCACCCCTAGCTCCTAACTATGCTGTCTAATCCCCTAGTCCTTTTATTTGCAGCTCACCTGCATCTTAATCAGGCAGCTCCCTACAGCTGGCCAACTGAAAACATGAAATGTAGTATGGAATGGAAAGTCTTTCCTACTCTCCCACCATTCACACCAGGGACTTATTTATTTGCCTTTTCCTAAGCTGCTAACAAGAAAACAGCACACGGTAATCTTATTCACTGCATCTCTTACAATATATATATATATATTTTGTAACTTTGAGAAAACGTCAGTCTTTGTTATAACCTACTAATAAACTTTTTTGTTCTATATAAGTCCTGTGTGGGGCGGCCTGTTCGTTTTGGTTTCTACGCATTGGTAAGGGCTGCACCCAGACATCATTTATTTTTCGTTATCGTGAGTGCCTTTCCTTTGAACTTTGTGTTAACTTTATATATATATATATATATATATATATAGGCAGGCATTATAAATATATATGAATATATATATATATCTATATAGATATATATATATATATATAATGTATATATTAATTGTATTTTTCATTGTTTGTAATATTTATATTTATTTTCTACAGATAATTAGAATAAAAAAGTATTAGGCTTAGGTTTTGCGTTTTAATAATCAGTTTTGTGTCAGTCTTGGTGAATGACTCAATTAATTCAGTAGCTTCTAGTTCTGTAAGACCTAATGAGGTATTTCATTGGAACAGGGAACATCTATCAAGTTAACATTCAGAAATAATTTAAAACTACTTTATACAACTACAATTGCCATGATCATAACATACATTTTAATTGCCTTTTAAACTAACTGACCAGAGCTTTGAGCACTTATTTTAGCTCTATATGATGACAGTCAATTTAATCCACTTCATTAAAAGATGACCACAAAAAAAAGCAATGCCAGTACCAACACAATTATGTACACAATGCTTTAGTTGTCCTTTGCTTAGTGCTTAGTTCTTGAGGATATCTGGCTCTCTCGTTATAATTATAACAGTCCATTACACAGACTTGTCTACAGACATTGCATAATGACTGACATTTGGAAAGTTGAACCAGCATTATTTCATGAAAAATATAATGCAAGTGTGCCAGGCCAAATGATTAAAACAGGAAAAAAGTGCTTATGTGGACAGCATTGATGGATGAAGGTCCTCAACCCAATTAGCAAAAGCATGTATACCAGTGGGTAGGTCTGTAGTGCTCCACAAATTAAAATGAATGTGATAATAAGAGTACTACTTTGTATAACAAAAGTCAAAAGGTCGATGTGAGTAAACTAACATATCTCTGTTAATAAATTACTATATGATTAATTCTGATTTTTGCTTCTTTGTTGACCATAAAATTTACGTTGAAATTACTTGAGGCTGATTACGGGGTACTCAATTGACACTTGTTTCAAGTTAGAGGTAATGCTCACCTCCAACAATATTTACAATATCTTGACATGGTTATTGTGGCTTGGTAATGTTAAAATTAAGCATCTGTCACTAAAAAAAATTTGCTTTTGAAAATGTATGCACTTCCAGAATATCAATTACTGGCAAAGCTTGGGGTCATAGAATCTATATGATACTAACAGGTGACCCTTTTTTAACAATGGAGGTTGTTTTTGTTTTTTTCTTAATGTTATTTATGTATATATATTTGTAATTATATATATATATATATATATTTGTAATTTTATATATATATATATGTATATATATATATATAGTCTTGCAAAGAATCGGCACTCACCAGTATCGGGCACAGGCTGGGTGCTGACAAAAATAATACATCAAACTCAACAGTAGAAAGCACTCACAGCTACAGCATCAATCAGGTCAGTGATTTATTTCAGCATACCATCTACGCGTTTCGATCACCACAGGATCGTCATCCTGATAGTGAATAAAGTTCACCGTACTGTAAAATATAGGGATCGAGGAGTTCCATGACCATATAAAAGCGCAAGGCCAAGTGCCTTTTATAAAAGTCAAAGGCCGAGTGCTTTTATACAGGTGCAAAATACAAAAAAGGAAGTCACTCATGATTCAGTAGGTGCAAAAAACTGCCTCTGTGCAGGTTTCTTTTTGCTTTTATACAGGTCACTGAACTCAGAGGTGACTTTCTAATATCCTCATATTTTACAACAGGGGGTACTCTATTTATTATAATATACAAGTTTTAGTGAGTCATGTGACAGAAATTACATCACTAAGCTTTAATTATAATTGATGACATCACTAAGCACCGTTTATAAGGATATAATTTACAGCTTGGTCCCATAGGGAAATGAGCAAACTGTATATTGTATGGATATAATATAATATAAAATATATAAAATAATGTTATATAAAATTAAAAAACCAACAGTGATAAATTTACAGCTGTCTACTTGTGGAAAATTTGAGCTGACTGTTCTCTGCTTACCCTTTTTCCATACACTCTCACACCCTTTTTTAAAAAAATTCTGAGATACTTTTTGCTTTTAAAGCGGAGTATTTTCACACATATCCTCATGCAGTACCTAAAAAATGTTGTGTGACAAAATTGCCTACATATAGCTATTTTAGGTGGGTTGGAGTTGGAATATCCTCTACTAACTATCCATAACACAGGACCAAATTGCATATTTTTTTTATGGTTTTCAAATTTTATCCTGTTAGCTCAGTATAACATTTCTGAATTATTTGTAGGACATATTGTTTTACGTCAATTGAATTTTTATGGATCTCCGAAAAATATGTATCACATTGCGTTGCAAACTGTTGTTTTAACTGAATTTTAATGCAAAAACAGAAAATATGCAGAGTTCTGTGAGGATTTAGTGGTTTTAAAACTTTAAGAATGAATGCAAAACCCAAACCCATAAGTTTATAAATGGAAAGGTAACAGTAAAATTTGCAACCCTAGCAATAACTCTTAAAAGATTTCTTGTTTTTCAATGCTGATGATACTTTTAGTGTGGGAGAACTTTAGGTATACCCATACAAGCAGAAGTCATTTGGGTTTAAAGAAAGAAAAGTTGCAGACATGGTTGACCTAAATCACTGCCAATCAAACTGACATACACATTTACTGTGTAAGGGAAATGCTTTTTACAGTAGTTCATTAAACTTTTATCCTGTTTATATATGTTTTTAGTAAAGTCTGCATTTCTGTTACTTCCGATACAGGAGAGCAAGTCCCAAATGTGTTGTATGAACAGCGAAGCAATGCACAAGGCATAAATTTTACTCACAAGCTCACACTCAGGGTAAGAAGTTCTGCCAAGTAATGTCTGATACATTCTGGAAGCAAAAGGCACATAAACAGGTTTATTTAAATCTGCTGTCCAGCTGTTCTTTTCCTATAATTTGAAAAAGTAGCAGGCTTGAGAAAGCATAATAAATTAAAACTGAGGTAATGAATTGAAGGCAGGTTTAGAGTCACTTGAAAGCCATATAACTATTCTTTAGGTCTAAACTCGTAAAATGATCACTCAGAACTTTTTTTTTCTGCACTTGACAACTGCCTCTCTTCATATGCTATCCTATAAAGCAATTTTATGCCAGTGACTTGTCACCGTCAGCAAGCACAGTCTGCTGTTTTATGTTTTTTTTTCTTTCTAAAGACAGTCTTTTATTACATTTTCTGATAGCTGTTCCATAAGGTTTTTGATCCTTCATATACATCTTATGTATTAATAATTATATATAGTTATAGTCAACACAAGGAACTCTATTAACACACACAAACTATAAATAGACGTTTCCTTAGTGTAAGTAAAACTATGGATACAAAGGTAGAAGGGTAAATATTTTTCCTATTATTACTTTACAAAGTAATTTAAATGGATAATCCAGCATTTAGGTCTGTTCAGAGTTGGAATGAGGAGTGTAAGAACTGTTTTCTTTCCAGATTAAAATTTCCCTTTTAGTTCTTATTAGCCAGGAGTGCCGGGTGTCATTAGTTTATGTTTCTGATATATCCTTTTTGTTAAATATACCGCCAGAGGCTGGCACACCTTTAGAAGCCATACATAGATCAGACATGCAGACAAATTTCAGTTTAAGCGATACTGACAACAACAAAAAAATAATAATTTTCAAAATATGAATGTACATCCAAACCTTTCTATAACTAATGTAGACTGTCAAAAAAAATTCTGAACTGCCAACCAATCAGCAATTTCATTAGAAGACCAAAGCAAAGCATTTGATTGGCTGCTATGAGCGAGATCATTGGTAATGTTTTGCTCCACTTTTTACACTAGTATTGTTACTGAAACAATCACACAACTTTACCAGTGCAGGGCAGCAGTACATTATATTTTAATACTTTAAAACATTTTTTTTTTTTTTTTGGTGTTACTAATCCTTTAACACACATGTATACCAAACAGAAATGTACAAACCGGATTCCAAAAAAGTTGGGACACTAAACAAATTGTGAATAAAAACTGAATGCAATGATGTGGAGGTGCCAACTTCTAATATTTTATTCAGAATAGAACATAAATCACGGAACAAAAGTTTAAACTGAGAAAATGTACCATTTTAAGGGAAAAATATGTTGATTCAGAATTTCATGGTGTCAACAAATCCCAAAAAAGTTGGGACAAGTAGCAATAAGAGGCTGGAAAAAGTAAATTTGAGCATAACGAAGAGCTGGAAGACCAAATAACACTAATTAGGTCAATTGGCAACATGATTGGGTATAAAAAGAGCTTCTCAGAGTTGCAGTGTCTCTCAGAAGCCAAGATGGGTAGAGGATCACCAATTCCCACAATGTTGCACAGAAAGATAGTGGAGCAATATCAGAAAGGTGTTACCCAGCGAAAAATTGCAAAGATTTTGCATCTATCATCATCAACTGTGCATAACATCATCCGAAGATTCAGAGAATCTGGAACAATCTCTGTGCGTAAGGGTCAAGGCCGTAAAACCATACTGGATGCCCGTGATCTCCGGGCCCTTAAACGACACTGCACCACAAACAGGAATGCTACTGTAAAGGAAATCACAGAATGGGCTCAGGAATACTTCCAGAAACCATTGTCAGTGAACACAATCCACCGTTCCATCCGCCGTTGCCAGCTGAAACTCTACAGTGCAAAGAAGAAGCCATTTCTAAGCAAGATCCACAAGCTCAGGCGTTTTCACTGGGCCAGGGATCATTTAAAATGGAGTGTGGCAAAATGGAAGACTGTAGTCAGACGAGTCATGATTCGAAGTTCTTTTTGGAAATCTGGGACGCCATGTCATCCGGACCAAAGAGGACAAGGACAACCCAAGTTGTTATCAACGCTCAGTTCAGAAGCCTACATCTCTGATGGTATGGGGTTGCATGAGTGCATGTGGCATGGGCAGCTTGCATGTCTGGAAAGGCAGCATCAATGCAGAAAAATATATTCAGGTTCTAGAACAACATATGCTCCCATCCAGACGTCATCTCTTTCAGGGAAGACCCTGCATTTTTCAACAAGATAATGCCAGACCACATTCTGCATCAATCACAACATCATGGCTGCGTAGGAGAAGGATCCGGGTACTGAAATGGCCAGTCTGCAGTCCAGATCTTTCACCTATAGAGAACATTTGGCGCATCATAAAGAGGAAGGTGCGACAAAGAAGGCCCAAGACGATTGAACAGTTAGAGGCCTGTATTAGACAAGAATGGGAGAGCATTCCTATTCCTAAACTTGAGAAACTGGTCTCCTCGGTCCCCAAACGTCTGTTGAGTGTTGTAAGAAGAAGGGGAGATGCCACACAGTGGTGAAAATGGCCTTGTCCCAACTTTTTTGGGATTTGTTGACACCATGAAATTCTGAATCAACATATTTTTCCCTTAAAATGGTACATTTTCTCAGTTTAAACTTTTGTTCCGTGATTTATGTTCTATTCTGAATAAAATATTAGAAGTTGGCACCTCCACATCATTGCGTTCAGTTTTTATTCACAATTTCTTCTTCGTCCCTTCCATGTCAGTACGCACGGGCAGTATTGCCCCCACAGCTAGGAGGTAGGACCTATATACCAAAGCCAATCAAAATTAGCCCTTACCTATAAGACCATGTGACTTCCTCCTCACCACTGTTATTTTTTGTCCTACTGAACAGGAGGTAGGATCTCCCTCCTCACCATTTTGTGATTTCACAGTTTGATTTTTCTTTTGTTTTTGTCATTTTATTTATTTATTTTGTTTTTTTTTACCTCTGTGTATACATAGAGGGATGATTCCCAGGTAATGGAGAAGATTTTACCTGATGCCCCAATAAGAAAAGTAATCAAACTTTCACCTATTGGGAAGAAATGCAGGTGTGGGCATACCCATGGGCCTAGCCTTGTGCTAAAATAGCCCCCTGCTCTATTCCCATGTTTGCACAGTATGCGAACAGCTGCTTAGTGGGAAAGTTTACAGGCGTGGGTATTTCCACATTCCTGCCTGTGATCAATTGAGTCTCCTTTTTCCTATGGTGTTTTGAGCCTTTGAAGACTGATATCAGACTAAAGGGCCATGGGTATGGATATGGGCTAGTGATAACTAAGCCTGAATCTGGTGAGTATGAATCTTCAGTCTCCACTGTGTGTATGAAATGCTCAGTGCACTGAGAGGCCTGCATACTAATGAGCTAATTATGTCCCTCAGCTGAAGGCTGTCTGGGTTCTTGTGGGAGTTTCCATGCTGCTGACTACTCACTGCTATCTGGTAAGGTGTAAGTGCTCCTTTAGGGCACTTTGCTATTGATATCTTTAGTGTTTTTACTGTAAGCCTGAGTCCTCTGTGCAGACACAGCAGGTATGGGTGCAGGTATGGGTGCTCATTTACACCAGGTGCTTCCAAGACTGTTCTAGGAGTTGCACTGCTGTAGCAGTATGGTATCTCCTTTTCTTACAGGCAGTCTGCACCTTATAACCAGCCTTTCTCCAGGGTTCTGACTGGAGTTTGCATTTTGCCTACAAGCCAATTTTATCCTGTAAGGTGTTTGTGTGCTTCTAGGCCTCCTTGCTATTGCTGTTTCATGTCGTTAGCCTTTCTTTGTGAGTCATGTCTGCCATGCAGACTCTGCAGGTATTGCAGCTCATTATTACACTGGGTACATCCAGTCTGGCTGGGAGTTGCACTGCTGTAGCAGTATGGTATCTCCTTTTCTCGCAGGGAGTCTGCACCTTATAACCAACCTTTCTCCATGGTTCTGACTGGAGTTTGCATTTTGCCTACAAGCCAATTTTATCCTGTAAGGTGTTTGTATGCTTCTAGGCCTCCTTGCTATTGCTGTTTCATATCTTTAGCCTTTCTATGTGAGTCTACCATGCGGACTCTGCAGGTATAGGAGCTCATTATTACACCAGGTGTGCCCAGACTGGCTGGGAGTTGCACTGCTGTAGCAGTATGGTGTCTCCTTTTCTCGCAGGGAGTCTGCACCTTATAACCAGCCTTTCTCCAGGGTTCTGACTGGAGTTTGCCTTTTACCTACAAGCCAGTGTTTATCTTGTTAGGTGCTTGTATGCTTCTTGGGCTCCTTGCTATTGCAATTTCATATATGTAGAATTCCTTGTGAGTCAAATCTACTGTGCAGACACAGCAGGTATAGCAGCTCTTATTTCATCAGGGGCTTCCTGGTTTAACTGGGGTTTCTGCTGTGGCAGTGTTGTACCTTTTCCTGCTTATTTTATTTCTGCAGGCCCTGGTTGGGTCTTTGGCTTAAAAGGCAGTTTTTTCCTACCAGGTATGAACAGAGTTGTAGTTCAACAACTCCTTTTTCTTTCTGGTGTGTTTACAGGTATATTTCAGTCTGCTAGCATGATAGGAGCCAACATTAGTAAATGTTTGATTGCTCTGTGACTGTCATTTTGCATGACTGCCGGCTTGTGCTATGACCTTTGCTTACGTGCCTGTTGGTAGTTGTCCTGGTTATGGTCTTTGGTCAGCGTGACCGCTGTTCTTGGTCCCTGTTAGCTAGTTTTTTGCTATGTCTCTGGCTTGCATGACTGATGTTCCTTGTTTTGGGCTTTGCCTTGTGTGCCTGTTGACCCTGACCGTGATTATGGCTGTTGGTTCTGTCTATGGCCTTTGCCTAACTTGGCTGCAGTTTCTGCTTATGGCCTCGAGCTCATCTGTCCACTGCCTCTGACCCCTGGCATCAGACTTTCTGCTATAGCCTTGGCTTGCTTGGCTGCCGGTCCTTGTCATGGACTTTACCTTGTGTGCCTGTTGGCCCAGATTACGGTCTAGCTGTTGGGTCTGTTTATGGCTTTTGTTGCCCTTGGCTGTGGTTCCGTGTTATGGGCTTTGGCTTGCTTTGCTACTGCCTCTCACCCCTGGCAGCAGAATAGGCTTGCCTGCTGGTCCTTGTTTTGGACTCTGGCTTGCTTGCCTGCTGGTTCTTGTTGGCTTGAGTGGCCACTGGTCCTTGGTTTGGCCGTTTTCTTTGCTTGGTCGCTGGCCCTGGTTCTGGCCTTGACTCACTTGGCTGCTTCTTCCATTCTGGCTTTTAGCTCACTTGGCCGCTGGTTCTGTCTTCTGGTTTGCTTGGCCATTTTTCCCAGTTCTGTCCTTTGGCTTGCTCGGCAGTGGGATCTGATTTTGGCCTTTGGCTTGCTTGCCCATTGGTTCCAGTTTTGACCTTTGGCTCGCTTGGACATTAGTTTAGTCTTTGACTTGCTTGTCCATTGGTTCAGACCTTTGGCTCTGGTTTCAGCCTTTTGGCTCTGTTTTGGGCCTTAGTTTACTTGGCCATTGCCTCTGGTTTTGGCCATTGGCTCCAGTTTTGACCTTTTGGCTCACTTGCCCATTGGTTTTGGCCTTTGGCTGGTGTGACCGTTGGCCCGGTTCTGGCCTTTGGCTTGCTTGGCCATTGGCTCTGGTTCTGGCCTTTGGCGTGCTTGGCCATTGGCTCCAGTTTTGACCTTTTGGCTCACTTACCCATTGGTTTTGGCCTTTGGCTGGTGTGACCGTTGGCCCGGTTCTGGCCTTTGGCTTGCTTGGCCATTGGCTCTGGTTCTGGCCTTTGGCTTGCTTGGCCGCTTGGTTCTGGCATTTGGCTTGCTTGGCCGCTTGGCTCTGGTTCTGGCCTTTGGCTTACTTGGCCGCTTGGCACTGGCCTTTGGCTTGCTTGGCTCTGGCCTTTGGCTTGCTTGGCCTTTGACTCTGGTTCTGGACTTTTGGCTCAGGTTTTGACCTTTGGCTTGATTGGCCTTTTGGCTCTGTTTTTGGCCTTCAGCTTGCTGTGCCATTGGCTCCAGTTTTGACTCTTTGGCTTGTTGCCCATTGGTTTTGGCCTTTGCTTCGCTTGGCTGTTGGCTCTAGTTCTGGCCTTTGGCTTGCTTGGCCGTTGGCTCTAGTTCTGGCCTTTGGCTTGCTTGGCGATTGACTCCAGTTTTGGCCTTTGGTCCTGGTTTGTGGCTCATTTGACCCCGGTTTTAGCCTTGGTTTGCTTGCCAACTTGTCCTGTTTTCTGTCCTTTGGCTCTCAGGGAGACTGGCCCTGGTTAGGAACTTAGGCTCATAGGATGCTGGCAATTGTTTATGAGGCTGCCAGTTTTGGCGTGCTCCTTGGCGCAGGTGGCTGCTGGCCTTGGCTTAGTCCTTGGCGTATATGGATGCCAGTCATGCTGTGGTCCTTGGTGCAGGCATGTGGTTGGCTGCCTTTGATATGGTCTTGGGTTCATGTCATGGTTTGCCTTGGCGCTTGTGGCTGTCTACCTTAGCTGCTTTCTTGGCATGTGTGGGTGCTTGTTTTTCACCTTGTATTCCAATCCTTACTAGCAGTGGCTAGTTTGGGAAGCGGTTTCTTTGCAGTTACAGTATCTGAACAGTCCATCAGTGGTTGCAGAGTCATGTATTGCAAGCACAGCACTAGCTTTTTGCTATTGCTTGTGTGTTAGCTGTCTTTCACTCTGGGCTCTTGCATGCAGGGATGGCAGCTGGCGTGTTCTCCAGTGCTTTGCTTGACATGTCCACCGCTGTTTTCTGGCAGGGTGTTGGTTTGTCCGCTGGTTGTTTAGCATGCATAGTATATGGCGCTTCTGACTTTCATGCAGGGTGGCTAGATGGTACATTGAGTATGGTCTGGCTGTGCACCAGTCGTTCCATGCATGATTTCCAGTTGATTCCAGTCATGTTTTACTGGTTAGCTGATCGTCCATCTGCAGGTCGTGTACAGTTCCTAAACCTGGCCCTAACATTGCTGGTTAGGTAGCCTCTCAAGGTTGGTAGCTACAGTGAGTGGTAGGAAGTTGGGTTTCAGCCTGTCATGCTCTGTTACAGGCTGGAGTCCCTAGCTTGTTTGTGCCATAGGGGGGCTTGATGGCTAGTGTGCCCTTTCACTGTTCGTTGCTTCAGATCTGTGCTTGGATTATCTTTGGCTGATCTCTGGGGGTTGTTGAGTTTGACGGCTGTCAACACCAATTTAAGCTGATACCGGTGTGCTTTGGAGCTTGATGCTTGTGTGTCACAATTATTTTTCTAGGGCCCCAGGTTAGTGCTAAGGATAGGGGGCATAGAGGCAGCTCTAGTGGATAATGCATCAGAGTTGTGGTTAACTGGTCGGTTGCTGCGGGGCTGGTAACACCAGCGAGCTGCCCAGTGTCAGAGTTATGATTGTGACCATTTTCTTCTTGTTGGCAGAGAATCCTCCCGAGCCGGGCTTGGATGTTTATGGCAACCATAGTGTGGAAATCCTTCTGGTCCCTGAGAGGATTCTTGTAGCCGGGAATGGTCCGTTTTTTCTTGTGATGCTTGATTTGTTTTTAGGATCTGTTGATATTATTGTTCCCACCCCTTATATTTTAGGGGCATGGCTTGGTAGATCCCATGCGTACTGACATGGAAGGGACGAAGAAGAAAATGAGAATTTCACTTACCTCTTATCGTAAATTCCATTTCTTCTAGTCCCGACATGTCAGTACGGGGTTTCCCATCCCAATTATTTGCTTCTTGTATTGCTTGGCAAATGTATAATAGTGGTGAGGAGGAAGTCACATGGTCTTATAGGTAAGGGCTAATTTTGATTGGCTTTGGTATATAGGTCCTACCTCCTAGCTGTGGGGGCAATACTGCCCGTGCGTACTGACATGTCGGGACTAGAAGAAATGGAATTTACGATAAGAGGTAAGTGAAATTCTCATTTTGTTTAGTGTCCCAACTTTTTTGGAATCCGGTTTGTATATCTACATGTGTCACAATATAAACTGTATTTTTTTACTTCTACAAATGAGGATATTCTCTAAGATGAGGGCATTACTATTTCTATTTTTTACAATATTTGGATCACATCACTGCATATTTCTGATTTAATCAGTCACTCCATGTTGGTTAAGTGCTTTGTTTTCAAATTTTTGGAAACCCACAGCTCTCCTGCAGTGAATTATTGCACCATTGTAAAAGTACTGCTGTAGTAAGAAAGGCATTGTTCATCTTTAGATCTCAATTTAGGAGATCCTTCAGATCAACCAGGACTGTCTTCACTTCCTCTGTTAATACATTCAAGGATTCGGTATGCAGTATTCTTTATTATAGGACAAAAGCTATCATTTTAGTCTTATAAACCAGCAATTAGTCTGGAAACCTGAAAAGTTAGATAGCCAAAAAAAGAAGATGAAGTCTGAGCAGAATATCTTTAGTTTTCTTAATCTTGTTTTACCCCACCTGCTCCAAGATTTACTGGTCAGAATCCTGAAAAAGATAACTGATCTCTGTATAGTACCCAAATGAAATGTATGTTTTTGATATATAAACTGGTTTTACTTACAGTAAACTAAGTACAGTAACAGTACAATTCTGTTGACATTTTTTGCAATTAAAATTCAAATATGAATAATCGTATTATTGCATGTACTGTATACAGCTTGAATGTGTTTCTGTGCTTAAACATTTAACTAATTAAATGAATTTGAATTATTAATTCACTAAACCAAAGTCATCCTTTTTACTGTTAGCTTATCATGGGCTGGTAGTAGATTTGTACTGTCTTCTAACTGCTTTAGAATACATAGTAAAAGCTATAAGAAAACAAAAACTGTCTGTTCTCTTACAAATAGAAATACTCGATATGTTTCCAATTAAGCTATTTTAACATTAATCCCTCTTTTAAGTGTAGAAAACTTTTTTATTCAAGCATGTATTGCATTGGCTTAGCAGTGTCATTTATGTTTATACTGTAGGTTGTTTTTATTTTAATACCTTCACATTATGTCTTTGATTGTAAATTTATTGGGTTTATTGAAGTGAAATAAAACTTGAAATAAAACTATGATAAGGTCTGATCTTTTGTTGTGAGGTGCTTTGACAATAGCCGCTGGATTGAGTCTGACCAGAGTCATGGTAAAATGCTAGAAAAGAATGGACGGACACAAAAAAAGTCCTCCCAGTTTCCAAAGACCAAGAATTTAAGGGCAATGTAAGAAAATGCAGCAGTTGCAGCAATAATTACACAAAACAAAGATGTGATGCAACTAATCAAGATGTCGCTGGCACTGTAAAGAGCACTGCATTGAGAAAAATAAGGCAAAAGTAAAAAGGTCCAATTCACACATGGAGACTAATACCATAGAGTAGCTACACGCAAAAATACCTCACCTGATCCCAAAATCGTTTTATGGGCCTGTGATGATTATATAAGCAAGGAGATACTTTACAAAAACTGGGAACTTAAAAAGTGACTTATGATGACAGGATTATCTCTTTGTACTAAAATAAATAAAAGGGACATATATATATATATATTAGTGGAACAAGGACAGCACTCCTAGGATTTAAAGAATTGTGAGCAAAATATAAATGCTTATATTTTTGTTTTTCACTCCAGATGAAGGTTTCTGTGTGAGACCGAAACGTTGAGTAATAAACCTTTCTATTTTTGCATTTATATTTTGCTCACAATTCTTTAAATCCTAGGAGTGCTGTCTTTGTTCCAGTGCATTCTTTTGTACTAGCACCCAGGTTTTGTTGCTGCAAATGGTGTGCACCCTATGGACTATTTTATATATATATATATATATATATATATATATATACTGTTTAGTGGGATATATAAACTGTAGATTATTTTGATTAAGATCAGTCTGTTGACTTTGATTTTTTATTTTCAAGACTATGATCTATCAAACACACATTTAAATGGTATGAGAGGAGGTTCTCCTTTTGAAAAAAAAGAGTAAAAGCTTTAAAGAGGCAGAAGAAGAAGAAAATATTTAAAAGCTCTAAAAATTAAAAATGAAGACTAACTAAAAAATTAAATACACAAAAAGGTTGTGGGAGCACTCCAAGGCTAAATAAAGTATACAAATACAATGGAAGTGCAACTGATCTGGCCAAATTAATTACAAACATACAAAAGAAAAAGGGATTGATCAATGCACATTCCCTGGTCCCCTGTTTCATAGGTAAATTGTCTGTTAGTTTCATGCTAGTGCATACAGTATATTGACAAAAAACAGGGGTTTTTAGTTACAAAATTATGATCATAAGATTGGTAAGCCACCATACCACGTCAAGGTAAACCCCTTATGGTGGTACTATCTATTTACCTCTGGTCATATTTTTCAAAGGCTGGCACTCCCGTGCACTATTGCCATTCTTGACCTGGGGGCTGGTTTGAGTCAGAGGGCTTAGTCACTCCCATGCCTTTTGCTTATATAGAGAGAGATTGCCTGGTTTCACAGGCCTAATCCTCCCCCGCTTGCGGCTTGTAGAGGAGAAGACTGCCCATTAACCAACACCCATTCTTTTTAAAGGCATAAGACCACCATTAAAGGGACGGGTGTGGGGGTGCTGAACCCACATAGAAGTTTGGCCATTCTTCCTGCAGAATTAAATCTGCTAAAATACATAAATACACAAAAAGGTTGTGGGAGCACTCCAAGGCTAAATAAAGTATACAAATACAATGGAAGTGCAACTGATCTGGCCAAATTAATTACAAACATACAAAAGAAAAAGGGATTGATCAATGCACATTCCCTGGTCCCCTGTTTCATAGGTAAATTAAAAAATTACAAAGACATAGATTATTCTGTAACATACTATAGGCTATGTTAACATGCACTACCCTTTTAAAACTACCATTGTGTGGTAAATAGATTTCCTCTCTAGGTTAGTACCATAAGTAATCATTTTATTATAGAGTGGGTTTTTTTCCAGTTTTCAAACATGGAACTTAGCAACAATTATCTAATTTTTACTATCACTCATCAATAACAGAATTACTAGAATTAAGCAAAAAATGTTAGGGAATATTAAATTCTCACATAATTAAAAAAGAAACTTACAACATTAACATTATGTTTTGCTATATATACATAACCCTACATGCACACATCCTTATTCAAACCAAATTTAGAAACTGAACTCTGAAATTTGTGACTAGCGATAATGGAATATAAATTAAAGCCACTTTTAAAAATTCAAACTGCCACAGTTTTAATTTGAACAGAACAAGAGCAATGGCCGAAGGAGAGATAACATACTGCATTTTCTTAATTAAACCGGAAATTTCTCTTTGGTATAATAGTACATTTTACAATAGGTCTTACAATCAGCCTTGCAGTAGACTAATATATTACATAAAGAATAACAATACGATTAATTTAATAAATGTTATTTTAACACAATGTTTTAATGACCTAGTTTTACAACCATTTGCAAACATCACCATTTAAGCATTTTAGACACTAACCACCTTTTTTTGTAGCAAGTCCATTTTACCATCTGTTTTAGTAGTCCTATCTACCACCAGCTGCTTCAGTAATCTCAGAGGAAATTATCAATTTAGACAAACCTGGGTTATTACACAAGTCATGCAAGGCTAAGTGCTCTGAAGTTATAGCTGAAGAGTTTACATTCATTCTGAAGCCTGTCTAGGAGCCCCAGTAGACATCATTGTCACAGTTAAGGCAAAGTTTACTAAGTAGTTTACAAAAGGATGATGATGAAGACAAGATTGTGTGCAATCATAAACTTTGTAAAGAACCCAGGAGGCCAATCATGGAAACAACACTAGAAAAGAAACTTCATAGTGTTTTCACCATGTATACAAAGGAATCATATGTAAACAGACAAAATTCAGTATGGACTGGTTAAGGTCTCTAGTTACGATCCAAGTGTGCCTTTTATGACTGTCGTCACTGTAATACTGTGTCCTCTCTAAGCTAGGCTGAAATGTACATTAGTGCATGTAAAACGACAGTGTTGGACAGTGTGCTGGGGCTTTAAATGTAGCTGTTCCTTAACTCCAGGTTAAAGTATTTAAATAGATTAGAATGTCTTATTTTTTATTTCTCAGTATGATTTTTATTGATTTTGGGTAGGAAAAAAAAAATCAGGAAGGTAACAGTACAAGAAATTTGTATCATAAATGTTGCATTTGGTCAGATTTATACATTGTGTTAAAACTTAAAAAGAAAAGAGAGAAATTAAGGGAGAGAAAGGGGGGTGGGGGGAAGGGGGGTGTCCCTCTAGCAAGTTAAGCTATCGAATGTTTGTAGAAGTCCGATTCTTTGAAGGATAGTCAGTGGAACCAAGTTGTGCTGTTAATGTTATAATGTTCCGGAGAAGAGAGGGATAGTTCTTTGAACTTATGTATTTCTTCAATTTTCTTATGCAAATCTTGCAGCGTCGGGGTTATGGCTTGTTTCCATCTTTGAGGTATTAATATTTTGGCTGCATTTAATAGATGCGGTTCAAGCGTTTTTTTGAAAGTAGACAATGGTTTTTCCATATGGAATAGCAAGACATATTCTGGAGCATTTGGTATTTCAATTTTTATGATATGGTATATTGCTTTCCTAACACTTTCCCAGAAAGGTTGAATGAGTGGACACATCCAAAATATGTGTAGCATTGAGCCTTTTTCTTTATTACACCTCCAACAAGTATCGCTAGTGTGTATATAGATACGTTTCAATTTGGGGGTGGTATAGTGCCATCTTGTAACTATTTTATAATTTGTTTCTTGGATTCTACAACATCTAGAACTCTTGAATAGTTTATTCATTAAATTGCTAAATTGTTCCTCTTGAAATTGTATAGCTGTGTCTCTGGACCATGATTCCAGGAACGAAGGTTTTTTGAATGCTTGTGGTTGTCGCAGAATTTTGTATAATTGTGAGATGGTATGTTTAGGACACAATGACATGGCGCTTAAAGTTTCAAAAAGAAACAGAGGCCTACCTAGAGTGGAAGCGCCACCTAGGCTTTAGTAGTAATTGTTTATCTGAGCATATTTCAGATGATCTATATTTGAAAATGGGTTGACTGTTTTGAATTTGTGTTTATCTACAAATTCTCCTTTATGAAGTGAATTAATTGTAGGTTGTCTTCTATTAGCCAGTGTGAGAAGTAGTTTGGTTGCTGTCCAGCGGGAAAGGCTGAATTATTAATTAGTGGCAGGTGGGGAGATGGGAATTGTGTAAGTTTGTGTTTTAGGTGGCATTTATCCCAGATCGCAAAAGTATTTATCAATAGCGGGTGGTCTGCATATCTAATTCTTCTATATCTCTTATCTAGCCATTGGAGATGTATTAAGTAGCTGTAGGTTGCTTGCTGTTCTACAGCAACCCATAGCTTAGTGTCAGCGTTGTGGGACCAGTCAGGAATCATATTTATTTTGATAACATTCATTTGTCCAAACCATGAGAGGGGGTTGTTTGTCTTATTATTTTTTTGTTTATTTGCTATATGTTACTAGCAATTTTGCACAGTGCTGTGCACAGATTTATTTCCAAGTACAGGCAAGTTAAATTACTTGCCTAAAGCCGTAATTAAATGAAACTGGAGTCACACTAGAAACTGGGGTGCAATTCTTTCTTGTCAACATTCTGGTCTCTTTTGTTTTTTTTTTTTATGAATTGTATTTATTTGTTTGTTTGGTTAGGCAAGTACCTAGATGGTAGCTACCCTTTTCATCCTTAGAAAAGGTTTATTTTGGTGTGTAAAGAAATAAGATAAGAATAGATGACTACATAATAGATATTCTTAAAAGCTAAGTAAATGGTTGCAGAAGTTATGCTTCCTGTACATTGGGTCAAGCTATAGACCCTATAAAAATGAGGGGTGGTGCAGAACCATCCTGCTCTTGCATCATTTACTCCTGCAGTAGGCCATAACTTTACAGTTCTTAATACCAGAGCTGCTATTTCTAATCGAGAGATGGACAACAATCCATACTAGGATTAACCAAGCAAAGAAGAATATAGCTTGCTGAAAAACATAACTATGCTGTGTAGCCCTGGATTCATGCTTTTTTTTTCTAAACATTTTTAAAAAGTTTTTTT
This sequence comes from Xenopus tropicalis, assembly GCF_000004195.4. NCBI lineage: Eukaryota > Metazoa > Chordata > Amphibia > Anura > Pipidae > Xenopus > Xenopus tropicalis. Next base: position 56,345,168 of record NC_030682.2, on the reverse strand, counting down.
CTGTCATCTTTGTTACTTACATTATCTTATTTTTCTCCTTAAATATTCTTTATTCTTTTACCTATGTTCTCCAGATATCCCACTTCCCTCACTCCTCCACCCCCTTCTATTTCTTTTCATTCTCTTGTTTTATTTAACATATGCTTTCGGCTCAGTAACAAAGTTGTTGACTAAAACAAGAGGTTGTTTATACCATGGTTTTCTGGGAACACATTTCTGATTTGCCACAATGAAGGCATTAAAAGTAAAGAAGTGGAAACCAAAGGTGCAGATCCAAAATGGCACCTAAAAAGATGTGGAAGGTAGCGACAATCTCAAGGATTCTAATGCACTACAGAAAATACATAGAGGTGCTGGGATAGAAGTCAAAAACACTACCAGGTAACTTTCATAATTTTAAAACAAATGAAGTTTCCTTCTGATCACATACTATCCTTACATAATGATATTACCAAGGCAATTACTCTATACTCTACTTTACTCTATAAGGGCAAAGCTAACAGAATTGGGAGACAGATTTGATATGCTAGAGATTAAGGCAGATGACATGGTAGCCAGGCAAAGTAATAATAATAAAAATAATGCATGACTTATCTGCTCATACAGTACAAATAAGAAGATAATTATTTTCTTGAGCTACCCACGTTCGTTTTAGGAAACAATAGCATCCTGTAAAAAAAGTTTTCTGGTCAAGTTAGTAACTAGTCAAAATCAATCCCAGCATAAAGACTTAATCAAAGCCTGCAAATCTAGAATTGGTAAGACAATGGTGTCCTATGATTTATCACAAGCAATTAAAACTGAGAAATGGAAGACACAAGATAACACTATTGGCAGAAGAACCCAGAGCAAGTTTGCTGAACCTATGTATGAACATCACTTACTACATGTTAATGGTATCTTATATAACAAAAAATTCTGACTACCTTTCTTACTGGTAAACTTTTACATGGAAAGGTTGAAAAGAGGGCCTTGAGTACTTTCAGGGGAACTACAGTATAGTGAGTCATTAGTGTAGATGGAGAAAAACATCAAGTTCACAAGGGAACAAACTGTGGGATACAGATGCAGCCAGCAAGTTTCCACATTTTGTCTCACCACGTCCAGACACCATTTTTTGAGTGTTAAATCATGTCTTTAGATGGTGCTAGAGTGCAAAGACTTGCCAGCAAAACACAATTGAAAACACCATAGACCATGCACCACCTGGTAGCAAATTTTGGATTTTTTTCCCCCCCTGTCTTAACTGAAAGAGAAATAATGTGACAGCGGGGTAAAGGAAATTGGCTGCATCTGTATACAACAGTAAGGAAACATCAATATTAAAGTATTCCGGTCAGGAAACCCACTTATACTGATAAGCATTTGCTTTTTTTCTTTTATAATAAAATAGTACCCTGTACTTGATCCCAAGCTATAATAAAGATATAATTAATCCTTATTGGAGGCTAAACAATATGGTGATGCAAAAATGAAACCACCCCTTTATGTAGAAAACCCCAGGTCCCAAGCATTTTGGATAATAGATCCCATACCTGTATCTCAAAGCAACTTAAAAGCTTGTTGATTCCGAGACGGGACCTTTGTCAAAATAGCATCAAGGTCAAGCAGGAACACCAACCAACACACAGAGGGTTGGTGCATAGCAGACAAAATAACTTAGTTTTCACATATGTGACTGGAATATGAGAAAAACGTAGAAGAATTTTCAACCAACATTGCATTCCTGTATTTTTCAAACCAAGCAACTCACTGAGACAAGACTGGTACACCCCAAAGACCCACCACCTGAATTTCATCAGCAGTCTATCTACAGTATACTTGGAGATTTGGACCAGGAAGATAGATTCCACTAGACCTGTTAAAAAAAAAACATCGCCTCCAACAATTAGCCAAACCCAACCTGTTTGCATATAAAACTATGCACACTCTTTAGTCCCAGACTGTAAGTGCATGCAGTCTCTATAACCCCAGCTAAGCAAAAAGGGGGTGGTGATCATGAAAGGCTATTATTGTAGGTAAAAGCCTGTAGGATTGCAAGCTCTAATTATTTTTAACACATTAAAATTACAATTATTTGTAATAAAAGGCAAAATTTCCTTACTACAGAAACAAAGGAAAATAATTCCCTAATTCTATTAAGAACTGCTATTATCATTACTGTGTATAAGTCCAATAAAGGAATTGAATAAAGATCTAAAATGAACAATAAGAGCCCATGAATTGATAAGAGCCCTTCAAAGACTTCAAATATCTAGCTAATCAGTCAGATTACTTAAACTTTAAAGTATAAAGTTATGTGGTACTTTGTTCTAGTGCACCTAGCTAAAATTTATTCCAATGGCAACACAGATCAATGCTGAAGAAAGCCTGACTCTCATGCAAATTTAGTGGAGGTGCCCAGTAATATTCAGTTATTGGACATGATTGAAAATCTCATTGGTTACAACCACATCTGTGTTTTGTGGCCCTTCTCCGTACTCCTGCTTTGTGATCCGATAGTTGGCCTGGATCTGCCAGATTTGACTAGCCATATAAGTGGAACTCCACTTATGTATGGCCAGCTTTAGTCATGCTTGTTTCCTACAAAGATCTGGGAAAGTCACCCACATATTGGCCATGCTAAAATTAATTCTAGTACAGGGCTTATCTCTGCATTCCAAGAAAGTATAAAACTTGCTGAATGAGAACTCTGAAATTGAATTATTCTACTATAGAAACAATAAGGATATCCAGTCAATGTATACTGTATATCCATAATAATCTATCTCTATATTTGTAGAGAACCTGAGAAAATATTAAAGGGGGAATGTCATAAAAGTTGCAAATGGAAAAACAGTTTGACAGAGCAGGACATAGTCAGACAGGCTGGTTTAGAACCAGATAATCATAAAATTGTGAGAAAAACTTGCAGTTGGGAACAAACCGGGTTCAAAACCAAGGGGTCAACAAAAGGGACGGGACCAGGGAAGAAGGAACCAGATGGCTAACACTGAGTACTGGTGGCCACATTAACAAATGAAACTGCATACGTAAAATGCAAGGATTCCAATGGAATTGAATTGAATGTATAAAAGGATGTGATTAATTGTATTCATTTTCTCTGGCTTAAAGAATATGTGTAGGAAATCCAGTGCTTACATGGTTTTATGGTGTTTTTCTGTACAGGTTAGGAGCTATTCTATGAATGCACCTTTCATGCACAGGCTTTCCAAGGAATCATCATGTGAAATGGTGGATGTTCACATCCTGCTCATGGGCTGCAAATTTTCACCTACCAGAACTCTAATAAAAGTCAGGTTTATATTTTTTGCATTCCATACCATTGTTGCACCTGACTGTGGTAGGGCACACATATGTTTAATGCAGGCCTCCAAATGCACCTTGCACTCACAGCTGCTTCAAAGTATCATTGTAAATGACAGGCACAAGTTGTACATTTTAACTCTATTAACACCCCCTCTCTATTTTAACTCTATTAACTCCAACCCAGATGTGCAAATATTTCCACCAAGCAGTTGTGGAGCAAGGTGAATTGTGGGACTTACCTGCTTGCCTATTCCTTAAATAATTCCCTTTTTCCTAGCATCCACATGAACACTCTGCATTCTTAATGTTCCTGATTAATGTACAGTATAGTCAGGCTAAAATATTTTTCTTTATAATTTAAAATCCACCCCTAAATATTTCCACCAATCTTTATGTTTCTGCTTATTTATCCTCCAAAACAATCTACTTATTTCTCTATACTTAAAATTATATCAGTGTTAAGTCCTTATTTCTTTTTTGTATTCTTCCGTGCATAAACCCACACTTATTTTTATTTTACAAACCACACTTATTTTAAATGCATATGATGTACAATCTATCTATTGGAACCTGGAAGGGCTAACCTATTTACACACTGTCTAACTCATCCTCTTCCTGTCACTTGTCATCAGTGGCTTAATTGACTGTGCAAGTTAACATTTACAAAGTACTACTGTGTTATCAAACATATAGGCTTTCTTGAATAATAAAACATATCAAGACTTCTAGTTTGTTGCCACTGCAAGACATACAGAGCATTTGGAATTACATAAATATTTTAGGTAATTTTCTGATGACCTTGCCTTATAAAGCAATCTCGAATCAAACCAGATTTATACATTTGAGAACAGATAACAGGCTTGCATTAAAAAAAGGTTATTTGTGCTCTGTAATAGAAATTACGTGATTTGTGCCTTACATTAATACCCTGTAAATAAGCATACAGTAGCTTTGCCATTTAAGTGCTTCTTGTGTCAATATGTACTTTTCTGGTAGATGGAAAACTACTCAGTTGGACTGTAGAAGAACATTTCAGATGAGAAAATCATTCCAACCTATTTACATTAACTGTTCTTTGGTAGGGGAAAGATAGTGAAATAATGCAAGTAAAGCAGGATTGCACACATATTACACAAGCGTAAAGATGGAGCATGTTAGAGGTTAGTTACCCAGAAGGAATGAGGTGCAAGAGCACTTAGGGGTCTGGCTGCACACTGCACTTGAAGCACATGACTGGCGGGTGCAACACAGCCCTGTACTTAAGCCAGCTGTGGGAGCACAGAGAGCTGTGGCAACTTGCAAGTCTATATGTTCAGGGCAGGGTAAAATGCAAAAAACATGGAGGAATACACTTTGCACCCTATTTTGCAAGTCATAAATGACCATTTTTATTTTCTCCTTTGGCTAAAAAGCACACCATGTTAATAGGAAGAACTATTGTATTATGGGCCAGATTCAGTTCAATCAGAAAAAGTTATATCATGGTTTATCATGGGAAAACTCATGGACAAGATTCAATTCAAGGAGAAATTTTTTTTTTCAGAGTTAGTTTGAGTTTTTTATGTAGACTATAATAGAGTTGTCACATGATAAACCTTTTTTTCTCACTGAATTGAATCTGGCCCTATGTATGAGAAATCTTAATAGAGAGCATTTTTCTATACAATATTTGTATTATACATACATGTTTGGCATTCATTAGAAAAGGCTTGTGCAACATTTACCATGCAAACAGGATATATAGTAATATAATTTATAACTTAAAGGACAAGGATAGGAAAAGTCACTTGGGGGTACCAAAATGTTAGGCACCCCCAAGTGACTTTAATTGCTTACCTCGTTTTCTCCGTACAGGGGCACCAGCCCGGGGTACCTGGAGCGCAGCGCTTCCTCCTTCTGGCTTCCCTTTCTGAAAATGCCAGCGGTTGGCGCATGCACAGTAGAATTAAAAGCCGACTTTTCTGATAAAAGTTTGGCTTTTCACTCTACTCCGCATGCGCGCGCAGGGAACCCGGAAGGAGGAACCGAACGCTGCTACCCGGGGCTGGTGCGGTTTTCTCCGTACAGGGGCACCAGCCTGGGGTACGGGGTAAGAGACCTAATATTTTGGCACGCCCAAGTGACTTTACCTTTCTTTCTCCTTTAATATTTTTTTTAAAAAATTGCTTTCCTCAATGCCAATTCACTTTACATTGTAAATGTGTAATTGCCACATTTTCATCCAAATAAAGCTTTTTCAATGGCATTTTGTACTCCAGCATTAAAAGTTATCACTATCAATGTCTGTCAAATAAATGCAGTCATTCCTATGCAAGCCATCTCCATCCAAGTCAAACTTCTCATGCCTATATCAGTATGTTTAAGGATTTCATACATTTTCTACAGTGTTCAAGGGGCCTTTTTTTGCTAAAGCCAAGGTAATTGAGAAAGGACTTAATACCAAGCTAACAAATTCCATTTTTTTTCCCAGAAAAATATAGAGCTCCATATAGCTCTTCTTCCTGCCCAAAGTATGGCCAGTAATCCACATAAGGCACTGTTTCAGATCAGAAAAAAATCTGACTTTTTATCTATTAAATTTGGCCTTATGTACAGTAGAACAAGTACTACTTTGATTCGAACGTCCAAGCCTTTTTATAAAACTCTTGCTAGTAGAAGTAGTACATTTTAAATGAATTACAAAATTAGAATACTAATAAGCAGTGCAGACCCACAATGAGGGGCCTTGATGTGGCACGTGAGCTTACTTATTTTTGCGCAAATAATGACTTTTCAATGTTTCTCACAGCTGGTCAACTCCAGAATGTAAGTTAGACTGACTGCTTGCACAAGGGTATTTTTAGCTGCTGGTCAATGTTACAGTGTGTATCCAGAACCATGGAAAGTCTTTGCAAGGATTTTTCTTTGATTCTAAGATGCTGTAGTGACTTTTACAAAACAAAGTGCCATAGTGCTTTCTTTAATAATAAATTCTACTTTGTAGTCAGATTAATAATTGACAAAATTCCTGATATCAGCAGCTTCAGGGGAAGATTTTCTTTCCATACAACACATCTAGGGGCACATTTACTTATCCACAAATGCTCCGAGCGTTCGTTCGACTGGTCCAACCATATTTTTGACGACTTTTTCGTACCTTGCGTGACTTTTTTTAGCGATTGCGCAACTTTTTTGGCGATTTTGCAACTTTTTCGCATTTTTAGCGCGAAAAATTTGGATCTGTTTTGCCGCTGTTTACAATCGTTCGGTACGAAAATTTAGTGACTTTCGGATCGCCAATATGATATTATCGTGACTAATATGATTTTTTCGTAAGCATTTTCGTGATATTTGCGATCTTCAGAAATTTTCGTTTCCAATCCGAATTTTTCCCATTCGGGATTCAAACTCGTGTTTCGATAAATCTGCCCCCCTAGTGTACTCTATCTATTCCCTTACTCTCTAAAGTTCTTGTGTGCTTTATAAGTACAGAGAATATCCTATAGTTCTTCCCCCACAGAGTTCATATGAGCACCAAGTTGAACAAGGCTATTTAGATTACAAATTGCCTTTAATGGATTTAGCCACAGAAATGATTTCCTAAAGTATCAGTTTTTTTTCTAAAAAAAAGTCTAGAAAGAGCTACTTTTTAAATTGTGACACTGAAATCTCTATTCTTTCGAATTGTCGCACAAAAGACCAGCATCGAAGCAATGAAGGATCCTCCAGGGAAGGGATGTCTGCTATTGACTTCTATATAATCTCGACAAACTTTAGCTGGCAAATTTTTGGATTTGGATTTTTAGCTGTTTTGTCACACATCTTAAAAAATTCCCAACTTTTTTTTATTAAAAATAATTTAAACATGAAATAAATCTAGGTAATCTAGATAACATAGGAATCTTTTGCTACCAATATGGATTCATACAGCATTATTATCATCAAGTACAAGGTACTGTTTTATTATTATTACAGAGAAAAAGGAAATCATTTTTAAAAATGTGAAATATTTGCTTATAATGACTGTATGGGAGATGGCCTTCCCATAATTTGACGCTTTCTGCATAAGGGGTCCCTTTCCTATATTACTTTAACGCAATGTAATCTACTCTCTTTATATTTTGCTTTACACACCACTTCACCTACCCATAAAGCTGCAAAGTACATTAACAATTAGTATTTTAACCAAAGTAGCCTCTTATCTAAATAGGACCATTTTTTTTAAAAAAAACTATTTGTGCTTCAAAATTTGGCCTTTCTACTATCAGTTTTAAACCCCATTTTATGCCAACCTTTTAAAAGTTATTTAACAACTGCTGTTGTTGTGATGTCATATTGACTAAATAACCTTAAAAAGATATACAAGCTAGTTGTTTGTATAACATGCTACAGAATGCTGAGCTTCCATATTGCTCCAACAGAAACAGAATTCATTGATCCAGCTCCCACATGTTTGCCATATTTAAGCAAACCTATACTTAAATATGCTTTCTGTACTACAGATTGTTTTAAGAATATCTTTTAATTTGGTGCTACTGTCCCACAGGTATCCTGGGCAATGGCATCTTACAGAATTGATCACTCCTGCTAGATGTTTGAATAGCGTTAGCTGAAAATGAGATAAAGTATCGTCTAAGGTGTTGTGACTGCCAGGGACATGTTAAGCTTTAAGCCAAATGCTGTATTTTAATGCCCTAAATACAATCTGTCCCAAGATGTTACCCAAAGGAGGAGATTTTGTAGATAAACTGTTAATTACTTACACTATTCTCATGTTGTTACAGTTGCAACAAAATCCTCTTATTAGTCAGTAACTCGTCCCAGATTGTAAAAATGCCTAACACCAGTAATAGCTTGAGTAATACCATGTTGAAATCATCATCAAATTATTTTGCACTCATAAAACCAGCCAAGCTCACCAGTGCTTGTTCAAAATTACCCCAAAACCTGCAGTAATGGTTTAGAGTTGAATTATTGCTGAAGTATTATAATTATTGAAGTATTTCTGCCAGGCCAACAAATCACCTTTAACCTCATTTACAGTGACAGTTTTCGCCAGATTTCACAAAAAAAAGCCTTTTGACTTCAATGCGTTTTGCAAATTTTGAAGTGAAACAGACAGATTTGCTCTTTACTATTTGGATATGAATCAGTTGCGAGCTGGGTTAAACATTGATCAAACCTTCTGCTGCCATTTTCCAGCATATCAACAATAACGAGTCTTTTTTTTAAGTAGAGCTACAATTTATGTTGCCTGCTTGCTCTTGATTACTTAAGTAATGTGTGTAGATACATTACTAATCCTTCAAAAATGGCTTAGGAATTTTAGCTTTAAGGTATTTTATGATCCAATAACATAATAAATGCTATAGCAGTCCCTAGAGTGTCTTAGTAATGATAATAGAGATTGTGTACATTGCATGTTCATCTGGAGTATAAATTTGAGGTAAATAAATTGAGTGAAGCTTTGTGTCTTGACACTTCATGAATACTGAAGTTCTCAGACCAGCCTTAGCAAATAAATGATATGCTGCTTCAAAGCCAAAGGGCCTGTTTTAGATGATCAAGCGACAACAAAATACAGTAAAATATCTGCATCTTCACAACATTTACTTTATGCCGCAGATCAACACGCATTTAACCTTGGGTAAATCCTGAAAGCAAATCTTATCAAGTAGAACATAAAATCTGTTCCTCTTGAGAAAAAAATGATGGAGTTGCATATTTTGCCAAATAAAGAACTGTGTGCAACTATAGGCTTTACTGCTGTTTTTTAATTTATGTACACTGCAGTAAGACTGTGTGTAGTTGGCAAACCCAGGTTCCAGCATAGTTTCTTACATTTTGCTTGAAACTTTTTTTCAGTATAAAGGATGTTTATTTTGCCTGAATATTTGTAATATGTAACTATTACTTAAAGTAGTATTTAATCTTAATATATTTTTTAGTATATTGTACATGGTGGTATTCTAAGGCAATTAGCAGGTGGTCTTTATATATAATGTATAATTTAGTGGTATGTCCCGAAAATTAGGTGTAATAAGGGCTAAACAACGCAAGTGTGGTTTCCCATCGCAACAAGCCAGCAATTACTTTTGCTCATTGCCCATTTTTGGATCACTTTCTGAAAATAAAACTGTTTACTTTTAGGGGCATATTTATTAAGGTGTGTAAAATGATTTAAGTCGTTTCTCGTTGTTAAACGCGGTGTAAAATAAAATGTACCCTTGTAATTCCATGTAGTTCTTCAACCACGTGTTTTCCTGCCGTTAAAACATCACATGGATCTTATATAATATTATATATAATATTTACACGTCGGAGCCGGATCCGTACGCAAATTTTATGCCGTTGTTACTAATTGTTACTAAGCCTATTCATTTCAATGGCCGTAATATCATGTTTTTTATTACTTAAATTAATATAACTTGTACAAGGAAGTGACATCATAGTGGGTCCACCATTTTAGCTATGGATATTTGTGTGGTTGCAGAGGCTGTAGTCTGAGCATCATTTGTCCTCCTGCAGAGGAGAAGGAGGACCCAGCAGGAGATGGAAGGGGATGCAGGTTCAGCATGTGCATCAGTAAGTGCAGGTCCCTGCTAGGATCAGACAGCCCCGCAGTTTCAGAAGACATCAATATCTTCTGGAGAATGTGTGTGATAATGATGTGCAGAGGATGTACCAGCTGAACCGTGCAGCAATTCAGAATATTCAGAACTGCTCACAGGATGGTCCAATGCATTGTTTGGGATGTGTAAACTGCTTGCATTTTTGTACTTCCTAGGCAATGCAACCTTCCAGCCGGTCACCATGTGCGTCATTGGCATGAGTCAGCCAACTTTTTCCAGGATCCTAACTCAAGTGCTGAAGGCGATTCTTAAGCACTCATGGAGGCACATTTCCTTTCCATCGACCACGGAAGTGTGGCAAATAGTAAAACAGGATTATTTCTTGTTGGCAGGATTACCAATTGCCTAGGGGCCATTGACTGTACCCATATTCTGCTCACACCACCTAGACAAAGGGAGCAGCAATTCCATAACCGGAAGCACTTTCACTGCCTCAGTGTCCAGGTGGTGTGTGATTGCCACCTGTGGATTATGAGTATTTGGTCAGGGTTCCCTGGAAGTTACCATGACTCCTATATCTTGCACCAGTCAGCTCAGCTCTCTACCGCAAGTTCACTGTGGGGAGGATGACAGAGGGTTGGCTTGTGGGTAAGCTATCCCCCCCTCCACCATACACAGACTCCTTAATCTTTTTCACACTGCTCTCTCCAGGGATGATCCATGATGTGCAAGATATTGTGGGTAACCCACATTGGACCCACGTTCTTTCTTTTTTGAGTTATCTGAGGACCTGAGGGAATTAGACATGGGCCTCCCAGTAATCCTATTTTTGTTTATCTCTGAATGATTCACTGATCAAAAAAACAACGGAATGATGGTTATATTTAAATTTAAAACATTAAAAATATTCTGACAACTCTTTATGATAGTTTACAGTGATTAAAATATGAATACCTTTGTTTTAATCTTTTGAAATATTGACTGGTTTGTTGATTAGTAAGTTTCCATTTAATATAATACAATTAATTAATTAAGATTAATTACATATTAAGATTAATTATTTTGTCAATCCATCACGTAGCGGAGAGCTCAAGAAAGTGTATTTTCAAAGTATTTTGAAACAGTTCAAGAAAATGTATTGTTAATAATTTTTCAATGCAGCAAATTTAATTTTATTTGAAGCAGTGCCTACACCACTGGTGGAGTGAACATTTTATGTGATAGATGCCCTTTAATAAAAAAAAAAGATTATTTACTAACAACAAAATATTAATAACTGTATAATTTTATATAATTTAATAAAATTTAATTTAATAAAATTTTATAAAATATTAAAAATATTCTTAATCAGACATATGGAAGGAAAATGAAATCATTAAAATACATAAAGGTTTTTTTTTATTTTGAACTTATACATTTTTAAATTAAATTTATAAAATTAAATTATATTTTAAAGAAACACTTGCAATTTTGCAATTTTTAACGTCAATTAAAAAAACCAAACAATGTTTGGAAAAGAATTAAAAATTCCATCAATAACAAATTTTAAAAGAAGATGTAAACAAAATGAAACACAACACATTAATAACTTGTGTTGGTTACATTTTACTCAGCATTATTGCTGAGTCTGGACACGATGTCCCTCATCATCTGGTTTTGCTCCTCGAGGAGTTCATTTCTCCTTCGTTGGGACTTCATTTTTTTTGGTTGTGAAAACATTTTTTATTTTCATGATGAATTTGGTACATTCACCTATCGTGCTGTACATTCTCTTATTATGTACACTATTCTGTTGCTCTTGCTGATAGAGGAGCCTTGTTGTTTTGCTTAACTAAGCCATCATCGCATTCTTTTCATCACCATCCACTGATGTTTGCTCATCGTGTCTTGATGGCCCTGGCCTAGGGGATGGCGACTGAGGATTGTTGTCATTCTCTGTCTCATCTTCAAAACTGAGTTGTAAATGAAATTGTTGGCTGTCTTCAATGTTTGCTTTTGTGCAGTTGTCATGTTGATATACAGTAGAACCTCCATTTTACGTTTTTCAGGGGACCATGCAAAAAAATGTAAAATCAGGGAAATGTGTTAAAGACACATAAATATAAGCTATTTAAAGGAAATAACTACAGGAACCATTTTTTATTTGCAACTGATACCCCATTGCTACATGACACTGATATAGAGGCACCTCTTCCTCCCTTCTACCCAAAGAGCATTCAGCACTGACACTCCATTGCTACATAACACTGACACAGAGACACCACATAACATTGACTTCAAAATGTACATCCATAACTCAGCACTGTATTGTTCCTAAAACAAAAATCTGTACCATTTTAAAGAAAATCCGCACCTTGTAACTTGTACCTTTAATGAAGAACTGGTGTTTCTGTTGCTCAGTCACAAATTCCCCCGTGCTTTTGCAAATCTCGCGATATTTTGTAAGCTCCCGGATAGGTGCTCATGCGCAGTGTGTATTATGAGGCAATAATGGTGACGCTGACCTTCCCAAGATGGCGCCTGCGATCGCAAGACATGGGGGAAACTTTGCTTCTTAAAGTAAGCACCTTTTTCAGATAAAAAAGAAGCGATTTGCTAGGGCGAGGCATGCTAAAAACAGTGTAAAATGCGGGAAATACAAATGTAAAATCCGGGAAGACAGCCCATAGGAATGCATACAAATTGGTGGGACCACAACAAAATGGTGTAAATGGCGGGAAAACATTAAATCCGGGGACGTAAATTCGGGGTTCTACTGTATTTAAATTATTTTTAAAATATATGCAATAAGAATTATTATGAACCAAAGTTTAACATTCATCAATTCTGATTTTAAGTCAAAATTGTAATTAAACAAGGTAATCAAATTAATCTTTGATGAGAAGATGCACAATTTTAATTGAACACAGAGTGCAATGAACTAAGAACGATTTTCAAAACTACATAACTTAGCTATAAAGTTGAACAGTGGCCCATGTGGTACTCAAAAACTAAAAATTACATTTCAATGTGTAAGCTTACAAAAGATTTTCTTTTATTTTAAAATGACTTCGGAAGTTATCTAAAGTTATCTTAAATTAAAATAACATGGATTACGCCAAAAATGTGTGTCTAAAATGACCTTTAAAAAACAATTAAAAAATACAGTGTAACCTTTATTTTTCGAAAAAGTAAAGTGTTTTTTTTTTTTTAATAAAACAGCTAACACCTTGGCACACAATTTATATTATGCTCGTTGCTCCATGTGTAAAAACATTTAAAATGATCATTTCTGATTTACCTGGGTTACCTTGTAACACCATTGGTACATGATATTCCTTGAAAAGGCCATTTGTCCTTTTTTGTATTTTTTTTTGTTGTTTCTACAGTATTAATTCTACTATTTTATAATGGAATTTACATGTTATCGTAATGTAAACAACTTAAAATAATTTAAAACTGTTTTACAGTTTAATTTAACCTTTGTGAAAAATTGGGGGAATTGGGAATGCATATGTATGAACCACAACTTGACATGGGCCAACACCAAAGGTTGATGGTTATTAAAGGCAACCTCATTGGTGATGTTGAATTACACATTATACTAAATATGCCACAAAATTCTTTCAAACACCATCAAAGCTCTCTGCATTATTGTGTAGTGTAGCCTTCATTTATCCAACCTTTTGTAGACACTGTAATCTATTTTGCCTGCACTGAATTCCGAAATCTAAGAAGTAATACCGGAGTTTGCAACATCTCCAATAACTCTCATCATGTCTTTCTCAAATAGAAGCAACTGCAGGCCCATTGGTGGTCCACCTCCAGTGCCCCATGCATGTTGCCTGTGTTCTGACACCTTGGCTGGAATTCTCCTTTTAAAGTCAGAAACCCTACGAGCACACTGCTGATTGTTGCATACTGTGCAATTTATGGAATTGACAGCAGATACAATTTCTTTCTATATTGATTTTTTATGCTGTATGGGAGTCTGCTGTACATGGGTTCAGTAAATACAAGCCCAGTATTTAGTTACATTTCTTACTAATGCCATGTTTTCCTCAAATGAAAACATGGCATTACGCCCTTTTTTTGGCATTTTGTTCAGCAACAAAATAATGGTCCATCCCCTCCTCCTCCCACATGCTGTCTTCAACAGACTGCTCTAGACCTAAAAAAAAACTTTCTCCTGACCCTCCAGCCTTTCCCATGGGTGCTCTTCCAGCCTTCTCCATGGTTGCCACCTCTGAACCCACCTGTGCTCTACCAGATTTCCCAATGAGTGCCCCCAGCCCTCCCCACAAGTCCATTGCTCTTCCCATTGGTTCTTTTCTAGCTCTGCCTGAGGGCTCCCACCTAGCCCTCACCAAAGGTCCCCCAACAGCCCTCCTCACATGTTCTGCTCTAGTCCCTGACCTGTCCTCTCCCCCTATACTCCTCAAAACCATCACCCTCACTATGCCTTGCTGCTCTAATCTGCCCTCTTCCATAGTATTTCTGCTTAGAGATTACTTCACCAATTTGCTGTGGGAAAATGCACCTCAAAAGCATACTGAGGTGGACTTCATTTAGAATTGACGCATGCGTCAATTTTGGCAGGAAAAAAAACACCCGCATTATATTCCACACAGAATATATTGGTGGAAAATTGGCGTAATAAAAAACGCCTAAATATTTCACGCAAATATAATTCAATTGCTGCACTTTTTATTACATACTTATTTTATTGTATTAATTATAATACATATGCAATGCATATTGTGCTCTAAGAATAAAAATATGTTCAACTATGTTGAATTTGTCACCAATATGACATGCTGCATTGATTTTAAGGTAATATTTTGAAAATAACCTTTTATAAACTGTAGGAACCTTCTAGCAAGTGACCTTGATAATGTCAAAAAGGGCAGGAGGAACTCAGAGAGGGATGCTGTTCCAATAGACAGGCTGTAATGGGGCCCATTGGGAGTGATGCTGCATTGTTTTAAATGTAAAAGTAATAAAAAATAAAGAAAAGACTTTTGATATCAAAATAATATTAAAAATATCAAGATAAAAAAACCCTCATTTTTGTGTTTTGTTTTTCAACTCCTGCGTACTTTTTAAAATAAACTTTGAACAACTGTGACCTTTATTTTGCAAAAATTGTAAGAAATCAAGTTTAATAAAAAATAAGCTATTTCTCCAGCAGCCTCTGGATGTCATTGCCAATCAATGTCAGCTTTGCAAGGATCTGTCTGTAAGTAAGTGTGTGTACCCTCCTCTTTGCATTCCACATTTTCTGTTTGGGTACTACCCTCTTGCTGTTGAGCTGGGTTGTCTTGAGCTGGCACCTCCTCCTCAGCGGCTGCCTGTGCCACCTGCAGCATGTCCGCTACTACCTCCTCTTGTTGCTGCCAATGCACCACGTTGCGTTGTCTCCTGCATAAAATAGCTACATAAGTTTTTTTCTCCCTCCTTTAATGGCTTTGACAGGGAAGCAATCAGATCAGGAACATTAGTTTTTAGGCTGCAGAGATAGGGCCTAATTCACTAAAGGGCGATAAAATGTGCGCTATTTTTATTGTGCGCTAAAATTTTTACCGCGGCTTAATTTTGGCGATTTTTCGCACGATTCACTATAAGCATACTCGCACTTTTTTACGTGCGATATTGCATGCGTTATTTAACTCGCGAAGACTATTTCAATGCGGTATTTGCTGGCACATGTGCTAAATTATGCCCGCGAATAGTCGCCACATATGAATGGTAGCTTAGAAATAGTGTATAAAAATTGTCGCCGCATATAAATGGTGTATATAAATATTAGCCACATATAAATGGTAGCATATAAATGGTATCATATAAAAAAATTGTTGCTGTGACTATTATTTTTTGACGCTTGTATAAATTTTTGTATGTGCGGTGATTTTTTGCGTGGCAAATTTTTTCATGCGTTTTGCCATTGGCGGATTGTTTTTCGAAACGCATGAAAAAATCCGCCGCAAAAAAATTCAACGCACCTCCAAAAATTTGCTGCGAATCCATGCCTGGCGAAGCATTTCATCACTTGTAGCCAAATATAAATAGTCGCGCAAATGAACGCATGCCATGTTAGCCATACACGCCAATACTTGCAGAAAATTACTGTATTAAAAATGAACATTTCGCTTCAAACTGGCGGCTGCGTCACTCTAGGGGAAACACAGACTTGAATAAATAACACTGTAAGTCCATATTTTATAGCAAAAAATAATTTACTGTACTTTTGTATAATTTTTCGCCTGCCTGTAGCAGGTGTTAATTTTCGCATAGCCGAATGCGATATTTAGCGCGCAAAAGTTATAGTGAATCATGCGATCGTATTCTTTTCAGCGCGGAAATTAACGCATGCGGTAAAACTAGTGCGAGAAATAACCCATGCGAAAATGGCGATTTTTCGCACGCGATAATACTATGGTGAATCGCGCGCAAATTATTTTGCGTTTTTTAACGCAAAAAAGCATGTGATAATTTTTATCGCCCATAGTGTCTTTCAAGCGCATGGGAGAAGCCTCAGCAGTTATACCTTAAGGTGGCCATACACGCACTGATTCGTACGAAACCTATTTCGTGGTGCGTGTATAGTCTGATATTGCAGGAGCTTCGCCATTGAAGGTGTCCGAGCAAAATCTGCATTTAGGGCTTTAATTGACAATTGAAACACAAGTCCCCAGCGAAAAAACGCCCGCTCACCGCAATGTGCAGTGATCTAAGATTCTAGGAATATTTTAATGCTGGGTGTTTTTTTCGCCGGGCACTTCAATTGTTTAATTGTTTTACATTTTTTTTCCTCCTGCCATAAAATAATATACATTTCAATAATTAGCGTTTTAAAAAGCACACAGTGCGAAATCGCGCTGCCTGTGTGTGCGTCATATTCTGTCTGCCCTGTGCTGGCCTCCATGCACTTTCTGTGTGTGCGTCATACTCTGGCTGCCCTGTGCTGGCCTCCATGCGCTTTCTGTGTGTGTGTTATACTCTGGCTGCCCTGTACTGGCCTCCATGCGCTTTCTGTGTGTGCGTCATACTCTGGCTGCCCTGTGCTGGCCTCCATGCGCTTTCTGTGTGTGCGTCATACTCTGGCTGCCCTGTGCTGCCTGTGTGTGCATCATACTCTGGCTGCCCTGTGCTGCTATCCATGCATTGCTTATGTGTGCGTCATACTCTGGATGCCCCGTGCTGCCTGTGTGTGCATCATACTCTGACTGCTCTGTGCTGCCCTCCATGCACTACCTGTGTGTGCGTAATTCTCTGGTTGCCCTGTGCTGGCCTTAATGAGCTGCCTATGTATGCGTCATACTCTTGTTGCCCTGTGCTGCCCTCCTTGCGCTGCCTGTGTGTGCATCATACTCTGTCTGCCCCGTGCTGGCCTCCATGCACTTCCTTTGTGTGCATCATACATCATACTCTGGCTGCCCTGTGCTGCCTGTGTGTGCTTCATACTCTGTCTTCCCTCCTTGCACTGCCTGTGTGTGCGCCATTGTCTGGCTGCTCTGTGCTGCCATACATGCGTTGCCTGTGTGTGCGACATACTCTGGCTGCCCTGTGGTGCCTGTCTGTGCATCATACTCTGGCTGCCCTGTGGTGCCTGTCTGTGCGTCATACTCTGGCTGCCCTGTGCTGCCTGTGTGTGTGTGTATGACTGGCATGACACTTGTTGATATCGTCCTAGCATAAAAACATATATTCACATTGGAAAGATTGCTTATCCTGTACGTTTTGGTGAAACTAGAATGTCCTAAGCTAACTAGATATAATAAATCAAAAGTCTTATAGTGAGCAGGTGTTACAGAGGGGATCTAATATATTTGAGAATTAGCATAGAAAAGTAGTATTACCATTTTGTGAAATCAAAAGGGAGAACAGCTACAGAACTACATTACTGTACAAATTTAATTTAAAAATTCTATGAAATAAAATTTACACTAAAGATAGGATGTAAGATTCCTGACCTGACCAGGTGGAGTGATTTTTCAACAGATAACAACAACAATTACAAATCTTAATGGCCAGTACATTTAAACCACACTTACTAAAGAGAATTTAAATTCTGGATAAAGATGCTGTCACAGTAAATGCAGACAATACCAGATATGTCCTTCAGCATGAAAGTAAAAATGATGAAAACCTATAAAGAGACAATAAACAGACATTGGAAAATTACATTTTCAAAACTATATTAACTTACTGCATGACTTCTTAAAAATCTTCCCCAATTATGTGCATTTGTTGGGCTAGTTTATTTCATCTCATTAGTTTATGAATGAAAATTATTAGACAATAAAAATTAAGTGCTCCTTGTCAGTTTAACTTTGTGTAGTCACTAAATTCAGTCTTAATTAGCTTAAAACTGGCTTGTTCCAAAGATGGGAACAGAAAAACTCATCCAGATTAGAAAGATTTAAAGTGGCAGGAAAGCCAACTAAGGAATCATGTAGGCTTTAGATATCTAATAGTAGATTTAGCTGATCTCAGGTAAAAAGGGCGAAAGGTAAGGGTCAATATAGATTTTTAATAAATGCATGCTGACTGCAGCCAGAGGGGTCCCCTGCAATGCATGTAATAAAATAAATAATCAGTATTACTTTACTGCCAAGGTGTTTAAGCTGCCTGTGTGTGCCATACTGTGTCTGCCCGATGCTGCCTGCGTGTGCCATACTCTGCCTGCCCTATGCTGCTCATGTGTGCCATTCTCTGCTTGTCCTGTTCTGTCTGTGGGAGGTGAACCTGTCAGGGGTTTGTTCATAAATTTTGCAAGTAGTTTATACAGGCTCCCTAAGGTGGGTAATTGTGTGCTGGGGGTTGGTGTGCTTCCCACAGGGGTGGACGATGCATATGGATGGTGGGTGTGGGTGTGGTTTTAGAAGCTCTCAAGATAACATGGGCATTGTTTGAAGTGGGTGCAGTATAAAAAAGAGAAATGGCCAAAACATTTTTTCATAAAAAAATACTTTCCATACTCTGCCTTCCATATGCTGCCTGTATGTGCCATACTCTGCCTGCCCTATTCTACCTGTAGTAGGTAATCTTAGTTGGGTTTTTTGGGGGGAATTTGTTAGCACTTAGAGGTTTGCTGTACTATCCACAGGGGCGGAGGAGCCATGTGGCTTAATATGACATAATAAACTTGTTCCATTTTTTGTGTGCTACTACCATTAATGTGGGTATGGTCTTAAAAGCTCATGTGATAACATGGGTGTGGTTTGAAGTGGGTGTGGTTTTAAAAAACGAAGTGATCAAAACTGGCTTCCATTTTCGGCCCTCCACCATGTAGGCCAGAAAAATTCCGGCTCTTGGTACCATAGAAGTTGGACAGCACTGTGGTGCACTGTTTAAAATTTTTCAAAAAAGGAAAGTTATTTTTCTTTATAAAAAAAAAAGTGCGTACATTGTAAAGGGTTGTCATTAAAAGATCCAATATTACTAATGTCTAGCTAAACAGAATCTCTTTCATCCCTCCTCAGATCTACAATATAAATAACTAAAACATAAATAATGATCAGAGATTAACAGCATAGTTAGCCGCACAGAGGACATTTTTCTACCTGAAAAATAGATAACTAACTTGTCTTGTATCTTGTAAAATTAACATTAATTTTACCTTTTGGCAAGTAGTTAATGAGAAGAAAAGCAGCAATGTGTCCTGTGAGATTTTCTTTTCTAACACAGGGTTTCATTATTTTTTCTACCACCGCTGGGCTATTTGTAAGATTTTATTCCACGCCTGAAGGTTGTTTTGCTTGATTAGGAAGTTTTTGCAGTCAAACAAATATTCTTCCAGGGGAGTCATTCATTATCAACCTTGGTGGTTAATGACCCTGTGGGTACCATGTTTCTGTCTAATGCACATAAAAATAGTTTTCACTTTTTCTTTATAATATATTCAAAGTTTCATATACATTTATTCTAAATAGTCTAAATATTGTTTCATTTACCAGAAGAAAATAGATGGTACTGAGGTGAAATTCAACTTAGCCAAGAGATAACAGGTTTTGTTCCAATCTTTAAAACCAGATTGACTCAAAACAAGATGTTTTGAGAAATATTTCTTCGGATAACTATAAAAAAAACTGCTTTATTTAACCCAGTAGTTCAGCTGTAGATGCGGAAAATAACATTCTTTATGCTGAGATCCTGGATTATTATGTCTGCATAGTTTGTAATTTTAGCCTGTGTAGTTGTTTCAGTGGTTTGATATGTTTGGGTGAGAGTGAGCAGAACATTTGCATAGACAGGTTGATATAATGACAGAAATAGTTAACCTAATAATTAACTGGAAGTGATAAACAACGGGATGTTTATAAATTTAAAGGAGAACAAAAGGCTTAAATAGTATCGCAGGACTGCCCTCCGCCTCATGTACCCTGCACATTGAGATAAAGAAATGTAGTGTGGGGTTTATACATGCATAACATGGTATCTGTGAACCCTGCTGCACTACTGGGCTTTTTCTCAATATCCAAAGTGAGGGGGGAGTAATTGGGGGTCAAATGGGGGCATTTCAGGAAGAGAAAGGGCTTTCCATGGATACTACATTTCATTTATGCCTTTCATTCTCCTAAGTGCTCAGTGAGTTATCTTTCTATAGCTGTGCTTCTACACACATCTAGAGTTCGTAAAGAGGAGAGATGGAACAAGGCATGAAGTAGAGTGTAGATATATTTTTATTATTTAAAATTGATTGCCCTTTTTCCCTTTTGCATGTTTTTTCTCCTGCTTGCCACTTATTTATTTGGGGCAAAATATTTTGTTGCTTAGTAAATTGTGTTGGAAAAATAGCTTTCCAGTGTAACATAAAGGTTATAGGGCAGGATTGGGAAAAATTCTGTTCTTTAGTACAGGTAAATGTTATAAGGATTCTTCAAACTAATTACTGATCTGTATCATGGGAGCCCTGCCCTACCCCCAAACTTATCCTATCCTGTAGAGCTGGAAACAAAGATATGTATTTTTTTCTTTCAGAACCAAATAAACAATTCTTAAAGGAGAATGAAAGGTAAAAACTAATAAGTAAGCTTTATCAGAAAGGTCTATGTAAATACAGCCATAAGCACTCACAGAAACGCAGAAAAGAGTCCTCTGTCAAAAGATTTGTTGTCTCTTTGTTTTTCTGTGCCAGAGACACGCAGCTCTCTCCTGCTCCCCCCCTCCCTCAAGAATGCTAAGAACTCACTCCCCCCCTGTGGATCTGAGACAATCAGCAGGAAGCTTCTTTATAGTCTTACAAACTGAGCATGTACAGTACACCAGTCAGGAGCATGGCATTATGGGAACTTTCTTTACAGAGCTCAGCGTTTTTTTTCCTATGAGACTTCTGATCATCTGAATGGGGAAATACTTAAGGGCACTATTGAGAGATCTGAAGGTATTCCTGCAGCTTGAGATTAACTCTTTATTAGCCTTTCCTTCTCCTTTAATAACATTTTCTTCTATTTTCAATTATGTATATTTAGTACTGCATTTTTCCCCATTATAACTCAATACACTTTGCTTATGAAAGTCGGACTAGTGCCTCATTGCTGTATATTTTGAAATAAATGTTTTAGATTTTGGAAAGAAAATATTTTTGGTGGGGAGTAGTGATGAGCAAATTTTTTCACAAGGCATGGACTGGCTGCGAAATTCCACATTTCATTATTGACAATTTTTTTTGTGGAACTGCTGTGAAAATTAGCAACAAAAAATCCACCAAATGAACAATGAGAAAAAAGTTGTGGTCACATAAAAAAAGACATGGTCACATCAGGGTCGCACAGTAGTCGCATTTAACAATTTTTTTGCAGTTTTGCTAATTTTTCAGCAGTTCTGCAAATTTTGCATTTTTGCGAACCAAAATGGGACAGATTTACTCATCACTAGTGGGAAGGGGTAAGCACTGGTGTTTGTACTTTTTCTTCCAAAAAGTTATTGTTTTTGGTTGAATCTAAACACCCCTATATTTGTACATTATAAATATTAAGAATATGAAATAGGAAGCACACAGATATTTTTAAAACCAAATGTAAAGAAGCAGAACACTTAGGGGCTGATTTACTAACCCACGAACGGGTCGAAATGAGTCCGATTGCGTTTTTTTCGTAAAGATCGGTATTTTGCGATTTTTTCGTAAGTTTTGCGATTTTTTCGGCGTCTTTACGAATTTTTCGTTACCAATACGATTTTTGCGTAAAAACGCGAGTTTTTCGTAGCCATTACGAAAGTTGCGTAAAATCTTGCGATTTTTCGTAGCATTAAAACTTGCGCAAAAAGTTGCGCTTTTTTTCGTAGCGTTAAAACTTACGCGAAACTTCGCACCTTTTAAGTTTTAACGCTACGAAAAAGGCGCAACTTTTCGCGGAAGTTTTAACGCTACGGAAAAATCGCAAGATTTTACGCAACTTTCGTAAAGGCTACGAAAAACTCGCGTTTTTACGCAAAAATCGTATTGGTAACGAAAAATTCGTAAAGACGCCGAAAAAATCACAAAACATACGAAAAAGTCGCAAAATGTTCGTTTTCAAGTCGGAACTTTTCCAATTCGGGTCGGATTCGTGGGTTAGTAAATCAGCCCCTTAGAGGACCGTTTACTAAACAATTTTGAAATTGATTTTCTAACTTTTTTCTTACTTAAAGAACATTTCAGAATGTATGCATAAAATTTGTTTAAAATGAAAAAAATCCACGAAAAAATCATACTTTGTGCAAAGAATACAAACATTTCGGAATTCGTTAGTGCTTTGGTAACACTTTCCTCGGGACTATCTTTTGCCAGGTTTGATCTGTCAAGTACCATTGAGTCCTATGGAAGGCTTCCAAAGCTAGACATGGAAGGTATCAAAGCCAGAAAGGTTTTCGTGGCTTAAAAATCTTTTCGGCATGAAAATATTCATATGGAGTTTCTGAACGCCATTGCAATATTTTCATATGAATGATAAAAGCATTTTCGTGACTTCAGAAATTATTATGGTTACTCCGATTTTATACCATATTGAATTTTAAGCCCTGAAAAATATCGGATCTTAGTAAATGTGCACCTATATTCAAAACCCCAGATGACACCCTACACACAAATTAATGATTTGTAAATTATCTGTTTCATTTATCACAGTAGACAAGTTAGGTAATTCATCATAGGTTGATACCAGCACTTTAAATAAGACCAACACTTCCCATATTTTAGGGTCTCCACACAATCCCAGGGGGGTATGCACATGCAGGAGCAGGGCCATAGGGGGGCCACGACACCAAAAGATCACCCCCAGAGAATACTGAATAAGAGACTGTAATTTTCAACCTCTTGCAACACCACCTACCTGTTGGTGGTGGTTCTTATTCTTTGTTCCTACACACTATTCTGATCCATTTTTTTTTGGTGGTTGACGCCGTTTTTTTACACAGCGAAGCCTGGCGGTGTGTGGCGAATTTTCTTGCCGTTTTTTACACAGCATAATAAATATGCCCCCAAATGTCAAACCTCAACTTAATTTTAAAAAAAAGCTTGGGTTTTGCAATTATAACTTTTGTAACTTAAACATGAATTCTGCAGCTTTTAGCTGCTATTTCTGTGCTTAATAAATCTCTAAAAACGTAAGTTTTGGAAACTCAAATTCGAATTTGCAATTTGGCTGCAACAAACTTGAGTTATGGTTAAGTGGAATTTAAATGTTGATAAATCCATCATGCATTAAAATTGGGGCTCAATTTAACATTTCACTGATCAACGGGCACCCAATTTTCATGTAATTATACTTCTCAATATGCTTCACCCCATAGCTACATTTTCACAGCTACTTATGCAGGATTGTAAATAACTACTGCACCCCCTATTAAGAAACACAGTATCCTGTACCAATTGGAATTAGAACCCCTTAAATCTTTAAGGTCTGATATAGAACATAATATTAGACAAGCTGATAAGAACTACATATGGCACAAACTTCATGGTCAGACTGGCAGTATGGAGCATTGCATCTAAATAACGATACCGGAAAAATTGGGTTGTGTAGCCCAATGAAGTGAAGTGCTCCTAACAACCAGTTATCCATTTATGTATGGCAATGGGACATACCCTCTGTGCACATATTGTAGCATCAGAAATGTTTTTCATTAGTAGTACTTATAAATAATTATAATGTACAGGATAACCATGGCTCTTGTGTATTATATATATGTGCTGAGAATAATGGGTTCACTATTGTCCGTGAACTGCACAAATATGACTATGATACTATATCAGGACTACCAGCTAATAAACAATGTCACACAAATGTCTTTCCATAACAACAGTTTAACCTCTGTATGCCTTCTGTTGGATTTTTTGGATGTCCTTATCTTTTAGACCTTCACCTTTCCACATTTAAGCTATTTTACAATAGCTATTGTAAAATAGCTTTCATTTCTTTGCTACATATACAATTATGTTTGTGATTGTGGTCATTCACCCTTGCAGTTACTTGTTTTTTTAGGTGATATTCAGGGAAAGACACACTTTTGTATCTGGAACCAAAGTAAAGTACTACATAAGACATTTGGGAAATTAAATATTTATTTTGGAATGGTCTGACCTAAAAATAAAATATGCAGTATCACTCTACTAGTTTAAAGCTGGAAGGAACAGGTATCATAACTTTCTCTTTTTAAAGGACATGTAATGACCTTCAGATTATACTGACTGACTACGAGAGAGATGGTTGCAGGTTACTAATTGGATCCTTTCTGCTATGATAAAATGCTAAATCCTAATAGCTGTGGGCAATCTCAGTGGAGCTTTATAATCCCTGTAATTTGTTTTCAGTACATTACTGGAAAAGTATGTGCGTAAATCACCAAATACCTAATTGATTAGTGGCTCTCATCTGCCAGAACACTGGAAGTATGCTGTTGGAAAAATCACTACAGTCCTCTGAAAAAAGGGTTGACATTAATTGCAAAAAGTCATAGCCTGCAAAAAAAAGTATGAAACAAAAGATGCTGATGAGTGTAGGGGTTCATTTTACCATAATAAACTAACAAATCTAAGTGGGAAGAAGCTTGGTAGTAAAAATTCAGTCCATTCTCATATAAATTGTTTTTATTAAACATTATTTTAGGGTTAGAGAATGGGGAAACATGAGTGTCCTAGCTGTATACATTATTAGATTAAGCAAAGTAAACCCAGAACGCCAAGCTCCTGCTCTCAGCTCACTCTGCTGCCTATAACTGCCACCTTTGGCTTTGGAAGGAGCCCTCAGCTACTCGAATGCCCCCAGGACTTAACATGAGAGAGGAGCAAGACAACAGTTCTAGGCGAACAAGGGGATAGGAAGGTGGTAGGGAACACCAGTTAGCCAGGGAATAAAAGTTCAGGCAGAGTTCAGTACAGTCAAATAACAGGCAAGGTTTGGTCCTGGCAGAGTGGTAGCAGCAAGCAATCTAGAAGCGCACCCAGGAACTGTGGAACATAGACCTACAACGGACGGTTAAATATTTTAATTTTCACTCCAACGTGACATCATTACGCCATGTCACGTAGCTGTGTCGTTGCCTAACACTACCTCAATGTGTACTAGTTACAGGTGCTGTAGAGATAAAGGTCCGTGCGTGCCAGGAGAGGCTGCGGGTGTCCCCACAATGGCAGCGGCAGGCGTCCCTGCCACTGCCCCACCAGACCACCAGGTAATCTTACACAGAGGTTGCTCAGTCATGAAAAATATTGGCATAAGTTAGACACCAAGACAAGTTTTCTTATTTATGTTTGTACGCCCTGACAGCCAGACAAAGAAAATTCTTGCCTCAATGCAAAAATCAGAAGTTTATTTTATTTCACAAATAAGCAAAGCTGTTATTTACACACACACCAGAGACTTGCAAAGAAGACTTTGTTACAAAAAATAAAACAAAACAATCCTGCTATTCACAACATATAGCAACTCTTCTAAGAACCAGCACATCTCTCTGCTTACAGAGCCCCCAGCTCCCACAATGCACTGCAGTATTCCCTTAAATTTCAGAAAATAGTTGCTGGCCTGCCTCTTAGAGGTGCAAGCCACCACATCCAGCTGGATCATAGGTATGGTAATACTTTTAAGTTTAAAGTTGCACTTGCAATTAAGTATTTTAAATGCCTTGACAGCAATACATCTAACATAAATGTTACATTTCCAATTTGTTTTAGTATTTATCGTACACATTTAAATTTAACGCAAGAATTTATCAGGTTCCTAACAAAAAATAGCTAGTTAAATGCATGATTCACAGGTGCTGACAGATTCAGAGTAAAGAAAGAAAAGTGCATTAGATGGCCAGCCTAATAGAGAGAAGGAAAAACAGAAGATAGGAAATGTACCATTGAGCCAGAACAGGTCTATCAGTCCATGTGAACACTTGCATTAAAACCAGTGTAGCAGACTTTAGCACACATTACAGATAAATTAAAGCTTTACAATTCACAACTCCAAAGTTTTAATACAACTTTAGGAAAGGCAGCTGGCTTCAAAGTCTAATTTGATTTAGAGCAATATTTTCTCGTACAGAGGTCCAAAAAGAAAAGGAACTGGTTACTGAAGTGGTTAAGGAACGTTACTACCTTCCCTCTCCTGCTTCATTTGCGTATCATTGATACCATTGTCTGGCAAGATTCAGCCAATCAGAGCAGGGAAAGGAATGGGCAGTTACCAGTTCAGTGTCAACTTCCTGTTTAAAGCAGAATGTATGTTTGGTGTCAGTGATCTCTTCCAAAGAGAGAGCAGGGAACAGGAGAGAGAGTTTTAGCAGCACTGATCCTGGCCTGAAGCCTAAAAACAAAATATCTTAAATAATAAAGATGAATTACAAAAATGTTTTCTTCTGACAGGGGTTCTTTAAATCCAATATTCCCTTTAAAGTGATACTCTTGTTTAACTCTTGTTGATGGGCTAAAGTACAGTATGTGATTAAGCTAAAAAAAAAAAAAGACAAAATTATGCTATACAGTATAAAAGCTGTCAAGGTCATGTAGAAGTCATAGGAAGATGTTTTAGGCAAATTGGATCTTTATTTTAGAGGTTTTAGAGGCTTTTGGGTTTCTTTGTTTGAAAGTGCACACAAATTCTTATGAAAATGAAAAATTTGTGTTTTTTGTGTTCTTTTTGTTTTCCTTGCACTTCTTAATTTGTTCCTTTTTTATTAGTTTGGACCCTTTATTAAATGACTATACATTTTCAAAAAACTCTAAAACCACTAAAATCAGAATGTTAATAAATGGGCCTCCCCCTGTAAGTCTACAGTAACAGCTGGTATCAGAATCGTTTCAAAGCCTCCACAACAAATAAGGGGGTCATTTTTCACCCCAGGGGTGCAAAAGCAAGAGCACGCCCCTTTAGTGTGCACCCTGAAAGTAGTGTCAGGAAGCACAACACAGCACTATCCTTACTGCCTGCTTTATAATTGCCTTGTAAATAGGGCATAAAGCAGTATTCATTCACCTTTTTATTAGTTATTCTTTAAAAACTGTTTTGCATTGGCATTAAACAAATCCATTTACTGATATACTGTACATTTATTGTTATGACAATATGCAGTAATAATTATTCTTATGTCTGACAGTTTACCAAGCATTTCATAATTTGACCAAAAAAAGGTCACATTCAAAACATTGCAAAGTCTATTCATTGCTTTTCTATGAAGTGAATATGATACATTCAAAGATCCATACCACCTTTTATTTTTTTGTTCCTGCAGGTTTCAATCCAATCTCCACTTATATGGAATCTATTTTCCTCGAAGGGCAAAATTAGGCAGAGCAGCATTGATACCAATTCCCATTCATCTTCACTAACACTTTACTCATTCAGCTTGTCAGACAATACAGTGGGAAGGAGGCAGTGCAGCAGTAAGACAAATAGACCTGCTGGTTACATCTAACAGAAAACAAAACAACTAGGAGAAATATCTTAATGTTTTCCCCTTTTGATTTCTTAGTCATCGGGTCCAAATTTCCCGTTGCTTATAAAGGTTGTTTGGAACATAAAGCATAAAAATAATGCTAGCTTTTTCATTTTGCAACATATGCATAGGCTGTTTTGACTGAAGCCCTTTTGGTACACTGAATAAATACCAAGTTTATATTACAGTGCATTTATCAGTCCTGAGATCATCATGCATTTTTTAAATGTTACTATACCGTATGCTAAAAAAGCATTTATGAAACTTGTGATTACTGTTCTTTCTGCATGCCATAGTATTAAACATTATGATGGGTTGGCTGCAGGATATTGTTTAGGACATCATTTAGAAGGTATGTTCCAGTGCTTTTTACTTTTCAATGATTTTTAATAATTTTTCACATTAAACAAGGTGGACAGTGCTTCGTATATAACATATATTGAGATACAAAGTCCTTATGGAGATAACCAGGAAAGGGGGAAACAAGGAGTTTAAGGACTCGTACCCTCTTTCAGGGAGGGGTTAAGTATAAAATGGAATAAGGGTTGGGAAGAACAATGAAACCAAAATGATAGTTTACAAAGATTTACGTGCTTGACTTGTTACCTGTGTGGATGTTGCCATAGAGGTCACCTGATATGTGGTATGTATGCCAAGGTTCCCATATTTTAATAAAGGATCCATGTTTATCATTTAATATGCTTGTCAGTCTTTGATTGATCATGATCCATTTCTTCTTATCTATAAATGAGAGATGGGTATAGATATAGATGCATGACCACCAAATTTGTAGCATGGTTCCAGGTTGACCACATTTCCTAAAGCAGTCTTTGCTATATTGACTATTTTATGTAAAAGTGATGGAACCATATACCAACGCATAAGAACCTTATAGGAAGTTGGGCTTGGTTAGGAGCATAAACATTAGTTACTTTCATCTTGGCTATTTGTCCCTTTAAGAAAATAAATCTCCCATCCTCATCGGATAGTTTCTCTTGTAGTTGAAATGGTAAATCTTTATGTATAAGGGTCATCACCCCCGTGGCTTTTTTATGCGAATTATTGCTAGTGTATATCTGGGGATAATGTTTTAGTGCCAGATGGGGTGTATGACCTTCTTTAAAGTGGGTTTCTTGTAATAATACTATTTTACCACCTAATTTATTACATTGTCGGAAAATCTGAGATCTTTTGACTGGTTCATTCAGCCCACTGACGTTGTAACTTATTACCTTACAGGTTATAGGGGCCATTGTTCTCTGAGAGGGTGATGTTTTCACTTATTGCCTGGTTGTGGGTCAATTCAGGAGGGGGGGCGGGTAAGTTAGGGTAGTTGGGGTCAAACATAAACCTTTTAACTTGGGTTAGAAACTTATGCCGTGGCAGGTAGGGGGGGAGTCTGCCCCTACCTGTATTATGTACATTACGGCTGGTGCAGTAGCACCTAGTTGTGGGGAACGGTGTTCACCTCAGCACCTAGTCAAGTGAGAGCCTTCTCAAATGTGATGAGGTCCCAGTTTAGCCCACCAGCTCGGGTCATAAATACAATGGTATAGAAGGAAAGGATAGATACTAACAGTTTAGTTATCAACCTTTACTTATAAGTATATATAGTGGCATTTCCATTATACTTATGCATAAAACTCTAAAGTAACATTGATGCGTACTTTGTACTATACACTTTTAAGTATTAACCTGTAGTTCTGTGACCCATAACTTAGTATGGGGGAGAATAGAGATAAGGAGAAAAATTAGAAAGTAACAGGTAAACAACTTTTTTGGCTTGGTTGTGTGCTTTTGTCTGTAGCAGTTTATTAGCATAGTTACCATCCAGGGCGAAGCAGTCTGGAGATTACATAAGTCATGGTGAAGTCTGTCACAAGATCCTCTTGCTTTTGGGGTGCGTGGAGTGCATCTTGGTGTGTGTATTTGCCTCCATTCTTCTTGCTGGTCAAAATTGAGATCTGTGGGACAGAGATCTGGTGATATCCATCCAGGTATCTCTATCTGAGGTAATTGTAGTTTACGCAGGAAGGCGTCTGTATCTTTCGGTAGCCGGATTATTGCTTGCGTACCATCTTTGGTTGCCACTAGGGAAAAGGGGAATCCCCATCTATATTGGATACCCTTTTCTCTCAATATGTTGGTCAGGGGCTTGAGGATTTTCCTTTTCATCAGTGTGGAGTTGGATATATCTTGAAAGAATTTTATTGTTGATTCCTCATACATGAGGTTGGAAATTTCTTTTGCTTTGTTTAAAATCTCCTCTTTGAGAGCGAAGCCATTCAAGCAACATAGAATGTCCCGAGGTGCGTTTAGTGGTGCTGCTTTAGGCTTTTGTACCCTGTGGGCTCTCTCTATTTCAATGCCTGAGGTTGGTTCTCTGCTCAAGGCTTTATTAAATAGTTGGATCAACACAGGTTTTATTTCCTCTGCTTTAACCGTTTCTGGTACACCTCTTATTCTAATATTGTTTCTTCTCCCTCTATTCTCTTGATCTTCAATCTGTCTTTGTATTTCTGTTAGTATATTATTGTGCGTAATAATAGTAGTGTGTATGCTTTTTGGATTTTTAATGAGCTTACTTTGATTCCGTTCCAGCTCGTCTGCTCTCCCAGCCAGCGCCATCATATCTCTCCTTATATCTTGGAGCTCCTCTTTTAGTGTGGCCGTGACTTCGTGGAGCATTTCCTTTATGTTGGACTTAGAAGGAAGGTTAGCCAGGTAAGCTGTAATATCATTTTCCTCCTCCGTCTCGCTCTCTGGATCTGAGAGTTCCTGTTGCGATTCCGCTCTTTCCTCTAGTGCCTCCTGTGTTGGCGCCATTTTGGGTTGCGAGCGATCGCTTTTTTTCCGCAGAAATAGAGGTGCTAGTTCAGATTGAGACGTTGATTGTCTCTTCTCCTGTGTCCTGTCTCTCTCCGGTTTGTGTTTTTGTGCTTTGCCCATAATTTTACCTTTCCTTTTACAGGTAACCAAGCCGGTGCGCTGCGGAGCCTACAGATTAAGCGTCCATGCGGCGCGAAGGTAAGCCACGCCCCCCCTTATTTAATATTTTAGCAGACTTAGGGTATTTGATGTATTCGTTTTTGTATCTGTTCGTATTTGTTAATTGATTTTTTCATTTGTGCTTCCTATATGCAAATCAGGATAAGGAAGATGCTAAGAGAATCGCAGGTGTGAAGAATTTAGGTGGTTTGTCCCTTCTTTTGGAGATTTTTTTTTTTCTGAAGCATTGAAGCCAAAGCTTCAAATCCTTAATAGCTACTCTTTCCATATTGGATAGATTACTATTATAACTGTGTTTTTGCTTCTCATATACAGTTATATCCCTCTTCACATTATTCGTAAAAGTACTTACTGATTTATTGGATACTGGGGGCATATATGTTGAGCGCAGTTTAAGTTGCTGAGCCATTGTTGTCTAATGTTATCTGTATAAGTTTTAGGATTATTCTGAAAAAAGATTTCAAATGTAATTTTATGTGCAAGCTTAAATAAAACTATTTGAAAGCAGAAGGGGTCAAAACTAACTGTAAGTACAAAATCTGAGCTGGATAGATTAAAGACTCCTTGTACTTCTGCTGACTCCTTTGTTGTGATTCTACTGTTTTTCTCTGTTACTTTTGCCTCTACCTCTCCTGGTCTTTTATTTGGCAGGCCTCTCCTTGCCTTTTACAAAAAGTATGGTGATAACCACTTGAATCCTCAGAGTTATCAGTCTCTGTGGTTTCTAAGGCAGTAGAGTCAGGTGCTTCCCTGTTGTGTCTGCCATTATAGTTGACCTTATGTGGTCTAAATTTACCATAAAAATCACCCTTAGACCATTTATAGAACGTCTTCATTTTATAATCTTGTATCTTACTTTTTCTTAAAATTCAATAGTTCACTCTTGAACTTATCAAGTTTCACAAATAGATTTGTTATAAAAGTACCTTTTTCCTCTCTTGCTGATTTTGTCTTATTCTAGTTCAATTTTAAGAATCTCAGTCCTAACCTTGGACAATTGTTTGCTAGTTTGTTCTATAATAAGTACCATAAAATCAAGTGATGCTCTATTCAATATAGAGCACCATTTATTACAAAATTCCTTGTCATCCTTACCAATAGTTGGAATATCGGCAATGCGGAAGCCTCTTGGAATAAGCCTTTGTTTGTAATACTCACTTAAAGTGTGAGTGTCATTCAATCTCTTTCGTTTTAAACTTTCTAATTCTTTCTGAAAGTCCTGTGGTCTATCAGGACCAAATGCTTCTACCAAATGCTTAAGAGTACTCTTAAATAATATTTGATTAACTTGTGCCTCCGTAGAACTCAAAGTTTCAGCTCTATTGGTAAATTCACTAGATAAAGACTCTATCTGCTCCATAGGAGGAAAAGGTATACAAAAAGATAAATACACCAACAATAAACCTTAATTATATACAATAACGGTCATACAAATGATATATATCCCACAGATATGACATTACAGCTAGGGCCCCAGCACACTGCAGAAAGACAGACAGCATATAACAAATAATAAAGCCACGTGGCAAAAACAAACAAACAAAGGCTGTAACCCAAAAAAGGTTTTTGAAAAAATTCTCATAAGGAGTAAAAATAATCAATAATGGGTACATACACCATGTTTAGGAAACATACAAATATTCTAGTATATAGTGATGCACACCTACAAAGCAACATCAATATAGTGCATGCTCACTACAGGGGTCCTTGGGAGATCCCCAAAAACATTAGCAAAATTAGAGAGAAGCAGGGCACTCCCCAAAAAAAACCCTTTTATTTACATGACGAAAAAAAACCCCAATAAATAAGGGGGGTCTTCGTCAGGGGCACATATAAAAACAGGCAAATATCAATATACACATAAGCAGTATAAATACCCTTTATCTCCCAGGGGACCCTTGTAGTGAGCATCCACTATATTGATGTTTCTTTGTAGGTGTGCATCACTATATACTAGAATTTTTCTTAGACAGGGAGTGGGCAGGGGAGGGCTCAGAACCCACTGGTTGATGTAGTAGGCAAGGGGTGGGTAATAACATTTGCATTTTTACCAGTGCAACAAACCACATTTTTTTTTCTGAAAAACACAAGACATGGAGAAATTCTAGTCAAAACCGGGAATTTCACTGCAAGGTGAAAAGGTATGCTCATCCTTGTGCATCAATCATTTGAATGAAGAAAATGGTTACAATATTATATGTTAATGGCTTGACTTACTGGTACCTAGTGAACCATCTAAACCAAAGGTATACATAAGATTTTTCTCTCTGTACATAAATATATGTAATATAGAATAAAATATACAACATATCCTAAAAAATATTTTTAAACTTTTTTAAAAAAATTGAACTGGCAAGACAGGACTTTTTTCTTATAATTACTAGTTCCTGGCACACAGGATCTGAGTGAAATCCATAAGGGTTTCTATTCTCACCAAAGCCTTCTTGTATATAACTGAAATTATGCTTCTAGAACCATGCCTGTTTATTTTTAGCCTTCAGAATTCTGAAGTTAGCATGCTCGAAAATCCCTCAAGCTAGAGTCTTTGAGAAACAAAAATGTGTTACATCTGACACAAATGCAATATTTTTTTTGTTCATCAAACAGAAATAATTCTCTGGTGTTTGATAGGTACCTTCCTCTGGGCATTATAATAAAAAAAAAATGAATGCTCATGAACTTTCAAACCTTTACTTTTAAGAAAGACTCAGTAACATTTATCATATAGCCCTTGTCAGTTTAGTGATGTTTTCTAAAACCCTTGTGATTTAATAGGGAAAAAAAGAATATTTTCAGTCATCAAGAATCATTACTTTAGCCCTGCATCTACTGTCTTTTACAAATGGTTTTTTTTTAAAGAAAAGCAAAGCTTTATATATATATATATATATATATATATATATATATAGCAATTCTGGCTTGCTTTCTTAGTGCCTTTATAAAATATTTGCTGTAGTTTCAACATTTGTTTTTTTTAGATTAGTGTACGCAAGAATTAAATGTATCACATTTTATTGTTAATTGGAATCATACATGGAGCAGATTCTCCTCAAGGATTACAAATCATTTGATCTGTGCTGGAAACTTTCCAAAATTAATCAAAATGGCCCAAAAAGTATGTATCACAATGATAAATTAATTGAAAAAGGGGAAACAAGGGAAGTGGAACTAAAACTCACTCTTTTTTACACACATTTCTCCCCACAAGAGACCAAGAGGTTATGAATAAATGAATTACTTTAAAAAAGTGAAACAACCCTTTTTCTTGATTACTTTGTCTTTAAATATGCTGGACCAATTTACTTCAGTGTACCATACAATTGAGTTTGTCACGCTTCTACTCTTGTGTGCTTTTTTTTTTTTTTTTTTTGACGAGCAACAAATTTTTTCGCAGAAATTTTTTGCGGAAGTTTCACAAAACAATTCACCAATGGAGAAATGCGGAAATTTGCTGTGAATCCATGCCTGCTGAAATAATTTGCTAATTACTAATTATTAAACTAGCTTTGCTCCATGTTTGATGTATTTGCAGATGCAAAATTACTACTATTACCATAAAGGACCACAAAGTCCTTACTGAAATGACAGAAGCAGTGGCAACTAAACTATGTAGGCTTCTGTTCCTGCTGTCAACCAGTCAAAATACTGTATTCACTGCTTTTGGATAAATATTTACCATGAGGCATTGTGTGGTAGTCACACAAAGGAGGATAGGTATTGCAGCTGCAAAAACCATTTGACTTTAGCTGGTCCCATCTATAAATGCAAATAATGTGCATTAAAAAAAATTGCAAAACAGAGCTGGGCCAAAAGATACTGGCATCCAAGGTAAGTATCTCTTTCCCCTAGCCAGCCCATGCAGGCTCGCTGCCCTCACCCCCCCAACCTCCTGCTTACTAGCAGGGTCTTCCTGCCCACCTCAAGGAATGTGGAGTAATCCAGGGATTACTCAGGGGGACAGTATGATGCAATAACATGTTTAGCCCCATTCCTCCAGGTGCATTCTGGGCAAAGGCCTCTACTGCCTACTGCTGCTTTTGGTACTTCACAAAAGGCAAGAGAAGAAAATCTATAAGTGATTTTTAGCAAAATAACATTTGTTCAACTTTGCTAATTTAGTTATGTAAAGTAATTCTGTAAGAATCTTCAGTGTCAATTAAATTTGTCTTGGTCTGCATATGGCGCAGGTCATCTGTAAAGAAAGAAATCAACACATGGACTGTTAAACACAACAGTTATGCATTTGCCAAAGGTAGTCTAGACATATGTGAGCAATTAAACGAAATTAGTTGTACAGATTCCAGAGTAAATTAGCAACAGGTTTTTGTGCTGTAGGCACAAATTTAAATTATTGCTGTCCTGTTTTGTGTATCCACTTTCCTGTAGTAGCTTTATACTAGCAGCTCGAAAATATGAAAACTCATTTATACAGCTATTTATGTCTCCTCCTTTTACACAAGGCAACCGTTAAATTTAAAGTCTACAAGTGTATTGTTAGTCAATATATTCTAAGTAAATGTAGGCCTTCTTAGTTCTCTAGAATAATGAATAAAATGTACTTCATGTGTCTCGTGCAATTACTTCAAGAGACAAAAATATAGGAAAATGGGAATTTAGAAATGAGATCTGACAAAATATATAAACACAATACTGACAAAGGGATTAAGCTGAAACACAAAGCTATCTGACCAACTTTGAAAATGTTGTGCTTCTTGAAATGATCATTGGCAAAAGGATGGAATTTTAACAAATAATTCTGCTCATCTAACTAAGGCACAGAACCAGCACTGTTCTGTTTTCCATATAAACTATTTTATTTAAGTACTAAAATAAGAAAGGCTATGACTGGAGAAGTGAATTCTGAAACTTAGAGAACACAGAGTAAGGGGATACTTCAATAAAAATATTCAACTGCTTACTTCTAAAATATATTTTACTTTAATTACCAATTAAAAATAATGTATTTTAATTACCAATTAGAATCATAAGAGGATAAGATACCACAAGAGGAAAATACTTTTCCATCAATTAAATAAACAATTACCAGTCTTGCTATATATAACAACTAATTGTCTCTAAATATATGTACCACCCTATCATTGGGATTCTTGATCCCCTTTCCCTGTGGGTAAACATATCAGTAATAATAATATTGCTGAGTTTTGCAAGGAACACTCTTATTTTACTTGTGTAAAAAGTTAAGGTGTGTAAAATAGTTATGGTTCATGAACCCCCCCCCCCCCAATTAGCCTCTGCTAAGCCGCCAAACTAGGTGGGAATATGGAAACAAAAGCCAGACGCAATTACCTAGTGCACTTCATTGACTTCTTAACTCCATCTTTAGGCCACTAGAAATAGACTATTTCCAGATCTGCCAACCCACATACCCCCAGAGAGGGCCCCACTAAATGAAATGCTATTGCCTTCTTTATACCATTGCTTTTTAACAGAGCTCTCTTAAAAAAATCCAGAAAGTCCAAAACTAAACTTACAATGGAAGCCACGGCAATAAGAACACCATGATGTAGTAGTGGTTTTATGCCAATATGGTTAGTAGGAGCAAATAAACAAAAGATCTTCTAGTAGATTAAAAGTAGACTATGACAGTTTTGTTTTGCTCTGAACTTTGCACACAGACCTATAGAAAGATGTTTTCTGTACACATCTTAACAAATTGATTAATCATTTTATGGAAAGAGGCATATAACATACAGATACTAATACAGATTACTATGAACAAGTTAAAATCTAATTTCATAGTCAAGCCTATAGACTATAGTGTGGGACAGGTTTATTGTTCTCTTTGATAGTACTACAAATATTATGTTTACTCTTTTAGATTCCTCTTAACTAGACATATATGTGGACAGTCAAAGCTCTGAATACTAATGAAAATAATTAGAACTGTAATTTTTTTCCTTTTTCATTTCTACCCCTTTACTTCCTTACAGCTTATAGTGATGATTTGACTTTTCTTCCTTGACTTTCAAATTAATGCAGGTTTAACTGTGAGAAATAAGATTTTATATTTATTATGTACAAATATAGGATCTATTATCCAGAATGCTTGGGACCTGGGGTTTTCCTAGTAAGGGGTCTTTATGTAATTTGGATCACCATACCTTGAGTCTGCTAAAAATCATTTAAAGAGAAAATAAACCCAGTGGGATTGTTTTGGCACCAATATGGATTCATACAGCTTAGTTGGGATCAAGTACAAGGAACTGTTTTATTATTACACAGAAAAAGGAAATCATTTAAAAAAAAATTATTTGCTGAAAATGCACTGTAAGGTAGATGGCTTTCTCGTAACTCAGAGATTTCTTGATAACAAGTTTCCACATAAATGTTTCAATACCTGTACTGTCATTTAAACTTTATATCTAAAAACTATTAGTATGTTTCAATTTTGATGTAAGGTCAATATTTAAATACTTAAATAAAAGTTACTCACTATTGTCACAATGCACTCATAGGTCAAATGTTATTTTTTTTTAATATTTTTATTTTTTTAAATTTTCAGTGCATATAGAGGCATTGTTTGTTACAAATATAGTTGCATCAATAATTATATAATGAAAAATCGCAATATCTATCATGTATTTCCCATTTTTATACAAACTTATAGTTTCTGACGGGGCATCGCCCCTTTAACTTATTTTCCACAGTTCCCACGCTATTATCACTTTTGTTAAACATTATAGACTGTAGTAAGATTCCTTATCGTTTACAGTTTGATTTAACACTAATAACAACAATAACTATAAAACTTAGGTATGGGGATACAGTATTTCAGAAAAATGTGGTCACTCTTTCAACCTTAGTCGCTATTGCCTTACTCAAATTGTAAGGAGGTGAGTGGGTAGTGTGTCATGATATCTGTATTTTATCCAGGGTTCCCAGACTGTCTGGAATGTTTTGAGTCTGTCCATGTCTATACTTGAGAGTTTCTCATTAATAAAAATCCAGTCAACCTTATTTTTAAATAAAGTGAAATTTATGGATAGGGACTTCCAAGATTTCGCAATTGTCTGTCTTGCAGCTAAAAACATGTGATTCAGAAGCTTTTGCTTATTTTTAGGAACTTTGGCCGAGGGTAGTCCCATTAGTACTTCATATGAGTTTTTTCGTAAGTTCAGATGCAGGACGAAAAAATTAAGTTATACACTCTCACCCAATATCTGACCACTTTGGGGCAGTGCCACCATATATGGCCCATCGTACCTGGGGCAGAACAACCTCTGAAACAATGATCATTTGTGTTGTGATATATTCTCGCTAGTCTAACTGGGGTTAGATACCACCTAAATAGTACCTTATATCCAGCTTCAAATATGATTGTATTTGGTGAGCTGTGTTTGAGATTTTCCCATAATAGAGGCCATTGTGCATCTGTAAGGCTTACCCCCAAGTCATTGCTCCATTGTTTAATATAGGAAATATCCGTGAGGCTTTTAGGTGAGATCAAGGTAAGATATAGGAGAGATATGGTTTTTGGTGGGGGGGGCATTACTCAAGCACCATCTCTCAAAAAATGACGGTGGGGCCTGGTCTGAGCGGCTCGGAAGTAGTTGTAGTGCTCTATAGTGCTCTATCTTTGGGAGGTTATAATTTTCAATTAGGTATGTCATAGGATATGGACCTCTAACTGAGATTAGATCCTTAACCCTTTGCTTGGAGCAGGTCACATGTTATTTTTATTAGATTAACAGTATCCTATTTTAAGGGTCAAAAATGTAAGGATTAAACTTAATCATAATGCTTATTTATTAATTGTCGAATTTTTGAACTTTAGAAGGTTTTCTTTTTAATTTGAATAAACTTTAAATTTTACTGAATGTTTGCTTAATGTATTTATTTAAAAATATTAATAGAAAAAAAAAGATCAGATTAAACCGTGAAAAAAAAAAAAACTTGAATGCATGCAAATTTTGCCTGGAACAACTCCTATTGACATCTACATAAATTCCCAAGCTTTTAAATGCTAAAGTTTTTCATTCAAGCTTTTCTGCAATTAATGAATATCGAACATTCAATACAATACAATTTATAAATTTTGGTAAGCATAATTCGAAATAAGGAGGTTCTTAAAAAAAAATTGAATCGCAGAAAAAAATAAAATTTGGATGTTGATAAATCAGCCCCTTAGAGTAAAATATTTGTATATTGTTGCAGACTAATGCAGAAAGCACCAATAGGAAAAGACCAAGAAAAAAAACAAAACTTTAAAGAAGCAGCATGCTCTGTTTATATACAAACAAACAAACAAATCGTATTTAAGATTGTTTGGCCAAAAAATTAGTAGGATATGTATATTGGAAAAAGAATAAAAAAATAAAATAATGTGCTTTGACATATACATATTCATAGAAGTATCAGTTTTTATGAATTTGTATATAAAATTAACAGGTCAAACATAGAAGGAAAATAATCAGAAATAGCAAAAAATATGGAACCTGGAAACCTTGGAAGGGGCACATAAATCTGCCAGTATGACATGAATTAAAAGTGTCAATTACATGTATGTACTGTAGGGACAGACTATACAAAAGCTAGCGCCACATTAACAAGTGCCTGGATGATGAAGCCAGATGGATGTCTCCCAGTTCTCACCAAACTCAAGGAACATGTTCCTTAAAATAAAGTCCTTTCTAGTTACAAATCTGCAACTTGACTCTAAGATGGCTTTTCGTTTTGGATCTGTGCATAATATAGCGAGATATCTCTTTATAATATGTTTGATGCCTTTAAACTGAGGACTATAAGACAAGACACAATGGGACTTTGAACTGGGACTCATCTCTAAATCTAGAACCCTTGGTGTTGCATTTCTTCCAAAGAGATTTATGTGGAGTGATTTATGATATTATGGCATTACCCCTCAAAATAAGCCTAAGTCAAAATTATATTTTTTATTTTTTGAAAGATTTTGGAAATCAGAGCACAATTGTCTAAGGCGCAAGAATTGACCAACAGGAATGTTACAAATAAGATGTTTGGGACGGGATGATTTGGCCTGTAAAATTGTATTAGCTGTGCAATATTTACAAAATAGGGAGGTGATGACCCTATGGCCCTTACCCACCAGCTTGATATCCAATAAAGCTCCTGCAGCTGCTATGAAATGTAGTGGTAAATTCCAAGTTAAATTCCATGGTGCTAGACTTGGAGACAGTGAAGTGCAGTGGGAGCGCAGCAACAGAATTCAAGGTAGGAGCCTGATCTTATCAGATCCAATATAGTGTTGTTAGAAGTTTATTGCGCATCACTGTCGGTTCCCCTGAAACATTTGTTTTTTAAGAAACTCATGCAGGGTTTACCTTATGGGCCCTGTGCGCAGATTTTTTAACGACACAATGTTCGGTGTCAGGTTAAGCACAGCTTTATATATGGCTATATTGTTCTTGGCATATTAAAATGTAGTTTCCTTATATTAAAAGAGGAATATAAATTCTTCAAAATGTCATTTGAACCCTGCAGTGGCAAATAGATACAGTAGGTGTGCGGCACTGAAAAGATTACATGAGAGGAGAATATACAAAGTATTCTTATTTCTTTTTATACTGTGTGAATGGTAAACAGAGCTCATTTTATTTGCTATTCCCCATTAAAACACCATAGTAGTAGATAACAGGGGCCTGAATCTATTGTAAAAAACGTATGTAATATAATACAATGCATTGTAAAGAATCCTCTGAAGGACTTAAATGAAGCAAGCCAGGATAGACATAAACAGTGATAAAACTGCAAAACTTTATAGTTAACACTCAAATGAAATACAAGTGGAGCTTGTTTAATATAATTTAAACTTTAGATTAGAGAAAATAGAGTGAATATTCTCATTCAGATTCAATGATTCCTACTTTAATGTGCCTGTATCTGGAGCTTCTCTTCATTAACCAACTTTACTTCTTTTTATCGTTTTTTCTTATTCACTTCCTCCTTTCCTTAATAGTATTCGGTGCCAATATATATGTATGAGAACAATGAGCAAACTCATGCATTTTTACTGAGCGTTTGACACCATAGCAAATTAATTGTGATTATGACCCACTAATTTGTCAGATATTAGTGTCTAAAAACAATTGTGACTTGCTAAATAATGATATTATTTTTATTGGCTCTGTAATAATCAGGTTTTGATTTAAGGATGACTGGCTACAGGCATGAACTAACAGAAGTTATCATGCATTTGCCAACAAACTGGGAAAGATTTATTATGCTGTGTAAAAAACAGCGACAAAAGTCTGCACACAATGCCAGGCTTTGCCGTGTAAAAAGTGGTGTAAAATTGTCAGCGTTTTCTTGCAGTGTTCTTGGTAGAGTATTTTATTATGGCTCCTGGTGACCTGCAATTTTTCTTTTCTTTTTTTTTGGGTCTATTACTACTCCAATTTAGTAATTTCTACTTGCCCAAGATATTGCAATGCAACAAAATAACATATACACGTCCTACCCCTTTAACAACTTCATGGGTGTGTATCCATTTATTATTTGATAGCCCTGATGTTTTCATACAACAAATTAATTTTAAGTTTTTATTTAAACAGAATCTAAACATATGAAATGAATTGACATAAACTTACTCAAAGTGCTTCTCTGAGCACTTTTTTTTCTTTTTTGGTGGTATTGTGATATTCATATTTTAAAGGGGTTATGTAATAAAAGGTACAAAGTTCTCAGCAAGTCTAACCAACTTTAGCAAGCAAGCAGAATGTAACATTTAGCGCCCAACTGTTTAAAAGCAAACATCTTATTGGTTGTTATACATTACTTTATCTGCCTTTTATTACATATGGGGGCTAGACTGCTAATACCAGGCTTTTAAACAAAAAAAGTCCAATTGACTTAATAGTCAAAATTTTGCCTAGGACTACTCCCTTTGACTTCTACATAACCTTGCAAACTTTAAGGTGAGGTAAGTTTTACATTTTAGTTTTTCACGTTTTTTTCACTTAGTAAATATATTAAATAGTGTGTTTTTTGAGCCATTATTAAAATTTGTAGCACTAAAAAACTGACACTCTGGGTGTTCAAAGGGAGTTGTTGAGCTGAAACACTGGCATTAACATGCAAATATGTATTGCTATGACTGGTGATCAACAACCAGTGGCTCGTGAGTAACATGCTGCTCTCCGACCTCTTGGATGTTGCTCCCAAGAGACTCAAAACAGATGCTAATTTTTGAGGCAAGTTATGGTTGCATAAAGGTGTACCAAACAGAACCTCCTGTAGGCTGCCAGTCCACATAGGGGCTACCAAATAACCAATCACAGCCCTTATTTGGCACCCCCAGGAACTTTTTTCATGCTTGTGTTGCTCCTCAACTCTTTTAATAATCTAATGTGGCTCGAAGGTAAAAAAGTTTGGGGACTCCTGGCTTAGAGGAACACTGAGTAAGTTTACATAAATTCATTTTTAGCCCTTTTTAAAAAATACAATAAACACTGTTTATAGATGTGCAACAAAAGAGGAGTACAAATGCTTGTCTGCTCTATAAATAACATTTGAAAACTATGAAATGCATTCACAAAATATGTTTTATTTGGTTCAAACTTCCACAAGTGCCTTATAACTCTGGGCTTGTATAAAATATTCATGCCTCTGTTTCAGAAATCAGAGAAGATGCCATAAATTGAAAAATACTTAGCTATTGAAGGATAGTTTGTGTTTCCTTTTTCTCTTTTTTGAAACTAAAACAATCAAGAATTTTCTGTGAGCTCATTTTGTGACCGCATAAAAAGAAAAACTACCTGACAATCAAGTGAGAGGCACAGCGAGATTATAGCTATATTTATTATTATAGACTTGGTGTAACAATTTTCCTTCACACTGAGTGAAAATAGCAGCATGCATAAAGATTCTGCAGACAAAATATATTCCATTGAAAACGTAGCACAAAAAATGGCTTATTATATATGCATCCCCTTTGACTCCAGTCTTGAATCTTTTGATCAGGATGCAGTGAGT
This sequence comes from Xenopus tropicalis, assembly GCF_000004195.4. Classification (NCBI taxonomy): domain Eukaryota; kingdom Metazoa; phylum Chordata; class Amphibia; order Anura; family Pipidae; genus Xenopus; species Xenopus tropicalis. The sequence goes on along the minus strand of NC_030682.2, from coordinate 56,302,449 downwards.
GCTGTCAGTGTCTGTGTTTGAATTTGCATTTAAAAAAAGCTTTCAAAAAAGGTAAAAGGTTCATGTCTTTGTGATCAATAATTTATTTTCTATACTCCCTATTCAACATCTTAAATGTGGGTTAAAACTTGCTGATTAACTTTAAAGGCAGATTAATGTAGGTAAGAAAGAGTAAAAATAAAACGATATAGGCTTTAAATGTTCTACGCAATTTATAAATACTAAATAATTTATAAATAGTAAATATTGCTAAATGTGCAATATTGGTAATTTGCTAATCCCTGATTTTTTATTGAAAAACAAGCAACTTAAAAAAAATATACAACAATAATACAATTACAAAACAAAAACAAATATTCTGCCTTAGATATAAACAAAAATCCATAAATATAAACCAAAATGTGCATTAATAAACTTAGATCATATATTTACAAGCATTTACCAATTTCAACCAAAGACTAAAATAAATATGATCCCAGCACATATATACACATACAGTATTACCATCAATTCACAAAAGCCCTTCCCAAACCTAAGGACAGAAAGACAGAGGCGCAGGTTACTCACCTAAAACAGCCCAATCATAAAAATCTGATGAAAAAAATCTAAAGGGAGTGAAAGAGACCAGCCCCACACCAGAGAGGCCAATCAGAAAGGGCTAGGTAAATAAAGAGTTTCAAGGAGGTTGAAAACAAAACCCGTGCCATAATCCCTGAGGCAAACAGTAGGTCGCCGAGTGCTAAAAGGTGCAAAAGTTGACTAAACAAGCATCCTGCATTCTGCACTGTTTGCTGAATTACAAAATCTATCACTCAGTACAGACAGCAGCATCAGGGAAGCTGGTGTCCTTACCACCTGCGATAGGGCTGTCAGTTATGTGCCTGCACTCAGATTCACTGAATCCTAAATCCTATCAGGAGGCTTTTGGATAGTTAGGAACAAAGGAGAAATATACTGTTGCATTTTAAAAAGAAAAAAAGCAGAGCTTCATTTGCAAGGTATTTCCTTGTCTGATTATTACTATGAGAAGATGAGGATAAATAATGTACCCACTTTAGGAAGAACAAACCAGGACTTCTGCAAAAGGTGGTGCCAAGATCTTGATCATTGCTCCTTGAAATTAATGCTTCTTGTTTCTGAGGAAGTGGGACGGTAGCTGAAAATAGTCAGAAGCAATATAGGCGCATTTGAGTCTGTACATGCACCAAATCTGAAAGTAGATAAAGACAATTGGACATAATGTTTAGAAGAGCGGATTGCCAAATATAGAGCTGACCTGCAGGCATTTAAGGACACTGCAGGCATTTAAGGATGCAGAGAGGTAGGGGCCAGGCCTGGCATGCTTACAGACCAGGAAGCCATCCCACAAGCAGCTTTTCTTCAGCAGTGATGAAGAAAGCAGGGAGGTGAATGCAGGGTGAGGATCAGCCCCTACACTTTTAGGGGCTGATTTTCGGCCTACGTTTCTCCGCAGTTAACAGTGATGTGCTCGCAAGTACTTCCTTCTCATGTGTTTTGCCTTTATCACAACCTGTTTGGCATACAGAACTATGTTAAATTTTGACATCTGTTGTGCTCTGGATAGATTTAGCTAATTATATTCATGTTATGTTTATGTTATGTTCAAGAGGATAGAAAACTAAAGTCTAAATGGGCTCTGAAATTAGACCTTATAGGACTTTTATTACAAACAAAAAAATCAATTATTTTTTGGGAAGGGGTGTTTTGTCAAGAGGTGGCACCTATAAGTTTTAGCTGGGGTATAGGCAGATGCTAAAAAAGCAATGCAAGGTCTTGAAGCCAAGACTTAAGCTAAAATAAACTGTTGTGTATCTTTAAATCCTTACCGTACAAACACTTTATACACATATTCTACCACCTTAGGCACCAGGTGAATAAAACGTGCTTCTTGATATAATACATTTTACTGCACTTTGCATCTCTTCTACTATACTTTGTTCCTGCTGGTCTTTTTACTTTTTAAAAAAATATAGTACTTCTTAAATGTTCACAGGAGCCTTTCCTTTTTTTGCTGCTTTAAAAGGGAGCATTTAGCAGGGAAGCAGATATCTGGAAAGCTATGGTGACTAACATTTAAGCAAATAAAAGGAAACTTTTATGTTTCTTAAATCTTAAGTGAATTCTGATGTGAGGACTCTGTGGAGCTCCTTTATGTCATAAAATAAAATAGAACTATAGCATAGGACACTTTTTAAACTGACATATTGCTTGGCCTCTGAAACTAAATTGGATAATCCTGTCACATAGCAAAAATTACAAAATAAGTTCAAGAAATGCTCTGCTAGTCAAATCACTGCTAACGAGAAGAGAGAGACCTACTGATACATGAACAATACTATCCCCAGGACTGTGCCCAAAAGAAGTTTGCTCACACAGGGCTCTGTCAAAACTGATGCAGAACCTCATCCAGTTAAATGGTGTTACACTTTGATTGCTTTTCAGTTCATATAATGCATGTGATTTTGGGCTGGAAAACCAGTTTCATTATTGTCACAAAACCAGTGCTCTAGTACTCAAGTGTTTTTCACAGAAATAATACCAGTATTTGGCATTTTAGGATGTTCATGGTGAATTTGGAGTGGTGCGTTTTGCCATCTCCCCTGTGACTATGTCTAAATATAGACTGACAGCCTGGAGTAAATGTCATATTTTTATTGTAAGTGACTAATATTTCTTTTCTAAGATAAAAATGGCTAAAACATTCATACAACTACTTTTAGGAATGACATGCATTTGCTACACTTGCAAACATTCATTTGAGTATGCCAAAAGGTGAAATTCAAAAGCAAATACTGAGATAATTCATTAAGATTATTTGGGATTTAGATTAACACGTTAGTATAACAGTACATAGGCATTTTGCAGAATAGACATTTTAGCAACGATATGGTCTGGTAAATCCCACAGAAATGTTTTTTTAGCATACAGTATATAGACACAAAGAAACAGGGTGTGAAACTTTCTAGAAATCAGAATTGTAAGTGTCCCTGCCGGTTCAATTGTATTATAAACCAGGTGTGTCACACCCCTCTTCCACCCAAACCATGCCTGTTCTGACCAGGCCAGACCCCTGAATATTCCCTGCTCTGTCCGTTTTAGATAATGTAGGGTATGTTTCAGTGTTTTGCAATTATGGCCGGTAAGTACATTTAGAGCAAAGCTACTGACATGAGGTGCCTGGGCTGTTTCTGCAGAAGACAATACGAGAGGGGGCAAATCAAGTTGACTCATTAAAAAAATTGGGGAGTTGAGTGTAGTTTATGTTCTACCAGAGATATGTAACAGTCACTTTTGGAGCCAAGCTGGATTCTGGTTGTATCAGATCCTGCTTAAGCCTGTTTCAAACTGTTTCAGTATGTACGTCTGGTTTTTTACTTCGGCTGGTTTTCTGACAATGTTCTTTGCTGTCTGCCTTGAGCCTTGCCTGTTTTCTGACTACGCTCTTGTCTGATGCTTGCCTGTACCTCGTATTTAATTATCTGTATGGCCACAGCTGGGACCACTGCAGAAAGTTCCGGGGCTCCAAAAGAGCACCGGTTAAGACTGGATATAGCTGGGTGTTCCTGTTTTACAGTAGGAGTCAGATTATTGCCAGCAGTGTAATTATTTGGTTTCTGCCTAACTAGTGCATTACACCTACCTCTACATGAGGTCCTTCAGCACACCACCTCCTCCAGCAAGTGAGGACAGAACATGTGGAGGCTTGTGTAAGGAGTCAGAACATGTGGAGGCTTTCCCTTTTAAAGACTACAGAACCCTGCCATCTCTGGTCAGCTACTGAACTGCCAGGGAAATAATTTAACCTGGCTAGAGAAACCAACTTCTCCTAACTTTAGATCATGAAACAAAGACTGGCAAAACCTTAACCCTCACACATATACATAAAAAGAAACTCAATTTTCCTAGGGGACAACACTCTGGGTAATTAAGGGCTGCTGGAGAATGAATTCAATTGTATAAGCTTATGGAACATATAAACTTTAGTTAGTCTATTATTTCAACTATATTCTGTAAATGCTTATTTAGGCAAAAAACAACAGTACAATTTAGCATTACAAGCCCTACTGACTTGAATGGTTTTGTAACTATTGCAATAACTGATACCGCAAATTAGGTGATGACAGCTAATCAGTAGTGATGAGCAAATCTGTCCCGTTTCACTTCGCCATAAAATCCTTAATTCACGATTTTTTTTTGTCGCCCGCATCTATTTTTTGTTGCCCGCACCTTTTTTTAATGTGACCATGCCTTTTTTGACACGGCTGCAACCAATTTGACGCTGCCGCCCCCCAATGTGGCGCGCAACAAAAAAAATTCTGTGCGACAAATTTTTCTACTGCGAATTTTCACAGAATTTCGCTAAACAATTTGCCAATGGCGAAATCTAATTTTGTGACATCAATGCTGTTTTCACACTGCCGTGGGTGTAGTTCTATTCGTGCCCACTCTTACTGAGCAATAATCTATTTACTGGTATGGGCAATGGTACCAAAGTTGTTGCATACCGTATCAAAGTTTTGGTCTATTCGCTCATAGCCAATAGAATATTACAACATGCAAGTGAACTCTTGGTGCTGAGATCCAGTGCTGACTCCCTGATTCATGTAGTAAAGGATATCTGCCTTTTTTTAACATAACTCCTTTTGCAATAAAGATATAAAGAGGCTTACTTGGATTAATGCTATATTCTTACTGCATACCTTTACTGACAGCACCTGCTCCAACTAGCACCCTTCTTTGCTTATTACCATAAAATTGATAATAAGTAAACATGGAGTGGGGTATTGAGCACTGCTACAGTTCTTTTATGCCATGCATTTTTGATCATAAAGGACTTCTATCACAAGGTAACACATTAAAGGTATTCTTTTATACATTTAAAAATCATAGTTGTATCCATTCTTTTTCATAGGACTGAATAGAAAGGGCCATCGTATTTATCTTGTAGTATTGTATTTATAGTATCTTGCGGAAAGGGCTAAGCATATTGTAAATAAAACTAATTGAAAAATATGAATGAGACCTGAAATATGCCAAAATGAATTTAGCATTGTAGTGTTTACGGTAAATATGTTTAGTGATTAAGTCTAACAATACTGAAAAATCATCATTCTGGACTTGGCAAGCAACATTGGAATCATTTTCTTCATAATTGAGCCAGATTTTCAAATTTCAACCTTTTGTAAAATACTGTATGAATCAACTTGAACTTGTTTTACTCTACAGAAAATAAAAATGGGTCAGTTTTTATACCGTGGTCATTCATTTATACAGTATATGGTGATATCATTGATGTATGAAAAAATTAATTGTGCTCCAGACACAATGCCTGTTGGAATGAAACGCTGCAAGATGCATCTTCATCTGATAAGAAAAAAACCTGATGGCATCTGGCAGATTTTTTTTCTCATTGAAATACATTGACTTTCATAGGTAGATGCAGGAATAAAACACTATCCAGCTTTATCTGATCCATCTTTACATTACAGCCTCTGGAGATCATATTTTGTTGGATCCTACAAAATCTCATGTTGTTGCGTGGTGTTGCATGACAAGATCAAATAAAATTTGACCCACAAAATCTAATCAAAATCTCCCATGGAGTTTAGCCCTTAAAGATTGTATTTTCATTTATCATTCTCTGTGGCCTAGGTAGCTATGGGAGCTTGGTTGAAGTTCTAAATAAATAAATAAAAAAGTCCTGAATAAAAATAAATGTACCTTAAGAGCGCAAAATTAGCAACAGTGCTTGAAATGCTGTGTAAAAAAACAGTAATGATCCTGACCCAGTGTAGCTGATTTCATTTCACTGACTCTGTGCAGTAGGATACAGTTTCATCAGGAACCAATAAACAGGATCCCTGCATGGAACCCTTATCTCCAAGCAGACAGGGTCCTGCGTTTGCAGACTACTGCACAACCATGCTGGTAGAATGGTAAAACACAGGGCAGAACTGAATACAGCAATTCTCTGTTTTTATTTTCTTTTAAGGAACTGCATGGGGCTCATCTGCATGCTGAGATCATGCTAGGAAAGTAGAGCAGTTAGCACAAATCAGACGCGCTGCTACAATGAGGCAAGGTGACAATCTTGTGTTAGGCAGCAGTGCCCCATATGTTAACAGAAGTTACTCCTGGTAACTTTAAGAGACAAAATTATAGTTTGCCTCTACTAGCAATGCAGCCCCCTTGACCCTATCAGAAATGCCCCTGGCACATACTGTATGCTTTGTTGCTGCACACTATGGGTATGTCAGTACTCTGTAGCAAGCTGTGCCAGCGCAGTAAGGGCTTCTCTATTAAAGGCCATACTGGTTTGAATTTGTTTTAAAAATTCAGATGCGTAAAAACTGGTAGTCCTGACCAAAATTGAGCTCAGTCAGATATACGAAGCAGCCTTTTTCCATTTTAAAAACTCCAACCAGGCCTTAATGAACTTACCCTGAATGTTTTACTGCTCAAATACAGCAGAGAATTTGAACATGGATTTTTTTTCTGAATGCATTTTTGTGAATCTTTGTATTATAACTTTTACAACAAAGTTTCTATTTTAGAACTATTCTATAAAATAGGAGCCTAACTTTGAAACTTTCATGTGTATGCCTTGTGTTTATATTGCTGTCAAGTTTTAAGAGCTTTTCTGTCTTTTGCAGATTAAATAATAGAAACAACTGATCCTGAATCTAGAATTCCCACTTTGCATAAAGGTAATAAAGGACAAGTGTGTATGTTGAAAGCACTGACATTTACATCACAGGTTTTCAGAGCTCATGGAAACACAGCATGAAACAAATTTTTTTTTTCCCAAAATTGCCTCGGCACATAAACTGCTTTATCTTTGAACAGGTTTGTAAACTCACACAGTAACAGAGGGTGTTAAAGTGGATAGCTGAACATTTCAGTGCAGTAAAATTTGCTTTGAACACAGTTTTTATTCAGTCCGTAACCTTGGGTAATAACTTTTTTTATTTATAAAACCTGCACTCAGAGAATGTTTTTAAACACTGTGTATCCTACGGAAAAACAGACTTTCACCTTAAAATAAAGGAACTTTTGATATGCTGTATACATTGCTAACCCAGTGCCTTTTGGACTTGGTTATCATGTTTTATCTTTTCGACAGATTATTTAACCTATAGGGTTTTTTCTAGTTTCTCTTTGTTGGCCAGTGTTTAGGAGCTGATTTATTAATATATGAGCTTGCGTTTTGCCACAATTTGTGTAAATCGTGGTAAAAAAAAAATTCTAGATTGCAGGTTTTGGGTGCAGAAAATGTTATTTTTTACAACTTTTTTTAAAAAATCTATTGACAAGGAAAAAAAAATCTAAAAAACTGCTATGATGCAGCTTATACATATGTATTTTCTTATCTATCCTTATCTAAGACAATTTCTCATTATTCACAGAATAGGATGCTCTAATTATTGAAACTGTATTAAATCACCTATGGAATTTCTTTATATTTAAAGAGAGTTAAAAACATGAGGACATATATTACTGTGCCTGCAAAGTTTAGTTTCTACATTTGTTTTTATTTATACCTGCAGTATGTCGGATGGCATGTCCTTGACTATCTAAGAAAAGAATATAAACTAAAGTTTAACAAAGAAGTAGGGTAGAAGTGCTACATAGTAGGGCTCATTCCTTCCTGCCTTCGATTCCCAATTGAGTGCTGCTGTGCCTATTGACACAGAGGAACCTTGGGACTACCACCACCTCTGGACTAAGCAGTAGCTCCAACTACATAAATTGTGTCAGTTCAATTGCACCAAAAATGTAGGGTGCACACATCGTTCACACAGCAAGTACCAGAAATGACACCGGATAGACTACGGAAATATTCAGCACAAAACTCATGGTTGTATTAATTTTGGCAAAATGGATGCAATTGCTGTAAGCGCATTACAATTGTGTCAAGAGCATCTCCCCTTTCTGATTGATGCCAGAATTCTGGGGAAAAAACTGCATTGTGGGAAAAAACATGGAATACCTGGTGGGTACGCTTAAAACTGCACTTTGCTCACCGCATTGTGGATGTACATATGCCCTTTAATATTTTGGGCTCCTGTACCAGCCCAAGAACCCACAGCCCTTTAGCTGAGAAGATCTGGGCAAGGCAAATGCCCATACCTAGTGCACTCTTACCTTCCTGTTTGTGCCTGTATGTTACCCAACCACTTAGATTGTAAGCTCTACGGGGCAGGGACCTCCTTGCTACTGTGTCTCATACCACATGGCACATATATATATATATTTATTGTATTTATTATATCACTTGTCCTCCCTGTGTGTAATTTTGGATTCTGTGAGATTGTACAGCGCTGCGTACCCTTGTGGTGCTTTATAAAAGTATAAAAGTTATACATACATACATACGTCCAAAGATGTCCCCAATAGGTCCCTTTTTTCTGCTGATTCACTGCACATGCTCTGTTCTGCTCTCAGTTACCTGGCTTAGGAGGAGACACAGCTTCTCAACAGCTGCCTAGAGCACACTGAGCATTTGCAGTGTCATTGACTGTCCTAAGAAAATTCAAGATGGCGATGTCCTGTGACAACTTTGAATGCCTGAATCATTACTGTTAAAGAGATTATGATGAACCTTTAGGCTGGTACAGTAAGCTCATTATATAAAACAAAGCATTTCTAGCCATATGTATTTTTAAAGTTTAGTTGTCCTTTTAGGGAAAAAGATAAGTGTGTAGTTTCCATTCACTATAGTAACATGATTTAAACAGTAAAATATGAGGTTTAAGACTACTATTTATAATAGATACTTTCAATAAAGAGAACTTTCTTTTTGAAATACGGATATACAAATATATTGTAAACTGCAGTTTTCCTAGTTATCCGCCATCCTCTCTAAATAAAAAGAAACAATGCTAAAAAGGGATGGACTGAAAACATATTAATATAGTGTAATAGTATACTTTAAATTCATAGTTAAAATCAAGCTTGTTTGCATTATTAAGGAGGAGCTTTGGTCCCCGAGAATGATGGAAAATTATGATAAATGCAATAAACTGATTCCCACAACCTCTTGATTATTAAGTTCCAAAAATACATCAGCCATTGTATAGCACTCATTGTATTGCATTATGTATTTGCTCACCAGAGAAATGAAGATAGATTAATTTTTTATATCACAGTTACACAATTCATTTCAGCAACTTTGAGCGAAGTAGAATTGCTTTATTTTAAAGTTTCTTCAAATTCAAATAACAAGAAAGTGTTTAAAGATTTATGTCTCTGTTCTTATTAAAGAAAAAAAATGCCTGCCAAACCATAGCCAATTTTTCGATTATGCTTAAAGAAGCATTCACTTGTATTATATGCATGATGTTATTTAGCCTGATACATGGCGAGAATGTAGTTTAAATATGACCATAAATTCCTGTGTATGAAATAATGGCGATTTGCGTAAAATGTTTACCCCTTTTATAGAGTATTTGGGGTTCCATAATTAAGCTATTGTGTAGAAATGCAGTCTGGAAGTGGCACAGGAAAAAGAACACCTTGAAATGATGTTTCCATGACAAACTGAAGATACAAAGTTCTAGATGGGAGTCATTTACTTACCACACAGCAGTTATTCCTTAGTCACAGTCACATTTGTGAAAAATCCTGTTCATTAAAGGTAGTTAAATCAACATGTGTTCCTCACACCTTTGCATAGTTGCATTCAGTGCCACTGCCTTGCTCCTGCCTCCTGTTCCGAATTGAGCGCAGTTGTGCCTATTGACATAGGTTGCTGTGGGAACTTTGGACCTATGACCACTTCTAAACCAGGTGGTAGCTAAACCGTGTGTACAACGGCCAGTCACTCTCCTTTAAAAGCAGTAAGCAGGGGAGGATTCAGCCCGTGAAACCAATGTTTTGGTCTTTTCAGTCTTCTCTCACCTTATAAAAGCTAATGGGAGGATCAAGCCCTGTTACTCAAACCAATGCCCAGGTCAGGAGACACTTAACCCAAGAAATGTAACCATGCAAGGAGGTGCCAGCCTTTGAAAAATATGACCAGAGGTAAATAGTTAGGACCACGATATGGGGTTTTTCTTGATGTGGTATGGTGGCTTATTAATTTTATTATCATACTGTAACTTTGTAACTAAAAACCTGTTTTTGAAAAAACATGCACTTGTATAGATACTAAATTAAATCCCATGTTTTCTAAATAAACAGGGGGGCAGAAAATGTACATTGATCAATCCCTGCTCATTTGTATGCTTGTAGCTAATTTGGTCAGATCAGATGCACTTGCATTGTATTTTACTTAGCCTTGGAGTGCTCATACAAACCCCTTATTTTCTGGTTGTGCAACTGCATTTGTGCAACTGCATTTGATTATGTCAAAGTGCAAGCAAATCTGTGGCAGTTTTGATGCATTGCCTGCTATTGGGGCAGGTGCAACTCCTCCTGATGACTGTAACGATGCTGGAATTAGGCAACAAAATGCTGCACTCTGGGATAAAAACAGGGTGATTGTAATCATATTGATACAAATGTTGGATTGTTATAAAACCCAATAAAAATTTAAAAATTTAAAAAAAAAAAAAACAGGGTGATTGCGTTTGAAACTGCAGTGAAGTAAGTAAATGACCACTACTGATTTGAGACAAAAAATGTTGTAGCCTAATTAACAATTTAATGAAAAATATTACATTGGAAAATGCTTATCTTTTAGTCTTATTCAGACAATTTTTTGTTCTGTTTATTGCATCAAATATTCAACCTTGTTTATTCAATAGAAATAATCTGTATAACAACACATTTGTATAAATGCAGCTAAAGCAAATATGACACTTTTTGGCTTACTGCAATGTACAGTGCTCGTAAAACCTGTGAAAACCTGTAAAATTCTGTACAGTATATACATTTTCTGCATTACACTTGCTTTTTCCATTCTACATACTCTTTGCGACATTCACAGTCAGTAAAATGAATGGCCTGTGAGCTGGCAAATTCAATACTTTATTCCATATCAAAACTTTCTCCAGTTCTGATTGACTTGATATATTACACTTGCTGTGCATGTAAGGCATTATGAGCTGTAATGACTAAAAGGAAGCATATACAGGTATACAAACTATTGTATACAGGTATACCTAATGCGCACCCAAGTGCCAAAATCAAGTGATATAGTTACATAGGGTTGAAAAAAGAGTCCATCAAGTTCAACCCTTCCAAGTAAACCCAGCACACACAAACCTATACTGACCTTAAATCTTCCATCCCCTTTACCAGTTTAGTTGCACGTCTCTGCACTCTCTCCAGCTCATTAATATCCTTCTTAAGGACTGGAGCCCAAAACTGCACTGCATACTCAAGGTGAGGCCTTACCAGGGACCTATAAAGGGGCAAAATTATGTTCTCATCCCTTGAGTCAATGCCCTTTTTTATACAAAACAGCACTTTATTTGCTTTAGTAGCCACCATATGACATTGCCTGGAATTAGGCAACTTGTTATCTACAAAAAACCCCTAGATCCTTCTCCATTAAGGATACCCCCAACACACTACCATTCAGTAGATAGTTTGCGTTTATGTTATTTCTACCAAAGTGCATAACTTTGCATTTGTCCACATTGAACCTCATTTTCCAGTTTGCTGCCCAGTTTTCCAGTTTAGACAAATCGCTCTGCAAAGTGGCAGCATCCTGCATGGAACTTATAGTTTTGCACAATTTAGTGTCATCAGCAAAAATAGAAACAGTACTGTCTATGCCCACCTCCAGGTCATTAATAAACAAGTTAAAAAGCAAAGGACCAAGGACTGACCCCTGCGGTACTCCATTAACCACACTGGTCCAATTAGAAAATGTTCCATTTACCACCACTCTTTGTAATCTATCCTTCAACCTTCATAGATAAGCTTTTTGAATAAACCTATTGCACTATACATGACTTGCTTCTTCTCCTCTACAATTAACCCCATGTGGACATTTACTGTGAGGACACCTCATTGTGTTTCCCAACCAATGTTCAGTCTATACTAAGGAAAGAGTGACAGCCACAGCCTAATTTGTCATGTTTTGCATCCATGTCTATATGTTCTGGTTAGCAGTTGGTGTGACCAGTGGAAGGGATTCCCCATACACTTGCACTGAGCACTAAACATGTTGTTTTCCTATCATTTAAAAAAAAAAAAAAAAAACAAACAAAAAAAAAAACAATAATAATGTTTATATAACTTGATTTTAGCACTTCCCTTGAGATACTACATTGCTTTGAACCCATTTAGAGGGAAGGTTTTTAAAGGGAGCTGCAAGCAAATTTGTCATTTAAGACAAAGCGCTGGCCTCATTTACAAATGCTTTCTCTAAGGCATTTTGAGAAACTGCAAATTTGAGCTCTTTACTGGAGCTGCATCTGTAACTTTGATTGTATAGCTGGATCCTAATTTCCATGCTACCCTGAAATGCTTTAGTACTGTATGTTGCCTTGTTTTAGCCTAACATAACGCTTCTTTTTTTAAAATCTAATGGTTAAAGCTGTTTATTTGAAATGGTGGCATTTACAATCTTGTTAAAAATGTCTGCTTTATGAGAGCCACCAATTCGGGTAACTCCCCAAATAAATAGGGGGCGGGGGGGTGACAGCTCTGGGAACAGCTAGGGTTAATACAATCTGCAGTTTACTCCCCTTTTCAGTCTACAGCTGTCACGGCAGAGAGAATGCTTCATCCAGTTATCACTTTTCTTTGAGAGTAATTCTATCTTCAAGCCCTGAATGGGAACAGCACAATTATGACCTCACTGTGTCAGACAGTAAGCAGCAGGAAATGCACATAAACGTTAGATTTCTATTTCTGAAAAGAAAAATCTTCTATGGCCATGACCAATGTAAGGGCCTATGGCTAGGCGGAAATGACATCACATACAGGGCAATAGTGACGGAAGTGACGTTATGTGCAAAAGCCACACTGAAGCCAAAAATTTCTACCTGTGAAATCACATAATGCTTACTGTGCATACACGCCGGAATTCAACACAAGACTTCAGAAGATTTGCTAAAAATTGGGAGAATGCTATTGGGGAACGGGAGACTTGGGGAGAGCGCCACCAAAATCAGGTAACTTCCAATAAAATAGGGGGAGTTGACAGCTCTGGATTTAATACAGGCAAAAGTATCACAAAGGAATCCAGGAACAGTCATGACAAATGGAAACAAGGCAGGCAACAGTCTCTGCAACAGGTTAATAGAGATCTCTAATCAGGGAAATGGAATTATTGGGGGTTTAAATATACAAAGTCAACACCATACATGGTGCCAATGCCCCGTTTGTGTGCTTGCAATGACACTGGCTTTATCTGCACTGGTGGGCCCCTTCTGCTGCAGATGCAATGACTTCAGCATTTCTGTATTAGTTGAGGTTCCAAGAATCAGTGCCCATACTGGAGGTGCTGCATGACAACCACATAGGTAGCCTTATCTATTTGTTCCTTTGAGCACTGTTTGTATGTCCCTGGGGGTATGGCTTGAGTCAATGGGTAAGCTATATTTTTGTCATGGAAATAAATGTGGCTCATAGTATGAAATACTGTATAAGGGCCAATTTACAAATAAATGGGAAGGGTGCAATGTGCACAGGCCCTTGAGCTCATTCTGGAACTACACTTTCCCAATGAATACAGCACCGGAATACCAGTATGCAGAGGAGCCCTGTACTTAGCTCCTGCACTGTGGCAGGCTGTACGGCATCCACCAGCACTGCACTTGTATGAGGTGTAAAGCACAACAATGCCCCAGATGCAAGAATTGGGTAAATGGACACAATTTTGAACACCATTGTAATTTTTCACCCTCTTCATGTTCTAGCTTGGGGGCTGGGGTATTGTTAAAATAAATGAAGAATTAAAGCTTTAAATTTATTCAGAATGGTTTGATAGCTACATGAATAGCTTCTGTGCGAACATAAAATAATGTACTGTCAGAATAACAGATTGTCTACTTACTGTCCATAAATACCATTTAAAGGCAGCACTAAATGAATAGACTGTCATCATTGACAATGGAAAATATCCCAACTCTTAAGTTTAAAACAGCAAATGTATGAATAAAATACATATATAATAAAATACTGGCCCTACTCATGCATAACATTAATATAAAGTTATTGCTATCATATTCATGTGATCATGGAATTATAGTTTACATATTGGCTTCCTACTGTATTTTTGTTCTTCAAGAGAACACATTTTACTGTAGAAATTGCTTAATTTGCTGTGCACAAATCATTCTAAAGGAAAATTGCATTTTTTTAATTACATTTCAATTTGTAATCCAAATTACTATACTCACAATAAATATGAATCTGTTCTACCCTTCCATTTTAGTTTTAGTTTAGTCGGCTTCAGTTGCTGACTAAGAGAAAGTTTATAAATATTCCACACCATTAAGAATCTATAATGCGTCTATCAGCAGTTAAAAATAAGAAGAAGCTCATGTTCTGAATCTAAGTGAGGAGTGTTTTGGAGAGAGCTTAGCATAAACACATATTCTGCGTGCTTAAGCATACTGAAGTTTGTGGTTTGGACTTCACCCTTATGGGGGGAATGTAATGTAGGTCCCTAATCAATGGGAATAAAAAGTTGCATAGCAAAAATGTTTGCCTTTGTGTGAATGTAAAATATCTTTTGTGAACTCTTTGCCTTTTATGTGACAGTAGGATACCGATTGTGATTTATTTACCTTGCACCAGTGTGCATCATATGTAAAAAACTTGTCAATGAAAAACCAGGCCTGGTTTGTTGGCACAATAAACACTTTTTACACAGAATTGGAGTGCTGCAGCATGTTTATCAGAGAGTTATATTTGACCCTCAGCAGTGGGACCGGAAGCTTGCACCTGATGATACAACAAGCGCACGGTATAGTGAAGCATTATCCATTTTTTGTATATTTATGTCATCTTCAAGCACATCTGTAATAAATGTTTAGTGAAAAGTACTAATCCACATTTACTAATCCACGAATCCGAATCACGAATGGGAAAAAATCGTATTGGAGACGAAAATTTTGGAAGATCGCAAATATCACGAAAATGCTTACGAAAAAATCGTATTAGTCACGATAATATCATATTGGCGATCCGAAAGTCACGAAATTTTCGTACCGAACAATTGTAAACAACGGTAAAACCTTTCCGATTTTTTCATACAAACGAAAAAATCATGCGCCATACGAAAAAGTCGTGCGCCGTACGAAAAAGTCGTGCGGACGCCCGAAAAAATCGTTGAAAATACGCTCGGAGCGTTCACATGAATGCTCGAGCGTTCGTGCTTTTGTAAATGTGCCCCTAGATGTGTGAATATATATGTACTATATATATATATATATCCGTCCTTCAAATGCCTGTACTCCAATGCAAAAACCATACAGTATATGCCGGGGTGCACAGTTACAATAAATACTGTATACAAAAAATTATATTAAACTGACATACCCTATAAAAAAAGTGACTTTTAAATAGAAAATATAATATATTATAGAGTGTGCCAGTTTAATATAATTATGTTTATATATATTTATATATACTGCGTATAGAGGTGTGAATAGCAAAAAAAAATATTTATAAAGTCCAGTTGCTTTAGACTTATTTCTACTACTCAGAAAGGCAACATTCTTTCCACAATTACAGTGTGAATGCACCAGCTGCATTGACACCAAATACAGGTGGTGCAGAGAGCTGTGCTGATTTGTAAATTGTGTCAGTAGGCTCCTATTGGTATCAAATGCAGGGCTGAAGTTGGTAGAATCTGGTTAATTTTAAATTCTAGCTCAACAACGTGAATATTCCCAACGGATTTCTCAGATAAAGTGGAAAGATTATGACAAACGGTTGCTTCCAATCAAGCAAAAAAATATATATATTTCTAAATTTTGTGTGAAAGGTTAATTTAACATAACATCTGCCCTAAATAAATATCAATTCCAGATGATATACCTGATAAAAATGTACTTACATACTATATACAGGTGTAAACAAGTGTGGAAATTACACTCATGCAGATAAGCTTCACATTCCTAAATAAAACCTGTTCCTGAAAATTCCATGATGCAAGTGAATGGATTTTGTACTAATCTAATAATGTTGCTAAAAATAAAAGGCATCAGCAACTTTGAAAGTGTTACAGCTGTTAAATGTGATGAGTCTGCAAACACTGGCTCAAAGGTCCATTTATAGCTTTATGTTGAACTACTTTTTCCAGATGTGAAACACCAATAAATATATCATGTGCCAAAACATGATTAATAAAAAACAAAAATAGTGTCACTCCTTTACCATATTAGGGAATAATTCATTCATGATGATGGATTTTTATTAGAACTGCAAATATTTTTTTTTTATCCTTAATAATCCCTAGGGCGTCATGGTGTGGTTGAACTAGTAGCAAATGGGAGTTATCTCTTAGCTCACAAACTTGTATGATAAATGATTTGTACCATAAATTCTAGGTAGAATATAAACCAGTCTTCACTTTAGGGTAATTCTTTGACCACAAATTCATTGCATATATGGCCGCTTCAAGTGAAAGGAGATATTAATATGTAATAACAATAGAATGATGGAAACTTTTAGCTTCAATTATCATGATATGGTCTGTAAAATGTCCACATAAAAATACAGGTATAGGATCCCTTATACAGAAATCCATTATCCAGAAAGCTCTGAATTACAAGAAGGCCATCTCCCATAGATTCCATCTTATGCAAATAATTCTAATTTTTAAAAAATATTTCCCATTTAATAAAACATTACCTTGTACTTGATCCTAACTAAGCTACATTAATCCATATCAGTGGCAAAACAATCCTATTGTGCTTATTTAACATTTAAAATTATTTTTAGCAGACTTGGTATGGTATGGTAATTCAAATTACATAAAGTTTCCTTATCTGGAAAACCTTAGGCCCCAAGCTTTTCAGATAATACATCTGGTGCCTGTACAGGGGCCATATATCATGGTACACAGTAAAAAATATAAAAGCACAGTCTAAAAACCACTGGCATAAAAATAAAGGCACTTTTTTTGCAGAGATTTTGCATTTTGTCTTGTGCTCCCCCCTGTGTGTATTTTTTCGATTAAAAACCACTGGCAAAATCTTATCACTGTCTATGGGGGGAAAATGAATTTGTCTATTGCAACTTCAACAATCTGCCACAGTCCTAATATTTGAGTAGAACACAAAGGGGATCACATCATAGCAGACAGAAAAAGACAGATGAATTTGCATGTTTTTACTATAAATACCATAGAGGTAGTTCATTAGTACTATGGCCCTCCCTTACTAAAAGATTTTAAAAAAATGCAGCTGTCAGTGGCAGAGCTTGGTATTTCACGTATTGCTTTTTGCTTCATATCTCACATTAAAGGTTTGGTTCACCTTTGAATTCACTTTTAGTATGTTGTAGACCAGGGATCCCCAACCTTTCTCACTCGTGAGTCACAAGTCTAATGTAAAAAGACTTGGAGAGCAACACAAGCATCACAAGGTGCCAAAAAAGGCCTAAGATTGGCTATTAGGCAGCCTCTATGCACACTATCAGCTTACAGGAGGCTTTATTTGGTAGTAAATCTTGTTTTCATTCAACCAAAACTTGCCCCCAAGTCAGGGATTCAAAAATAACTACCTGCTTTGGGGGCACTGAGAGCAACATCCAAGGGGTTAGTGAGCAACATGTTGCTCACAAGTCACTGGTTGGGGATCACTGTTGTAGACATTCTGTAGATATTCTAAAACAATTTGTAAATATGTTATTTGTGTTTTATTTACCCTAACAGCCAGTAGTAGTTTGAATGAAAAACTGGAATATTATGAGGAGAGGGTCTTACTAGAAATATAAGTAACAAAGGTAACAAAAACAATAACATTGTAGCCGCACAGAGCAAAACTTTTTGGGCTGCTGGGGTCAGTGACCTCCATTCAAAAGCTGTAAAAGAAACAGAAGAGTAAAGCAAATAATTAAAAAAAAAACTATTAAAAAAATTAATCAGAACTAGTTGGTAGAAATAGGCATTCTAAAAAGTTAAAATAGAACTGTGTGTCGTTCCCTTGTTCCATATTGTTCTATTTTTGTCACGGTTTTATTTTTTTTTAATCATTTTTTTTCTTAGACTCGAAGGTTGATAAATCTGCTTCACTGTTTGCCCATGTACTGTATCCAATAAGATGTTTGCTTATAAACATGTGACTAGTAAATGCTACTTGATGGTTGTTACAACTTACTGAACACAGGCAAAAAATCCCTGTGTGTTTTATTACATAACGCATCAAATTTCTCTTTACAACCTATATAATCACACAGCGCAGACCTTTTTACCTAAATGTTGACGCTGTGCTCCTAGCATAGTACAGGTTATTTTAAAGGGTTAGAGCATATTGGGAGATGTAGTCTATAAACATTACTCATTTGTTATTTAAGTGACACTGTTTAATAAAACTTTTCCTAAGCTCTCCAAGGCCAGGAGCCCTGAAGAGAGATGTAGAGGGATCTTCCAATGAGAACCTTGTCAGTCCTTTTCTTTGTTTTGGCTAGTGATGCTATAGGCATGAAACATGAGGCATGATTTCTTTCTAGCCTATTAATATTTTATCAGCAAGTACAAATTACATGTGAATCGAATGTGTATTACATACAGTTACATACAGTTACCTCCTCCTTCTGCTAAAGCCCTCCTGTCAGGTTATTATAAAAAAAATTATAGGGATAAGGATAGGACAATCTTCTGTCATAATTAAACTATAAGTGATTTGTATTACTCAAATAACATGTTTGGGGCTGTCCTACCCTTTACTGTATTAACTGAATGGAAAACACTTGTGAAGGTTCTAGAGCTTGCCAGGCCAAAAATATTTGAAGTAATGGTGTTATCTAGTGAAAGAGGTTAGAAAACTTAAAGGGGAACAATCGCAAAATCAAAATCTTCAGTTTGAAATTGTTATAAAGAATAAGGCATTTTTGTAAATATGTTGCTTTATTTTTTTGCTCCATTTAAATGATATTGTATTAGTTTCACAGCTTCCACTCCCCCCCTTCGCAAACACGCATGCGCACACCCACACGTCCTTAAAGGGTACACTTGTGATCAGATGGTAATTGAATATGCAGAAGTTAGTATTTCCGACTGAGTATAGTCTTAAATTGAATTAAATCAAATTTCCAACATTTTGTAAACCACTGCCATGCGACAATCAACAGCAACCACTTGAGTGAAAAACACCTGGTATCATCCAATGTGCCTCATATTTGTTGTTAATATCATCAGCATGAGCAAGGATATATCCCTTAACATCCACTGTATATTATAATTGGTGTTAAGACACTTGGGCCTAGATTTATCCAAGATGGAATTTGATTAATCTTGTCATTAAGTTCTTTATGGTGAAAGGGATATACAAGAGCTATAAAAACATATGTGAGACTTATTTTACATGAGGTGTTTTTATCTTTTGGGATTCTGGGATAAATTCTCTTTTTCTCTTTAGATTTAGCTCTCTTCAAAGCTTTAGCATTTACTATTAAACTGTTTATGCACACACACTTTGATCTGGAATGAAGACCTCTTACCAGGTATAATGCTAAACATATTATCTTATAATCTTCCAAGTAGTTTTAGAAGCTTGCAGATAGCTTTTTTTTTATTGTGCATGTTTGTAGTACCATTTAAATATCAACTGAGGGCACCAAAAGGTTTGTCCATATGGCAAGCAGTACTGGATGCAGGGGGATGCCACCCCTTCACTTCGTTATTTCTGTAAAATATCAGGGATGCAAGAGTTTTGAATCCTGGAACTTTTTATTGTAATACCGAAGCTTTCTTTTGTTTCTCGATGCATATTAATAAAATGGAAATAAACTGGGTTAAAAATTGCAAGATAAAAGAGCATATAGAAGGTAAAAGGGAAGAAAAGATTGCTGGGAGAGAGAAGTATAGAAGAGATAGAGAAGTGTTGTACAGATGAAGGCAGAGGCATCAGAGAGGGTTATTGAGAACAGGAGAGAAGATTAACATAGGAAAAACAAACAGCGAAAATGTAGAGAACAGTAGTAGATTGAGAGGATGATACATATTCATTCTTGTGGGAGTTATATAGAATATGTTAGGGTTGTGCTGTATTACAACACACAATACTCAGACAGGGGCTGCATTGGCAGAAGCTGAATTGGCAGTCAGGGAAACTCATATGCAATACAGGGGTACAGGCCACATACTTTGGTAAATCTATACATACTGGGCATCAAACTGTTAGTAGATAAATAGTTTTATAGATCGAAATGGCTTTGCTTTAAAGTCAGTGAAATCTCCCACTTTGTGGGAGAGGCTTATGATAACAGTGGGTGTGGCTTATAATTGTATTTTAGGGCTCTGGCACACGGGGAAATTAGTCGCCCGCGACAAAACTCCCTGTTCGTGGGCGACTAATCTCCCCGAGTTGCCTTCACCTGCCATCCCACCGGCGAAAATGTAAGTCGCCGGTGGGATGGCACACAAGGCGTTGCGATTTCGCGCAAATCGCCGAAAAAGCCTCGCAAGTCTTTTTCGCAGATTTCCCGAAATCGTGCCGCCGCGTGTGCCATCCCACCGGCGACTTACATTGTCGCCGGTGGGATAGCAGGTGAAGGCAACTCAGGGAGATTAGTTGCCCGCGAACAGGGAGCTTTGTCGCGGGCGACTAATCTCCCCGTGTGCCAGAGCCCTTAGGCACATTGTTCTACGCTCAGTGCACTTAGCATCCTTCTACTTTTCATGCCCTAACTCAAGCACTTACAGCAAGTACACAAACACTTATTTTCTAAGCAAAGCATCTCATCAGACATTAGTACATCTAAACTCCTCGGCTCAATAAAGTTCAAGCCCCAGTAATCTTATTACACTTGTTCTTTAACCCAACGCAAAAAGATTTTGGAATTGGTGTTCCAGAGGCATTATTTTACACCCTCTAAACTGTGCATTTCATATTCACAGAAGTACTTTTAACAGTGTATTTTTCAAACTTTCTACTAAATGGGATTTAATATGTATGTACTGTATATTGAGCTGCATGCTTGTAACACTGCCTTCACTTTATCCCCCCCCCTTTATTAAACCACTATAAGCACTTCTGCAGTTTACCTTGATTTTATTTTTCATTTCATGATAGCAGCAGTTCTCTCCTGATAGAATTAAATGATCTCCCTTTGTTGTTCAGCCTGGGCAACAGCCCAGAACAGTAAAAGCTACTTTTTTTTCTGCTGCAAGATGCTGCTCTGGACACTTAACTTAATCAGTTTGCATGCTCCTGTTTCACTGGGGGTCATTTATAAACATTGGGCAAATTTGCACCTGGGCAGTAACCCTTGGTAGCCAATTATATGTTTGCAGTTGGATGTAAAAGGCTAAACACTTATTAGTTGCTATTTTTGCTGTTCAGGTGCAAATTTTCTCAGTACTTATAAATGAGTCCCACTGAGCACTAGAACTGGTCATATAAGTTTCCTTCAGCGGGGAAATTAGCTTTTGCTGTTCTGCCAAGCTGTCAGGATAGAAAAAAATGTAAATTATGAAAGTGCATTCTGATTAATTTTCCATCAAATTATACTTACCCTTTATTTCCTCTTGAATATATTATCAGATAACAGCATAAAAATATGAAATATAGAAGTCATATACAATAAAAGAGTATATTTTTCCATTCCAGTCTTTATGTAAAACACATTTTCTAATCTGTTATTATATTAAACTATAATTTTTTAAAAAACCTGAAATAATGGACCAAATAGTATACATAATGCCTTGGTACTTACAATTTACCCTTTTAACCTATAACTAAAAGAATTATGTTATTACAAAATTGTAATCCAAACAAATAACAGGGGTTGTATAAAAACCTACAGTAAAAAAAAATAGAGAGCCACCAAGATATTCTCACTGTTATTCACATAAAACTTTAGGATTATATCCAGACTTACTTTTAAAATAGCTCAAATTGGCCTGATGATTTTTTTTCTTTTTTTACACTTTTTTTTCTACTTTTAATTTTTTTCTAATAGGTACACTGCACTCTCTTTACTGGTATTCATTTTTAGATGTTTTATATATTTCCTGATCTGCTAGTTTATTATATTTATATATTCATGCCTAAAAGGAATGGCTCTAGCTGCCCCGTTATCTGCAAATAATCAAAAATAGGCTGGACACATTTTAAATGCAAGTCCCTTATTTTTTAAATTAATTGTTTGAAAGTTTTATTCACTAATCCTCCCAAACTTCAAGTGAACATGGTTCATTGTAGTGTTGGTGAACACCAGTACTTGCAGGGCACCCCAGCCTTGTCAAATGAGTCAGATAGTCAGCTGAAGGTTCCCCCCTAGGTTCAGAGTTTACTCATTTACTATACACTTAGGCGTATTTATTATGTATGTATGTATGTATGTATGTATGTATAACTTTATTTATAAAGCGCCACAAGGGTACGCAGCGCTGTACAGTATTACAGAATACAAAATTACACACAGGGAGGACAAGTGATATAATAAATAAATACAATAAATACATATATGTATATATATATATAAGTGCCATGTGGTATGAGACACAGTAGGAAGGAGGTCCCTGCCCCGTAGAGCTTACAATCTGTGCTAATGTGTGTAATCTGTGTAAAACTAATTCGCAGAAAAAACGGAGTAAAAAGCTGTGTAAAATAATAGAAAAGATCGCCATCTGAACGCCTGATATTACGCCGTTATTTTCCAAAAGTTCCGGTGGAAGAAAAAACGCGTAAAACAATTACGCCGATTTTACGCCGTTTTTACGCAATTTTTACATGGCGAAGCCTGGCGATGTGTGGCGAATTTTCTCGCTGTTTTTTACACAGCATAATAAATATGCCCCTTAGCACACACAAGTGTTTGGTCTATAGTATCATAAGGAACTGATTAGTCAGGTATAGTTGCCCTATATCCAAACAATTGGAGCATTTGTTGCTTACTACTCTGAGCAAACTGCTTCCTGCAATTAAAAACACTATGGTGAGTGATATTTTCCTCATATCCGAAGCAAGAAAGCCTAATATTGCATTGTAAAACCAGAAAAGCTTTCTTAGCTTGTGTGTAGGTCTATATATGAGGTTTCTTGGGAATTTTAACTACAGTAAGTTGATTTCATGGACTGTATGAACAATACTTAAAGACATTGTGATCATAGCAAAATTCAACATAGCCCATGCACAAAGCTTTTATAAATATAAATTTAGCAATATCTGCAATGACAGGCTTACTTTCAATTCCATTGCTAAATGGGCACCTTTATAGAAATAATTGCACCTCATATTCAGTTAACTTGATTGGGAACGATGGATTGTAATATTCAGTTTAGTGGATTGGTGTTGGGGAATATATTTCATTCTATTGCCAGTAAATGGCTGACTCTATTAGGGTAATTTATGAAGCGCTACAACAGTTGGCTCATACAAATGTGGGGACAGTTGTTGTGTGAATAAAATGCCATTAGTTAAAAGTACAGGTATGGGACTTGTTATGCAAAATTCTAAATTCTTGGAACCTGGAGTTTCTGGATAAAGAATCTTTCTTTAAGCTGAATCTCCAATAGTGATGAGCGAATTTTTTACCAGGCATGGATTTGCAGCAAAATTCCATATTTTGGCATTGGCGAATTGTTTTGTGAAACGGGTGCAAAATTTTACTGTGGAAATCCAGGGGCATATAAAAAAGGATGCAGTCACGTAAAAAAAGGCACAGTTGAGTAAAAAAAAAAAAAGGCGCAGATGCATCAAAAAAGGTGCGCGTGTCAAAAAAGTTGTGTATTACCCGTATTTTGAGAATTTTTCGGGACAGATTTATCATAATGTGAAATTAGAGCTCACTAAAGAAAAACTCACCCATTTTCTATTCATTCCTATGGAATTTTTAGAAGCGTATTAATCAATAGGTAAAAGTTTGAGTGATAAGTGATACTGACACGAAAAAACTACTTTTCAAAATATTAATATACATAAAAAGCTACCTATAGGTCGTGTTGGCGGTTTTTCGCTGACAGGTTTAATTTTGTAAGTAATTGTTACTTGAAGTCCCTAAACCTGACTGTTTTGCCAACCTGACTGTCCCTTCTCAGCCTGTCAGTTATAGCTTCTAATGCTAACAGACAAATATGCCAGCCCCCTCATAGAGGAACACAGGGGATCAGACAGGTAATGTAAACGCATCAGGCAAATTTTTATGGCAAAATTATAAAGTTCTTGCAAAGACAATGTTATGATAGATGTAAAAAAAAGATTTACTTTCTGGTGTCAGTATCTCTTTAAAATGTACTCTATGGAAGATGTCCTTCCCATAATTTGCTTTCTGGAGAATGGGTTTCTTGGATACTTGCATCTAAAGCCCTTTCTTGCACTTCTGCATAATTGAGCTTGGCACCAATGGTTCTGTCGTCCTCTTGCAGAACATGTGCACTGTACTTATTGAAGCTACTGCCATTTTTGATTTTGACACCAAGTCAAGGAAATTATGACAACACCGAAGAAATGAGCCCAAATCACCTCACAGAAAGAAAATAGTTTGCAAAGACATAAAAAATAAAAATAGAAGCTTTTATTCAGAATATAAAGAACTTTTATTCAGAATAAAAAGGCCTTTTTTAACTTTTGCAAATGTACGTTACATCTTCAAAATAATATGTAAGTGTGTTTTGCAGAGATCAGCTAATACAACTTTAATTCAACTCCAACCTACTAGTTTGTTATTCTGTTTCCTTTCTTGTCCCTGTGCAATTGCTGAGTGCATTTTACATTGTTTTAGTCTGTCAAAGTGAATAATTTACAGCATATATCCTGTAGTATTACTATTTTAGTGATAATTTTCCTTTATTATTTAAAAACGTAAGGGATTTTTTTCTTCAATTTTGTGTTTTTGATTGAAGTCCTATACATTTTTGTAGCATAGTCTCCTTAGCATATTGTTTATTTCTGCAGCATCATACATAAAATCTGTATTGTACAATCTCTAGGCTTAGGCTTGAAACCCTAAGGTCTGCTCTGGGAAATTAACAGATGTACAGCTCTTTATTACTTGCATATAAATGTGCTAATTGGAACAATAAATTCACACGAGGCAGCAGGTTGTCATAGATGCACAAAATATTCATCAACAGCTAATAGATGACTCTTCAGTGTTTAACTTATGTTCCTGTGCATCTGCATCTATTTTGTAACAGATAAGCAGTAACAGTTTCTTATATTGCAATAATGCTAAAAGTAATATCATAACAAGGCAAAAACTTCTCAGAAAAATACTTGTAAAAAAAACGCCAAAAAAAAGCGCCAAAAAAAAAAAAAAAAAATAACGAAAAAAAAAAAACGCAAAAAAATAACGCAAAAAAAAAAAAAACGCAAGCTATTCCTATGTATATGCATAGGCGATAAAACGCGGCGGAAAAACGCCGCGGGAAAACCAAGGCGAAAAAACGTGGCGCCAAAAAAAACGCGGCGAACCCAAAGTGGCGAACATCGGCAAAAGTCCGCGAATTTTCGCGAACGCGAACACCCGATGTTCGCGCGAATTAGTTCGCCGGCGAACAGTTCGCTACATCTCTACTGTGCAGGTGGTTGTGGTGGAATAAACAAGAAATTACATTAAATCTGTAGTACTGGCCTCAGCCTTAGCTGATGATTTACTGGTTGGATGACAAACCAATAATGAAAGACAATGTAATTCTAAGTAACTTTCTAATAAATAGGACATTCACTTTTTCAGTGTTTTAAAGTTATTTGTAAATATAATTGAAGTTGAAAGCAGTGTGGTTGATATTCTGCGATTCTTATTTTTTTCCCCTTTTTCTCTGAATAAAGCTTCTTACCGAGCAAAAAAAACAGGTTATTGGAAACCAGACAGGAGGTCAATCTACAATCTAGAAGAATAAAGCGTGGGCCATTGGCTCACTGTAGTAGGAATAGGAGAACAATAAATGAACTGAAGCAAATTAGAGCTGGAAAACAGAAATAAGAAATTGCAGAATATCAATCAGTATTCACAGTACACCTAGCAGGGGAATGATCATACATTCTTCTTTTTACATTCTGCATTTTAGGCTCAAAATATATAGTATAACAGGAATGTTAGCTAGAGAAAATCTCCCGCACTCTCAGGTCTTAGGTGAAATAAAAGGTGTTTATTCAAAACAATATCTAATGTTTCGTCTGCCTCCGCAGCCTTTCTCAAATACAATGTGGAACAGAACTGGTGCATTGAAAAAAACACAATTTGGCGCCAAAACAGTGACGTCACAAGGTGTATAATACAGGTAATTTACATAAGCGAGTACAAAGAACAAACATACACACATGTAAAAGCAAAAAAGTGTCAAAACAATGTGTATATAATATACAGGGACATGACATACAGTAGGGGAGAGAAAGCAATAAAACAGATATATAAATATACAAAAGCCCGTGTCAGAAGTGTTGCTGAACTGCAACTCTCTCATGTTGTGGAATGGCAAGCGCGCATAAGGGGACAGGGCACCGAGTTTAAGCATGTAGTGGAGAGAGAGGCAGAGAATGAAAAAAGAGAAAAGAGAAAAAAGCGTAACCGAAGAAAAAGAGAAAAGCAAAAGGTCGATGTGACAGAGTAATGCCACAAGTTGTGAAAGTTGCCGTTACGGCGGTCTCCACATATCATCATAGGCACCAAGGTGCACTTACCCACAAAGGAGAGAAGGTGCAACGATCGGGGGGAGTAGGGACAAAACCGTCAGAGAAGTTGCGCCATATGGGTGCTTGTTAAGAGTGCACCTCAGGCGGGTATAAATGATTGCGTTTGAGTAGCGATTTGACAGGTGTCAAAACTTGGTAAAGACGACCCGAACGTACCTGTAACCAAAATAGATCACGTCCATGACACCTGGGGACCTGAGAATGTTTTCTCTGTTTAAAGGACTTTGCAGTCTGTTCTAGGAACCTTTAGTGTTCTGGAAGGAACAGGCAGACCAGGCGATCC
The DNA here is from genome assembly GCF_000004195.4 of Xenopus tropicalis. Classification (NCBI taxonomy): domain Eukaryota; kingdom Metazoa; phylum Chordata; class Amphibia; order Anura; family Pipidae; genus Xenopus; species Xenopus tropicalis. The sequence continues at coordinate 56,275,434 of NC_030682.2, read as the reverse complement.
ATTATACTAGTCCAGCTCACACATTACAGCTAATTTTCCACAGGAAATCTGTCATGTGGAAAGGTATTTAATTGCAGGGATAATATTAGGAAGGTCTTTCAGAACAGGGCACAGGGCAGGAAGGTTACCTGTTTGTGTTTGGAACTCCCAGAGGGGCTGGGAGTGCTGCTTGCCACTGCAAAGAGCAGAGGCAGTCTTGACAAATTGACTAAGTACCTAAGGAACTGAGAGGAAAGCCAGGAGGTGGAGAAATTCCTCCAAAGGAGTATCAGAGGTGATACCCAACCATTTTTATTTTTTTACTGGTAGTCCGCAAGGGACCCAGTTTAATGAGAGAACTCATCAAATGTGTGATGGTAGCGCCCAGAGGGCAGAATTTATTTTTATGATTTTTGTTTTTCATGCTGAAAATTATTTAAAATTATTTAATTTATTTAACACCCCTGTGTTAAATAAACTGCCTTAAAGTGAAGAAAGTATCTGTTGTGAATTCCAAAGTTTACAGTTTATACTGTTTACATTCAAATATTATGACACAAATTTTTCTATTTAATCACCATCTGTTTCTTTAATGTCATGTGTTGTCTTACCAATTGCATAATGCCCATTGGTATTCACCTAGCTGGAGATGGTGTAAACTATTATATGAGTTGAGAAGTTTAGTTTTACTCTTATAGCGTTATTAATGATTTGTTTCTGAATTCCCCTAGAGTTTCATGGAATTAATTTTAAGCTTATAATACATCTTTATTGGAATACTACATTTAAATGAATATTGCACATTTTTATTATAAAGCAAAATCTACACATAATAAATCACTGAAAATCTCAGCCAACGAATGTTGTATGATCTCTGCATGTAAATGTGTTCATTTCTGTCTTTAATGTGATATTACGTGTCACTTTACTCTATTAAACTGACTTCTGTATATCATGCTAGTGTCTGGAAATATTTAAACCCACAGCATTACATTGTATTATTGTTATACAATACAGTACAGCTTTTTCTTTGGATTGATCTTCTTAAGATTTAAGGGGTAGCATCCTTTTTTTCATTCCCTGGTCTTTTATTGACCCAGAAGCCTGTGTTCAGACTTCTTTTGAATCTAGAACACCTACAGATCTGTAACAAAGATTTACTATAGCTGTTGCAATCACATTTATTCCTGAACATTTCTAAAACTTCTTACCCTGTCTTCTTTTATCTTGTTGCACACTTATCACAGTGGCTGGGGTCTTGCTCATTTTGTCAGAATGCAACATGGTCAGCAGGTTCCTTAGATATTTGGGGAAGACACTTCTTTTGAATTTTTACCACTATAGCATGCTTGCATTCAAACTGAAAATAATATAGGATTCTTTGTGCGTCAGAACCTCCATGAACTCCTTTTTGTCACATAGTCAGAAGAGAAAGTATAAAAACTTCAGTGGAGCATAAAATGTATACAATAGCTACATGTTAACACAAGAAAAAGCTGTCTATCTGTCATCTAAGGATCCATGAATTGTGATATAGTTGTCAGATATGAAGAGGGAATTTAAAGCCAAGGTTTCGAAAACTACAAATTTAGAAAATGCCGCAATTGGGCAGTCATTATAGTTAATGTGTGGAATACATGAATGCTTTTTCACAAAGCTCATATTTCTATTTTCCAATACACACTGTATTGCTAGTGTTATACAGTATACATTTGCATTCATAAATCAATAAAGAATATCTAAATTGTATTCAATTTCAATAACAGCATTATAATTAGATAATCTACTAGCATGCCTTGACCTAGAAACATACAAAAAGTCTGTTTTTAGAAGGGAATAATAGAAGTCATCAGTATCCCTTTACACTGATCTTTTAGATCTCTGTTTCCTCGCTTTGAGTCCTCATATATTGTTGGAATACTACATGCTTTCTCCTTTAAGAATATGTTGGTGAGGCTCAAGTTTACAAAGCTAAAGATATGTTTGTGTATTTCATTTTAACCAAAGTTGTTTTAGTAGTAATAATGACCTATATTATAATTAAACTTAATAGGATGTATGCATAGATCCTTATATTTAGTATAATATCCAAGCTACACTCCAGTTTCATTATATTTGGAGTTCAATATGCAGAAGTGGTTTCATACTATAGCATATCTTTTTTGTGCTGTCTATAGTTTAGACTATCAACTTGACCTATCAATTTGCTTGATATACTTTTTTTTTAAAATGAATACCTGCAAGTAGGGTTGTGGTTCCCAAATAGCATAATTTTCCTATCAGACACAGAAACATTTTTTTGCAGCATATTCTATGTATTTTACATTTTTATCATAATTTATATTTAAGGCCTTTTTTGTTCGACAGAGAAAACTTTCAGGATAATATAATTTCCTCGAGCATGGTGGGTGATCCTAATGCTACATGCAATAAAAATATATTCTGTGTATTTCATGAATTAGGAATATGTAGGATTTAGGGGTCATTTACCACTACCCCAAATGCAAAAGCATAGGCTTAAGGGGTGCAATTATTTGATTTTTAGTGACTTAAGATCAAATAATTGCACCCCTTGAGCCAATGCACTTAAAAGCTGAGCAATTTACCCAACTAGTCTTATAATTCCACAATTTTTACCTATAAAAATGAAGAAAAAATTGATGAGTGATACTTTTTCAAAGAGAGAAAAACTCTGTACATAATTCCCAATTTAAGGAAAGGATGGAATTATACAAACAAATTATTAACTTTCTTGCAGCCACAACACGGTGTGATGAAACACTATGTAATATTAAAAATTCTGTCATAAAAAAAATATCAAACTCCATGCTGATATATTGAAGCCCTTGACAAAGAGTACTGATTAATTAGCATAATAGAAGTGAGTGGGAATGAATAGAGTTAAATATTTCTTTAGCAACCATGTCGTGATATCACAGAGAGTGAAGTGTTTTTTACATCCCAGTAAAAATAGCTTATTAAATTATTACGCAGTTGTGGATTTCTGAACACAAAATGAAAAAAGACTGAACTGCTAAAATAAGTACAATTATTGGAATTATAGTCATGTTTTCTTTCTTTCTTTCGGTTAAGCTCATTTTGATGTTTAATATAATAAGAAATATTCATGAATAAATGTTTGCATACAGTAAAATCATTGTGATACACACTTAGAAAGTATGGAATTTTAGCCAGAGCTTACGCAGACAGAACTTTGTATCAAATGAATCTTAAAATAAATAGACTGGGTCAGTGTACTGTAACTGCAAAATGGCAATGCAATACTTGAGAAACACAACTGTTGGTCAATACACTATAACTGTTAGCAGTGGGTTAAACACCTGTACATTTACTCTAGAGAATAAAAATATAATTCATGGGTAGCCAGAAGTCAACATGACATTTTAGGAACTAAGGGACCAGCTGCATGAAATAAAATCAATTTTTATCCTAAAAACTGAAGTGCACATTGGTGTGGAGTATTGAAAGCAGTCTTTGAGTGGGCTCAAAAAAAACAACAGAAAAATGACTTTTGCCAACTAACATTATGCAATGTATTTATTTTTCTTGTCACCCGGTAACTAAAGATCAACATGAAACTTGTAACATGACACAACTAAATTACTGAAGATGACAGATTACCTGGTGATTTATTGATTTTTTTTTTTTTCAAGCAATTTCAAAATGAATTTTTCTTGATTAGAAAGGCCTTTATATTTAGTAATTTCCTGTAAATAAAAATTCCATTTTAGGCGAACAAACAGAAATAAGCATCAGTTATATCATATAAATATTTTTATGTTTTACAAAATAAGATTTGGCACTTACCTAAAGATAACAAACACTGTTTCTATAGGGGAAATAAAATAAAACAGAAAGAATAGCTATTGCTGAATTTTTCCTTTATTTTGTATCCCCTGCTATCACTACGTTTGAGTCTTTCTCTTGAACAATTTAGGGTCATTTAAAGCAGGGGTCCCCAACTGGGCACTGGGCCGCCGGCGTTCCCCCAGAGCACGATGCGCCGCACACCGTAAGACAGAAATTTAATGCGCGTCGCACATAAAGGTGAGAACGAACGCACTGAAAACACGAATGCTCAAACGATCGCAACGCGCACATAAAGGCGCAAATAGGCGCAAGACCGCACCTGAAATTTGCACTGTGCGCACCCTTCCCACCCCGGTCTGTGGAAAATGTTTTCTTCTTGCAACCGCTCCTTGGAGAAATAAAGGTTGGGGACCCCTAATTTAAAGGGTCAGATCTGCAAATAATATGCATACAAAAAATATAATAATGCAAATAATAAAGCTGGCCATACATTATAACGTGCACTCGTTTGGTGAGGTTGTCAAACAGGGGGATCTTTCCTTAATATATCTGTCTAAGGTGGTTGATATCAGGTTGATCACAACAATAGGTATACAGATTGCTGGGACAAGGACTGGATCAACAAGCTGACGGGGTCCTTGATCCAATGGAAAAACTGAACCTGCCTAATCAACATTTGGTTAATTTTTGGCCAGATATCAGTCAGACGGACCTGTTGGAGGGCCCCCGTACATGGATAGATAAGCTGCCAAATCAGTCTAAAGGAGCCAAATCAGCATTTTAAATCTGCCTGTGTATGGCCACCTTAAATCTTCACTAATGATGACTGGGAAAGCCAAGTAATACAGTACAGAGCTTCGACAGAAGGTTTCTTAGGCCGTTGAGTTTATGGCGTAAACGGGTAGTGACTCGAGTATAAAACTTTATTTAATTCACTAGGAATGTCTAATGTATTGTTAGTTAATTCAGGTTTCCTTATCCTTTAGGACTTTGGGTGAAAATTATAATTTTTCATCTTCTTGTGTTTACCCAGATTAAAAGTGTAGATTTTGCTGATGCATTATATTATAAGTGTATGTAAATGATGTGAATCTGTCTAAGGAAATGATACAGTGTAGGACCTATGTACCCAATATGGTTAAAAAGATGTAAATCTAGGCCCAAACTTCATTATACTTTCTATTTGTACTGCTAATTCAAATAAATTCTGTAATTTTTGTATACATGATAATGCAATGCACTTTGTGACTTAAAGGTAAACCATATTCCTGAACTGTCTCTATAAAAATATATCACATAAAACAGTCCAAAAGGTTTTCTATATTGGATCATCCAACAGGCACAGAGGGCACCCACAGTTTCCTTGGAAATATCAAGACTGGTACTTCTTCACTGAAAATGTGTTTGTTTTTTCAAATTTGAATGTCATAAAAATTGCCCATTCCCATGGGCAGCAAATGGTTGGGTATTTGGGGAAATTTGTTGCAATATTTTTTATGCTATTTAGTTGCAAAGGCTAAACAAGCTATAGCAGAGGAGACATGACTTTCACTATACTTTAGTGGATACTTCTATTTTTCTTCTAAAGAGCTAATTTGCTACCCAAGACTTGCTGATATCTGCACAGAGAGGCTGCCTTTGAGCAGTCACAACCTGCACCTCCTGCAGCTCAGAATGCAGCTTTTTTTTGCACTTTGCGCACTGTGTGGACCACAGTAAATGAGCCCTTATGTGTGCTTAATATTTTAACCTACTGCAGGCAACTTAGCAACACCAATTGTCCCTAGTGCAATACCAATTGTCCCTAGTGATTGCACCAATTGTTTATTCATGCCAGAAACAACTTGTTTATTAGTCAAAACAAAAACTTACTTTCTTCTGAAAAAGCACAACTATTGTTTTCTAAAGTGCACCCACATAATCAACCCATGGTCAATTTGCAATCCAGCCCAGCCCTCGCCTTCATACCATCAATCTTTTCCGCCCCATTTACCCAACATTGAGACTTCACACAACTACTAACACAATATTTTCACTTGTTGAATGTGTAACAAGCCACAGCTTTATTAAATGTTCACAGCTGATAACATTCAATAATTCATATTAACCTTGAGAACTGGTTTGCATAAAATAGCAATACAATTAGCATAAAATTAACATAAAATTACCACAGCCATAAAACAGATGGATATTAAAATCCTTGAGATCAACTAGCCTAATTCTTTGTTGGTCCTAGGCAATAGGACTCTTCCTTCCAAACACTGAAGTATTAGTGTACCAACACCACTATCACCACTGGAAGCCCATACCCGGCATATGCCACATTCATCCTGACCCTGATGGGTACGCAGGGGCTTCAGCTACTCAAATATGTACCAGATTTATGATTCAGTTATTTCCTTGTGACAACTGAACTCTCCAAAGCAAAGCAAGCCTTTAACCGGTAAGGCTGGCTACATTTAACACCAAGGACCCCACTGCCATAAGGATGCAGAACTAACTGTCTTAGGAATGCATCCTCACTCACAAAGGATAGGCCTGCCCCACCCCTTCTCCAATAGCGTTATTCCAAATATCATAACCAACAACAGTAAGATGGACACCATCCACAGCAAAAAAACACCTGGCTTTGACTCCAAATACTTATGCCTCACAATCACCCAGCCGTGTGCCCGAACAAACTTAGCCATTTCCCTATTCACTTTGATCCTAGCCATACATATGGCTTCTTGTGAACACACACCCTTCTTGGTACAATCTCCCCCTCAATTAACTGCTTTACCTCCAACAGGTCCCGCTTCATTTCAATAATAAGATCACACATAGGGCACACACCTAAATCATTACCCTCAAGATGCAAGACTACTATCTCAAGTCAAACCTCTTACCCCCGGCCAACAAACCTCAATAATCACCCTTGGAAAACCCAGCTGTCTTCCGTTCTCACGCCGTCCAGCCTTTATAGCTGCCCAATACACATACAAATGTCCAACAATCCATGTAAGACAAGAAGGAAAACCTAAAGCAAAACAGCATGACAGGGAATAAATATCCTACAGTCACCTAACCCCCCCCTTAAAATTAATTACATTTTTAATTTTTTTTAACCCCTAATCTCCTGCAATAATTAATAATCCAGTCGTTCAAGTCTGGTATCTCCTCGACTACCAAAACCCAATGTGCTTAATAACCTCTTTTGAAAGGCCACAACTTGCTGCCTCCGTTGCAGGCTCTATATGGAATCAATGTGTTTCAAAATCCTTCTCATTCAAACCAAACAAACACTTCCTGAAAACTGCCAAAAACTGAAAATGAGACAATGGATCAACAATGGACCATCCCCTTTCAGCCTGATACTTAAAAACTTCCTAACACAATGAACAGGGCACAATGAACATTAAGTGAAAATTGAATGCCCCTACCCTTCTGATCCATTTTTGAGAACTCTACAAAAAGAAATACCCTGTCTGGACTGATCTGAAAGTCCTGACACTGTATTCCCCCCAATCAGCCTGGTTCCTACTCACCAGCTCACTAATCCTCAAGGCCCAGTAAAAAGCCAGTGAAAATGCTGTTTGAAAAAGCCCCACCTCATATACTGATTATCAAATAGTATTTAAGCAAACAAATAAATCATGGAAAAATTAAAAGAAACTGATTTTCTTGCATCTCTTGAATCTCACGAAATCCTTTGTCACTTCCTTCAGCCCCTGTAATTTAAACCAAAAACGCCTTTTTTGACAATTTTTGTTCAGCCCCGAAAGAGACCTCCTACTTTCCAAACTGAAACAAATGAACTTGAGAACTAAATCCCTCATATCTCCCTGATTAAGATCCCCCCCCCTCCCAACTAAAACTCACAAAACTGATCCATTCATCCTAAAGATTTTCATACAAGGCTGGAGCCACGGACCTGGAAACCCATCTTAATATCTCATCCTTCCTTGTTGCCAAAAATGTTCTGGACAAGACATTCCCACCTCATCTGCATGTGGTGCCAAGGCCCGGAAATGTACCATCTGAAAATGAGATAAGGCACCAGCGATATCATTCTGAATGCCAGGGACATGCCTGGCCCTAAAGCACAAGACATAAAAATACCAATTTTCTTTCGCAGTAAGGTTATTCACACACTGCACTACCCCCAACTTGTCTGAATGAAAAATGATTGCCTTGTTCTGAAAACAATTACCCCAAAGCCTACCAACACCACCAAGGGGAATAACTTGATAAATACCAATGAAACCCCCAGGAATGCCAATCCTCAGGCCATTCTCCTGAACACCAGCTGGACCTGAAAATTGCCCCAAAGCCTTCAACCCTATTATTAGTTATCTCCCCATAAATTCACTGTCCATACTCTTTGATGCACTGGATATTTTGCTTTACATTTTTATTTTTAACTAGAAACATTAGATCATAAGTAGAAATGAGCAGAGATGATATTTCCTACGTTCTTAAATATTTGTATAACATAACAAATAAATGAAAAACCATAGTTTAATATCAGCTGTTCTTGTAGCGACATTTACCTTTTTAATTACATGCAATAATTAATTCATTATACAAATATGCTGAGGCATTTTCAAATGCCATTACTGATAAATAGTATTCCAGGTCATAAAATGTTAAAGCCTTGTTATTCTGAGGCCTTTGAACACAATGGGACCAGTGATTATGTTACTTAGCTGTTATTTTAATAATGTAATGAAGTAACACATTTTGTTTCTTAGATTAAATGTGCTGTATTCCAAACTCTGGTCTATAAAGAAAGAAGTTACAATATTCTTTTGTGTAAACTCCTGTAAATTAAAGACATATAACAAGGCTTTTTGAAAGAGAATATTTAAGAATGTAACAAAAATATATTTATATCTATTAAAGGTTACTTATTTCTTTTTTAATTTTTATGATAAAAAGTGAGGGGATATGGGATCATCCATGCACTAAGGCCAAACTAAAGCAGTAGAATAAATGTCCATTTAGTTCTGGATAACACTCAAATAAGCTTTATCTTCAGCAGGTACAACAACAACTTAAACACAGTTTTTCTTCGGCATAACATACACAAGCTTCAGGTATAACAACACATCAAAAGGTGAGGCGAGAGGTATCACACTCTGTTTCCAGTGCAGTCCTCACATGCCCATACCAACCCCATACTGAACTCTCAGGGCTCTCTTATTTCCTGCACTGCTGCAATAATTAGCCCTGCTGTGCACCTAAAAGATACCTGAATAAAGGGGAAATATACCTGTCGTCCAGGACCCACCCCTGGAGTTCTGTAAATAACGTAAGGTAGCTTATATTCATATTCACCAAAAAAACAGCAGGAGCATGTTGCTTCATGATATACAAATGGAGTCAGCAATACATTTAACTATGTCCCACCATATTGTTCCATTATCAAACCTTTTACATTTGAATGAATGCTGTGACATAATATCAGGTGCCAGTTATGCAACTGCTTGCATGTGCTCCCCAATAAACAATAGGGTTGATTCACTAAAGTGCGATAACACGTGCGTTAAATAGCGCGCAACCGCATGCGTTAATTTTACTGCATTGCGTTAATTCTTGTGCAGAAATAATACTAACGCATGATTCACAAACACTTAGACGCGCTAAATATCACATTAGTCTATGCGAAAATTAACACCTACTTGGGCAGGCGGTAATTATAGTAAAGTACAGTTAATGAGCTTTTGGCAACACAACATGGACTTAGCAGTGTGATTTATTCAAGTATGTGTTGGCCCTAGAGTGATGCAGCCTCCAGTTTGCAGGGAAATGGTAATTTTCCAAAAAAGTAGTTTTATGAATGAAATGGTGTGTAAGGCTAATAGGGCATGCGCACGTTAAGTAGTGCACGTGCGTTAATTAGCACGCGCAACAAGTAGCGCGAGAAAAATTAGACGCAATAAAATTTTTAACACATGCTATAAATAGCGCTCGTTTTATCGCACTTTAGTGACTCAGCCCTAATATTTCTTACCTCTGACTGGCTTGTATTGTCTTGTTGAATTGATTGGCACAATTATTTTGTTAAAAACATGCCTACAAAAAAAACAGCTTGTAAATTGTAAGCTCACAATCACTTTTACTGCTACTTACTGTTGTCCACTAGCCCTGCAGACCTTAGGGAAGGGGGGTAACAAATAAATCATATTGCATACCATGGCTAGGCTGAAAGATGAAAAGAAAATTGATTTGGAGAGGTGGGAAGAATATCTGCCTACATTCTATATATTATAGAAAAAAATATATAGTATATCTTAGTGACAACATTAGGGGCAGATTTATTATTTGGCTCCATCAATCATAAACAAAAACCCCACGAGAAATTGTTGCTCAGCTCGAGCAATCGTAAATCTGCCCCTATATATCACCCATAATCAGAGTATCACCACGTTTTAAATAGCTTTCTGCATGAATGTTACACTTGAAGACTTGTATCACTCCCTTATGAATATTTTGGCACTTTTATCACCTAAGGACATACATATCCATCATTCTTTGGTAGGATTGACCTAAAAAGACATTATTGATTTATAAGCTCTTTTCTACTTTTATCAGAGCGGAATCATAGGACCCTTAAGCCAAAGTTCTACTCATTAGCAAACATTAACAAGTGTATGAGCCTTCAATAAAACTCATCCTGGTCTCTCCAGAGCTGGGTGGCAGACTAAGTCAACGTTATAATTGTGTAATGGTTGTCTTAACATGCAGTAGTGCTGCAACTCTATTATTACACAGAAAAACTATAGGTGGACTTCAAGTAGATGCATGTTTAGGATTCCGGCCTTGCAATATTATTTTCTTTTAAACAGGTGTCAAATTTTAAATGATCTTAAAAGAAGATTTCCTTGCAATCTTCAACGTTGATATTTCAATATTGTTTGACCCATACTAATCAATTTTGTTGAAGAAGTGGTTTGTAAATTGCTACTTTTCTATGAAGGCTGCAGCTTGCCAACTTTCTTTCTTCTGTATTTTTTATGTACTGGGACATGGGTTCTTTGTTCAGCTAAAACGTGAAGGTAGATGCCGTTCTGTCTTACAGTTAAGTTACTTTGATATATATGTCTTCAGATAAAGTGATCATGTAATATTTTTCTGATCTTGCACTTAAAGGAGAAGGAAAGGCTATGCCAAAATGTTAGGCACCCCCAAGTGGCTTTAACCGCTTACCTTTTACCCCGGGCTGGTGACCATGTTAGGAGAAAACTGCACCAGCCACGGCACCTGCAGTGAGCGCTTCCTCCTTCCGGCAAAATCCCTGGGCCGGCGCATGCACAGTAGAGTGAAAAGCTGACTTTTTTGTTAAAGTTCCACTATTCACTCTACTGCGCATGCACAAGTGCGCGAAGCAGGAAGAGGAGACGCTTGCAGCTACCCCGGACTGGTCTGTTTTCTCCTAACAGTGCCTTGGCACTTGAGTAAAGATTCACATTTTTCAAAACAACCGGAGTGCTGCTGTTTTCTTCATTTTTGTTTTCTCCCAACAGGGTCACCAGTCCAGGGTAAAAGGTAAGCGATTAAAGTCACGGGGGGGTGCCTAAAATTTTGGCATGCTCAAGTGACTTAGCCTTTCCTTTTCCTTTAAGGAAAACAAAAGAAAAGGAAAAATTATCATTTTGCATTGGAATAGATATTTGGCATTCACAAAACTACTTTACTTGACATTGTTACAACAATTTGGGAAACATATGACTATATTAACATATTAGTTGTTAAAAAGCCAGAGCAATGTTTATATAAAACATGCAAGTTTTCCCATTTACATTACATGTTTGTGTATGTTCATATAAATATCAATTTCAAACAAAAAACCACACAAGGTGCCTACAACTTTTGACTTCTGTCATATCTGCCATCAATGGCAAAGTCATCCGTGTAAAACAACCCTTAAAGTCAAATTCTCATGTCTAACAATTACATTAATTAAATAGGTTTAAATCATTGGCATCTGTGCAATTTAAAAAGGCTTAGAATATATGCCCTATGTTTTGCTATGCAAATTACCTAAAATCCAACTTGGGACATATTCATTTCTTAAAGTAAGCAGCTGCGACATTTAGGACAGTTCTACTAATAACAGAAATCTTTGCAGATGGAATTATTTTAGTAAGGCTGCGGAATACTTTTTAATTTAGAAATGCAAATCTCATGTTGCATCTGTTATCCTTCCTGAGACAGCTAAAAAGCAAGGCAAGTAAACAAAACAAAGTGGAAGGTATTATTAATATTAGCAGAAGTGCCCTCATGTTATGCAGTTGATTAAGGAAAAGAATTTCATCTTAAAGAAAGAAAATGTTCTTTTCTTCTCTTGCACATTATACAGTTGTCACAATTGGTATCCCCAAACTCAGAACAGACACCAAGGATCCGGTCATACTTCTGCCTATAACAGCCGCCTTTTCGTCGGAAGGAGCCCTTAGCTACTCAGATGCTGCCAGGATTTAAAGTGAGAGACCCAAGGCGAGAGTTCTGAGCAAGCAAAGAAACCAAATCATGTGACAGGAGGGACGGGGAACAGGTTAGTATGGTCAAAAGACAGGCTGAGGTCAGCAACGAAGAGTCAGCGCAGTACAAAATTGGAAGGCGAAAAGTAGTCGATAAAAAGGCAAAGGTCGGTTCAGGCAGCAATAAGGCAATGGTCAGAAACAGGCAGGAGTCAAAGTACAGGAAATCAGAATAGGAACGCACCCAGGAATCTAGAATTGACCTACATTGGGCAATGAGTGCCCAAAAAGACACGTGCTCATGACGTACATCAAAAGCCGAAAGGCCAAAGACTGTGCCGTCCATACGCGTTCGTCAGAAAGGCAAGGTCATCATCAGGTCTTGTTTCCTCTCTGGGAAGGTCACTTTATTAAAAAATTTCAGTCAGTCTTTTTGCTTTTTCTCCACAGCTCATTTCCAGGGCAAACAGCTCAATTTCAGCCCCACACCTTTATCACAATTGATTGCTTTTTAATTCCTCCTGGCTTTTCAGACTCAGTGAACACATCCCTGATTATTCTTTAAATATCCTAAATATCATAGAGCACTCTGAGGGAAACATACCTTTCATCTAGCATTTTTTCCAGTTACAGTGCCAATTTATTGGATTACTGAGAAGTTTCAATTGCTAAATCATGTTTGTATTTGTCCTAGAGGACAGTCACATTTAGGGGGGCCATTTGCTAATTGTTGGATTTTTTTCCCCTGATTCAGATTTTTTATCACTTAAAGTCGCTGAAAAAAAAGTTATTTACAGTTACATAGGGTTGAAAAGCTCAACTGTTCCAAGTAAACCCAGCACGCAAACCTATACTGACCTATCTATTCACTCACATACATAAATCATATATACCAACATCAATACACAGGGTCACATTCATTAAAGTATGAATCTGAATTATGAAATTTGTGATGATTGCAAAAGTCACAAAAATTCTGTTTGTTTGAATACGAAGATTTCGTACTTACGATCCGAAAGTTCCGAATTTTTTGTATTGAAATGATTGTTTGCAAATGACAATACGAGAGTCACTAAATTTTCGTATCTGAACAATTGCAAACGGCGGAAAAACCTTTCTGACTTTGAACCTTCAGTGCATGATTTTGGAAGCCTCCCATAGGACTCAATGGCACTCTGCAGCTCCAACCTGGCCCAAGGAAAGTCTCCCATAGGACTCAATGGCACACTGCAGCTCCAACCCGGTCCAAGGAAAGTCTCCCATAGGGCTCAATGGCACTCTGCAGCTCCAACCTGGCCCAAGGAAAGCCTCCCATAGGACTCAATGGCACTCTGCAGCTCCAACCTGGCCCAAGGAAAGTCTCCCATAGGGCTCAATGGCACTCTGCAGCTCCAACCTGGCCCAAGGAAAGTCTCCCATAGGGCTCAATGGCACTCTGCAGCTCCAACCTGGCCCAAGGAAAGCCTCCCATAGGGCTCAATGGCACTCTGCAGCTCCAACCTGGCCCAAGGAAAGCCTCCCATAGGGCTCAATGGCACTCTGCAGCTCCAACCCGGCCCAAGGAAAGTCTCCCATAGGGCTCAATGGCACTCTGCAGCTCCAACCTGGCCCAAGGAAAGCCTCCCATAGGGCTCAATGGCACTCTGCAGCTCCAACCTGGCCCAAGGAAAGCCTCCCAAAGGGCTCAATGGCACTCTGCAGCTCCAACCTGGCCCAAGGAAAGCCTCCCATAGGACTCAATGGCACTCTGCAGCTCCAACCTGGCCCAAGGAAAGCCTCCCATAGGGCTCAATGGCACTCTGCAGCTCCAACCTGGCCCAAGGAAAGCCTCCCATAGGACTCAATGGCACTCTGCAGCTCCAACCTGGCCCAAGCTAATTCACAATACTGAAGATTGAATTAATCTGAAACTTTCGTATTCATTGCGACAAATATGATTTTGTCGCACAAATTGTCGCAAAGTACGAAAAAGTCTCACAAATTAACAAAATATTGGCGAAAATACACAAAAGTTGTAAACTTTAGAAAATATACGATGTAATCAGACCTGTCATACTTTTATGAATGTGCCCCTAACTGTAGACTTTAGTATCACAATAGCCTTGGATACTATGTTTGTTCAAGAAATCATGTCCCCTTGCAAGCGCCCTTTTTCCAGAGAAAACAACCCCAACCTTGACAGTCTAACCTAAAGTCTAAATCTTCCATCCCCTTTATCAGTTTAGTTGCACGTCTCTTTCCAACTCATTAATATCCTTCTTAAAGAAACATTTGCATTGAACTTCTGAAAGTTGCATTAAATTGTAAGAAAGGCTTTTAACATACATACCTGATAGGTTTAATTATGTTTGTATTAGGTTTTGCATTGAATCTTTAGATGAAGTTACCTCTATTGTATACTGATCAAAGTGCTTATTTACTAATTTAGTGTCCAATTTGAACCAGTTCATTAACTCATAAAAGCCAGTTAAAAATTAATTTTACATATTTTTCTATACAGAGCAAAGCTGATAGTATGCTATGGTACTTTGCCAGTTAATGAAAACCCTTCTGCACTTCATATATAGTTACTGGAATTTTGTACCTGCTGGCTGTCAGTTATTGGATGTATACTAGAAACCTAATAAATGTGAGTGTGTATAAATATGAGTGTGAGTAGTTACATTATCATGGCATTTGGATGAGCGCTTTGATAAAGGCAAATGATGAATAAAATTAGAGCAATTTGTGCAAGCACAATTTCTTATACTTTGCTATGAACTTATCTTATTCAGCTTATAAATCTGTGGGACATTAATGTAACTTGAATCAATAAATAACATTTCCTTCACTGTGGATTTTATAAAAATACTGAGTATAAATTGTGCTGCTAAGGCATATTAATGCTGATGAAAATCAGAATAATCAACGTTTTGCCTTTCAAGGAAATAGACCATTATCTAAATAACTGTATTATAAAGAGCTATATTATAATTTAATGTTGTCTCCAACCAGTCTTTTGCATTATGGTATTAGGTAAATCGTTAAATCAGTTCTGTAGAAAACAGTAGTAAGGCAAGAATACATTCATAAATATTATTATATACAAAGAAGTTGTACTAGTCTTTACTTTGCATTCCCAAATGACTAGAGAACTGCATAATATGCTCTTACCTAGCAAAAACCAGTAAAGCTAACTTGTCTGTGAAATGGGAAAATTAAACTAGACCTCTTTTATAACATGGATAGGCCAGTCCATCCTATTACCCCATGCCTTGTTCAGCAAAGTTTAACACAAGCTTACCTGGTCGCTTCTGATTAAATCTTCTCGGAAACTTGATCTGTTGCATAAAAGAAGTGAAGTTAGTAAAGAATTAATGCAGAAAAGAACTTTGTATCAAACTTCTCATTAGGATAAAGGGTTGTTCAACAAAAATGAAGGTTTGAGTGACAGGTTGATAAACCTGCTATGCATTTTCACAAATTGAATAAAAACCTGTCAGACATTATCTCTGTCTATCTATGGCTGTTTATTAACATTCACATTTCGTCAAAGCATTGCTAACTTGCCATTCTTGGTAAAGTCATTAAACTGTAAAATGTCAGAAATGTTCATTACAAAGTTACAGAAATCAGCACTTTTTATTGTTTTAGTGTCAGATGCGCAATTGC